>NC_084844.1:5206684-5806684 GCF_033115175.1 Lepus europaeus | reverse complement strand
ATAACAAGCAAAAGGAGTCTTTAACCCAGGAAGAAATGAAAATTGAGCAGAATTTGGTTATGGAGAGGGGGGTGGGGGCAGAGAAACCGCAGTCAGGGGACATTCAAGGCCAACATCCTGGCCAATGCGTGTCCAGCCTGCTCTGACGCCAGCCCCCTCTGATGCCATTGGCAGAGAGCAACAGCGTCTGGGCTCACGGGCCAGTCCTGAGGGCCTGGCAGTCTATGCATTTAGGCTTTTGCAAGTCCACGGAAGCTTGCTTCTCCCCAGCCTCGCCAATGACCTCAAGCGTTGGTCTTCGGAGTCCATTGTGAAACGAAGGCCTTTACCTGCTGATCCCGGTCATTCACCCTGCTGGGCAGTCACCAGCTGCACGTCTGTGTCTTCTGTACGGCTCCACAGGCTAATTCTGCCCCCTGCCCCTCCCAGTACACACCGCACAGAGGGAAGAGGCCCTCCCACTTCCCCAGTGCCATCACTCTGAGAACTGGTGTCCACTCCGAGGCCCCGTCTAGCGCCAAGTGTGAGCTCTCCCCAAGGCACACCCCAGCACCCCGATTGGCTGTATTCTGTGCATGGGTTTTCTTGGACTTTTGCATCCCAGGGGAGCCACAAACATCCAAGGAGCAGCTGATGGAGAGGAGCAGCTTACTAAGGGAACGATCCAGGGAGGCCACGACCACCTGGCCATCCCGCGGGCACTGCCTCCACTCGAGTGGGTCCTGGCGCTGCAGCGGCCACATCTCCCAGCTACAAGCCTGCCACAGGGTCCCTGCCACACTCCCCTTTTGGCTGGGAAGCGTGGCCTCAGCACAGGCCCAGCAGGGCCACATTGCAGAGTACAGCAGCAGGGCCCCTGGGCTGCGGCTGGAGGCCCCTGCAGATGTTCAATAACTCAAGTTAGAACAAGATTTCCGCTGCCTCCAGGCCTCCGGGGACTTGGTTGGAAAATCAGGGGTGTGCTGTGCCTGTGTTTCTAAGTCGTGTGTGTGTGCATCCATGTACGGTGCGTGTCAGTGTGTGTACATGTGTGTGTGCGTGTACGTGTGCTGGGAGAGCCGGCAGCCTAACCCACACCACAGGTCCTCACCTCTCGCTCGCTCGCTCCCTTTCAGACCATCCTGGTGGGCGACAGTGGCGTGGGGAAGACATCTCTGCTGGTTCAGTTCGACCAGGGCAAGTTCATCCCAGGCTCCTTCTCGGCCACCGTGGGCATCGGATTCACAGTAAGCACTGGCTGGCACGGCCCCTGGGGCCGCAGGGCGTCCCTGTCGGGGAGCCTGCTGGAAACAGGTGACGGCGTCAGATCGTCAGATCACTCAGGTCGACCAGAAGGACCGCAGGTGCAGGCGGGGTGTTGGGTGACCAGGAGGGGTCTGCAGTGCCACGGGTAGCACAGGGGCTCCATGCTCCCTCTCACCATAGCCCCTCTTGGAGCCACGTCCTCATCTCCCTCCACATCCACTGTGCCTGGAGCGGTTCCCAGCTTATGCTAAATCCTGGGAAGACCTTGGGAGGCGTTCAGACCACTGGCTCCTCAGAATCTTAGCATCTGGGGCAAAGGAGGACCCAGCATGAGTTTCTGGACAGTTTGGGAGTCAGCAGGGCCCCGTGAAGTCACTTGGGGCTGGCGGGCTTGTCCCTGGGGTCACAGCAAGGCAGGCAAGGGTCCAAGGAAAACACGCCTTCATGGTGGCTGTCCAGGCGGCGAGGGAGACGGGAGCAGGCCAGGGTGGGTGCCAGGGCCTGGAATCCTTCAGAACACAGCAGCTGAGAGGAACTGGCTGGGCCCTGCGGGGGAAGCCTGGGTACCAGGCCCCGGAGGCCCAGCCAGCCCTGGCATCCCTGGGGCCCTGAAGCCAAGCAGCTCCGCCCGCCCAGCACATGCCCAGTCTTCCCCCACGGCCACAGCCACATCTCCACCTCCGTGGGGCGCAGAGAGGGCGTGAGTCACACACCACAGACCACAGGCAAAACTGCTGTGAAAAACAGCAAGCGCCTGGCACACGGAGGGCCCAGGACCGCCTGAGAGGAGCCGGCGGGTGCCCCTCCGGAGCCTCTGCATCTGCTCAGGGCGCCAGGACGCACCTCCAGCCATCTCCCAGCCCTGAGCTACCTGGGCTGTGCTGTCCCCAGCTCGGGGACACAGGGCTGGGGAGGCGTCCTCGGGTCATCTGGGCTGCACCCGAGGGCACCTAGAGGAACAAAATGAGCGTCTGTGTGCCACCCAGCACCTCCTCCAAGCAGGCCTGGGTGACCTGGGGCGGTGTGCACACTTCCCATTCTTGTGGGGGGAGGTGCGGGTAGTTCACGGGCAGGGCAGGCGATTGGTGAGGATGGAGGCATGGGGGCAGGGCACGAGGGCAGTTTGCAGCCGGGGCTCGGGCCAGGAGCATGGGGGGGGTGGTGTCTGTGGCCGTGCTGTGAGGCCAGGAGCGCCTACATCTGGGATGAAGTGAGGTGTATGAGCCGTGTGTGTGTGTGTGTGTGTGTGTGATGTGCTGTGGTGGGAGGTGGGTGTGCCAATGATATCGTATGAAGTATGTGTGTCTGGGCTGTGAGGTGTGTGTGTCTGGGATGTGGAGGGTGTGCCTGGGTGTGGCATGAGGTGTGTGTGTGTGATGAGACGTAGGATGTGTGTGCATCTGTGGTGTGTGTCTGGGATGGGGCACGGGCACTGTGTGTGCGTCCAGTGGAGGGCAGAGAGCAGTGCTCACTCCACAGCCCCGGCCCCGAGCACTCGGGCTCCGGTCCCACTTCCAAAGCTGCCCTTGGCCACCTGGCGTGCGTCCCCCACAGGGGACAGCGCCGCCCCGCCCAGGGTCTCCCCTTCCCCAGGCAACCGGGGACCTCTGACTCCCGCTGCAGCGCGGAGCCGCCAGGGGGCGCCTTGTCGCCCCACTGTTCTCCGGAGAATCCCCGCGGAAGGGGCCGCAGTGCCCCCAACCCTACCACAAACAACCCCCAGACCCACTCCCCAGGCCTGGGACGTCCGGCGAACTCTGCTCAAAACCACCCACGACTTCATGAATCCACCTAGGCACCTGCCAGGGGCCGGGGCGAGGGCCGCGCGTGAATCCGCTCCCCCCCCCCCCCGGCCTTCGAGAGCCCCTCGCCCGGGAGGTAGGCGCCGCGGAAGCCACCTGTCCCCAGGCGGGACCCAGGCGGCCCGCGGGTCAGGGAGACACTTGGGTCTGCACCGCTGGCCTGCAGAACCACCTGAGCAGGGCGCGGGCTGGGGCGCCTCCGCCTCCCCGCTGCGTCTGGACCACCTGTTACCCGCCGGAGTTCTGGCGCCCCCTGCTGGCCGCGCTGCGCAACGGCACCGGGAACCCCGGAACGGGTCCGCGGGTCGGGGAGAGGCCCAGACGTTCCGTCGCAGGCGGGGTCCCGGGCCCGCTCCCCACAGCGGGGACCTGGCCAGGCGGCGGGAGGAGCCTGGGGCACCGCTCCTGGGGCCGGATTTGGTCCCACTCTAAGTGCACGAAGCCAGGCCAATGTGACAGGGCACACCCTCTCCCCAAGCCCGGACCTCGAAGGGCTGCGCGCCCTCGTGGGACTGCCGACCCCCCCACCCCAGGCCGGTGTCGTAGAGGGGCTGGCGGGACCGAGGGAAGAGCCAGTCTGTCTGTCGGGGTCCGGGCCAGGTCGGTGGAGGGGAGGAAGGAGTGGGTGGAGCTGGGGCGGGGCGTCCCTGCACTGTCCCTGGCTCGCTGGCGGGCCCAGCTCACTGCTGGTCTAGGGACATGACGGGCACGCCTGGCGCAGCTGCCTCCCGGGGTGGCGAGGCCCCCGAGCACCCCCCGCCCTGCAGTCCGAGCTTCGATCTCACGGGCAAGGTGGGTGGGCGCTGCGTCCTGCGCTGGGGATTCCTGTGCCGGCTCTGAGGGACTTCCCTCCCTCCCTGCGCCCTGTTCCCTGAGACCCCCGCCCTCCCCAGCCCCTTTCTGTCTGCATCTGGGAGGCATCCGTCCAGGCAGCCGGGTCTCACAGAGGAGGAGAGGGGAGGGAGGGGTACAGGTCAGGCCCAGCCCTGGGTCCCCTCCACCTTGGGGATCTGGCTGGCTCGGTGCAGGCCAGATGGGGTAACTCAGAAGCCTGAGTGACTCCCTGCCCGCGGGCCTCAATCCAATTCTCTTGGGCCACACGCTGGCCAATAAGAGCCCCAGGAGCCCCTCGCAGCCCGCCTGGTCACTTGCTGGCTTGAGGTCCTAGGATTGCCTGGAGGATGTCTCCCAGCCTGCCTTGCACGCCCACCTGGAAGGCCGGGAGGCAGCTCTGGGCTGGTTCCCTGATGCTGCTCTGCCCTAACTGTCCCCTGGCGTGAACAGGTACCAGGAGCTCTGGATGAGATGCTTGATGGGGCAGGGCGGGGTGGGGAGAGGGGAGCGGCTCTGAGGGTTGCCAGGCCTCCTCCAAAGAGACCGGGCTCTCTGGGGGCCCAGGCTCCCTCCCCCAGCACCCGAGCTCAGTCCCCCCCTCCCCCGCGGGGTTCAGGGGAAGCCAGCCTGCAAGTCACTCTCCCAGAGCCGTTGAGATAGGCAAGTGCTGTGTGCTAGCTGCAGGAAGTGGGCCGTGGGCCCTCCGATGGGGGGAGGGGAGCAGCCCCAGACTGATGGGAACCGCTGACCTCCGTGCCCTGGCAGCTGTCTGCGCTTGGCGGGATGGCCCAGCTGGCTGGGAGGAAAGTACACGGGCACTGGCCAGCCCTCCCTCCCTGTCCAGGGCTGGGACACAGGAGCCGGGAGGAGCGCAGGTTCCAGAGGGCCCCTGCCCCGCCCTCAGCCCTCAGCTCTCTGCTGGCCAAGCCCCTGGCCTCCCCAGCCCTGGCCCAGGGCACTGAGCGCAGGACAGTCTGGGAGGAGCCTGATTGGAGCTCCTGGGGGGAGGGGCCTGGCCCAGCCACTCTTCCCTCCCCACTCCTGCATGTCCCTGGAGATGGCACAGGGACTGAGAGAAGGGCCCCCGCCCCCATACTCCCTGGGGCCCAAGGGTGCCAGCCTGCAGCATTTGCCCCACCTTTGCTGAACAGACCTGGGGCCAAAGTCTCCCTGTTTTCAGCGTGAACTCCCACTCTCCCTAACGCATGTTATTAGCAACCTGCAAATAAATGTTGTAACCCAAAAGGAAAGGAGCCCAAACAATAGTAATTTCAGAACATGCCCGTGCAAACCGCAGTGCCCTGCCCCTTTCTAGGCCTTGTCCCAGGTGTCCACACGTCCCCTTCCCGACAAGGCAGCCCCACCCACAGGTGCACAGCTTAGAGGAATCCACACAGGGGGACCAAATGCCTGCCTGCCCTGGCTGTGGGCAGATGTGACCGGAGCCCACACCAGGTGAACGTGGGGTTCCCTGGGGCCACCGAGACCATCTGGGCACCTGCTGGTACCGACGTGTCAGCTTGGGCTCCCACGATGAGGACAAGAAGGTGGGGGAGAGGGGATGGCGGCCACGCAGGCTTCCTGGATGCTGTCAGCATCCTTCCCTGGCCCCTAGCTCCCCCGCCCATCCCTCTCTCCAGGTTACCTCCCCACCCACAATCCCAGAAGCTCCCCAACTCCCCATTCACTGCCTCTGCCCCCACCCCCTAGGTGATGCTCCTGGGAGACTCGGGCGTCGGCAAAACCTGTTTCCTGCTCCAGTTCCGAGACGGGGCCTTCCTGTCCGGGACCTTCCTCGCCACTGTCGGCATAGACTTCAGGGTGAGGCGGCTGCTGGCTCCTCCTCCCAGCGGCAGGCCCCTGCTTGGCCCCTGTGTGGCCCTCCACCTGCAAGGCACCAAGAGTGCTCCCCCAGACCACAGCAGGGGCCAGGTGCCAGAAGTCTGGGCAGGGTCGGGCTCCCTGACACCCACGGGACAGGGAAACCAGGCGGAGCCTTGTTGTCCACTGCAGAGCAGGGCGGACAGATGGAAGTCCTTCCTCACCACCCTCTGAACTGGGCTCCTTTGGCAAAGCCTGGAAGCACAGTTGGCCTTTCTGGGGCTCCCAGAATGCCCAGCGCTGCACCAGGTTGCGGCTCGGGGCTGGCCCTGTGTGGCGAGAGTGGCTGGCCCGAGTCCCCCCTCTCACCCTGATGACCGTCTTTCTGCCCTGCATCGTTGGGTCCTGACCAGCAGGTGCGGTCTAACCACCCAGGAGGCCGGGACCTCCAGCTGCGTTCAGAGAACTCTGGGGGCGAGAGGGAAGATGGGCCTGCCAGTCTAGTTCCTCGGGTCTCCAGGACGCCGGTGGGCATCTCAGCGCTGAGGGCTCGGCAGTGACAGTCCTGGGGCTGGGCTCTGGGAGAGGAAGATGGTAGTGGGGAAGGGGTGGGCTCTCCGGCACCCCGTCCCGTGCAGCCCTCCGGGCCCTGGCAAAAACCAGGCAAGTGCTCAGGTGCCCCTCGCCCGTGAGAAGAGCAGATGGAGAGCCCTCCGCAGCGGAAGTAACCCCCTCCCGCCCTCACTGGAGAGGGTTGGGCACAGGCGGGCTGTGGGCGGAGCTCGGCCCAGGCTTCTCCTGCCCCCCCTACCCTGTGCCCCTCTGCCTTTCAGAACAAGGTGGTGACTGTGGACGGTGCGAGAGTGAAACTGCAGGTGAGGCTGAGGGCTGGGCTGGGGGAGGGAGGGCGCAGGACATCGGCCCAGCTCCTCACCCCAACCACAGGCTGCTTGCAGCCCTGCCCACCCCTGGGGTAACTTCCTGTGGGGGCCCCGAGAGGAAGCAGCTTGTGTTTGATGTCTGCAGAAGAAGCCGTTCCCAGGCACCCTGGCTTCCATCAAAGGCAGTTCAAAATGCACCTTCAGCCTCCTGCTCTGGCAGGCTGGGGGCCCCTCCCCGGGGGGAGCCGGGGAGGAGAGAGAGCTCTGGGTGAGCTCAGTAACCATCCGGGAGCTCACGGGCTTCGCAGCCCTGGTCCTGGCTCGCACCCCTTGTACCCGGCACTCTCTGCCCCGTTCTCCCTCTGACCAGTTCTCCGTCCCGTCCTAGATCTGGGATACCGCGGGGCAGGAGCGCTTCCGCAGTGTCACCCACGCTTACTACCGAGACGCCCAGGGTGAGTCCCCCGGCCCCCGCAGCCCCCACACTGCCGGGCCGAGGGCCGCTCTGACCGGTCTCTCCTCCTCCAGCCTTGCTGCTGCTCTATGACATCACCAACAAAGCTTCCTTCGACAACATCAGGGTAGGTCCCCTCTGCCCCGGCCAGCCTGTGCTCTGTGGGGTGCAATCCTGCTGCTTCTAAAGACGCCCGGCCGTGACTCAGAAGTCAGACCCGTGGCCGAGTGTTTACCTGCCGTGTGGGCACAGGGGCTGGGCGGGCTGTGTGCCCGTGCCACCTGCCGTGATTCATGAATGTCTTTCCTGTCAAAGAGCTCCCAAGGGCCCCGGCTCCACCCTGGACAATTAGCCGCAGAGGCCAAGGGCAGAGCCCAAAGAATCTACACAGACACCCAGCACCACTGGCAGGAGAATGACTCAGAGCAGAGAGGATACTTCAGCCAACGTAGGGACCAGCCCTGAGTCCAAAGGCGCACAGGTCTGCCCTGTTCCCTGACCTCAGGGACCTCAGTTGCTCGTAAGCAAACTGCAGACGTAAGACATACAAGAGGTCTCAAAAGATTCATGGAAGACGATTTTTTTTTTTTTTTTTTTTTTTTTTGGAGAGGGAGACAGAGCTCCCATCTGCTGGTTCACTCCCCAAACACCCACAACGGCTGGGCCAGGTGGAAGTCAGGAGCCAGGAACTCAATCCAGGCCTCCCATGGGGGTGGCAAGGAACCCACTATTTGAGCCATTATCACCTGGTGCCTCTCAGGGTCTGGGAACAGGAGCCGGAGTTGGGCACTTCCATATGAAAGTGTCCCGACCGGCATCTTAACCGCCAGGTCAAATACTCATCCCACCACGAACTTTTTGATGTACTTTTGTGGATATTTAAAAAAAAAATGGAAAATCCATGGCACTTATTGTACCACCTCCAACCAATTAGTGATGTCATAGCAGACATCACTAATCAACCTCAGTGCTTTCGATCACTTCTGGGCCCTTTTGTGGTCTAGAATCTCAACAGGGCACTCTGCAGGAGAGCTGCCCCATGGCCGGCTCAGCTTGCCCTCTCCCCCAGGCCTGGCTCACCGAGGTGCACGAGTACGCCCAGAGGGATGTGGTGATCATGCTGCTAGGCAACAAGGTGAGTGGCTGCAGGCAGGGGCAGCACCCGGCACCTCCTCTCCAGCTGCCTGGGCATCCGCCCCACCTGGCCCCACAGATGCCCAGCAGAGTCACCTGGGCATCCTTCCCGGGTCTCCCGGGTCTCCAGGTCAGAGGTCAGACGTCTCTGCCCTCTGAAAGCTCTGCAACTATCCACCCGGGGAGGGCCCTACCTGCAGGGCTGCCCGGCGCTCGTCCTGAACAGGGTCAGGGGTCAGAGGCTGACACCCTTCACCAAGGAGAGTTACCCGCCTTTCTCCTGGAGCTAGGGTTGCGATCACTGCTGGGCTGGGCAACAGCCTGAACGAGGCAGAAAACATAGCCCCAGGCCCATCATACCTGCCCGCAGTCCCCCAGGCCACCAGCAGAGGGCAGGCAGTGCCTGCTCCTTTGACAGAAGCTGGGCCAGCTGGGGTCAAGGCTTCCTTCCCCAGAGTGACCCATATCGGCTTGACAGGCGGATGTGAGTAGTGAAAGAGTGATCCGGTCGGAGGACGGGGAGACGCTGGCCAGGGTAAGTGACCACTGGCCGGGCGGGGTGAAGGCAGGGGCAGCCAGAGGCCAGAGCTGAGGACAATTCTCTCGCCCCGGGGCAGGAGTACGGCGTTCCCTTCATGGAGACCAGCGCCAAGACGGGCATGAACGTGGAGCTGGCCTTCCTGGCCATTGCCAAGTGAGAGCCGAGTGGGGAGGGGCTCCAGACAGGGCAGGGTGGCTCCACTGGGGGTCCCTGGGCCCACCTGCCCTCTGAGTTGCATTTTCAGGGGTCCCCCCTGCACTCACAGCCTGCCCACTGCCTCTCTGCCTTCCAGGGAGCTGAAATACCGGGCGGGGCGGCAGGCCCACGAGCCCAGCTTCCAGATCCGCGACTACGTGGAATCCCAGAAGCAGCGTCCCAGCTGCTGCTCCTTCCTGTGACGCCCAGGGGGCTGCGGGGAGGCCACAGGGGCCCGGAGGACACAGCCGTGGCCCCCAGACCGGTTTATCCTGAGAGGTTAAACGGAGGGAGAGGGAGAGGGGGACCCAGCCCTCAACCCCTTCCCATGAAGAAGCTGGACTCCAGCGCCCACCGCAGCTCCTGTGGCTCCCCTGCTTCCCCAGGGAGGGCGCGCCACCTTTCTCTTACTGCGACTTAATTTAAAACAAGTAACAGGTGGGGAACCAGGACACCGGAACAACGGAGGCAGGGCCCTGGCAGCCCTTCTGCCTTCGAGGCCGAGGGGCTGGGCCTCCCTCCTAGCCGTGGGCAGCAGCACCAGGGACACTGATGCACTTGTAGGGATGTGGGGGGCAGGAAGTGACCCCGTCAGCAGTCTCACTTTAGCTGGACAGAGGCTGGGCTGACCCCTGGGTGTTTCAGGGAAGACGACAGCTGTGGGTTAGGAGGGGGGCGGCCCCCTGGGAGGAGGGGAGAGAAGGATCAGAGACCAGGGTGTGTCTGTCTGGCCACCACGGGCCTTACGGAGCCCCTCCCGGGAGGGTGTCCCTTTCCTGGGCCCCTGGGGACCTTGGTGCCTGTCTCTGGACCTCAGATCCCAGGGGAGCCCCTTCCCCCGAATCCCTGTCTTATCTGCTTTCTGCCTGTGGCCCTGGCCACCACCCCAGCTTTGTGCTCAGCTCTCCGGGGTCAAGAACCAGATAAAGCCCCAGCTCCTGGGGCAGGTGGGGGCAGCAGAATGGAACAAAGCTTGCCCCTAGCCTGAGCCCTAAACCCAGCCTGACCACTGAGCCCTTTAACTCCTCAGACGCCGGGGCTCAAACTGCTTTATTGCCTCTTTGGCTAGAGAGCCGAAGTCACCCATTCCTAGGTAAATCGATGTGTGCAGACCAAGGTCATGGCTGCACACTGGGGGCGGGGTGGGCCCGGGAGCAGCAAAGAGTTCAGGCAGGGCCAAGGTCGTGTCTCCCGAGGCCCTGACCCCAGCTCCAGGAAGTGAACCTGAGACCGAGAGGTCATGACCTACAGGTACCCAGACTCCTGCGGGCCAGGGGCAGCCTAGGAGGTGAGAAGCCAAAGCTAGCGCCAGTGCCGCAGGTTCTGAGGCTGCGGCCTTTGCCTTCAAGGCGGAATCCTGGCGCTCCGACTGGGGCGGATAAGGAAGCACCAGCCAGGGCACAGCAGCGAGGAGCCTGACCTTGCCAGTCTTTCCTAAGGGCCCAGGCAGCCTGCAGGAGATCCCGTAGCCAAGACAGCCCTGGGCTCCTGGCGTTTGTGTTTTTGCCGAATTAAATCGCAGTGTTTTGGAAAGCGCACCCCGTCCTGTGTTTCTGGGAGGGGGCGCACGAGGGAGTGTTCCCGTCTTTCAGTGTCCCGGAATGGTCACCTGAACAGGTGGCCCCCAGGCCTCTGCGGCCAGCCTGGGAGGTTTCTCGGGGTCTGCATTTTCTGCTCTCCGCCTTTCCCGCGGGGCGCACCGAGGTGCCCTGACTTTGCTCGGCCTCTCCCGGAGCCAAACGCCCAAGACCCAGGCGCCGCCCCCAGACCCGCTGCGGATGCCGCACACCTTTCCCGCCGGGATCAGAGCGGGCGCTCCTGCACGCAGGTCGTGGGGCGACGCCAAGGGCCGCCGCGAAGGGAAAACACGGCCCTCGCCGCCCGGGAGCCGAGCGGACCCCTCGGCAGCAGGCGCGCACGCCCCCTCCCCACCGCCCCCGCCTCCATCGGAGCTTCGGCTAAAGGCTGCAGAAGCGCTGGGGGTCCGCACCCGAAGGCCGGCTGTCCTCGACCCCCGCCGCAGGCTGGGGAAAACAGAGCCGAGCCCGCCGCCCCGCACCTGGAACTCGCGGCAGGAGCCGCCCCTCCCGCCCGGCTCGGGCACTTGGTAACAAACACTTCCACTTCCTGAGCCCGCTTTCTTCGCCCGCTGCGGGGCGCCGCGCCGAGCGCAGGCCCCGCCCCCGCGCGCTCCCATTGGCCGGCGCTGTTCACCCGGCCCGAGCGCCCCGGCCCGGGGGCCCGCGATTGGCTCGCGGTGGCCCACACCCTCGGGGAGGCCCCGCCCCCGGGATTAGGGGCCGGGGCGGGTTCTGGAACGCTCAGACGCCGCGCGGGGCGGGGATTGGTCTGAGCGCGTTCTCCTTCGCTTCGCGGTGTCCGGGACACCTGCTCGCCCCTCGCGTCCGGCGCCGCTGGGGCTCCCCTGCCAGGCTCCCCGGTTCCTCCAAGCTCGCAGAGCAGGGAGAAGGGCTGGGACGCCCCGGACCCGGCCCGGAGCCCGCTGAGCCGTCGCGGGGCGAGATGAGCGCGGACGCGGCGGCCGGGGCGCCCCTGCCCCGGCTCTGCTGCCTGGAGAAGGGGCCGAACGGCTACGGCTTCCACCTGCATGGGGAGAAGGGCAAGGTGGGCCAGTACATCCGGCTGGTGGAGCCCGGCTCTCCGGCCGAGAAGGCGGGGCTGCTGGCCGGGGACCGGCTGGTGGAGGTGAACGGCGAGAACGTGGAGAAGGAGACCCACCAGCAGGTGGTGAGCCGCATCCGCGCCGCGCTCAACGCCGTGCGCCTGCTGGTGGTCGACCCCGACACGGACGAGCAGCTCAGGAAGCTCGGCGTCCAGATCCGGGGGGAGCTGCTGCGCGCCCAGGCGGGGCCGGAGCAGGCCGGGCCGCCGGCCGCCCCCGGGGAGCAGGGCCCGGCCGGCGAGAACGAGCCGCGCGAGGCCGAGAAGAGCCACCCGGAGCGGGTGAGTGCGGACCCGGGCCGGGCGGCGGGGAGGCACCCGGGCGCCCCGAGAGGCCGGCCCCTTTGGCAGCTTCCGCCCGGCGCCCCGGCTGTTCCCAGGCGGGCGGGGGGCCGCGTCCCACGACCCCATCCTCCCTCCCAGCCCCAGGCTGGGCGGGGAGCCCGGGCGCCTTTGCCGCCTGCACTTCTTCTTGGCCTTGGTGGGGGTGGGGGGCGGTGCAGGGGTGCCCAGTCCCCTTTTCCTCTGCTTCCGTACCCCGGAAACCCCGGAGTTCTCTGCCGCTACCCCTATCTCCTGTGGGGTGAAGGCGAGAGCGCCCCGTCTTTAGAAAGTTAGCGGGGCGCGAAGCCCGCCTGCGCCGAGCCCCAGCGCGCGCGTGGGGTGGGGGCGCCCCGCGTGTATCATTAACCTCCGCCACTGGACTTCATCCTTCCCAAGTCCAGGGTGGCTCCTGAGAAGGGGCGATGGGTGGGGGCGGGGTGCGCGGAGGAGGCGCAGAGGCGTCTTGGGGGTGGCGGCTCTGCCACCCAGGAGGATTTATGAGCCTGAGGAATGTGTAGAGTAAGCGCTAGCTTGTATCAGGCAGCGGAGGGAGGACCTTGGAGGAGGAGGAGGAGGTGGAGGAGAAAGATGGCTGGGGGAGGGAGCGAGCTCTCCGCCCGGCAGCCGCTGGAGGAGCTGCCCGGGGCAGGTGGTCTTGCCCGCGCCCCGCTCACTGCCCTGCCTGGACAGCAAGCAACCTGCCTGTTCTCGCCGGCGTTTGCTGGTCCCCCAAACCATCCCAGTGAGTTCGGATCAGCTGCAGGAGGGCAGCTGGCAAAACAGGAGCTGTTGTGCAGAGCCTCGGGTCCCCTGAGAGCGAGGCGGGGCCTGGGGTGTGCACGGAGGGGAACCCAGGGCCCCCTCCAGCAGGCGCCAGCTGGGTGCTGTGTGTGGCACGGGTGCCCCGGGGCCTAGCCAGGAGGACCCTCCCGGGACAGAGAAAGGGCACAGTTCAGCATTAAGGTAGAAGGCGGGGCCTGAGAGGACCAACTGGTTTGGTCTAAGAGAAGGAAGTGAGGTCACCAAGAACACTGCCCAGCCAGAATTGGGTGCCAGGAGTTCCAGGGCCACCAGGCTCCCACTTCCTGCCATTGCCAAGCTGGCATAGGCCCAGGGTCGGGGGGTGGGGGGTGAATCAGAGCACCCCTGATAAGGGGTGGACACCAGGGATCTGGAACATATGACCTCTGGTCCCAGGCAGAAATCCCATCTGAACTTTGTGCCTGTGCTGAGCCTGTCCGGCCCCGGTCCCCCTCCCTGTCTTTTCCTTCCCTTCCTCTTAGCCAGGGGCTCAGATGACCCCTCCCCCACACCAAGTCGCAGCTCCTCCCTTTGCCCTTTTGGTTCTGGCCTGGGAGGCCCTGGGGGGAGGCCAACGTGGAAGCTTGCACAGCACAGGCCATTCCACCAGCTCAGAACCGGGCTCCCCCAGGTGGTGGGGTGGGCCCCACCTGTGTGTGTGCTTCCTTGGGCCAGCAGAGCCACCTGGGGGGCAAGTCACCGTGCTTCTGTGCCCTGTGGTTTTCCCATCTACAAAATAAAGGCATAGGCCGAGGTGCACCTGCCGCCTCTGTACAATTTTAGAAATGGGGGGCAATGCTGGCGCCTCTACTAGATTCTCTGAATTGAGCTTCGCTTGCGGGGCCGAGCCCTGTGCGACCACCCCCTTCAGCCATCTTCGTGGCCGGTCAGCTGGAAGCCCTCCGTTAGAAGGCTGCAGAAATGTTCACACACACAGTGAGAGCAACCTTTTTTCCAAAAGGCATCTGTTTCACAGAGCATCTCGCTGAGGTTTGCTGGTGCACTTTAACCTGAGTTTGTGTGCAGCGGGCCGGCTGTCCCTTCTCTTCGCTGGTTCTCAAAGACGCAGATGGTCCCAGTAGAAAGGTGCCCAGTGGGAGTGCTTACCTGGATGGCGTCTGGTGGGGAAGACCAGGTGTGGTCTAGAGTGACACAGGGGGCTGGCATTTGGCACAGTGGTTAAGTTGCTGCCTGGGATGCCCAGGAGCGGCTGGTTCGAGTCCCAGATACTCTACCTCTGATCCAGCCGACTGCGTGTGCACACCCTGGGAGGCAGCAGGTGATGGCTCAAGTACTTGGGTCCCTGCCGCCCATGTGAGAGACCCTGCTTCAGCCTGGTCTTGGCCGCTGGCTTCTGGGCAGGGAATTGCCCAAACCAATAGATAGGAGATATCCCCTCCCCCTACACCGCCTTTCAAATAAAAATTTTAAAAAAAACCATGCTGCAGGGCCGAGCATGTGCTGGTCTGGGCTCTCTAGGCTCAGGAGGGGCAGGAGTACTTAGCCCCCCCCCCCCCATTGACTTTTGCCTCCTCCACTCACAGGGGTAGAGGGGCAGCGACACCCTGCTTGAAGCCCCCAGTCCGTCCCCTCCACCGCCTGTCCCAGAGTGACGCCCAAACCCTCAGATTGGACCCTGACAGCTGGGCGGGCCTGAACCCGCTCCTCTGCACTGGCCCAGCAGCCTGGAGCCAAGGCAGGGCAGCTCTGTAAGCGTCCGTTTCCTCTTGTGTAAGCTGTGGGTAACAGCAGCCGGCTCACGGGGCCGTGGGGATTACACGAGGATGAACACGCAGCAGGTTGCTCACTGCCTGGCACTGAGGAAGTACCCAGTAAACACTGGTTCCTTGGCATTTGAATCAACAAAGAATTCACAGGGGCAGGCGCTGGGCGCCGCGCGCCGCGGTGAAGTTGCCGCTTGGGTTGTCAACATTCCCCGTCTCGAGCGCCTGGTTTGAGTTCAGCTCCTCCACTTCCCACCCAGCTTTCTGCTCCTGTACCTCCTGGGAGGCGGCAGCTGATGGCCTCGGTCCCTGCCACCCTCGGGGGTGGGCATTGTGGTACAGCAGGTTAAGCTGCCGCTTGGGACACCTGCTCCCATATTGGAGTGCCAATTGAGTCTGCTCCTTTGCTTCTTTTCTTTTTTAAAGATTTATTTATTTATTTGAAAGGCAGAGTTAGAGAGAGAGAGAGAAGTCTTCCGTCCGCTGGTTCACTCCCCAAATGGCTGCAACGGCCGGAGCTGAGCCTATCTGAAGCCAGGAGCCAGGAGTTTCTTCTGGGTCTCCTACGTGGATACAGGGGCCCAAGGACTTGGGCCATCTTCTGCTGCTTTCCCAGGCCAGAGCAGGGAGCTGGCTAGGAAGAAGAGCAGCTGGCACTTGAACCGTTGCCCATATGGGATGCTGGCACTGCAGGCAACAGCTTTACCCACTATGCCACAGCGCTGGCCTCCCTCCTTTACTTCTTAGCCAGGCTCTCTGCTCATAGGCCTGGAAGGCAGCTGATGATGGCTCAAGTTCCTGCCTCCCACATGGGAGACTGATGGGGTTCCTGGCTCTTGACTTTAGCCTGGGCCAGCCCCAGCTATTGTGGCCATTTGGGGAATGAACCAGGTGATGGAAGAGATCTCTCTCTCTCTCTTTCTCTCTCTCTCTCTCTCTGCCTTTCAAATAAGTAAATAAATCTAAGAAATAAAAAAATAAAATGAAACTAAAGAAATAAAAATAGCTAGTTCACAGTGATGTTACACGTCCTGGGGGTAGGGGAGCAGCCAGTGCTGGATCTGCCTCGCACTGGGCAGGTGCAGCCATGGCCAAGCCTGGTCCTTGGTAAGTGCTCAGCCAATGGTTGCTGCAGGTGAGGTGGGGTCTGGCGTCCACTCTCACTGCTGCCCCCCCCGCCCCAGAATCTGAGCCCCCCCCCCCCCCCAGCCAGCCGAGCCCTCCCTGAGCCGTCAGATGGCGCCCCTCCCTCTGGGAGTCCTCCTGCCCCCTTCTGCACCAGGAACCTCTGCGGATCCTTTCCTGGGTTCTTTGGGCAGAGCTGTCTCTTCCTTTCCTCCTGCTCTTTGTCCTTGTATCTTTCTTTTATTATCTTTCTTTTTTGTTATTTATTTGAGAGACAGAGAGCTGTTGCACTGGTTCGCTCCCATCTGCTGGATCACTCCCCAAGTGCCCACAACAGCTGGAGCTAGACCGGGGCTGAGGCCGGAGCCAGGAGCCAGGAACTCCATGCAGGTCTCCCCCAGGGATTACAGGAGCCCAGCTAACTTGAGCCAGGAAGCACTGCCTCCTCCTTCCAGCATCAGCAGGAAGCTGGAGTCAGGAGCCTGCGCCAGGGATGCCAGCCAGGCACTCGGACGTGGGTACCCTAACCAGGGAGCTAACCGCGAGGCCGAGCACCCGCCCCCGTCCTATCTCTTTATCGCTCCGAACCTCCTCCACCGCAGGGTCAGCCCCAAGGGCAGCGACCGTGGTTTATTTGTGTTTACGTGCCCAGCACATGGTAGGGAGGTGCTCAATAACCAGCTTTGAATTAATGGATGGATCCGTGACAGCTGTCAGACCTTTGTCCCCGCTCATCTCCTTCCAGGCCCAGCACTCCTGGGCTTGCCACCAACACACCCAGAGACTGGAATTCCAGATAAGCCTCCCACCTCTCCTTGCCTGCTGGCAGCTTCCATCGAAAGACTAGAAAGCAAAAGCCTGGGCCCGGGGCCGCGGCAGGGTTTGAATCCAGGTTCTGCCAGTCACTGGCCGCGAGGCCCTGGGAGCCCCATGCTCCTGCTGGCTCTGTGAGGTGGGGGTACCGGGACCCCCTGGCGGGGCTGTTGGTGTAAAACCTCCCCGCCTGAGGGGGCTCCTGCCAGTCCTCGCCTTGATCCCAGAAGCAGAGACCACACAGGCACCCCTGCGGCGGTGTGCATGGCTGGGTGCACTTTGCCGGCTCCCAGCCCCTTTCCCAGGACTGGCGGCTGGTTCACACCGACCAGCTTGGAGCTTTGGTGAGGCAGAAGGGTGTGGGTTTGAGATGCTGGGGGTTGTGAGTTTGTGCTGCTCCCTTAACTTGAGACCCCTCTCGCTGGCAGAGCAGTGCAGCCCCTAGTCCTCACCTTGTGTTCCTGTTCGGATGTCAGTCTTTCTGTAGAGGCTCCTCTTAGAGGAGGCTGGAGACCCTTCTCCCCCTCCCCAGCCTTCCCATCCCAGGGGACCCTGGGAAAGTAGGAGGCCGCTGACAAGAACCAGGGCCGGCGGTGTGGAGCAGTGGGTTAAGCTACAGCCTGCGATGCCCACATGCCGTAGGATGAGTGCCTTTTCCAGTCCCAGCTGCTCCACTTCCGATCCAGCCACTTTCTTACGCTCCTGGGAAAGTAGCAGAAGATGGGCCATTTGCTTGGACCCCTGTCACCCTCATGGGAGACCTGGATGGAGTTCCTGGCCCAGCCCTGGCCATTGCAGCCAGTTGGGGAGTGAGACAGCGAACGGAAGATCTCTCTGTCTCTCTCCCTCTCTCTCCCTTTTTCTCTAACTCTGCCTTTGAAATAAATAAATCAATCTTTAACAAGGAGTTCAGCCAAGATCTTAGGGCAGTAGGCCTCTTCCCAGGGAGAGAACAGAGCTCTGGATCCCAACACCAGGCGTCCCTCTGCTGCGCTGCTGAGACACAGTGGCCCTGCCCAGGGAAAGGACCTTCCAGTGTCCTCCCAGGAGGTACCGATACACCTGTCGCTGATCCGCCTGCCCGCCTGCCAGTGAGGTGCTGTTTGCTGTGCTTTGTAAGTTGCTGGTCAATGTGCGGTCCCTGACAGCTAGTCTTTGTCTCTGGGAATATGCTGTGTACTAAACATACCTCAATCCAGGTGACAGCTGTTCCACTTCCGATCCAGCCCCCTTCTAGTGCTCCTGGGAAAGCAGCAGAAGATGGCCCACGAGGCAGGGAGGAGCCCCTGGCTGGACAGTGGGTCTCAGAGCAGAGCATGTATCCCAGGGCCTCCAGACTCATCAGGAAGGCCTGAGTCTCCAGCCACACCAGCCCCCCTCCCCCTTTTTGAGCATCTCTACTTTAAACCCTTTTATCTTTTTAAACTCTTGATCCAAAGGGTGGATCTAGAACACAGCAAAGATTAAGAGTGGGTGAGGCGGGGCCAGCACTATGGCTTAGTAGGGTTAAGCCTCCACCCACAGCCCTGGCATCCCTTATGGGCGCTGGTTCATGTCCTGGCTGCTCTTCTTCCAATCCAGCTCTCTGGGAAAGCAGTAGAAGATGGCCCAAGTCCTTGGGCCCCTGCACCCGCATGGGAGACCCAGAAGAAGCCCGTTGGCTCCTAGCTTTAGGTCGGCTCAGCTCCAGCCATTTAGGGAGTGAACCAGCAGATGGAAGACCTTTCTCTCTTTCTCTCCCTCTCTGTAACTCTGCCTTTCAAATAAATAAATTTAAAAAAATTTTTTAAAGTGATGAGACATAAAACTGGGACGCAAAACTGCCACGGTCATGGTGAACAACAGTATTAGCCTGGCAGCACAAGGAGAGGAAGGGCTCAAAGACCCCCAGATCTTTGGATCCAGCTTCCTGCCGAGGGCTGGGCCCGGGCACCCAGCTCTGTCTGCAGATAGGGATCCTTGTCGGGCCTCCACCCGACTCCTGACTCCATCCCCCTTGGGGCCGGGCTGGGCTGGGCCACAGTCTGTAGCCTCGTCTCTGCCCCGCTGTTGGCTCTGCGGCGCCCCTCAGCCAAGAGCCTCTCTGGATGTTGCCCTTGACCGTTGCCTGGACCTCCCTCCGGGCAGGACGACTCCCCACGGCCCAGTTTCCTTGTCCCTGGCAGAGAACGAGTGCTGTGGGGTCTGTAGGGTGGCACCCAGCTTGCAGAGGCGTGGGCTCAGCTCCCGTCCCACCCTCTGCTGTGACGGAGGCCAGAGGTCTGAGTTCTCAGAGACAAACTCCACCCTCACCCCGCGTTTATGGCCAGGTCATGGGCGCCTGCGTCCAGCCCAGACGTGGGGCCTGGGGCTAAGGGAGAGCACGTGGCGGAGAGCGAGGCCCCTTCGGCTGTGCTATCTGGGGCGGCAGCTGCGGGCCGCAGGAGGCTACCAGGCACTGGAAGGGGGCTGGTCTCGGGGGGTCTGTGGGGGACCAGATGAAGATTTGCACAGGCTGGGTATCCCTTGTCACACATGCCAGCAACCACAAACCAGTGTTTGGGATTTCAGACTTTGGAATGCTTGCATGTATAACATGAGATAATTTAGGGAGGTAACCCAAGTGCACACAAATTGACTTGTGGCACATACACATATTTTAAATATTTATTTATTTACTTGAAGATAGAGAGAGGTTGCTCTCCCATCCACTGGTTCACTCTCCAAATGACTATGATGGCCAAGATTGGGCCAGGCCAAACCCAGGAGCCTGGAGCTCCATCCGGGTCTCCCACGTGGGTAGCCGGGGCCCAGGTACTCGGGCCACCCTCCGCTGCCTTCTCAGGCACATTGGCAGGGAGCTGGATCGGAAGCAGAGCAGCTGGCGCTCCAGTAAGGGATACCTGTATCACAGGCAGCAGCTTGACCCCCTGTAGCACAGCTCTGGCTCTGCAGGTAATTTTGTGCACTATTCCTAATGACTTTGTGCATGGAACAGTTTCTGTGCTGTGCATTTTTCCACTTGTGACCCCTATGTTGGTGTGCAAAAAGTTTCAGATGTTGGGGCATTCTGGATTAGGGGTGTTCAACCTGTACAAATAGGAGGATATAAAATACAGTTGTTGAAAAGGAACTGTATGGGCCAGCGCCGTGGCTCAACAGGCTAATCCTCCGCCTTGCAGCGCCGGCCTACCGGGTTCTAGTCCCAGTTGGGGCGCTGGATTCTATTCCGGTTGCCCCTCTTCCAGGCCAGCTCTCTGCTGTGGCCCGGGAAGGCAGTGGAGGATGGCCCAAGTGCTTGGGCCCTGCACCCGCATGGGAGACCAGGAGAAGCACCTGGCTCCTGGCTTCGGATCAGCGCGATGCGCTGGCTGCAGCGGCCATTGGAGGGTGAACCAACAGCAAAAAGGAATACCTTTCTCTCTGTCTCTCTCTCTCACTATCTACTCTGCCTGTCAAAAAAAAAAAAAAGAAAAGAAAGAAAAGGAACTGTATGTTGGAATGATAATATTTTAGATGTGTTATATTTGGGAAAATATTAAAATTTCTTTTTATAACTTTTTTAAAGATTTATTTGTTTTGAAAGTCAGAGTTAGAAAGATAGGGAGAGGCCGGTGCTGCGGCTCACTAGGCTAATCCTCCGCCTGAGGCGCCGGCACCCCGAGTTCTAGTCCTGGTTGGGGCGCCGGATTCTGTCCCAGTTGCTTCTCTTCCAGGCCAGCTCTCTGTTGTGGCCCGGGAAGGCAGTGGAGGATGGCCCAAGTCCTTGGGCCCTGCACCTGCATGGGAGACCAGGAGGAGGCACCTGGCTCCTGGCTTCAGGTCGGTGCAGCCCGCTGGCTGAAGCGGCCATTTGGGGGGTGAACCAACGGAAGGAAGACCTTTCTCTCTGTCTCTCTCTCTCACTGTCTAATTCTGCCTGTCAAAAAAAGAAAGAAAGAAAGAGAGGGAGAGACAGAAATCTTCCATCTGCTGGTTCATCCCCCAGATGGTTGCAACAAGCCAGAGCTGGGCTGATCTGAAGCCAGGAGCTTCATCCAGGTCTCCCATGTGGATGCAGGGGTTCAAGCACTTGGGCCATCCTCCGCTGCTTTCCCAGGCGCATTAGCAGGGAGCTGGATCAGAAGTAGAGCAGCCAGGACTCAAACCAGGACCTGTATGGGATGCTGGCTCCACAGGCAGAAGCTTTACCTGCTACACCACAGCACCAGCCCCATATTTTTTTACAAGTTTTTTTTTTTTTTTGGTTTTTTTTTTTTGGACAGGCAGAGTGGATAGTGAGAGAGAGAGACAGAGACAGAGAGAAAGGTCTTCCTTTTTGCTGTTGGTTCACCCTCTAATGGCCGCTGCGGCCAGCGCATCGCGCTGATCCGAAGCCAGGAGCCAGGTGCTTCTCCTGGTCTCCCATGCGGGTGCAGGGCCCAAGGACTTGGGCCATCCTCCACTGCCTTCCCGGGCCATAACAGAGAGCTGGCCTGAAAGAGGGGCAACCGGGATAGAATCCGGCGCCCCAACCGGGACTAGAACCCCGTGTGCCGGCGCCGCAAGGCAGAGGATTAGCCTGTTAAGCCACGGCGCCGGCCTTTTTTTACAAGTTTTAAAACTTGGTTAGGAGAGAAACAGCTCTCCCATCCTCTCATTCACTCCTCAACTGCACCCCTCCCCCACCCACACACACAGCTGGGGCTGGGCCAAGCCGAAGCTGGGAGCCGGAACTCAATCCTGGTCTCCTACTGGGTGGCAGGGACCCAACTTGAGCCATTACCTACTGGAAGCTGGAATTGGAATAGGAACCCAGGCATTCTAGAACTTAATGGCTATGCCAAATCCTGCCCTTTGGTTTTTCCTTTTTAGCATGGCTACTAGGAAATGTTAACTCTCGCACGTGGCTGGCAGGTCTGAGTTCATATTCTGCCTTCTCCTGTCACCTGTGTGTTCTTGAGCAGTTGACTCCCTCTCCAGCCCAAGCTCCTCATCAGTGGAATGGGACAATAGTGACCTTCCTTGCAGGGTTAGAGTTGAGTTTCGTGAGGAAATCACACATAAAGCCCCTAGCACAGGGTCCAGCATATAGCAGGTGTTCAGCAAATGGCAGCGTGGAGCCCCAGTGTCACAGCTCCTTGTGTAGCCTCTTGGGGTGGCACAACCCAGTTAAAGCCCCAGCTTGGAGGAGGAGGGGAGGGCTGGGGTGATGGTAGAGTACCTGCAAGGTAGGCTGAAAGGCACGGGCCGCCAGCCCTGGGTGCTGTCCAGCCAGGTACCAGGCTGCCCCGTCCCAGGCTTGCCCAGCCCTGGGGAGGCCTGAGCCAAACTGCTCCACTGTGGGTCTCTCTGGCTGGCACTGGGGGAAGAGCCGACCAGCCAGAGGGAGAGTCTGGCTCAGGCCCCTGAGCCCCAGATGTGCCAAGGAGCTGAGTTCAGCTTATGCACTGCTTCTGCCCAGAGCCCTCCCTTTTGCTCACTGCCGGGTACAGGAAAGGACCCTCCCACCGGGAAACAGGAAGTACAAGATCAAGGACACGGAGGAGCATCCTTGAGTTCCAAGGGAAGTGCCCAGCATTCCTCAGGGGAAGAGGTCCCACAGGGTAACAGGAGGACATCAGGGGCTTTGGGGCAAGTGGCCGTCCAGCCCACTGGACCTCACCTAGGGCAAGGAGAGGAGATCTGGGCATCCGCCCTGTGTGCCGAGCCCCCAGTCACGTCCTGGCCTGCCTGGAGGACAGAGCGCTGTCACTGGTTCAAGCCTTGCCCCAGCTGGGCTGCAGGGAGGGCCCAGGCACAGCGGTGGCTGGGACCGGCCAGGCCCCCACAGATCCCCAGGAGGGCTGTCCCCAGGGACTCCAGCCGCACCAGCCCCCACCCAGGCTGGGAGGGGCTGCCTGCTGGGCTGACTCAGCAGAGCCAGCTCTCTCCACCTGGCTTCCTCCAGGTGCCAGCACCAGACCTAAATCTGGGTCCCCAGAGTCCACGGAGCCAACGGTGCCTCCCAGAGTGGCCAGGGCTCTTACCCCAGCACGCCCCCAAGCCTGGGCTCTTCCCGGCCCATCCCCTCCTCCTGTTGTCATGGCTGATTTCCCTGCAGGGGGAGGAGGGCAGAGCTACACCATGCTTATTTGCATCAACTAGAGCCCGGGGCTGGGGCTGGGCTAGGGAAGGGCAGTCTTGGGAGATGGCGGTCACCTCTGTTGTCCCCTAGCCGTCCTGGTGGTCTTCCTGCTCCTCCAGCCCATCTCCTGCACCCCAGGGCTGCCTGCCAGCCGGAAGCAGGGAGGTGGCCAGGCTGTTTCTATAGGGCCCATCGCCAAGGCATCATCCAGGGAGGGACTGAGCCCGGTGGGGCGTTGGCCCCCAGCCACCGGCAGCCTCCCCTCCCCCTCCACCAAGGAGGGGCAGGGAGCAGGCCTGGACCTGCTCCCCAGAGACGGCACCAGGATTAGGGTATCGACTTTCCTGGCTTTCCAGGTGGCTGCTGGTGGCGCCTATTGAATTCCGTGCCCGCTGTCCGCTCCCTGGACCGTTGCGTGGGTGGAGGTGATGGGGCGGCCACCCGGGGTGGGGCTGGGCTCCCTGGGGAAGGGGAGGGGTGAGTGGCAGAAGGGCTTCGAGGAGGAGCTGGAGGCAGCTGGCCCAGCCGTCCAGCCCCGTCTCACCCCTTGCGCCTGGGTCTCCGCCAGCCTCTGCGCACATCTGGATTTTTACTCCATCTTGCTTAGAGACTAAGTGGACCAGTCCCCTGGACTCCCTCCTGCCCACTGCCCCAGGCCCCTCTGGGGCTGGCACCGAGACAATGGGGCCCACACGCCAAGCTCAAGATGACCTGGACTTGGCCCCTACCCACCCTCCTTTCCCCCAGAGCCAAGTTCAAGCCTTGCCCCAGCTGGGCTGCAGGGAGGGCCCAGGCACAGCGGTGGCTGGGACCGGCCAGGCCCCCACAGATCCCCAGGAGGGCTGTCCCCAGGGACTCCAGCCGCACCAGCCCCCACCCAGGCTGGGAGGGGCTGCCTGCTGGGCTGACTCAGCAGGTGACTGTGACACCTCTGTGGACACCTGGGTGGCTTCTGGAAGAGTGGGAAGCCCCCACCTCTCCATGTCCGAGAAGGCTTGTGTGGGTGTCTAAGGGCGGGGGAACTTCCTGGGGTTTCCTGTCTCTGCCCAGCCACCCTGTCAGACCCCGAAGCCTCCAAAGAATCCCCCAAAGAGCAGTACAGCAGGTCCCAGGGGACTGGGCCGAACCAAGTCCCTCAGACTGGGTTCCCCATACCCCCCTGCTCCTCGTGGCTTGGTGCCTGCTGGGGCAAGGCTCAGAGAGGCCCCTGAGCTTTGAGGGTGGATGTCACGAGGCAAGGGACCCTGGTGACACTTGCAAAGACCAGGCCCAGGAGGCAGCAGCACGGGGCAGGGGGAGGGGCAGCCAGCACAGCCCTACTAGTTGGAAAGTCCCCAGGACCAGTTGCCCCCCAGCCCAAGCGTGTTCACCACCCACCACCCACGTCACCCCCGCCAAGCCTTATCCCTTAGCTCAGCCTGTAGCACCACTGTGAGAGGCCTGAGCACCCGGAAGGCAGGCGGTGTTTCATCAGCTCCCCGGCCACCTCCCCTCTGAGCCCACAGCCAGAGCTGGAAGGAGCCCCACAGGGCCTCCGCTGCCCAGCTCTGCCAGGGCCTCTGCTCCCGGTGAACTGCCCCGTGCTGAGCAGCCAGCCCACGGTGTGGCTGGAGAGGCGCAGGTGCCGGGGCAGACCCAGGGATGTGTCCCGGCTGTGTGACGGCAGGCGCTGGGCTTGCCCTCTCTGAGCCTGTTCCCCAACCCCTGGAGCACCTGGGGCTGTCCCAGAGATTCACCCTCCCACTGTCCCGGGGTGAAGGACCAGGTTGCCCAGCCCAGGTGGCTAAGGCCGAAAGCTGAGCCTGTCCTGGTGGTGGCAACTGGTCGGACCTGTTCCTGCTCCTTGGGCAGCCTGGGGGAGGGCCGCACAGCAGCTTTGCAGAGGGATTAGCTGGAGGGGAGAAGAGCCTGGTCTAAGCCCAGAATCAGATTGAGGCCTTAGAGGGCCCTGGGGGGCGGTGGGCACGGAGCCAGAGGGGCCCCCTTTCACAGCTCACTTCGCTGTTTGTCGTAGTCTGGGGCAAGCTGCCCTTAGCCCGGGTGTGGGTCCGTGGCAGCAGGGGACGGCCACTCCAGGGCCCCCACCGACATCCTGGACCACAGGCCAGAAGGAGCTGCCTGAGCCTTGAAAGGGAGGTGGGGCCCTCCCACCCTGAGGGCCTCAGGGGTGGGGAGCAGATGGCGCCACCTCCCTGGCTGCAAGCCGTGCGTGCAGGAGGCTGGTAAGCCCTGCTGTTCGCTGCTTCCCACTCTCCCCTGCCTTCTCCACTGCGGGCAGGGGGCTTTAGTTTCAGGGACACCCCACCCCAACCCTGGCCACGACCTCCCTGCCCCCAGCCTCACTTCTTTGCCCAAGGCCACGCTTTGTGGGTGTCAACAACAGAGGTGAAGTTGGGTGTGCACAGGGATCTGAGGGTTACAGAGGATTTCCACGGCCGTCCACCGTCTGTCCACTGTCTCGTTGGGCTCCGCATCAAGCACGGGAGGCAGGTGGCAGTGAGAACAGCTCTGGCACGCAGCAAGCGAGCAGGGCAGCTGGAACCCTGGCTGCTGCCTGGACTCCCACAATGGTGTCCAGTGCCGGCTGCTCGTGTGCCTGGTGACCCAGGGCAGCCCCCCTGGGCCAGCAGCACCACCCCAGGCCGGAGAGGAGGGGGAGACGGTCCCCAGAGCAGTCCTTGGGCTCTACTTGGTCCCTCAGCTGGATCCAGTTTGTTTTTCTTGGCCCCTCCCCCTTTGGGCTCCCTGGGGGACTCTCAGGGTCTCTGTTGCCATAGTTACAACCCCCCCACCTGGAATGCCCCAGGATGGCTTCTGCCTGGAGGGACCCCCCTCACTGTGCTGCCCACTGGGTGTCTGGGTTTTTGGCTCC
Source organism: Lepus europaeus (assembly GCF_033115175.1). Classification (NCBI taxonomy): domain Eukaryota; kingdom Metazoa; phylum Chordata; class Mammalia; order Lagomorpha; family Leporidae; genus Lepus; species Lepus europaeus. Next base: position 5,781,351 of record NC_084844.1, on the reverse strand, counting down.
TTGCAGCCCCCTCCCACCTGGCCGTGGCCTTGGAGGGGCCGAGAGCGGGGTTTACTGTAAACTGCTGACCGCTTGCAGTAAGCAGCAGGCCCTGCCTCCCCCTTGGCAGGGGGATGGGTCCACAGGGCCTGGGGGCCCAGCGTGTGCCCCGAGAAGCCAGCCAGGCTGGGACATCCCAGTCCCTTACCCTGGAGGGCCAGGCTGTGCCATGGAGGGAGAGGGATGAGGTCTGAATGGAACAGTGAACCACAGAGAGTGTCTGGAGGGGAGGGCCGGTGACTGAGGCTCAGACAGCAGCAGGGTCTGCCCCCCGCCCCGCCCCCCCAGGCACTTTGCTGCAGTGCCGGGGTGGGGTGCACTGGGGCCTCAGCAGCCTTGCATTATTCCAGACCCTCCTCGGGGGAGGTGGGGCCGGGACACCGGGGAATGACCGTGGCCCTCCTCTCTCCCCGCAGCGCGAGCTCCGGCCTCGGCTCTGCACCATGAAGAAGGGCCCCAACGGCTACGGCTTCAACCTGCACAGCGACAAGTCCAGGCCGGGCCAGTTCATCCGCGCCGTGGACCCAGACTCCCCGGCTGAGGCCTCGGGGCTCCGGGAGCAGGACCGCATCGTGGAGGTGAGGGGCTCTTCCTGCCTGATGCTGTGGCGTGACCATCAGCCGCCTGGACAGGGCCTGCTGCCGGCTGGCTCATGGGTGTAGCCGGCCCAGAGGTGGGGGATGGGCCGATGGACAAGCTGGCTGACTTCTTCTTGCCCCCACTCTCTGGGCTCGGGTGGATGTCCGCGGCCACCCCCGGAGCTCCCTTGCCGCCTGAGGACTCTGCCAGACTCCGGGTGGGGTTGTCAGCCCCCTCACCCCTCTGCCCACAGCGGCTCTGAGATCTGCTGCTTCTCCTGCTGTGCTGGGGGAGAGGAAAGCAGGAACCAGTGCTTGGGCGGGTCCCAGAATCACAGAGCCCTAGAAGCTTAGCGCCGGAGATCAGCCCTCCACAGACTTCTCAGCTTACGCCTGAGAAAACCGAGGCCCCGAGCCGCAGCGGGCCCGCCAGCCTGGCCAGGCCGCACGGGTCTCTCCCGTCCCCTCCCAGGCCCACAGCTGTGTTTGTTTAAGTCCTCTTCCCACGTGTCCTGCCTCTCCCAGCTGTGAAGTGGCAGCACCACTGGCCTCACCCAGGACTCTGCAGGGGGCGGAGGGCTCCCACGTCCTCCCCTCCCAGAGCCGAGACCCATAACCCCCGCCCCGCAGGTGAACGGGGTCTGCGTGGAGGGCAAGCAGCACGGGGACGTGGTGACTGCCATCAAGGCTGGCGGGGATGAGACCAAGCTGCTGGTGGTGGACAAGGAGACCGACGAATTCTTCAAGAAATGCAAAGTGACCCCATCTTCCGAGCACCTCAACGGTGAGCTGGGTGAGGGGGGCTGCCCAGCAGTGCCCGGCACATTGCTGCGTCCCAGGTGAGCGGCAGGCAGCTTCCCGGCCTGGACGCTCCCTCCCTGTCCTGGGGAAGCCCAGAGACACTTGTTGGGGAAGAAGGGGGCCCAGCGTGGGGCGAGGTAGCAGGGCTTGGCAGTGGGCTTCTGAGGCTGGCCTGTGAGAGGGCCGTGCTGAGAGGTGGGCCAGAGTTTTCTGGTTCCCGGGGCCAAAGCTGCAGCACCATGGGCTGTGCTGATGACAGCAAAGGGTTAACTCTGAGGAGGCCTGCAGCCTTTGCTGGTCCGATCAGAGTCCATGACAGGGGCCCAGTGCTCCCCCTGTCTCAGGTTGTCTTGGAAACTCCCAGCCTGGCTCTAGAGAGCAGTGGGTCCCCCTCCCGCGGTCCCTGGGCCCCTGCCCTCACCATCCCCCACCATCCCCCTGCCAAGCCTGGCACCTCCCCCTGCCCGGGCTGAGCCAAATGGGGCAGGGCAGGGACGGGTTAAGCAGCCTCTCTTCCCCAGCCTGGACTTTCTCCCTGGGAAGATGGCTCAGGGAGCAGGGCTGCCCGCTCGGCCACGCTGAGGGTGGAACCCCTGGACTTTGCAATGGGCGGGGCCTCCCTGAAGGTCAGGGCTCTATAGGCAAGGGTCCACATGACTCAGAGCCCAACTCAGGGGCCTGACACAGAATCGTGGGGGGCTCTTGGGAGTCCTTACGCAGACTCTGGGCACAGAGATGAGGCTCCAGCCTTGCCATTGGGGAAGGGTTAGGGTTAGGGTTAGGGTCATGGGGAAGACACAGCACTGGACACCTGGATCCCACTCGGCCCTTGGACTTCCCTTCTTGTCTGTCTGGCAGTGGACACTGTGGGGTTGGGGTGGGGGTGGGGGAGCACCCCCACTGTGCCCTGAACAGGCAGGGGAAAGGTTTAGAGTCATTAGCCGTGCCCTGGAGCAGGGACAAGGACAGATGCACAGGAACTGGGAGCCGAGAGCTCAGGAGAACCTGCCCAGGTCCGCCAGTTCCTGCAGGTGGCACAGCCACTCTCCCCCCCCCCCTCCATAACGCCATACGGAGGAACCCCAGACCTTCCGCTTCCCAGGTTTCCATGGGCTGGGGGAGAGGACGCCCGGGCCACTGCCCTTGAGTTTCTTGTCCCTTCATCTGCAGGCTGGCACACAGGCGTTGGGGCAGGTCCTAACTCTAACCTGCACGGGCTTACCAGCACCACCTGGCAGGTGCCTGAAACATGCCGAGTCCTTGGCCTGCCCCAGACCCACCCGTGTGGGATCTGGTGCCGAGGCCCAGGAAACCTGTATTTTTAACCAGTTTCCCAGGTAGGAATCAGGGAGCCAGCCTGGAATTTCAACCCCATGGAAGACAGTAGGTTTTCACACAGCTCATAACCCATGCATGGCTCCTGAGGTCTGTTTAGTAGGTAGAAGGCCAGCCTGTTTTTCTTAACGCAGTGAAATAGGGAATATCCGAGCACTACACTGTGGTCAACGTAGAGCTCTGTAACTGTGTGCTGGGTCATTAAAATGAGAAATGCAATTACATTGGGCTGTGGCCAAGAAAGTGTTAAAACACTGACCCGGGGAGCCACATCCCAGGAGCCACCCACACCCCTCGCCCTGGCCGCCTCTCCAGCTCCGGGACTCACCTCTGCGCTCTCCTCTCCTAGGTCCCTTGCCTGAGCCCTTCACCAATGGGGAGATGCAGAAGGTAAGGGCCCGGCCCCTGACCGCTTCCCGTCAGAAGGTAGCATGGTTGGGAGGCTGGTGTCTGGGTCAAGCTGAAACCTTGGGTGCTGGTTCTGGTTCCTTCCTGAGCTCCGAGCCGTGGGACATCAGCATACCCATCGGCCACCGCCTAGGGAGGGAGAGGCCTGGCTGGGCCCCTCTGCAGCCGCCATCCTGGTGACAGGTCCCTGCCTCCAACTCCCCACTGTACAGAAGAGGCCATTCTTCCCCCCAAGAACAGAGCTTCAGTGTCTGGCAGCGTGCGCTGGGCCTCTCTGCTCCTTGCAGTCTGGGTTGGAAGAACAAAGCCCCTCCTCCCCAGGCAGAAGGGAAGGGGGTAAGGCTGGGGGGGAGATGGCAGGCCGGGTGCCAGCCGAGCCTTGCAGGAACCCAGGAAGAGGCTGGACGCCAAACTGACGCCCTGACAGAGCCTTCATTCCGGGACCAGGCGGGAGCTCTGCAGGGCCTGCGCACAGGTGTTCCTTCCCCAGCTCCTGCCAAGGGGCCCCATAGGGGGTCTGGACTCTCCATCCACCCTGTTCCTTTGAGGCCCCGCTAGGCTATCGAGGTTCCTGGGGTTGCCTGGGCCACCGGTAGTGAGAGCAGCCCCCGGGTTGCCCAGCCAATAGGAACCTGGTGGGCTGCACCCCTTGGTCACTGGCCCACATTGTGGGGGGCCCAAGGGGACGGCTCAGCTCATGAATCCCGACAGGCGACAGGTGTGGCCGTGCAGCCCAAGGGGTGGAACCAGGCCGCCCTCTGATCCTTTAAGGAATGTGGACGTGTAAATCCGTGGAGTTGGCAGGCTCGGGCAGCGGGAATCTGGGTGGGTGGCCGGGGCTCGCGTGGCCTCAGACCAAGATCCCCATCTTCCCTGGGAGCCCACTCCCCACGCCCCTCCTCTCTCTCTGTGCCAGGAGAACAACCCTGAGACCCTGGCCTCAGCAGCCTCGGGGAGCCCCAGGCCAGCCCTGGCAAGATCCACCTCCAGTGACACCAGCGAGGAGGTAGGTCTGCTGGGCAGGGGGCGGCGACTGGGCCCCAGAAGCCGATTCCCAGGCCCCTCTGATTTCTGGCACACCAGCCCGCCTCGGACGTCACGCGCTGAGCCGCTTTCTGTTCTCGTGACCTGGCTTCCCTGGGCCCAGCCCCAAGGGAGCCACCTCTCCGAGGCTGAGGACCAGGGAGTGCACAGGGCACCGACTCAACTCGCTGCCTCCCCCTTCTCTCGACAGCTGACTTCCCAAGACAGCCCCAAGAAAGAGGACTCCACGGCCCCCTCCTCGACCTCCTCCTCCTCCGACCCCATCCTGGACTTCAACATCTCGCTGGCCGTGGCCAAAGAGAGGGCCCACCAGAAGCGCAGCAGCAAACGGGCCCCGCAAATGGACTGGAGCAAGAAAAACGAACTCTTCAGCAACCTCTGAGCGCCCCGGCCACCCACCCTTCCTCGCCTCCTCTCCCCCCCGCTTCTCCAATCACCCTCGAATCGACCTACAAATCAGCACCAGCACCCCCTTCCTGGCCATGTGATTTTTCTAGAGAACTGGCGGATGCTTTTCTGCCCCACCCAATCAGACAGCAGCAGACTCGGTCCCTCTGCTCCCGCGTGGCTCTGCCTGGGACGTCACCGGGACCTGCTTCAGGCGAGGATGGTGGCACCAGGCACGTGGTCCTCCTCCCTCACCACCCCACAGGGGACCAGGGGACTTTGCGGCAGCCACAGCTCACCTCGCGGGGCGTCTGTTGTCCTGACAGCTGAGGCTGGCTTGCACCTCTTGTTTTTGTTGATTTTTTTTTTTTTAAGGGTGCACATCACAGTTTAGAGGGATGTTCATTTCCTTGATTAACGTGATTTTCCTGGCTGTTGCAGCCTGGGCATAGCAGCGGCCTCAGCCTTAAATTTTTGTCCCCGCTCCTCCTCCCCCAGAGGCCTGGGCAGCGCGGGGAGGGCTTGGCTGGCCCTTGCCCAGCGCTGAGCCAGGCCCCTCATTGTATGGAGACTCCGGAAATTAACTGGTTCCTGCAAACCGCTCCAGTCTCTGTGTCTTCCTTTGGGGCTTTGTCCTCTGCCCCGGGATTCCTTCTCGGTGGGGAGTGAGAATGGCAAACAGGTGGCCCTTGGCCCGAGGAGCTCTGACCAGGGTGCCTGGAGTCTAGCTGCTCGGGAGGGTGCCTGTGCACGCAGGGCTGCAGGCACCGAGGGGGCCAGGCCCCTTATGCAACAGGGATGTGTATCTGGGAAGGCAGGAAAGGCGGCCCAGTGCTCAGAGGACTCTGGGGAGGTGTCTCAGGAGCGAGTCCCAGGATGCAGCAGGCTCTGGAATGCGAGGACTTGGCTTTACTCTGCCTGCCGGCAGCCAGTGGGCCACAAGATTCCCAGGAGCAGGCTGAGCTGGCGCCAGATACTCTTATCTTATCTGGCCGGGCCCTGATTGGCCGGCAGCCCCCGGCTAGGCTGTGTGGCCAGGTGGAGGGGCGGGACTGTCCAAAGGTAAACTGCCCTGGCCCTCCACAGGACTCGGGTCTCCTGCCTGTGGTACCTGGGGCCACCTATTGGAGGTGTGCCAGGGCGGCCTGTGAGAGCTGCGGCGACAGGGCAGGGGCTCAGAAAGGAGGGCAGAGTTGGCCCTGGGCAGCTTTCCACTCAACCTCCAGGGAGCCCACTGGGGAGCCATGGGCTGCTGGACAGAGAACGAGGAGGGCGGCCCCTGCGCGGGCCCTGGGCCCTGGAGTGGAGAAGCGCCAGCCACTATCTTGCCATCTCCACTCCTTGTCAGGGCTTGGATTCCGTGAGCCCTTATCACAGCACTCATCGTCCCTGGGCCCTGCTTGGCTGGCCCTGACCTGCCCCCACCCTGCCCCTGCCTCTACCCTTTGACCCCTAGCACCCCCTCCCCCTGCAGAGCAGGCCTAAGGCTTGTCCCATGGGCTGTGGAGGGCCCCTCCCTACCTCTCCGCAGGGTGGGGAAGCCCTGGGGACCTTTGACTCTGCTCAATTAAGCTGAAGACAGGTGGAAGACACAGGTGGCTGAGGGAGCGCCTCCTCAGGGCAGGGGCCGGGCCGGCCGGGCCAGCAGGGTTCTGTTTCCCCAGCTGTTCGCAGGCGCAATCGGGTGAACGCAGGGGCTGGGAGTCCCTGGGCAAGTAACCTGATGTATGGGGGACTGTTAGCCTTTTCCCTTGAGAAAACACCCTACCTACCTGGCCTTTCTTGCCAGGCAAAGCCCACAGGATGTCAGGGCCTAGGGAACAGTCAGGAGTGCTCTCCTCTCCCCTCCAGGTAGGGGAGACCTGGCCACCTCCACCGTGTAAGCAGCAGTCACAGGGCAGCCTGGCTGTCTTGAACCTGTGCCTCCACTGCCCCCTCGTGGCCTGGTCAGGTGCTGCTGCCCCAGTGAGGCCAGATGACAGCAGGGTGGCCTTGAGGCTCTCTGGGACCTCTGGGCAGCCCCTGCTTCCTCCTGCAGTCCCAGCCGCTGAGCCGCAGGAGGCCCGAACCCCAGCAGCTGGGGAGTTCTCCAGCCTCAAGCTGAATCCAAAACTTTGTCCTGCACACTCAAGACCGCTCTACTCCAAAGAGGAAAGAGGAGCCGGGACACTGGGAGGAAGGGCTGGGCCACTCCAACTCCAAGCCAGGGTCAAGCCCTTGGTCACACAGGACCCATACTATGAGACTGGGTCGAGCCCCAGTGGGCCAGACAAGAACCAAGGAGAGCCGGTCATGCCACGTGCTTTACTCCAGCCGTGGAAGGAGAGAGGCCTGTCCACTTCCCGGCCAGTCCTCCAGGCTGCCTGCACCCTGCCCTCCCTTCCACCCTGGCTTCCGGGGATTCCTGGCGTCCACTCTGGGTTCCTGGTCAGGAGAGGGGAGGAGAGGAGGGCCAGGCCCTGAGGTCCGTGCGGCAGTGGTGGCTAGGGGCACCAAGGCAAGCCCCGCTGTGTCCTGGAAGCTGACCCTCGCCTGGAGTGGGCATGGGAGTGTCCGGCCCCGAGGCCCCCCCAGCTCCCGCGCAGGGCTGTCAGTGGGGCTCTGCCAACTTGTCCCGGTAGGGCCTCTCCTGCACGTGGCTCGTCTGCTCCAGGAGCCACTGGCGCTCGCACGTGTTCATGGTCAGCCTGAGGGTCACCTCCTGGAAGACGCTGCTCACAGCCACCTGTGTGAGCCCAAGAGAGCAGGACTGAGCGGGCACAGCCACACATCGCAGCACCACCAGAGCCGCCGCACCCAGGGCCTCCTCCCCCACCCTCCCCAGGGCATCCTTACCTGCTCGAAGTGAAGTTTCCGGAACAGCTGGAGGCTCGGTTCATTTCCTTGCCCAATTTTAGCCTCAAACTTGGTCAGGCCGAGCTTGGTCACTCCTGCCAGAGATGAGAGAGACGGGTGGTAAGCAGCCGAATGAAGCCCCGCCCCTCCCGGCCCAGCTTACAGTGGGGCACCTGTCACCTGCCCCCATCCCCCAGGCCTGAAGAAGGCTCCTCCGGAGCTGGGCCACTCCCCCGTCATCTGCTCAGCGGCTCTTACCGTACGACAGCATCGCAAGAACGGCCTCGGTGCCCAAGCCCTTGCCCCTGCAGCTGGGCTCTAGGAGAGACAACAGCGGTGACGCCAGGCGCCAGGCCCCAGCGTGGACACCTGACACCCTTCCACTTAGTCTGGGAGGCTGCAGCCACCGCTCCGTCCTGTGGCTGAGGAAGAGAGGCACGGAGGAGGTCAAGGGTATTCCCGCAGGCCTCGGCGTGCAACCCAGGATGCTAGCTGGTGGGGACAGCCGGTAGCCCCAGGGGGGAGGCTCAGGCAAAAACAGGCACAGCGTGGCAGAGAACTGGAGGGTCCCCTGATGGCGACGGTTAAGCCGGCGAAGTGGTTCAGCGACCTGAGGGCAGGCAGGGCCTGGGGAACACACCTGCAATCATGACCTCGATCTCCCCCAGGGTGGGGTCTCCTGGGTCCGTGAGGAAGAGGTTCACATCTCCCGCCATGCAGCTCTCCTCGGGGGCACCGGGCTGGGCCTGCCACCTCTCCGCGTCCAGCACGATGAAGGTACACTCTAGGAGGGAGGCGACAGGGTGAGCACCCGCACTCCCAGACCAGAGAGGGGAGGGCGGGGTTCCTGCCAGGAGCGTGGGAACCCAGAGGTCCTTCAGCTCGCAACAAAGCTGCGGATCGGCCTTCAGCTCTCCGTGCTCTCGGAGAGCGGGGGCGCCACAGGAGGACGGTGCCACTCCAGGCTGAGCCAAGGGGCCTAAATGTACAACCAGAGCCCAGATGCTTTCCGTCTGGATCCTTCCAAGCTGGGTGGAAGGCAGAGGGGAAGCATCAGCCACAGGGGCTGGCTCCACCCGGCACACGAGCAGAGGGGTTTCTGGCACCTTCCAGACCTTCCACAAAGCTTCAGTGCCCCCCAGCAAGGCTGCTGCTGACTCCTAAGAAAGGGGGGAACCTGAGGCTGCCTGCGGAGCCAGCCCGCCCAGGGCCCAGGGCCCCACTGCTCACTGTCGGCGTCCTCCCGCCAGCTGCGCTGCATGGCATACTCCTGCTCCAGGCTCAGCGGCTCCGAGGCTGTCAGGCGCTGCAGCTCCTCCGACTGCATCCACTCGTGGTACCTGCACAACGCGTGGCCTTAGACGGGCAGGACCGACCGTCTGCACGCTAAGACAAGGGGATGGCTGGCTGGGAGGAGAGCCCCCCCAAAGGCTCCCAGAAGACCCAGAGAGAGGGGTGTGACTGCTGCTGAGACAGCGCCACAGGCAGGCTTGTCCTGCACGAGGAGCAACTGGACAGCTCCCAGTCCTAGGACAGGCAACAGCTCAGGTCCCAAGAACCGAGCCTGTTTACGGGCATCGGGGGGGATACCCCAATTAGACACAATGACGACCTCCCTTTCTTTCTTACACACATTTATTTTACATAAAATAATTCCTGGGGGTCGGCGCTGTGGCATAGCAGGTAAAGCTGCCACCTGCAGGGCTGGCATCCCCTATGGGCGCTGGTTCTAGTCCCGGCTGCTCCGCTTCTGATCCCTGCTAATGCGCCTGGGAAAGCAGCACAGGGCTTGGGCCCCTGCACCCACGTGGGAGACCAGGATGGAGTTCCAGGCTCCTGGCTTTGGGCTGGCCCAGCCCCGACCCTTGTGGCCATTTGGGGAGTGAACCAGCAGATGGAAGATCTCTCTTTCTGTAACTTTCATATAAATAAAATAATCTTTAAGAAAAAAAAATCCTGCTGAAAGGCCAAAAGGAAGGAGAGAGAGTGAAGGGGGGCCCGGGGGTGGGCGGGGTCCTGCAGGGACGCCCCGGCCCTCCGCTGTGCTCACAGCCAGGGCTTCCTCCTCTGCGCTGCGGACTCAGCCCCGCCCGCAGACACAACGCCTGGCCCGACAGTTACCTGGGCACGTGCTCCGGGGTGTAGGGCACCAGGGCCACCTTCTTCCCCAGCAGCAAGGTGTTCTGATTCAGCCTCATGGCGGAGACTTCGGGAACCCGCCGGGGCCTCCCGTCCTGCTCCCCTCCCCAGCCCTTCAGAGCGCCTCCTGCGAGAACCAGGACCGCGCCGGCTAAGGGAAAACAAACTCCAGGGGCCGGGCCAGGCTGCGGCTCGTGCCTTGTCCCTTCCGTCCACTCACTGACCTTCGAGCACCAAACCCAGGCTCCGAGGCTCATCTATCCCCAGGGCTGCCGTCCCTGGGCCCGGGCCACGGTCAGCCCGGCCATAAACCCGTTTCCAAGCCTCCTCCCAGCGTCCGCCCCGAAGTCCGATCTCCCTGACCCCCGGGGGCCGAGGCAGGCTCCTCCCCTTCGCGCGGCGCTCCCGGTTACCCTCCCGGGTCCTCCAGCCGCCGGGTCCCGGAACTACCAGACTCACACCCAGCCCCAGCCAACGCCGCCCCACCTCTCCCGAGCGAGCCACGCCGCCCCGCCGGCCGACCGCCCCGCCCGCATGCGCGTGGCAGCGCACCCGCCCACTTCCGCCACGCAGACGGCGGCCCCGAGGCGCCAATCCCGGTCCCGCCCCTGCGAGGAGGCCAATCCGCTCGCTGCACCCCGCCCGGGGCGTGCGCCGGGTAGGTGGGCGCGCGCGCCGGCGCATGCGCGCTGCGGGGGCTGGTGCGGGACAGCTGGCGCCGGGAGCAGCTGAGGGGCCGGAGGCGGCGGCCGGGAGCGGAGCGTGCAGCAGGTGTTGTGGGAGGGCGGGGAGCCCCGGAATGGGGCGCCTGGCTGGGGGCTCCTCCTGGAGCGGCGAGCGGGCGAGAGGCCCGGAGCGGGGCTCTTGAGGAAAGAGGGCGGTCTGAGCGTGGGGGACCCACGCGGGTGGCGTGGCGCAGAGCGGAGGCCCCGCTGGGACAGGGGAGGCTGTGGGGCGAGGGGCTGGGTTAGGGAGCGGCCTGGGGAAGTCCTGGCCCTGCCCCAGGCGGGGGAGCGCGCGGTTCCGCGGGAGCTCGCCGTTCGTGCAATCGAAGCGGGGACACAGCCCCAGAGGGCGCGAGGGTGGGTGAGACCCGGCGACTGCGGGGCCCGGGAATGACTTGGAGCCCGAGCCGTGCAGGGCCTCCGGTGTGCACAGAGCCGAGCGAAGCCGGACGCCGAGGTTTCCCTGGGGCGCTGGGAGCCCGTGATCGGAGGACAGAGGTGGGGCGTCCGTCTGCAGGGCTCCCCCACCCGGGGTCCCCCCGAAAGCTGAAGTCTGCTCTTTCGTCTTAGGGAGCTGCAGCCGCCGCCGCCGCCCACTGCGCAGGACGACCCGGCGCTTGGAGATGGCGGGTGACATCACGGACTCCGGGGAGCTCTATTCCCCCTACGTGAGTTTTATTTTCTGGCCCCCGGGGTGCTCCCGGCTTCCAGAGAAGCACGCCGCTTCCTAGGGACTGGGCCAGCGAGAGCCGCTGCTTGGGTCAGCCCCGGGGAAGGCCGGATCCGGGAGCCCGAGGGAGCAGCAGGTGCGTCGGCCGCTGTGGTGGCTCGGAGCCGGAGTCAGGCTCCCCGCCTCGTCCGGGCTCCCCGGAGTTGGCTTGCTTCCTCCCAGAATCCTCCTGCCAGCGTACTGAGCCCCGTCAGGTGCAGCACTGACAGCTGCTGAGGTCTCGGCCGTCTGAGCTACCTTGCTGTCTAGCCGCGTTGCACAACTTTGACAGCCTTGGGTGGCGCAAGAGGCAGTGAAACTCGCAAAGACTTCCAGTTGGGCTCGGCTGGAGGCTGCAATTAGAGCAATTAGCGGGACTGACTTCTCCCCATCTGGGTCTGGGTTACCCCCCGTGCCCCCGCACATCTCACCTCCACACACAGGCTCAGTTTATCTTCTCTGTGGAACGTGCAGGTGGCCACGGTTGCCTGGATACCCGGCCGGACAGTGCAATGTTCGAATGATTGACTCATGCAGGGGAAAGCAAGGCCCTGGGTGGCAACGGTCTCCTTTCTAGAACGTTCTGCCCGGCTCTGGCCGTCCCTTCCTAGCCTGGGGGCTCTGCCGTGTCTGCTGCCTTCATGGACTGTAGCGTTGCCGTGTGATGGATGAGGAACAACTGGAAAAGCTCCTTGCTCTCTCCAGGGGCTTCCTTTTGGGTCTGTGCCATTGATGTGCAGGGACAAGGAGCCTGGCCCGCCTCTGTGACGTGTCAGGGGGGTCTTCGTGGTGTCCCCCTCCTTGGGGCAGTCGTGTGCCGGCTCCCAGCCTCCTGGGACCAGCAGTGAAATGTCACTACCGTCCGTAAAAGTCACCACAGCCCCTGCTTTTTGTCACAACATCCAAACTTAGAGATGAGGAAATGAGTCATTTCTCCAACAGTTCTGGAAGGCAGACGCTGCTGGGCCCCCATCGCGTGTGTTTCCAGCTGTTCCCGTGGTCGGCTCACGTGGCAGCTGGAGCAGTGAGGCCTGCATACTGAGTTGGGCTCTGCTTTTTTCTTTTTTTTCCTCTTGCATTTCCTGCATATTTATTTTGCTCGGGGTCTTTGCTTGAGGGCCAGCTCTGGACATCTGCCATAGAGGTGTGTGTGTTCTGGTGTTGCTGGTGGAGAGAGATGCAGGGGAAAGACACGTGGTGACTGGGACGACGTGGAATGACCGGGGGTGGTGGTCAGGGTTTCAAAGGAGGGATACACCTTCCCCGTGAGTATTCCTTAACTCCAGCCCCGAGACAGTGGTTTTATTTTTTTTAAGTTTGATTTATTAAGTTGAAAAGCAGAGTTAGAGACCAAGAGAGAGAGAGAGATCTCCCATCCTCCGATTCACTCCCCAAATGGCACAGTTACTAGGGCTGGGCCAGGTGGAAACCAGGAGCCAGGAACTCAATCGGGGTCCCTCATGTGGGTGGCGGAGGCCCAAGCATGTGGGCCACCTTCCGCTGCTTTCCCAGGTGCATTAGCAGGGAACTAGATCGGAAGCGGAGCAGCCAGGACTTGAAGCAGCTCTCACATGGGATGCCGGCATTGCAAGCGGCGGCTTTACCCACCAGACCACGGTGCTGGCCCCAGGGACAATTATTCTTGATCCCCGGTGAGACCAGAGAAGGGCTTATCACCCCCAACCCCACATTACACCTGTGCGGCCCCTGAATCCCCCGGCCCAGCGCAGTGTGGACACAACCCTGCCTTGGCTGCCTTGGGGGACCAATTACCAGGCACCTCTTCACAAAAGTGCAGCAGCCGACCCAGGGCTGTTCCAGTCAAAGCCCGTCCTTGGCTCTGGTTGGCCCGTGGGGGCTGTGTCCCTCCGGGTGCCCAGGGTGTTTGTGACAGGCAGAGTGGCTCAGGAGGCTCAGACGCCACGCTGTCTCCAGGGCAGTGCTACACACAGCCTGTCTGTCCCCAGAGTGTTGGGGGCAGGAAGTCTCTTTCCCCACTTACCGGTACCAGGAGCGGCTCAGGGCTGAAGTGGCTGTGTGATCCGGTACGGGCGGGGTGGCCCACAGCTGGCGGCAGGGTCAGGCCACTACTGCTCTTTAGGGGAAGAGGGTCCTTGTTTCACAGCCTGGAATCCTGGTCAGTGCTTCCACATCGTTGGCTGCCTTCAGTGTCCTTTCCCAGCGGTCAGTGGGCACGCTGCTGTTGAAATACACTGGTAGGGCCGGCGCCGCGATTCACTAGGCTAATCCTCCGCCTGCAGCGCCGGCACCCCAGGTTCTAGTCCCGGTCGGGGCACCGATCCTGTCCTGGTTGCCCCCTTCCAGGCCAGCTCTCTGCTGTGGCCCGGGAGTGCAGTGGAGGATGGCCCAAGTGCTTGGGCCCTGCACCCCATGGGAGACCAGGAGAAGCACCTGGCTCCTGGCTTCGGATTGGCGCAGTGCGCCGGCTGCAATGCGCTGGCCGTAGTGGCCACTTGGGAGGTAAACCAACGGCAAAAGGAAGACCTTTCTCTCTGTCTCTCTCACTGTCTAAATCTGCCTGTCAAAAAAAAAAAAAAAAAAAAAAAGACAGACAGATAGACAGACACTGGTGACGCCTGAGTGCTGTGACGTGGGTGACGCTGCGGATGGGAGATGTTGCTGTCACCTCCTGGGGCACGGGGCAGCAGGGACCTTGCCTCCTGCAGTTCAGCCCAGGGCAAGAGTCGAGAACTGGGAGAAGCTTGGCTCTGCCTGCGAGCTTAGATCTTTATGGAGTCCGCAGGGGGGCCTGACTCCGCTGTCTGCCACGCTTCCCGGGAGGCTGGCTCCACGCAGCAGCCACCTGACCAGCAGAAGAGAATGTCTCCTTTCTCTTCCTCCTTCCCCGCGGCGCCTCCTGACCTGGCCCGTGCCGGCTCACGTCCACTTCCCGCCTCGAGTGTCTGTTCCTTGTGCTCAGTCCGTACCAGCTACCTTCAGCGAGGGTCGGGACATCTGCGTGACCCACAGCATCCCCAGGCCTGTGCTTGCAGCAAAGCAAGCCAAAGCGCTCCCCTGTTTCTGCCCCCGCTGCCAGCATTTATTCTGAATTAAGTGCTTTGTACGGTTCCTCGAGTTTCTTTTTCACTGAGATAAATTTGAAATTTTTCTTGGGAACTTTCTTTTTTAAAGGATTTATTTATTTGAAAGGCAGCGGCAAAGAGAGAGGTCTTCCATCTGCTGGTTCACTCCCCAAGGGGCCACAATAGCTGGGGCTGGGCCAAAGCCAGGAGCCTGGAACTCCATCCAGATCGCCCACATGGGTGCTGGGGGCCCAGTACTTGGGCCATCTTCCACTGCTTTCCCAGGCATTTTAGTAGGGAGCTGGGTTGGAAGTGGAGCTGCGGGGACTCGAAACAGCGCCATATGGGATGCTGACATTGCAGGTGGCGGCTTCGCCTGCTACGCTGCAGTGCTGGCCCCTGGGAGCAGGCTGATTTTAGTGTGTCTCTGTCCCTGGCAGTGGTTCTCAGCTGGCGTTCATCTTGTCACTAGAGGACAGATTTAACCACGTCAGAAGACACTATGACTGGCCTGGTAGCATTGGTTGGGGGGGCGTTGTTACTGGCAACCAGTGGCCAGATGCTGTGGATGCTGTTGAATGTCCTACAGTGCACAAAGAACAACCTGCCCCCACAGGTCAACAGTGCTCAGGTTGGGAAACCTTAATCTGTAGTAGACCTTTGACCTTTCGCATCCCGAAACCTGCAGGCATTCCTGAGTTTACAGATGCTTCCTGTGTGGCTTACCTGCCCATAAAACTTTTGCCCGAGAGCCTCTTTGCTTTATCTTTTCTTTCGTCATAAGAACCTTCACTACCTGGTTGAACCGTTTTCCATAAAGAAATCAAGTTTTGATCCCTTGTAGAAATGGCAAGCCGAGAACAAAGCTGCAGGGAGACCAGCTGTCAGGTGGGCAGCTGGGGTCTTTTTTGTGGGTGCCCTGCTTAAAACCTCCTGAAACATCGAGCCCCCATCCAGGAGGCCTCTGCACTGTCTGACTCCAGCGCCACCGTGGCCGGTCTTGCTGTGCCTCAGCCGCACCAGCCTCTGGAAGCTCCTGGAATCTCCCTGCCTATTTCCCACCTCAGGCCTTTGTCCCAGGAAGTCCCTGACCCGGGCAGCAGCTGCTCATCCCCCAGGTCCCAGCCTGAATGGCACCACGAGGCCGCCCCTGAGTGCCCTCTGTCAAAGCGTCCCTCGCTCTTTGTCCGGGCGCTGTCTTGTCTTCACAGTGGTTCTTTCAAGCTGTGGTCATGATCCGGTTGTTTGTTTCCCTTATTTGTTTGAGAGACAGAGCTCCCATCTGCTAGCTTGTTCTCTAAAGACCACGAGGTCCAGGGCTGGGCCGGGCCGAGGCCGAAGCTGAGCACTGGGAACTCCATCCAGGTCTCCCACATGGGTGGCAGGAACCAGTTTACTTGAGCCATCACCTGCTGTCTCCCAGGGCCCACATTAGCAGGAGCTGGGATAAGGAGCTAGAGCAAGGAGTCAAAGCTAGGCACTCTCGTGTGGGATTTGGGCGTCTTAACCGCCAGGCCAAACACCTGCCTCTGCTTTTCCCTGTTGCCTGTCTCCTCCTCTTTGATGTCAAGGGCCAGTCTGTGTGTGTTCACCGTCACATCCCCAGCTCTGAGCCCAGGGTCTTGCCCACAGAGGGCTCTCAGTAGCTGACCACACAAGTGGACTAGTGAGGTGACCCTGCTCCCTCGAACACACCAGCCTCAGAGTGCCAGTGGTTGAAACCAGCCCCAGCCGTGGGTCAAGGTGAGTTTGTTGTAGGCTGTCCATCACCCTTGGTCAGAAGGCCGCAGTGAGCTCCGGGCCCTGCGTCCCATCCTGCCAGCTTATTCCATCTGCACTGCCCTGAGCCAGGAGCGTCATGGCCTGGCCATGCTGGGATCTGCTGACTGCCGTAGGAAGAGGACTCAGACTTGTAATCCTTCGTGAGATCAAATGACGATGGTGACACCTGAAACTACGCACACGGACAGGCTCACGCCAGAGGTAACCTGGTGACTCCCATCCTTAGGCACCCCGTGGCATGCAGAAGTGGCCACAGCAAGACTCCGATTAGACACAGGGAAAAGAAATGCAGTCTTCCCAGCACCTGCGGGAGGTAGGCCCAGGACCCCCCATGGACAAAACAGACAAAATCCCGGGAGGCTCAAGTCCCTTATAAAGTGGCATAGCATTTGCATATAACCTCCCACACATCCTCTCGTGCCCTTCACATCACCTGTGGACTGCCTGACAACTGTAAATGCCATGTATGTAATCGGTACATTGTTTAGGAAATCGTGACAAGGACAAAGGCTACTGTTCACTTTTTTTTTTTTTTAAATGTGTTTTATCCATGGTTGTGTGACTTTGTGGACGCATAGCCCAGGGCTATGGGGCCTCCTCTGCCAGCGTCTGAGACCCAGGTGGGGAATAAGAAGTCTTTGTTTAAATTGATTTAAGATTTCTTTATTGGGGCCAGTGCGGTGATGTAGTGGTTAAAGCTGCTGCCTGCAGTGCCAGCATCCCATACGGGTACCAGTTCGAGTCCAGGCTGCTCCACTTCCAATCCAGCTCTCTGCTATGGCCTGGGAAAGTAGTAGAAGATGGCCTAAGTCCTTGGGCCCCTGCACCTGTGTGGGAGACCCAGAAGAAGCTCCTGGTTTCGAATTGGCCCAGCTCTGGCCATTGTGGTCATCTGGGGAGTGAACCAGCGGATGGAAGACCTCTCTCTATGTCCCTGCCTCCCTGTAACTCTTTCAAATAAATAAATCTTTGTAAAAAACAGAAAAGATTTATTGCTTTTTTTTTAAAAGATTTATTTATTTTATTTTTGAAAGGCAGAGCTATAGAGAGGGAGAGACAGAGACTGAGAGAGAGGTCTTCCATCCACTGGTTCACCCCCCAAATGGCTACAACAGCTGAGGCTGAGCCAGGCCAAAGCCAGGAGCCAGGAGCTTCATCCGGGTCTCTCACATGGGTGGCAGGCAGGGGCTCAAGCACTTGGGCCATCGTCCCTGCTTTCCCAGGAGCATTAGCAGAGAACTGGATCAGAAGTGGAGCATCCAGTATTCAAACCAGTGCCCATATGGGACACTAGCAGTGGCTTTACCTGCTATGCCGTGAAGCTGGCCCCGGAATAAGAATTCAAAAGTTTGAAGCAAGATAAATTTGGGAGACTGGGAAGGGCTTTGTAGTGGCGAGAGCATTTGGATGGAGCCTAAGGCCTGGGTAAGAGTTGAGGGGTTGGAGAGGAGATGGAGGAGGGCTTGGTGCCCTGTGCAAGGGTAAATGTGTTGTGGGCAGAACTGTCTCTTGTCCAGAGGAAGTCCCCCCACCCCATCCAGCACTCAGATGGGAAGCCTGGCCCTCTCTCTGTGTGTCTCTCAAGATTTCTTTATTTGTTTGAAAGCCAGAGTGACAGAGAGATCTTCTTCCATCCACTGCTTCGTTCCCCAAATGGCCACAATGGCCAGGGCTGGGGCTGAGGCCTGGACCAGGCCAAAGCCAGTATCCTGGAGCCCCATCTTGGCCTCCGTTGTAGGTAGCAAGTGCTTGGGCCATCATCTACTGCTTTCCCAGGCACATTAGCAAGAAGGTGGATCAGAAACCGAGCCACTGGGACTCAAACCAGCGCTCCAGTATGGGATTTGGCATTACACACGGCGGAGTTACCTGCTGTGCCACCACACTAGCCCCAAAGCCGGTCCCTCTCTGGTCATCCCCTGTCCCTCCATCCTCCAGCTAGGCCCCAGGGTCGTGGTTGACAGTCACTCTCTCTGCCTCTTCATGCTTAAAAAATCTGATTGAGGCTGGGAGAAGCGGCCTCGCGTTGTGTGTCTGATCACCAGTTCAGCACCTGCATATCTTAGAAACGTCAAAAATCTAGAAAAGTGCATCTTTCTAAGAATGGGAAGTGAAAAATGAGACATGGGTGGGCATTGCCACAGAGTCAGTGTTTGTTGTTTTTAAAGGAACAGAAACAGGTGGTAAAGCAAACGCTGAGTCAACCCGTTTAACATACAGGAAGAGCAAGTGGGAGTCAACCGCGGTCTCCCAGGCTGGGAGATATCACTGGAACTGTGAAGGGGAACAGGAGCCGGGGGCGGCCACGGAAGACTGAGTGGCACTGGGATGTGGAGGGGCGGGAAGGAGCCACTAGAGGGTTGTTCGGGCGGAGGAGACGAGCCGGCGGCGCGCCTGAGGTCGGCAGAGGAGTTCGTGCTGTAAGAAACTCAGTCATTTCTGTCCGGCTGGGGTAGTTACAGCCAGAGGGCCAGGCTGGGTGCCATGGAAAAGATGGTTGGAGAGAGACCGCTAACGGCAGAGTGAGAGGAAGATAATAAAGACTGAGAAACCCACGGGGTTCGACAAACAGGAGGTCATTGATGATGTTTAAGAGTGGAGCAGGGGCAGCCAGCGCTGTGGCACAGCAGGTTAAGCCTCTGCCTGCAACACTGGCATCCCATATGGGTGCTGGTTTGAGGCTCAGCTGCTCCGCTTTCAATCCCACTCCCTGCTAATGGCCTGGGAAAGAGGCGGAGGATGGCCCAAGGGCTTGGGCCCGCGCATCCATGTGGGAGACCCGGAGGAGCCCCCTGGCTTCTGCCTGGCCCAGCCCCTGCCGTTTCAGCCATTTGGGGAGTGAACCATGGATGAAAACTCTCTCATTCTGTTTCCTCCTCTATATCTCTGCTTTTCAAATAAATAAAAATAAATCTTAAAAAAAAAAGTTCTGGGGCTGAAAACATGAAGCACAGGGACTTGGAGATGAAGGAGCAAACCCAGAAGTCCAAGTGCAAGTCCTAGCCTCCAGGAACAAGGACGTGCTCTCCACAGAGGCAGGCAGCAAGGATGAAGACACCCATTTTTGTTGATTTTTATTTTTTTATTATTTATTTTTATCTACTTGAAGGGCAGAGAGATCTTCCATTTACTGGGTCACTGCCCAAATGCCTGCAATAGGCAGGGCTGGGCCAGGCCAGAGCCGGGAGCCCAGAGCTCCCTTCAGGCCTCCCAGGATGCACTAGCCGGAAGCTGGATCGGAAGCACAGTAGCCCGGACTCCAACCAGGCGCTCCAGTGTGGGACGCAGGCACCCCAAGTGGCAGCTTAACCGGTGGACCGCAATGCCCACCTCGAAGACACCGATTTTTGGAGCCAGGAAGGAGTGAGACTTTGGGTGCGCATCAGGTGGCCCAGTGCCCTCCATAAAGTAGGAAATGGAGCCTTCACCTCCGAGTGCTGGGGGCCGCGGGCCTGGGGCTTTGAAGAATGAGGTTCGGAGCAGTCACTGTGGGAAATGCCAGGGCGTCCCGTTGAGGAACAAGGAACTCCTGCTGCTCCCCTAGGTGAAGGAGCCCTTTGTTGCGGGACCTGCCCCAGGGAACGGAGGAGAGCAGGTGCGGAGCCTTGGCTGAGCCTGGGTTTCCAGTAGGGTTGGGGAGGATGAGGCAGGTGGGGCATGCTCAGTGGAACCAGCGGGTGGGGCTGCGAAAAAAGGTAAATGATACTGAAACCAGGAGCTTCTCTCTCTCTCTCTCTCTCTCTCTGCCTCTCAAACAGATAAAACTTTAAAAAAAAAAGGAAATGATGCCCACCTGGGGAAGGGGAGCGCCTGGTGAAAGAGCAGGGGTCCATGGTGGAAATCCTGAGGGAATCAGTGTGACAGACCGGGCAGGAGGCAAGGTGGCTGGAGTTGGAGCAGAGCCGGAATCCCCCGGCCCGCAGCCTGACGAGCCACCCCAGGGCTGGCTGCGGCTGGAGGGGACTTGCTGCTATTGGCAGTGGGGTTTCCTTGGGGGTGACTGCCCACACATGTCAACAGTAGTAAAACCCACTGAAGTTAAACGGTGCGTTTTATGGTACATGAGTGATTTTTTTTCTTTTTTTCATAAAACCCCTTGATGTTGATATGGGGCGGTGGCTAGGAAAAGCGCAGTGCAAATATCAATGTCCCAGAGGACAGTCGCAAGGCTGGGTGGGGTTGGGAGCTCAGCCGTCCCAGAAACCTGGGAGTTCCTTTGAGGTGTGTGTTCTGGGCACCCTTGTGCCTGGCTGTGTCCCCAGGAGATGTGCGGTTGAGCACTAACATCTGTGGTGAGGGTTTGAACAATCACAGATGCTTAGTGGGTGGCAGGGATGACAGCAGTCACAGAGACCCAGGCTGGCCCTTGGAGACCGTCCGAGAGCTGGTGTTTGGCTGCCTGACACCTGGCCACTGGGCTGGCTCCATGGGGTCCAGGTGTGGTTCTCCCTTCTCTCCTGCCTCCCTACCTGAGCTCCAGCTGTGGCCTCCACGGTGGCACTGTCTCCCAGGGCGGTCTCTGGGAGCTGCTGGGGCAGAAGCCAGTTTATTTCTGGGCTTGAGTGTCCTTCCTGTTGCTTCCAGGTGGGGCTGGTGTACATGTTTAACCTCATCGTGGGCACGGGCGCGCTCACCATGCCCAAGGCCTTCGCCACGGCCGGGTGGCTGGTCAGCCTCCTCCTGCTGGTGTTCCTGGGCTTCATGAGGTAAGAGGCTGGGGGAGGCTGTCGTAGGGGCCTGGGGTACCCGATCTCTTACTGAACAGGAGGGTGCTTGAGGGGTGGGAGGTGTCTGTCTCCAGGGTGACCGGGCACAGGGGGGCAGATACAGAGTTCCTGTGGTGTCTGCTGACCGGGCAGTTGCACGACGGGAGCAGATAGAAACTCAGACATCTGATAGGCCTGGAGAGTGGAGCCCGCACACTGGCTGCTCTACGCTGTCCATGCTGTGAGCTTTCTGGTTCTGCTCACTGAGAAAAATCCCACCTAGCCACCGAGAGAGACTCTGACCCACAATGTAGGTGATAAAGGGAATCATTTTGTGACTCAGGATTTGCTTGGGTGACTCACAAAGCAAGCATCAGTGGTGAATGACCTCACCCACCTGGGGCCTCCCCACACCTTCGGGACGCCTGCTTCTTGAGCCAGGTGTGTGGGAGTACCAGCAGGTGCCTTGTGTGTGTGTGGGGGGGGTGCTCAGTTCCACTCGAGGTCACTCTGAGGGCTTCCATGTGTGGGTCTGAGATAGTTTTGCAAGTGCTGCAGGCCAGGTGCTCCCAGGCCCCCTAGCCAAGCCAGGTGTGCAGCAAAGAGGTAGAAAGGAATGCCTGGAGACACTCCCAGAGCTCCTCCCCCAGAGGGGCTCCCGGTGACCAGCGTGCCTCACGGTACAGACGGATCCCTGCCCGGGCAGAGCTGAGTTTATGTTGTGGGGAGACCAGCAGGCACTTAGGAAACTGGAAGGCGATGAGTCACATGGGAAAAGAGAAAGTGTGGGGCAGGGTGCAGGGCAGGGGTGACTCAGTTTCGAGCAGCGTGGCCAGGGGCCGTGAAGGGCAGGAGGAAGGAGCGGGAAGCTGAGCCCAGAGGAGGCTGTGGTTTCCAGGCTCTTGTGTGAGGAGCTGGAGTGGCCCTTGGGTGTGGGCTCCTGGTGGCCTGCAAGCCCTGGCTGCCGAGAGCTCTGGGAGTCCCCTTTAAAGGACCTTCACGGCAGCCACCGAGCCGGGGGTGATTCCTGGGAGCCCCTGTCGCAGCCCCTCCTCGCTCAGCTCATCCCTGCTTGAACATGATCAATGAGTTGGGTCTCTGCAGCCCCGAGCAGTCTCTTGATGCCTTAATTAAGATGGATTTTAGTTTTACTTCCAAAAAGAAGGGAAAAGCTAAAGCCCTGAAAATGGTCACTTAAGCAAGATAATGAGAAACCTCTCGGAGGTGCTGGGGGCGGAGGGAGTGGGAGTTCCAGGGCTAGCTCCCCTCCCCCACCAGAGGGGGCTCGGATGTGGCTCCTTGCTGCAGCCACCTGACTGTGGAGGCGGCCAGGGGCAGGGGTCAGCCCTCCAAGAGGGCGGTCCAGGGCGGGTGCACTGCTGACCTCAGGAAAGAGACACACAAAGGCTCATCCCCAGCGTCGTGGCCGGCTTGGATTCCTGGCTCAGGTCTTGCAGCCCGCCCCTGCGTCTCCCGCTGAGGCTCTCCCAGAGGAAAGCCAAAGGTGACTTTTCCCCTCTAGTCGACTTCCAGGCGAGCGTCTCATCCCCTCTCCCAGAGCCCCTCTCGGTTGGGGCTCCTGTTAGTCAGAGCCAGAGGATCTGGAAGGTAAAAGCCCTGCCCGCGCCAAGTTTCCTTTTCAATTACCCGTGCCCCCGCTCCGTCCGTCCGTGGATGTGATCCGGAGCCGACCGCCTGTCTGTGTCCTAGCGAGGACAGGAGAGCTGCCCGCCGTCCTTACAGAAGCCGTGGGGCCCCTTTGGGAACCGGCCTCCTCCAGCAGCTCAGAGCCTCACGTCCTGTCTGTCCCCAGCAGACCCTGCGTCCTGCCCCCGTGTCACCTCTCGCTGCCCCCAGCTCACTCCCTCGCGTCGGCGTGTTTCTCTGTAACCTCTCCCATGCCGGCGGGTGTGCACATGCACACGTTTTACCAGGCGAGACCCTCTCGAAAGTTCTCTCAGGAGCCGCTCAGGAGAGATGCTCTGAGCTGGTCGCCAGCCGGCTTTTCCTCTCCCACTCTGCTGCCTCTGGCAGTTAACACCCGGCCTCCCCTGCAGCTTCGTGACCACCACCTTTGTGATAGAGGCCATGGCCGCGGCCAACGCACAGCTCCACTGGAAGAGGATGGAGAGCCACAAGGTGGGTGCATCACCCCTGTCCCCGAGCTGTGCCTCTGTTCAGTCTTGTACCCAGGAGCCGACCTCGGCCGCCGGTGCCCCCGGGAGCCTCGCCCCAAGCCGAGAGCACGAACACAGCCTCCACCAAGTCCACGTCGTGGCTCCGCTCCCCCGCCCCTGCCGTGTGCCAGCTCAGCCCTGAGCCTTTGTGCCCGGCAGCCCTGCTGACTGTGCCCCTGCCTTCCGACGTGGCAGTGGGGACGTTTGAGAGCTTCCTGGTCAGCGCCTCCTAGAAAGAAAGAACAGAGGCAGTGGGCTTGTCATTGTGCTGTGCATCTTCTGTGGCTGTAGACTGCTTCTTCCCTCCTTTCCCTCCTCCCCCTCCCCCAACCCTCAGGAGGAGGAAGACGACGACTCCTCCACGGCCTCAGACAGCGACGTTCTGGCCCAGGACAGCTACGAGCGGGCTGAGAGACGGCCCATCCTGTCTGTGCGTAAGTCTTGGGATCTCGGCACTTCCTGCGGTCTGTGGGGCTCCCTTTCCTGGCAAGAAGGCCCTGGGGGGCTCCCTGTGGACACCCCGTGGAGTTTCCTGGGAAGACACTGTTGGGAGAGGAAACAGGACACAGGCCTGGCCCACTGGCTCTGCCACCCACCTGGCACGTTACTTGACCTCCGTGCCTCAGTTGCCCACCTCTCCTGTTACCGTCATGACCGGATGCCTGGGAAAGTGGAAACTGGAGGGGGATGGGTCCCCGGCTTCTCTGCTCCTCCCACCTTCTCCTTGCTGCCTCACCCTCGGCCAGGCCAGGCCAGGGCTCCCAGCCCAAGGGAGTATCCCCAAGTCCCCTTTTGGACCTGGGAGAATTTCCTCCAGAGAGTGAGACGCTTGACGCTTGACGCTGTCAGGCTTCTGGAGAATTCCGTGAGCTGCACCACACCCTCGGGGGCTCCTGCAAGTGGAGGAGCCGTCTCATCTCCCTGTTCTTGTGGCTTTGCAGAGAGACGTGGCTCTCCTGGCCTGTTTGAGATCACAGACCGTGTGGAGATGGGACAGATGGCCTCCATGTTCTTCAGCAAAGGTAGACGTTCTCGGGGGCAGGCACAGGGGAGGGACAGCCAGGCCCCCCGGGGCTGTGCTCTGACTGTGAGGAGATGGTGGAGGGGGGCCCCTGTGGGCTTGCTCCCAAAGCGCTCCGAGAGCCCACGCTGTTTCCTGCCCTGGCAGCGGTCAGCCGGTGGAGGCGGCCAGGAGCTCTGTGCCTCTCACTTGAGTCCTTCTGACTGCTGTTTTCTCATGGCCTCTCCTGCCCGGGACGACACCCGACAGAGACAGGATCTGCTGTGCGCACGCGTGGCCGTGACTCCCTGGTGACCAGCAGAGGGCGCTAGGAGCCCGTTCCCAGGGCTGCTATGGGCTTGAGAGCCCTGAGTGTGGTCCTGATTCCTGTGGGCTCCTTCCTGGGATTTGAAGGTGTCCCCCAGGGGGCCCAGTGATGACCTTTGATGCCCCCCCCCCCAGCAGATCTCATTCTTCTGGAAGGTGAGCTCTTTAGGAAGAGTTTTTGACCCCAGACTTGTCAGACTCTGCTGCAGTCAGGATCTCTGTGGGTCCCTCCCCTCACAGCTGTCCTGGGAGGTTTCCTGCCCCTTCATCAAGGTCCCTGGTGGTGATCAGTCTGCATTCTTCTAGTCTTGGGAGTGGCTGCATCCAGAGGCGGGGGCTACAGGAATGAGAATCTTCCCGTCCACTTCTCGCGAGGTTAAGCGTCCAGGCTGTGGTTGGCAGTGCATCTGGTCCAGGGGGTGGTGACCGTGAGGGGAGGTTCTGGCTCCGCGCTCCCTCCTGGACCAGCCTCGCAGAGGTTTCCAGAACTCGTCAGGACCACGCTGGCCGTGGCCGGCCCGCCTCTGTGCTCTTCCTTTGATTCGCTTCTGTCACCCCCACCTCGCTGGGCCCGGAGGGCTTCAGGGTTTCCTCCTGGAAGCCACACGCAGGCTTTCCAGGAAGAGGCGCGACCGAGGGACAACACCCCGTGTTCTCATGTCCTGCGGTCTGCCCTGACTTCTTTAGGAATTCTAGGAACTAGTGGCTTGGATTTGCCAACCCCGACCCCGTCCCCAACCAGGCTCCTGGCATGAGGACAGCCCCCCACCCCCGCTTGGAGGAAGCCGCTGCCGCCGCCTCCCCCACGGGAACCCCCAGGCCCAGGCCATTCTTTGTTGTGGAGCCCGCCCTGGGCACTGGAGCGTCCCTGGCCTCTCGCAGTCACAGCCCCGAGTTAACGACGCTCAGAACTGGGCTCAGACGTGGCCGTGTATCCTCAGAAGGGGCCGGGGACCCCCCTACTCCCTTCCTAACACGCAGGTGTCTGTGTGGCACCTTCGCCTTTGGCAGGGCTGGCTCCCTCCCCGGAGGGCTCCCTCGGGGCCCCGCTCATTTCTCGTGGGCAGCAGCACCAGGCGCACTCCTTGGCCTCCCCTCAGGATGGGCCCTGACCCTCCGCCCTGTGTCCAGCAGTGGGACGTGTTGGTCACTGAGGGCCCAGGGCAGTTCACGTGCAGCACTGGTGCTGGTGGCAGGGAGGGTCACCACCGCCTCGCAGAGGGCAGGCCGAGACGCCGGGGCCTGAGCGATGCAGGCCCTGAGCTTGCACGTCAAGGCCCTCCCTTATGGCAGGAAGGACATGCCACCAGGGTGATCAGAAAGCAGGCCAAGGCCCTCCTGGGTCCTCTCAAGAATCATATTTTCTGGTCTTTTCCTCCCAGACTCCCAGGCGCAGAGCTGACCTCACAGGGCCCAGGCTGCCATGTCCTAGCCCTTCCCCTCGGGACCCTGCAGGCTCTTCTGAGCCACCAGGATTAGCAGGGAGCTGTCACTTCATTTTTCTTCCTGCTCTCAGAGAAGCCAGCAACTTGAGACCAGTAACATCAAACACTTGAGCACTTAAGTCTGAAGGGGAGTTTGAGACTGGCCGCTTGGGCCGTGCCCCCACGTTGTGGAGGCCCAGCCGCTTCTTCCAGGGCTTCTGCACCTGGTCTTTACAGCGGGAATCCACGTGGAGGTGGTACACGTGGGATTCTTAGCATGAGGGACGACTGGGGATTTGCTGGAGTCACAGAGTGGGTCTGAGGGAATGAGGCCAAGAGCCCCACGTCCCGGGCCCTGCCTCAGGCTGCGTCTAGAGCCGGGGAGCTTCAGCAGCATGGAGGGAGGAGGGGTCGTCGTGAGCACCATCTCTGCCGGGCTTGGAAGTGGACCAGACTGAGAGCGAGGCACTTGGTCTTTGGAAATCAAGGGCTTTTTTTTTTTTTTTTTTTTTTTAATGATTTATTTATTTATTTGAAAGGGAGAGTTACAGGCAGAGAGAGAGGGTCCTCCATCCGCTGGTTCATCCCCCAGATGGCTGCAGTGGCAGAAGCTGGGCCAATCCAAAGCCATAAGCCAGGAGCACCCACACGGGTGCAGGGGCCCAAGGACTTGGGCCATCTTCTACTGCTTTCCCAGGCCATAGCAGAGAGCTGGATCGGAAGTGGAGTAGCCGGGACTCGAACCATATAGATGCTGGTGCTGCAGGCTGAGGCTTAGCCCACTACACCAAGCATCTACCCCAAGGAAATCAAAGGCTCGTGACCCTCTTGGTTTCAGCTGCGCAGAGCTGGGCCTGACTTCCCATCGAAGGCTGTGCTTAGAGCCCCATCCTTGCACAGTAGGGATCCTGGCCCCGACACACCTGGGGTTCCAGCTCCTGGCTCGGGCACCTCTCCTCCCTGTCCTGCCACCTGACCGCAGCTTGGAGGCCCCTCTGGTTCCCCCCAGGCCAGCCATGCCTCACGCTCGTCTGGATGCTTTACCTGCCCGACCTCCAGGCTCACCGAGCCCTGTCAGGTGACAGTCACGAGCGATGTGTCTCCTGCCAGCATCACAGCGTCGCCAGGCAAGGCAGCAAACAGACTTGAGGGTCATTTTTCTGCTCCTGTGGAAAGTCCGGTGGCTTGGAGAAGCAAAAGCCACAGGAGGGGTGGAGATGTAGTCACCGACAAAGGCGGCAGACGTGTGTCTCGGGCTCCCTGACTGATGGCTTTGTCCCTTCCAGTGGGAGTCAACTTGTTCTACTTCTGCATCATCATTTACCTGTATGGGGACCTGGCCATCTACGCTGCGGCAGTGCCCTTCTCCCTCATGCAGGTGACCTGGTGAGTGCCCGCCCCGTGCTGGGCTTCCTTGACCAGTGGGAGCAGAGCGCTCAGGGTAGAAGCGTGCCTCCGGGCCAGTCCACAGCTGGCCGTGCGCTGCCCCGCTGTCCCCGCCCTGCCCCGCTGGGAAGGTGGTTGGGATTCCTGCCAAGGGCTCTTGAGTCATTGGGAAACAGTACGACAGGAGCCAGTGGGGTTCTTCCTGAAAGACGCTGTGAAAGGGGCTTTGTGAGGGGTCACATCACGGCGCTAAAGCAGCCGTGGAGGGGACGGCGCCTGCCTCCTCCTAGCCAAGCCAGGAGGGCGGCCCTGAGCCCCGCGCTCTCCCCTTGCTCTCTCCGACAGCAGCGCCACTGGCAACGACTCCTGTGGCGTGGAGGCCGACACCAAATACAATGACACCGACCAGTGCTGGGGGCCCCTGCGCCGGGGGGACGCCTACCGCATCTACCTGGTGAGTGCCCTCAGCCCTGCTCGTCGGCGGCCCAGCCTGCGTGGGGTGGCTGAGGCTGTTCAGACTACCCTTACTTCCTGGTAAGACCTTCCCCAGAGAGGAGGGGCTGCACCTCCTCATGTCCTGGCGGATTGCGTCACTGAAACTGTAGCCCCAGAGTGAGGCAGCCAGGCCTCAACGGTTGATGTGGTTGGCAGGTGGCGTGCGGGTCCCTGCCAGCTCCGGGGCTGTGAACTCTTATAAACTTAGCTCAGGGTTTCCGGGGCACTTAGCCAAAGCTCATCTCCCACGGGCTTGCTGAGTTTTGACCTTGCTGCTGGCCAGCCCAAGAGCATGGGGGTCGGTGCTGGGTCTGCTGGCTGGGCGGGCCAGACCGAGTCCTGACAGCTGACCCTGACCATAGCCAGGGTCTCCAGCTAGGGCAGGATGGGCCAGCCGTGTTCTGTGATCGGAGAAGGGATGCGTCTCTAGGCTCGTTCTGCCTGCTTTGTGCCATGGCAGGGGAGGGGGTGGGGGAGGGTCTCCTCCAGCGAGAGACAAAACGAGAGCCGTTATTTATCTCTGCCCGCTTTGCAGGCAGGACTCTGAAATGTTTCCCTTGAACTTTCGCAGTATCTATTAATATTCTCCGCCGCTCCTGGTCCCGCTCAGCCCTGACACAGATTTAGGTGTGCTAGGTGACACACAGTTGGCCACGTGGCCACTTACTGATCTGGGGGGAGCAGAGCCTCTCAGGGTTGGCCTCTGTCCTGGCAGAGGTCTCGCAGGCCCTGCCAGCTCGGTGTTCGGGTCCGGATTTGTTAACCTCGAGGGCCGCTGAGTGGGTTCCTTTGGCTTCTCTGCCCCACCCCACGGACTGACTGAAGTGCCCTGGGCCCTGGGTGCCCGTTCCTTTCCTCTTTGTTTCTGAAACAGCCGGGTGACGGCGTGTGTTTCTGCTCTTACGTGTTCCATTGCAGCCGGGGGTCTGTCCCCGGGGCAGGGTGGCGTCTCCATACCAGCGTCAGGGTGGCACAGTTCAGGCCTCATTGGTCCCTTAGCATTCCAGCTCCCTGTGTTGGGTGAAAGTGGTAAAAGGATGACTAAGTGAGGGCCCGTCTGGGTCTCTAAGTAGTGTGGCTGGGCAGGAGGAAGTGACGAGGCAGGCGGCCGGGAGGCTCCAAGGCAGAGCTGCTCAGGTGGGTGCTGGGGAGGCCGCTGCAGTCCGGGCAGACCCTGCCAGGCACGCCCTGGCCCCAAGCAGAGACCAAGCGCTGGGGCTGTCCGCTGTTGCCATTTGCCGGGTAAATTATTCATAGGCGTTATGATTGCCTTGTTCAATTGGCCCTTCACTCATTCCTACGAAGCTTTAGTGACAGACGCCTCGCTCCCTGCATCTCTGTGACTCTCTGTCCCAACAGAGGAGCCCTTCAGGAAGGTGGACGGGCACTAATTAGTGCGCCCGTCTCTCCCGGCTGACTCCTCTCTCAGCCAACTGTGACCAGCGCCGCTGGCACTGGCTCCCAAGACAGGAAGCGGAGGCTGCCCCTCCGGGGCCCATGTCCTCGGGGGGCTGACGCCGCCCCTGTTCCCGCACTCCAGTCCGCCGGGGGGCTTTGGTTCCCACTGAAGGCTCTTGGTTTACGTTGCTCCTCTACCTAGTTTGGCAGGAGCTGAGGCAGACAGGCCTGGGCACCATCTCAGAAGTTCCTGACAGCTCAGCATGTGCCTGCCAGGGTCTAGGGCTCCACGAACCACAGAGCCCCCCGGCCCTCGGCCCCTGCGCTCTCAACACTCGGCAGCCCCGCCACACCCTGGGTGAGCTGGGAGGGGCAGAGCATCTGGTGGGGAGGGGGGCAGGTGCAGCTTTCCCCTGTGAGTTTTAAGCCCTCTCGCGAATGATAGCGGCATCTT
Source organism: Lepus europaeus (assembly GCF_033115175.1). Lineage (NCBI taxonomy): Eukaryota > Metazoa > Chordata > Mammalia > Lagomorpha > Leporidae > Lepus > Lepus europaeus. The sequence continues at coordinate 5,752,158 of NC_084844.1, read as the reverse complement.
TCCCTCCCAGGTCCCACCTGCGGGGTGCCTCCCTCTGTGTCCTCACGCAGGTCAGGGAGCTGCATGCCACTGAGGGGCCACTGCAGATCCCAGAGAGCAGGGCCATCCTTCCCCCCGGCCCCCAGGCGTTCAGAAGATTGTCCGTCCCTTCTAGGGGCTTCCACTGTGCCTCCTGCCACCACTGCCTGTTTCTCATTGTGCTGCCAGACATGTGGTTCCCCGAAATGTTCAGCAGAACGGCAAGCAGGTTGGAGGGTGATGGTCAGAGCATCCCTGTCCCTGTGCACACATCACCTCTTTGTCCCAGGGACGATGCCCATACCTGGCCTTGCATCTAAAGGGCCCAGTAGCATCCACTTCTTCCTGCCATTCTGGGGGACAAGGACACAGGTGTCTGTTGTGGTTTATTTTCCCAAAGCCCCCTGGAAGTGATCTGAGAAGCACACACAGGAGGAGGATATTCGGGATGTTAATTTCTCCAGGGTGCGCACACACACACACACACGCGCGCGCGCACACGCAAAAGCTTTCTCTACCATCAGCCACCAGTCGCCTCCCCAAGCCCTTGACCTTAACAAATGGAAAATTCCTCATCCCCACCTCACGCCTTGTGAGACCCTATCCACATCCTGCGATGCCCGGTGCAGCCTGTATGAGTCAGATTCTCCCTCCTTCCCTGGGGAAGCCAGGGTGCTGTGGGGAGGGGGTCCTGTGACTCATTTGCTGCCCCACGTGGGCTCTAGGCTGACCCAGCAGCCGCTCCAGCCTTGAATCCAGGCTGGCAAGCATTTGGGATTCTTTCTACTCAGCTTCTGTGGCATTTCATTCCTTCCTGTACGGTACAGAGGGGCTACAGGCCACCGGTGAAGGTGTCGGGTTGCGCCCAAATCTGCTCTCTCTGGGACTCGTGCTAGCCACGGTGCTGGGGCAGCACATTGTTCTCCCCTGGGGCCATGGGTGCTGCCCACTGCCCTGTTGCCCTTCCGCGTTCCTGCAGCCTCCCAGCCTCTCTTCGCCACATTTGCCAGGGTGTCCTTCCTCCTGAAGAGTGTCACAGGGAAACCCTGGGGGGACAATGGGGACTCCCCAAGTGCTGAAAGCTCCTGGCCACTTGGAAGAGTGAGCAGCATCGGCCACATACAGGTGGACAGGTGCCGCTGGGTCACCTAGCAGGTGCCGGCCACGTAGAGCCAGGGGCACAGATGGCAGAGCGGAGCTTATCCTGGCTGGAGACCCGGCCACAAACTGGCCATGTGGAGCAGGGGGCCCCTCGTGGGCTGCCTTGGGACAGCACAAGGTCACCCTGGCTTGAACTTAGGAGCTGTGAGCTCCACCTCCATGGCACAGGTGACTGGGGGGAGAGATGCAAGTGCCTGGCAGAGGAGTCGCCACCCCCTGCACCAAGGGCACTGTTCCCAGACTCTGTGCAGACGGCTCCCTGAAGAAGTAGGGACACAGGGGAGCTCTGTCTGCCAGGCTCTCCCCAGAGGAGCGGCTCAGTCCGAGATTCGGGCTCCAGGTAGCACAGGAGGGCTCCATCCGGGCCCTGTTTCCTCTCCTCCCCCAAGCCCGTGTCTTCTGATTCCGTCTCAGCTCTGTCCCACGCAGCGACACTGGCCCCTGTCAGCTCATATCAGTGAAGCAGCATGTCTTCCCCTCCACAGAGCAGTCGGCTTCCTCCAACAATACCACTCAAGGAGACGGTACCCTTCTTGTGAGCGCTGGAGAAGGGAGCGAGGCGGCGGCCTGGCAGCGCCGTGCCAGGCTCTGACAGCTCCTCCCCACCAAGCGCTGTCTGCCGTGCGAGCAGCCTGTCACCGGTGACTTTCACATCTCCCGTGCAGGCTTCCCAGCCATGGGGTCCGGGACGTGGCGCCATCCATTCTACAGTGGCGCAGACAGACTCAGAGACAGCTTCCCTGGGGTCACAGAGCTGACGCAGACGGGAGCTCCTCTCTTCCGACTCTCAGCCCAGTGCTCTTGCCCCGCTGGCACAGGGCGGCACCCGGTGCCACACACAGACTCAGAGCCTGACCTCTTCAGAGGGCCCGGGCGTCCGTCCGGTGGGTGGTGTGCGCTTGCACGTCCTGCCTGCCTCCCTCTCTCCTGGGCGGTGCCGCAGACTTTCCCTGGCTACTCCAGAGGGGCCGGAGTGGAGCCCCCTTCCCAAGATGTTTCCCTCTCTGTCCATTCAGCGGCTGTGCTCGTGCCCGGGGCTGTGGCATCTGCTCCTAAGTGGGTCACTGCTGCCACCACTTGAATATTTATTCTTACCACTTCTGGGGCAGGAGGTGGCCTAGAGGCCTCCGGGACCAGTGAGGAGGGAAAATGAACAGGAAGCAACAAGTGTGTGGAGCGGCAGTGACCTCACGGGACCAGCTGTGCTGCACGCTTCCACGTTTTCTACACCAGTGGTGCCCCCAGAGAGAGCGCAGCTCCACCAGGACAGAGGCGAGCGCTGCCTTGGTTGTGTGTGATGTCTGTAGCCTGGGTCCCGGCTAAGCAATGTTGGGAAAGGTGACCCCTCCAGGGGACGCGGCAAGAAACGCAGTGTCCCCGGGGAAGGGTCACGGGGCTCGTCCCATCTGGAGACCGAAGCTGCCACCCAGCAAACACGTGAGCTCGTGAGCAACGCGTGCTTTCCTGCCCGTCAGACTCGGCCCTGTACCAAAGCAGCCCAAGTCGGGAGGCTCCTGGGTGCCGGGGAAGGGGAGGGCGTTGGTCACAGGGTCTGGGACATCGGTGCCTCTGTAACGGGGGGACCCTGTGGGACTCCCCAGGAATGCCGGAGGCCCACCTGCTTTCCTTTTCCTTGGCATGCCCTCGTCAGCTCCTCCTTCCAGAAAGTGGGGTTGGTCTGCCTTTCTCTCCTGCCCACCGGCCCGTGGCAAGATGGCTGTCACAGTCACATGCCCCACAGTGCAGGGAGTGGAGTAGTCCTGGGCCCACCACCATCAAGGGTGTGGCTCAGGGGGTACGGAGTGCATCCTGAGCCTCGGGTGGGGATCTGGGTCTTGGGGTCCCTCTGGCCCCCACCAGCACGGAGCCCCCTGCATCCTAGGAGATCAGGTCTTGGAAGAAGGAATTTCTTCCCCACTCCTCACAGCACGTGAGCCGCTTACCTGGACAGACGCTGCGTGCCCTGCGCGGGGTGAGCGCTCACGGCCAGCAGCGAGTGACGGGCTGTGAAGGATTAGCTTCTCTCTTCTGTCCAGGGAAATCAATGACACAGGGACAGGCCTGTGTTTTTCCTTCTTCCTTTCTTTCCCCTCCCAGGGAGCTGCCTGTCTTCTCGGCCCAAGAGTGGCTTCTTGCGTGCAGTGAGCTTTTCCGTCCCCACCCCCTGCCCTCTCTAAATGGATTCAGGTTACCTGTCACTCACTGTGACACTCACCTGTCTGGTCAGCCTCTGCCCAGGGCCCCCATGAGCCTCCCCACCCCCACTGCTGCTGGTACCTGGATTCAGCCCCCAGTCCTCCCTGCACCTGCCCAGCCTGGTCCCAGGCGACCCTTCACCTTTCAGAGCAGCCCTGAGTGACATCCCCTGAGCCACGCTGTGACCCCCTGCCCTGGCTCCACACCTCTGGTGTTCGGCCAGGTCCCTGCCTCCTGCAGCGTTGTTTTATTTTTAATGGAGCTCTCAGGGACACAGGTTCTGTCGGCTGGCATTAAGCCCACCATCCATCACGCCCTCCAGGGCCGGAGCCTGATGCTTCAGCTTAGAGGATGGGCAGCAAGGACCGGTTTCTTCCCCCACCGTCCTTTCTCCCCTTGGCAGCTGAGCCTCTCTCTGGCCCTGCTGGGACGTCCCACTTTCTCCAGCACCATCTCCATCATCTGGGAGTGACAAGCACAGCACATACCTCCTCCCCACGGCAAGCCCGCCTCTCCATGCACAGGAGGGAGAACCTGGCTGCTCAGCCCCTGGCCCACCCCCACTTCCCAACTCTCCCAGGAAGTAAATAGAGATGGGCTGCTGCCAACCCCCACCCTAGAGGAACTCCGTGGAATGAAAGCCCAAATGTGCAAAAGGCGCGCAAGGGGTCACTGCCTGTGGCCAAATGATGTCTTTGCAGAAAGAGTTGCCCCAAGTTTCTCTCAAGTACTTGGTTTCCCCGATGCATTGAAGATGTACTGAGAAAACTAAGTGTTTATAAATAGAACTTCAGGAGCCCAGCTCTCGTGTAAAAGGAGGTCTCCGAGTATCCAGGTGCAGAAGCCCAGCGCCTGCTGTGTGCGTGTGGGGAGGGCGTTGCCAGCAGCCCACCCGAGAGAAGTAACCAGGAGTGCCCCCCACCGCCCCGCATGTTCCCCTGAGCCGGGCACATTTGGTGAGCTGTCGTGTGCACCGGCAGCCCACGCCCGTGCACCTGCAGCCCACGCTCGTGCACCGGCCAGTTTGCTTGGGAGGCTTCCAAATAGGTCTCCGTGGGGAGCGCTGCTCCCTGCCGGGGACCTTCTGCACTGTGCTTTTTCAGGACCATTTTTAAACACACTTCACACTGATCCCAGGCACACCCTGGCCTTGAAGCCTGAGCCCTCCTTGTTTGCGAGTAATGCAACTGGGCACGAAGACCTGGTGTGCCTCCATTCCCAAGCCCCTGAGCTTGGGCCTGGACAATTCCAGTCTTTCCCTTGGAAAGCTGGGCTCCAGGCAGACCCCATAAACCTAGGAGCCCACATTCTGCATCCCTCTGTGCCGCCAAAACCCCTGTTTCTGGGCAGAGAGCTAAAAACGACTCACAGTCTTTAAGGAAACGCCCTGGCTGTTGATGTCAGAACCTTTCCTTCCTCCCTTTTTGTTGCTTCATTGTGAAGGGAAAAAAAAAATCCTGCAGAACCCCCCAGCCTCTCCATTATTTTAGAAAAGTATGAAATGGGCTCAAAATAGTTTGTGCTCACCAGCCTGACACCGCGTGTGCCAAGCTGCCTTCCTTCCCCCACTCCGTGTCACTGCTTGTGTCCTCCGTGTCACTGCTTGTGTCCCACTGGCTGGTCTGCAGCACTTGGTGGCCCTGCCGTTTTGAGGGGCTGAGCAACACCCTGAGCCATGCACGCTTTGTTAGGGCTGCGTGTTTATAAGCAGAGGCTGGTGTCTCTGGACAGTGCCCCAGGGCCCTGGCAGTAATTGTTTAATTAAATAGAGCACTCACTCTAAAGTAATAACCCTGCTTCCCCAGGTCACAGTGTCCCAGCCAGCGGCACTGGCCCTGCCCAAGCTGGCTCCAGAATGCTAGGAGTGTGCACATTCTCCGTGCACCTGCCCCCGGGGCCCCAGAGGCTGTCAGCCTGCGGGGAGATGTGGGGTGTGGGTCTCATGGGAGCTTTGCAGAGCTGAGTAGGCAGGTGCATAGTAATCCTGGCATCTGATTGATGAACGTGATCTCCGGGTATCGTGGCAGTGTCACAGGGCAGGGGCCACGAGTGTGGCTCTAGCAGGAAGGGCGCAGGCTACACAGGGCAGGTTTAGCTTGACGTGGCGGAACTTCCTTCAGCCACAAATTGAGACATGCCTTGCAAGCCCCGATGGGAAGAAAACACGGGCCCAAGGTTTGACGCTGGGTGCTGACCGTCTCTGGAAGACCCCTCCAGACGGTGATGTCTGGGGGCCTCAGTTGGTCCTCAAAGTCTGGTCCCTGGCCATTGGCATGAGGCTGCCTGGGCCCCACGCCAGCCCTCAGGTGGCAGGTTCTATAGCTGCAGAGCCCTGAAATCTGCATTTTCACACAGTGCTGAGGGTGATTCTGTATGCTCCTCCCTCCGAGAATCCTGCCCAGGGGCCGGGTCTTGGCAGCACCTGGTCTCCCAGCTTCCCAGGACACCGCTGTGGGCACAGTCAGGGCTGCCTGTGCCTTCCCAGGCTGTCCACAGGTCTGCAGCCTGGTGCCACAGGTGACGTCCTGGCCCTGAGGCCTAATGTGCTCCCAACAGGTGGGGGCCAGGCTGTTTCCAGGGTGGGCGAGGAAAGGGGGCTCTACAGTATCCCTTTGCTAGTGGCCGCCTTGCTCCTGAGGCTACCAGGTAACTCCCCTGTCCCTAGCAGGTGGTCTCTTGGCTTCCTCTGAAGCTGCTCGTTGGGGGCTGCAGACTCCTCAGCCCACCAGCCCCCCATGGAGGACATCCCTTGCTGACCACCAGCTAGGGAGTTCATTAACCAGCCTGCCTGATGCGCCGCCTCCCCTCTTTCCCTGCCTCCAAGGTTACTCAGTTCCCAGCTATTTGGAGGTCAGACGTCAGCAGGGGAGGGGTGGAGCCAGCTCGGCCTGCGTGCTGCAGGCACCTGACTTGCCTCCCTCCTTCCCTGCCCCCGGTGCAGAGCCCTCCCATCACCATCACCGTCGCCCTTCCTGTTCAGAGAGTGTGGAAGGAGGAGGCAAGGATGCTGAGAGCATCTCAAGTGATCACCTGGCACCTCCTGGGGAGCCTCGGCAGATTCCAGGCAATGGAGGCGACCGAGGGTGGAGGCTCTGCCTCCTGGTGGTGGTCCTGGGGCAGGGGATTGAGGGCCAGACTGCAGACATGAAAAGCGCTAGGGTTCTAGCTGGTGCCTGGAGAGGTGAGCTGCGGGGCACCTGCATCGCCACCACTGAGCACTGAGCCAGTGCCTCCCGGGCAGAATCGGGTGGTTGGGGTGTGAGTGCTTTTGATGTGAGGTTGGCGAGGGGCGGGGTCAATGGCCCAGTGGGCCCCACGCCTCTGCCACTCACTCGTTCCTCTCAAGTCCTTTCATTCCTGGGACCGAGCTGACCTCTGTTCTGACCCCTGCAGTGTCTCCCTGACCCCGGCCGCCTGTGGCCGAGCAGACGTGCCCCAGCTTTCTCGTGTGCGAGGTCACGTTCCTAGCCCCTCTCCCTTCCCGACATCCAGCAGAAGTAGAGACAAGGGTGGTTTGAGGCGCAGTATCAGGAGCTAAGCGGTGAGAGCCGGTGAAGCACGGGCCTGTGCTGGAGAAGTGCTGGTCTTGGCGCCGCTCCTCCGCCAGCGGAGCTGGGACGAGGCAGGCAGCCGCTGACCCTGGAGCGGCCAGGTTGCCCCTCCCTTCTGCGGAGCCCTGCCTCCCTCCTCGGTCCTCCTTCTCTTCTTGTCTTAGGGGTTTCTCCAGAGCCTGCCTAGTCAGGTACACGCCGGCCCCTCGCCCTGTCCCGCAGGCTCCCAAGGAGGGTCAGGGATGACGCCGTTGCTCTTCTGTCCCTAGGAATGAATGGCCCTGCTGCCCTCCCCCCGCCCATACTCATGGCTCAGATGGTTGAGGTCCCCTCTGAACCTCGTCAGGTTAGAACAGAGAGGGCCCTGTGCAGGGTGCCCGACACCAGGATGGCCTTGGTGCTGGGAGGGTGCCCTTCTCAGAGCAGGCACTCCATGTTGCAGCCCCTGCGTTAGCCCAGGCCTTCTGCCTTGCCAGCGTCAGGATTGCCCCGTGGTCATGAGGATTGTCTTAATTTCAGTCTTTCCAGACTGGCTGTAGGTAAATCTGCCTGCCGTCTCCCTGCTTAAAACTCGCAGGAGGCATTGTCTAAACTCTTTCCTGGGCCTGGCCTGGCCATCTTCTGGAGCCTTCTCTTCTTCCACCACTGCCCACCCTCATTGGTCTGTGTCCTCCAGGGCCACCAGGCTCCGCCACAGCTCTGGGTCCTTGGTGAGCCTCAGCCTTGCTCTGCAGTCCAACAAGCATCCCCTCGTTCCACACTGAGCCTGGGGCCCCTCCTCTGGCCACCTCTCCCCCAGCCCCATCCCTGCCATGGCATTCATTGGATTTTTATAATCCCTCAGTTACCACCGCTGGACACACAGCCAGGCACTGGCACAGATCCTTCCCCAGCTCTCAGGCCTGCTTGGTGGGTGCAGCTAGGCCCTCCCCCCTCTCTCTCTCTCTCTTTTTTAAAGATTTATTTATTCATTTATTTATTTGAAAGAGTTACACAGAGAGAGAAGGAGAGGCAGAGAGAGGGGGGGGGGTCTTCCATCTGGTGGTTCATTCCCCAATTGGCCACAATGGCCAGAGCTGCGCCGATCCAGAGCCAGGAGCTTCTTCCAGGTCTCCCACGTGGGTGCAGGGGCCCAAGGACTTGGGCCATCCTCCACTGTTTTCCCAAGCCATAGCAGAGAGCTGGATCAGAAATGGAAAAACTGGGTCTCGAACCCATGCCTGTGTGGGATGCCGGCACTGCAGGTGGTGGCTTTACCGGCTACGCCACAGCACCGGCCCCAGGCCCTCCCTTCCCAGAGGTGCAGCTCATCATCTAGTCATGGCTGCTCTCAGCAAGGGTGAGGGCACCCCAGTCTGGTGCTGGGTGCAGGGGAGCAGTGAGAAGCTGTCCTCACCCAAGTCCTGAACTTTGCAGCCCCTCTGTGCACCTGCGTGGCGAGCAGGAACCTGTTAGAAGCGGTGCCTGCTTCTCAGTCGTCTGCTGCTCCAGGCAGCGCCCCCAGCCCTGCCCCCTCCCCCACGTCCCACAGCCTCACACACACACACACCCTCGGTCCCTCTCCAGCCCAGGACCAGGCCTCTCCGCCTTCCACCTGGACACGCGGGTGCCGGATGCCATCTCCTCCGTCACACCTGGGAGGAGCTGGAGTGTCCTCTAAACCCTGGGGGCTTATCATTCGGTGAGTGACGGTGTGGGTTTTCCATAGTATTTATCTTTTCCCCCAAACCACACGGGTTGCAGCTCTGGCATCAAAGACTTGGAACCCTGCCCACCACCAGCTACCATCTGGCTTCTCGGCTGAGACAGAGACCACACAGGCTTGTCCTCCAGTGAGACGGCGACAGAAACAGCAGCCCTGCCAGGCCAGCGCCATCGGGCCAGCACAGCCCCCTCCCACCCGGAGGCCAGCAACCCTTCCAGAGGACATAATGAGAGGAGGCAGCAGGCTTTGGCTTTGGGTGACCTGGGCTCTCCTCCCCCTACCTCACCTAAGTAGTTGTGAGACTGTAGATTACTTAGTCCCTCTCGACTTCTTTTCCAAGGCAGAGACAGTAACCAGTTCACAGGCTGCAAGGTTTAAGAAGGGACGAGGCCTAGGGGGGACTGCCTGCCTGGGCACTCCCCTGTCCCTGCACCTCCCGGGATTGCAGGGCCTGAGCCAGGGTGAGTGTCCGTAGGCCTGGAGAGGGCTGGGGTAGGGAAGAGTGTCCGGGGGGCACGGCTTCCTCCCTGCCAGCAGCACTCCCACCTGGCGGCTCGGACACAGTTGGGGATATCACCTGTGCCAGGTGTGTGAGACCTTTCCCAATTCTGAAAGCTGCTGGGGCCACCACGTGCATCTGGGGTGGACACTTCGTGTGGGCAGTTTCCCAGCCGTGCGGTCAGGCCATCTGCCCAGGACTGCAAGAGCCCTCGCGTGCATAGTGACAGTGGCCTCCCCGCCAGGCCCCCAGTGCGTGTCCCTGTGCTTGGTCAGACGAGAGTGATCGGTTTCCGGACCTCTCTTTGCTGTCTGGGGGCTAGGGAGGGGGTACGCTCTGCTTTTGCCTCTCAGAGCCCCATAAAGATCGGTGACCAGCCTCCGTTCTGAGACGGCATCTCGCCTGTGTGGAGCACGGGGCGTGGGGAGGTGGGTCTGGACAGGATTATGTGGGTTCGTCCTTGGTCAGGGTCAGTGTACAGTTGCCTGCAGAAAAGGGAAGCAGGACTTTGGCGTGCGGAGCTCCGCAGCCGTCAGGTGCTCGGAGGCAGTGCTAAGGTGAGCGTCTGGGGGGTGATGAGAGCAGGACAGGAACCGCCTCCCAGGGGCCTCTGCTTTTCTCCCGCTGACGGGGCCCAGTCTCGGAGGAGGCAGACTCCGCGTCCCACTGGCCCATAGCCCGGTGGCCCTGGGCTGTGCTGCCTGCTGCCCCCTCCCAGCCCAGGGAACTTGTCCCAGGCAGCAGGTCTTGCAGCTGCCATGGCCCCTCTGGCTGCCCAGGAGTGCTTGCTCTCTCAGCTCTTGTGTGGGGGCTCTTGGCTGTTCCTTCCACAAGGGACCCCTCCCCAGACCACAGACATTTGCATCCTGGGCGTGGCAATCTGGGCTTAGGGCCGCTAGAGTTGTTGACGACGTGGGGGTGCTGCTCAGGTCATGGGCCAGTTCTCTCCCTTGGTTTCTCCCAGAAATCATCCTTCCAGGCTCCCTGGTATCAGAGTCGAGTACCATCTTCCCCGGTATCTTGTTCGGGCCCTGTGCATTCACAGGCCACCTGTGTCTATCTTGAGTGGGCCAAGCAGATGCCCTAGGGGTCCCCCTCTCAGTTAACCAGGCGAAGGCCAAACCCTTCTTCCTGACCTGCTTGTCGAGCCGCTGTGTGCTGGTTCCTTTCCTGGCTTCTGTAGTCCGCTGGCTGCTTGGAGCCCACTGCTGGGATCTTTACCTTTGGGCTCATATGGCCTCCTCCATGGAAGACAGACTTGCGCTTGATGAGAACCACAGGTGTTGTCTCTCTACTCACCTCTTCTGAGCAGGCCTGCGTGGCTCGGCCTGGCCAAGGCTGTGGTGAGACACTCACAAGATTGCGAATTGGCCAGCGCCGCGGCTCAATAGGCTAATCCTCCACCTGCAGCGCCGGCACACGGGGTTCTAGTCCCGGTCAGGACACCGGATTCTGTCCTGGTTGCCCCTCTTCCAGGCCAGCTCTCTGCTGTGGCCCGGGAGTGCAGTGGAGGATGGCCCAAGTGCTTGGGCCCTGCACCTGCATGGGAAACCAGGAGAAGCACCTGGCTCCTGGCTTAAAAAAAAAAAAAAAAAAGATTGAGAGTTGCCTTCCAACACAGGGAACAGACACTTCTTGAGAATAATGCAGGCATCTATGGCCGGGTTTATCTTTGGTCATCCCTGGAATCTTTCAGTTTGTACAGTAAGCGACTTGCTCTGTGCTGTGCATTCCGGCAGGTGTAGGGCAGACATCAGTCACAACTCCGAGTGACTGAGCCGCTGCCGGAGGCCATCCAGCCACGTCCACGGTGCTGTCGCTGCTGGGTTGGTGTCTGTAGCCCCATAGCTGGACTCCTTCCCGTCCTCTGGGTCGGCCCCTCCCCTGCAGGATGGCTGGTCTCCTGCCTGGGGCAGCTGTTTCCTGAAAGCCCCTTCCCCAGTGTCCCGTGAAAGCACTGTCCTTGGTGCAGAACTCACACGGGCTCCTGGGGGGCGATGCCTCCCCTCCAAGAGCTTTGGCAAATAAACCCGGACGGCAGCTCGCTGCACTTGGTGACGTGTTTCCGGCACCTGCTGCCTTCCCTGGCAGGCCCCTTCTGCGTGGTGACTAATGTTTCATATTTGGCCGGAAAGAACTCAGCACTCCCCTAAAGAGTGCTAGGCCATGGTGGAACTTGTGCCGGGACAACCGTGGCCTGATGAGAACCGTTTGGACCTGGCTTCAGCTGGGCTGCGCTCCCCGGCCTGGCATGGTGGGAGGAGGGGTGTGGTATGGTAGCTCGGGGTGTGCTGATGCTCACTGGGGACGGATGGCCAGGGCCAGCATCTGTTGGATGCCTTCTGTGTCCATGTCAATGTGCCTTAGGAGCTCAGTAGCTCTCATCAGGACACAGCCCCTCCTACCATGTGACTCGTAGCCTGTGACCCCTACACTGCCCCAAACTGCCCCAGAACGCGCCTCCTCCCCTGGATGAGTCCCCAGATGCTGTAACTCGAGTTGGGAAAATAAATTCCCAAACCAGAGCATTCAGAGCTACTTGAGAAATAAAAATAGAACCTTGAGCACCGTTCACTGTACTTCAAGGACGCCATGGAAGTTCGTTCTGTTCAGGGAGGAACTCATGCTGGGTCGCCATTAACCCCAATTAACTTTTAACCCTGGTGCCCAACACAGGCAGCGGCTCCGTGGTCTCAAGGTTCGTTTCTTTATCTCTTGAAAGAACCTCCAGGACCGGTGAGGAGAACTCAGCTGTGCCGTCAGTGTGTCCCCGTCTCCACTGAGACCCGCTCCCCTGAGCAGCCTGTGCGCCCATTCCAAGGCCTCCATAACTGGCCCCTGGACCCCGGTGTGCTTGGGACAGCCCTGTTCTACCTTCTGAGATTTGTCACCTGGTGCCTGGTACCCTTGTCACCCTTGCGAATTAACAGAGGAAACCAAGTCACCTCCCAGCCAGGGAGTGGGAAGACCCCAGTGGGTCTGCCGGCGTTTTACATGGAGGCCCTGGGAGCTGGCAGGTGGAGTGCGGAGGAGAAAGATGCCCGAATCTTAACATTTGGTGACTCGGTCTCACTGTAGTGTGGGAGCCAAAGCCGAACAGAAGCCCTTTGTCCCTGGAGGGTGCTAAGTGAGCAGGCCCTGAGCAGCCCATAAGCTGGGGCTCACTGCACCCAGCAGGGCGTGGCGTTCCCCTCCTCCAGCGCCTTCTCTCACTTCTGGGAAGGAGGGAACAGCAGGTAAACACTGCCTTTGTGTTGCCCTGGCCACTGCTGGCCCTCCTGGGCCCCATGGACACTACCCCTTTGTGCAGGTCTGGGTCTGGAGGCAGGAGGGAGGGACCGCGCCCTGGCTGAGTCAGGCTGGCGTGCCTCCTTAGCATGCCTTCCCACCGTCACCTGGGGCAGAGGTGACCGGGGTCACTCCTGGCGTGCGCTGTGCAGGGACCTCCCAGCACGTTTGTGCTGTGGCCGTCACGCCAGCCCTTCAGGCTCTCCTGTCGTCCTTCTCCAACGGGACCCTCTCTCCTGCCTCTTTTCAGTGGGGAGCAGGCTGGAACTGTGTTACAGAACTCCATCACAGTTCATGTTCTGATGGGCAGCTGCAGTCCCTGCCGGCATGCCCAGCAGGAGAGAAGACAAAGATGAGCAGGGTCAGGAATTTTACCCGTGCTTTGTCAGAAAAGAACTGGAGGGAGGCCAGTATGCGAACCCACTGTGTCCAGAAAGCAGGCAGGGGAAGCGCCCCTTCTCAGACCTCTGGGCTCCTCGCTTTACCTGGGGGCCAGGCAGATCCAGAGTCGTCAGGGCCCACTGAGGCCCATCCCCTCCTTGGCAGGGGTCCTGGAAGACGCTGCCCATGGAGGGAGTCCAGAGCCCCAGGCCCGTCTCAGACACTGTTTCCCCTCCATCGGGGGTGGATCTTTGTCTCCCTGAAACCAGCCCGTGAGCTCAGAGCTTGCTGTTTTGCTTGGGTTTGCTCCTCCCAAGTCAAAGCAGGTGGATTCCATAGCTGTTTGCGGAAGAGCCCCCTTTCTCCCCGAAAGAGTGAAGTGGTTCCAGGCAGAGCCAGCGCACTCTCGCATACCTGATGCTGTCGGCTTTGCCAGCTCAGGTGCTACCCAGAAGTCTGAGGGTCAGCAAGACCATGGCCCCCTCCCCCGCTCCACAGGGACACCTGCCTACAAAGGCACTTCCTGCACCAAAGTCAGCGCACTCTACAAATAGTTAGTGTCCTGTGTGTGCGAGGCCCTTCCCAGGTGCTAGGACAGACAGGGTGCCGGGGACACACAGCCAAGCCATGGAAGAGGAACCTGCCAGGACAGCATCACGGGCACCGGCCGTGTGCAGAGCCCCCGGGGGGACTGAAGCAACTGCAGAGGAGGCTGGCGCCCGAGCACGCTTGAAGGTGGCTGGACCAAGGAAGGCAGAGGGAGCCCTTCACCAGCTGCAGGAATCCGGAGGGCGGAGGCGGGAATAAGAGAGTGAGCGTGGGGTGGGGTTGGGAAGTTGGAGAGGACAGCCTGAGCGGGCGTTGATGAAGAGCGTGGAGTCGGGAGGTGTTAGTTCTCCCTCTGCCACATTCTTACCCCGTCCCCGAACCTCTCCAGTCCCTCGGTGTCACCAGGAAGAGGGCAGCGTTACCTGCCCAGAGACCTCAAGGACAGACATGAGAACATAGTGGAACTTGGGTGGGGGGAGGGCAGTAGGTGGGACCAGCGGCCAGGAAGACCGTGCCGTTGAGATGCTGCGATGAGCGCAGGGGCAGGGGCGGGGCCCAGAGACTGTGCACTCTGGGACTGAGGTGCTTCATTTGGGATTGACCAAATGTTAGAATTTCAGTTTTTCGGTCTGCAGAGAAACCTGAACCCGGGGCAGCAGGTGGCAGCTGCTTCCCTGGGCGCCGATGCTGATGCCCTCAACGCACCCACATTTCCTACGGTTAAACAAGGGGCGTGGTGCGTTGCTGACCCTGGGCCCGTCCTGTGGATGGAACGGGACCAAGCTGAGTGGGAGCCTTTCTCCTGCGAGTTCTGTGTGTTATGGGGTTGGAACAGGGAGAGGGGGAGACCAGTGGTGAGCAGAGCTCACCCCAGCAGGTCCCGGTCGAGAACTCTTGACTCAAAGACCCGCTCTCCAAAGTCGATGGCACTGATTGTCCCGCTCCATGGCTGGACCACTGAGTGGCCAGCTCCAGATCGCTCCAGGAGGACAGAGGCTCCTCTGCTACCCAGATGCCTCCTCAAGCTGGCGTGAGCAAGGCCACACCCAGTCCGGCCAGTCTCTGAGCTCTGCCCACCCAGCCCCTAGGAGGCTGCCAGATACCTTCCCTGAATCTTCCCGTCCCTGGTTCTGGAGAGCAGCGTCCTTCCTGTGTCTGCACTCACAGGGACGAGGGTCAGGAACTGTCCTACTCCCTGGCCAAGGCTGGTGAACCTCGGCTCCTCACTGCCAGCCCATCCACGTGTGTGCAGGCTGCGGCTCCATCCTGTGGGGGCGGGGGGACTGCCGAGCGCTGTCAGGAGCCTTGCCCGGCCATGCCTAGGGCTCCTGGCCTGGGAGAGGGCGAGGCTCTGGTGTGTGATGGCAGCTGGCCATCTGTCACAGCAGCCACAGAAACAATACAGAGAGAAGGAAGGAACCAGAGGTCGCTAGAGTGGGGCACAGGCGTGCAGTGGCAGTGGTGGTGTGCACTTTGCATAGAGGGCGTGGAAGACAGGCAGCCCCATAGAGCTGTAGGCCCCCAGAGTATCCCCAAAGGGCCGAGACCTGGCGCTGTCCGCAGTGCCTGGTGGGTGTGAGCTGCCGGGGCTCCAGCAAGTCTCCGGCAAGGTGCACAGCTAAACTGCTGACCCAAAAAGAGAGAAGCAAGCGGCCCGATCCGCACCCTCAGGTCTGTCTCAGACACCCCCAGTGAGCAGCTGCAAGAGTGCAGTAGGAATCAGAGTCCTTCATTTTTATTTATTTATTTTTTAAGAAACATATTTGGCTGTGGCAACTGGTATCCCAGCCTCCTGCATTGACTCGGGCGCCAGGAGTCCTTGAACAGAGATCAAGTTGAGAGCCGGTTGATTTACAGCATCACGTGGGCTACACAGGAAGACCAGAGAGCCTGGGTTGTCTCTTGGCCTGGGTGGCTGTGAGCAAAGACAGGGACTCTGGGAGGCTGTTCCTGCTCCTGCCAGGCGCCCCAGCCCTCACCCCCCAGCCCAGTGTCACTCGCCTGTTCCTGCAACTGCTGAGTTCTGGCTCTGGCCAATTTGTAGAGGACACCTGTTCCTTAATTAGCCCCAGCTCGAGGTCTGCATCTTCATCTGGCTCCTGTTCGGCAGTCCGTGCCTGTCTGCTCGCCGTAGCGGGCTGCGCCTTCCCGAGTGGTGAGCGGATCTGCACTCCTGAGCGCCAGAGGGGAAGCAGCCACATCCCAGTCACCACCCGGCCTTGGGCCGCATCTTCCAAAAGCCCTTCACTGCCGGTCCCCACCCTTAGGACAGACCTGCCGTCCCCAGGACCAGGTACAAGAACGCTGGGCTGCTACGGACCCTCGGTTGGAGGGCTACAGATTCATACTGCCTGACACTTGCCTGGCACCTCGCATATCCTTCATATATATTCATTCACTTAAGATTTATTTATTTATTTGAAATGCAGAATGACAGAGACAAGGTGGCTGCAACAGCCAGGACTAGGCCAGGCCAAAGCGAGGAGCCCAGAACTCCATCCTGGTCTCCCACATGGATGGCAGTGGCCCAAGCACGTGCGCCATCTTCCACTGCTCTCCCAGCTGCATTAGCAGGGAGCTGGAAGGGAAGTGGGGTAGCCGGGACTCGAACTGGCACTCCGACTTGGGATGCTGGGGTCGCAAGCAACACCTTAACTCACTGCAACACAATACTGACCCTCATCTCATACTTCTTACTCCACCTTTTTTCCTCTACATGGGGGGCTCCCTCAAAGGGCTGGGATTCCACCCCCAGGGGTTTACAGTATGAGGCCTCAAGTGTCCCAAGATGAAGATACTTGCTCAGTGTCAGAACGGACCGGAGGACAGGACCCAGGCGCTACAGCAGCAGAATTATCTGCCTGTCCTTTAAGTAATGGAACCTTCCAGAAACCTTTAGGCTCCGAAGATGAACTCTGACCTCCCACATGAGCCCGCCCCCACAAAGTTCTCCAGCACCCACAGCTGGAGTCCATGTCTTTAGCTGGAGGCATCAGGGGTCAGAGGTGAACCACCCAACACAGGCAGGCATGGCCCAAGTCTGGTTTCCCACAGGCCGTGGTGTTTGGGAAGCTTTCGTGACAAGTGGCTTTGCATTTGTTCGCACACCTGCCATCTCCCTCGCCATCCTTCCAGAGAAAGTCACCCGTGGGATGTCTGGAGTGGTGATCTTCCTGGGTGGCTTCCTGATGGTGCCACAGAGACACACGCAAGACCTGTGCTTGTGCGTGCAGTGCTGCGTCCATAGCCGCCCTCCGTGGCCAGGAGGGTCTCTGCCCTCCCCGCCCTCCCCAACCCAAGCACATCCGTGCCCTGTCTCCTGAACAGAGGCAGGGCCCGTTCTGGCCTGGGGACAGCCAGGACTCCTTTCCGGAACCTCCGAGCCTGGTGACTGCCAGGCGCCTTCGCCGCCCCAGCTAATTAGAGACGTCTCCTTAAGCGGCACTTGAGTCCTCTGTCATTTGTCCTCACAGCGATAATGGACTTGGATAAGAGGTCATAGCGGATGGGGCGGGGGCGGGGGCGGTGCAGGCTCAGCGCCCCCTCTGCGGAGCTGCCGCCTGCCTGCCTGTCACGGCCCGGCTGGGCAGCTGTGACACTCACCCGAGTCACAGGGCCAGAGCCCCGCTCCCCGCGTCGCTCAGGCTTCGCGCCGGCTGCTGCGTCTCTGGCGGGCGTCATTAGCATTAACGTGATAAAATGGCACAGTGTAAATGTTAATAAGGTCTAATTCTCCGAGTGGCTTCCGAGCAGCAGATTGGAAACGGTGCCATCATCTCACCTCCAGCGAGCGGCTTCTGACTCCTCTGTGCCCTTCCCCAGCCCCTCGGCAGCAAGGGCTCAGCTGGCCCAGACCCGTTTCCTGAGACAGGGTTTGACATTGGTTCCAAGTGAACACCCACTTGCCCTGTTCTCCAAGGGGAGAGGGCTGAGGGGATCCTACCACAGCCCCCACTTCTCTGACCAGCTCCCACCCCCACTCCAGACTCTCACTCCCGATTTCCCCAGGAGTGGCCACTCTCTTCCTAGTCCCAGATATCTCTCTGAGGTATCTGCCCTGAATCCATTGGCTCTGGTCCCCTGTCTCTGTCTCTCTCTCTCTCTCTCTCTCTCTCTCTCTCTCTCTCTCTCTCTCTTTCTTTCTCTAAGATTTATTTATTTGAAAGGCAGAGTTACAGAGAGGCAGAGGCAGAGAGAGAAAGAGAGAGAGGTCTTCCATTCCTCTGGTTTACTCTCCAGATGGCCGCAATGGCCGGAGCTGAGCCGATCCAAAGCCAGGAGCCAGGAGCTTCCCCCCACCCAGGTCTCCCACACAGGTGCAGGGGCAAGGACTTGGGCCATCTTCCACTGCTTTCCCAGGCCATAGCAGGGAGCTGGATCGGAAGTGGAGCAGCCGGGACGCGAACTGGCACCTATATGGGATGCCAGCACTGCAGGAGGTGGCTTTACCCGCTAAGCCACAGTGCCGACCCCTCTCTGTCTCTTTAAGCCACAAGCGTGGCTGGGGGGTGATACCCTGTGCCCTCCTCTGAGCCCCCCCCCGGGGGGGGGGGTCCTGTCCTGGGCTGTCTTGTCGGAGTTTCTGCGTCCTCATTGGGAATCGGAGGGCCAGGGCCAGGTCTGCTGCTTTCCCTCCGTGCTCGCTTCACTTCCCAGCTCTCCCGTGCGCACAGCCAGCTCAGTGCTGGGCACAGCGCTGGGTCCGTTCTGGCTGGGGAGAGCAGAGTGGAGTGGATGCTGTCCCTAGGGTGCTGCCGGGCCCTGCTGGAGAGGCACAGCGGAGTCGGGAGTGGGAGCAGCAGCCAACAGGCAGGGCTCTGGGGCTCCTCTTCCACCCCAGCCCTTGGCACCCACCCCAGCTGGGGGACCCCGGGGAGCCCCCGCGGCCCAGGTGCACCCTTGAGTTAGGGCTGGGCCTTCACTGCGGCAGAGACTGTGTGAGCCGGAGACTGCCCGCAGGCCGAGAGCCGCTGCACGCGGCCCCAGTGCCCCCCTCACTCTTGTTCTCATCACCAGGCTGCCTTCACCGTCTTCCTCGGACCCTTCACCTTCTTTGACGTCCAGAAGACCAAGTACCTGCAGCTCCTGACCTCCCTGATGCGATGGGTCGGTGAGTGCCAAGCTCCCCCCTCCCTGCCCTCCCCTCGGCCTTCCTCCACCTCCCCTGAGAGGCTGGCGGCTCCTCCTGACCCAGGTCCGTCCTCTGCCTTTCCAGTAGACAGGGGGGAGGCAGGGACTCTGCCTGCCTCCTACAGGTGGCCGGATTTAGTACCCCCCCCCCCATATGTGACTTTCTCACTGTCACCTGTGTAGATGGAACTTACGGAACTTGGCCTGCTGGGACTGCGGGTCCCAGGGCCAGCCCCTTTCCACACCACTGTGCTGGACCCCTGCGTGCCTGCAGGCTGCCAGAGGATCTCTCTGACCCACAGCCCCGGGTTGGGCAGTGCCCCTGTGGGAGGCACACTGGAGTGGCACCGCTCTGTTCTCATGGCTGTGCCGTGTGGCACAATCATAACACCAGGCATGTGGGGGCAGCCATTCTGTGCCACCCCATCAGCCACCAGAGCGTGAAAAGATGCCCCACCCACAGTGGCTTCTGACCACCTGACACCCAGCTGAGCAAGCCTGCCGTTGTCCTCAGCTAGAATTTGGGGGTCTCTCCCTTAAAGATGGGCAGTAGGGAGCTTGTTTACTTCCGCCACACTGCTCACCAGCTGCTCCAGGGACGGGACCAGCTGCTGGTCTACCTGGACAGAGGCTGAGGGTGGGGGCTTCCTGCCACCCCGTGGGCCAGCGCGTGCTCTGGGTGTGTGTCACCTGGGTGCTGGTTTCACGTCTGAGAACAGGGAAGGCTGTTGGAGGGGACTGAGCTCAGCAAGTCCTCCCGAGCCAAGGGTGCCTCCTGGGAGCTCACCTGCCTCACAGAGGCTCCGCCTTCCTGGCCCCGCCCCCAGCCTCCTTGTTCTTCCTCCAGTTTGTGGTCCACCTTAATGCTGGTACATTTTCATGGACCCAGCCCCCCCTTTCAGTGTGTTTGTCCCTCCCCCCAGCAGGCCCCTGCGCTGCACCTGGCTCCTGCTTCCTACCCAGGTCGGCACAGATCGGGGTGCGCTGAGGGCAGCTTCTAGTCCCGGAGATTGCTGGCAGTTCTGGTGTCTGTAGCCCCGCGGTTTCCCAGCTCAGGGTTACAGATCCCAGTATCAGGAGGCGTCGCCCGGGCGTCCTGGCGTCTTTATCTGGGAGAGAGCAGTGGTCAGGCGGCCCTGTCCAGCAGCTCCTGTAGGAACAGCCTCTGTAGCACGAGGAGCAGGGCAGTCTGGGGCCTGGGGAGCACAGGGTGGCTGAAGCTGCTGCTGCTCATGTCGGTGCTGGGACTTCCCCCGTCTTGAGCTGCGCTCACCAGCCGCCTTCTTCCCACTCGTGGTCTGTCCCCGCAAGGAGACAAAAACAGGACACAGATCAGTTCCGAGGCATTTGGGAGGCCCCACGGAGTGCGTCCTGCCCTCTTCACCTGGCGTGCCCCCGTTTTCAGTGCAGCCAGTCTGTGGCCCAGCTCCCGTCGGGCCCTGCAAGTCCGGCCCCAGCCCAGCTCCCAGGTGGCCATCTGTGACGTGCCTTGTCAGTGGTGGGAAGCACTGGCCCCGGAGGACAGGGACAGAACAGGGCTGGCCGGAGGGGTCACCCATGCTTAGCCTACGTGATGGGTTTCCGAGTCAGCCCGGGAGGGACGGCCGCCGGGCAGTAGCCCCTGCAGCCCCCGTGCCTGCGTAGCGTGACGGATTCCCCTCTGCACCTGGGCAGCAGCACACTCTCTAAGAGGAGAGGAGGTGACTGGCAGTAAATAAAGATCCCAGATGCACCGCAGGCTTGGGGCAGGGCAGCAGCCTCCTCTGGGGCTGCAGGGCCCGGGCCTCTGACAGCAGCTTGCAGCAGCCTGTTAGGGCTAGGGCTTGGCAAGGGCTTTGGCTAGGGCTAGGGCAGACATTAGGGTTAGGGTTAAGGTTGGGGCTAGGGTTAGGGACAGACTAGGCTCAGCTGCTTTAGGATATCTCCAGCTGTTTCCTGGACGGCAGGGCCTGCCCAGCTGCTCCTGAGTTTTGCACTCCCTCCTCCCTATCGGATTCTTCCTCCCAGAGCACAGCAGGCACCACCATTAGCCCCTGGCGCAGTGGGGCCGTCACCTGCAGCTCCTTCTTCCCACCTCTCCTGTGAAGAGGCCCCGCCAGGCTCAGCCCTGGGTGCCCTGGGTGCCCTGGGTGCTGTGAGGCCCCTGGCGCCCTGGAGGCAGCCCTGCGGTGCTGCAGGCCCAGGTGACGAGGCCTTGAGGGAGTCTAAGTTTGTCTTCCGGTGGTGACATTGCTGTCCTTGGTTGTCTACCTGCTCTCTCCCTTTGACTCCAGAGATAACGAGACGTCCCCAGCCTCTCAGTGACCCCTTCCTGGGGCACTGTCGTGGTGACAGCACCGGCTGCTCGGTTCTCTGACGCAGACCTCCCTGTGATGCCCTCTCGGGCAGAGAAACACAGCCCTGGTGAAGAGACCCAGGGAAGGAGGCCTCCTGGGCGGTCCTAGGTCAGATGCAGGTGCTTTCCTGGCCTCTCCCTTGGCCGGGGAGAGCCAGAGTCCCTGGGGCCCCACCCAGAGCTGGCCTGGATGTGGGGCTGGATCCTGGGGGGGCTCTGCCTTTCCTGCATGCCCAGCTACCCAGGCAGTTTTCTAGAACTACCCCAAGAGCAGTGATCTCAGACGCCCCCTCGTCCCCCGAGCTCTCTGCCAGATTGCCAGAATGCAGCAAGCTGCCTTGTCCTCTTGCTCGGAAGGCAGCTGTGTGGCCGCCCCGGGCCCCCACACGACCCTCCCTCTCCCAGCTTCAGGCCAAGCGTTTCCAGGGTGGCAATAAACCAGCTTGGGCTCCAGGAAGACAGAGGGGGAGAATGAGCGCCAAAGGGACCGGAAAATCATAAATAAATGTGCTGAGCCGGAAACTTTCTTGTGCCTAATTAGGAATTGGTTCTGCCATCTGTTGAAACAAGGCCGGGGGAGAGTGCGGGCCCTGAGCAGCGCCGGGGGCCTTCGGATCAGCTCCTCCCAGTGCTCACGCTCAGCTCTGCTTGGCGCTCCCCCAGTTCCGCTGCCCGAGTAGGATTGAAAGGGTTAAACGGCCATTGCACAGAGCTCATTTCCCAGGGAAAGTGTTGGGCTCTGTTTCTTCTGCTCCCCTGTGAGTTCTGAGAGCCCAGGCTGGGCAGTTTGGGGTACCTGGACTGCAGGTACACGCCCTATGCCAGGAGGCTCAGGTTGGTTTTGCTGTCCCCAGCAGGTGCCACGGCGGTTCTGGCCTCCGCAGGGCTCCTGGCCAGGCCCTGTGGTCCGGTCAGCTCCCAGACGGGCTGAGCGCAGCCTTGGTTCTGGCGGCCGGTTTGTACCCATTGTCACACCTACCCCGGGTCACACCACACCTCCTCACCTGTTCCCTCCCACATGGATCAGTGGCCACTCCCAGTGGGCAGGGACAGACCAAGCTCCTCAGCCAGGCCCCTTGTCTGCACCTCAGCAGCGAGGACTCCCCTCACTGGGGCTGTGTGGAACATGCCCAGCACCCGGACAGCATCCAGACGTGAGCAGCAAGGGACATCACCCTCCTTGTCATCCTGAGTGGCCTCTCGGGTCCTCCCTGGAGGTGGCCATGAGATAAAGACAGGACCCCCACCACGTCTAGAAAGCTGCAGGGCCCGGTGTCCATCCTGGGACCTGCACAGCCTCCCCTGGCCACTTGCCAACCACGGTCCACATGTGCACCAGGAGGGAAACCCCTCCCCCCAGCCTCTAACCCATCACTCTTGACGAAGCTCAGAGCCTGAGAATTGAGAAGCAGGCCCAGCCCGTGGGGCAGGAGCGCCAGATCTGTCCGCAGTCAGTGGCCAGGACACCACCCACAGGCCCAGAGCCTCGAGCAGGGAAACGGTGCCCACGGCTGCTCCCACCTGGGATTCCTGCCGGCTGCCCGGTGGGAGCTCAGGCCGGGAGGAGCCTTGTTACTCAGCCCTGTTTCCAGCCAAGCCCCGGCAGATGCCTGCAGACGCCTCACACATGAACAGCTGGCTCAGCTCAGGGCGTCCCGACCGGCGTGATTAAAAAACTGATTCTTTCTAATAAAGGCTGCTCCGGAGCACTGCCTCACTGGGTCTGGCTGTCTAGGACCCACAGGCTCCCTCCCCTCTGCTTGTGTATTCAAAGCAGACACCACTCTGTCTCTGTGTTCCCCTCAAAGTGGGTCAGACGCCAGCCTCCCCGGGCACTGGTGGATAAACTTGAGCCTGCCTCGTGAAGTCTCTCGGCCTAGCTGTCCCCACCTCCCCCCTGGCAAGTGCCCCAGATTTGCTCTCCAAGCCAGAGAGAGAGGCAGGACTCCGAGGTGGGCAGGAGGTGGGCAGGATGACCCCAAGAGAAGATGTCCCCTGGGAACAGAGGGCGCTCTGGCTTCCACCCATCCCAGCTCCAGGACTGACCTCAGGGGGTGTCTCCCAGCAGGGGCTGCTCTGCTCGGTCCCCAGCAGTAGCCAGGGTCTGTGTGCTGGGCCATCTGGTGCCTGCTGCTGCCAACCTGGCATCTGAGTTCCTGCATAGCCACCCGCCCGGTGCTTCTCGGGAGTCCAGGTAGGGCTCCCCCTCCCACTCGGCACCCCATCCTAGACAGCGCGTTCTGCCGCCTGCGCCCTGTGCACACACTGACAGGGCAAGGCAGCTAAGTCCCAGGTCAGCCCTGGTCAGCCGAGCGAGGGTCTGACCCGGCGACGGTTCCAGGCCTCGCAGCGCAGGACCTGCAGCTCCAGAGCGTCCAACGTCCTTGTCCTGGGCCGCTCCTGTCTTCCTCACCCTCTCTCTCCTCCCTGGTTTCTCTCTGCTTCCAGCTGGCTGGAGAGGAAGGGCCCAGCAACTCCCAGAGGGGTGGTGGTGGCTAAGACGCAGGTTGCCAGTCCACAGGAAAGGGTTAGTGGGGAGGGGAAACTGGAGACGCCCCTCCGCCAGGTGCCACCTGCCAGCCCCGAGCGTGTGGAAGGGAGACTCAGCTGCTTCTGAGGCTGGAATCTTCCCTTGGTCCACACCACCCCTCCCACCCCACGTGGAAAGAGTGGGTGCTCTGGGAACTCACTGAGCCAAGGAGGAGACCCAGGCCTGTGCTCTGCTCTTCTGCCCTGATGAGGAGTGGGCAGGGCTAGAATCCTCCAGAAAGCACCCAGGGGCCCCAGGGTGGGGAGGTGGTCAGATCAGCTGCAGATGCCCTCCTCCCTAGAGACCTAAGTGAGCTTTGGGTGAGTTGCCGCAGCCAGGGCCAGCGTGCGTGTGGAACCCATCCAGACCTGGCACACACCCAGAGCCCCAGCTGCCAGTGGGGGACAGCATGGCCCAGGGACTCTGGGTGTGACAGGCAGGGGAGCTGAGGTCGCTCTGGGTCACAGAGCAGGTATGAACGCCATGTCGTGTCCTCACCTGCCTCCTGTCTCACCCCGGACCCCCAAAGACTGGCTGGTACCAGTGGCAGATGTTCCCAGGAAGGGTTCTGACAGCGGCTCGACCCGGCCAGGAAGTGGGTCCACCAGAGTGACCCCCGTCCCTCGCCTTGGGTTGGCCCTGCTTGCTGGGAACTGGGCTCCCAGAATGGGAACCGAGGTTTCCCGGATGGAAAAGAGGACTTGGACCGTGTGGAGCCCACACGGTCACTGTAGCCACCCATTCCAGGCCCTCGGTGCCCCCGAGATCATCTGCTTTTTATCTGCTATTACGTTTAAAAGGTAAAGTCTTTAGTGCAGGAAGTTAAGCCGCTGATCTGTCTGAGCACGGGTCAGTGGTTAGGGCCCCTGCCGCGTGGCCCTGGTGCCCCCTCCAGCTCTGTGTGCCCCCGCTGAGCACGGGCATCATTTCCAAGTCCCAGCCTTCCTTGATGCTGACCTTTGCCACCTCCTCCTGCGGCTTCTGCTTGGCGTTTTGCCCCCCAGCCTGTCTGCAAGGGCGGCCGTGGCCACCCCCAGGTGGAAACTCGGTTCCTAGCTGAGTGGGGAGTTGGCCTCAGTGTCCACTTCTAGCTTTAAAGGTGACAAACAGAGTCCGTCCCGAGGTGAGAGGGTGCAGTGCAGGCTCAGGAGTGGAAGCCAGGGGAACGAGGCCCTGTGCGTGCTCAGGAAGAAACAGCCTCCCTCGCTCCCTCACACCCGAGCGTGCGGCAGGCTCCTCCCTCTGCCCCTCCTCCAGGCTGCAGGACGGGTGCTCTGTCGCAGTTAGCCAGAGGTCATTAAGGAACAAATGCCTGCTCCTGTTTGTGGGTCTGGGATACTGCTTGGTCCTCGGTGCTTCTCAGCTCAGGCCGAGCCCACCCCCGTCAGCCCTCCCAACCCTCGCGGTGAGACGCAGGTCGTCCCCCAGAGCTGGCCATCTGCACGGAGGAGCTCCTGCCTCCCCGCAGCCTCACTGTCAGATGGCCTCCTCCTCACATGCGGCCCAGACCAGAGCCCACCCCAGCCTCAGTTATCTCTGAGTTATCAGTAACTCTGAGGTCAGAGTTGAGGAGGCCAGCTCTCCAGGGAGCAGCCCTACTAAGGAAAGGCTTGGAAGAGGGGCCCGGCTGCCAGTGCGTGCGGGGAGGTCAGCCCGTTTGCCCTTAGCTCCGAGAGTCACAGTTCGGGGCATTTGTACACAACTCAGGCACTGGAACATTAAGGAGAAGGGGTGTGCAGCTTGTGGTCTGGCCCCCGAGGTCATGTGTGCCCCTCATCCACAGCAGCTGCCCACCCCACCCCCCCAGGCCCTGTTGAAGGAGCTGAGCGGGACCTTAGGGCTGGGACCACTGGTTAGAGCCCTCCGTGGTGCCCGAGAGGCTCTGTCCACCTCGTGCCTTTGTCGAGATGTCCCTCTAGCTCGGCAGCCCCGTAGCACTCGAGGCCCAGCCAACACTGTGCAGGGCAGGCTACCCTGGCGGTCACCGCCGAGGGGACCCTGAGCCTGGGTGTCCTTTGGCTTTTCAAGAAGGCTCTGTGCGATCTCAGAGCCGCACCCTAGGTCTCCCGCGTCCCCGTGCACATCTGGGAGGTGGCAGAGGGCTAGATGGTCTGAGCGAGGTCAGGGCAGGAGGCAGACGTCTTTCAACTTCCTGTCAGGTCAGGTGCTCCCCAGGTGCACACGCAGCCACACACGGCCCCACGGGACACCAGGTCGCAGCCAGTGCCCACTGCCAGCGGAGGTACATGCCGGCCACCTGGGGGAGTTGTAATTTTGAGCAGCCACATGTAAAATTTTCATCCACTTTTATAATACACTTATTTAACACATCCAGGAAGTCTTTCAGCGTGCAGTCATATGAGAAATGCCCAAGGGGGACTCACATCCCCTTCCTTTTTTTTTTTTTTTTTTTTTTAAGATTTCTGTATTTGAAAGAGTTACACACAGAGAGAAGGAGAGGCAGAGAGAGAGAAAAAGGTCTTCCATCTGCTGGTTCACTCCCCATATGGCCACAACGGCCGGAGCTGTGCCGCTCTGAACAGGAGCCAGGAGCTTCTTCTGGGTCTCCCTTGTGGTGCAGGGGCCCAAGCACTTGGGCCATCTTCTGCTGCTTTCCCAGGCCACAGCAGGGAGCTGGATCAGAAGTGGAGCAGCCAGGACTTGAACTGGCGCCCATCTGGGATGCCGGCACTGCAGGCAGCGGCTTTGCCCGCTGCACCACAGCGCGGGCCCCTCCCATTCCCTGTCAAGTCCAGCATGTGTTACACCAGCCACATCCAGGCATTCAGTAGCCAAGGTGGCCGTGTGGTCAGCAGAGAGATAAACACTTCTGGGTGCTTCCAGTGCCCCTGCAGGAGAGCCTGGGCGGCATTCAGGCAGGCCCGGAACAGGGGCCTGTCCTGGGCCCTCCCCTCTCTCCCTGTCCTGGGCGGCCGGCCCCACAGTCTCCAGGGTTCTCTGATTCTCTGAGAAAGGCCGCGCATCACACCCACACCCACAGGGAGCAGGGAGCGCTCCCCATGGCCCAGAGACAAGCCGGGGGTGCCAGGGTGACTTCCGCCCTTGCCCAGAGACCCCAGAGAGGGGGAGGGGAGGGGAGGGGAGGGGAGGGGAGGGGAGGGGAAGGGCGTAGGAAGGAAGAGCAGGCTTTCCTTGGTTCCCTCAGCAGTCACCACAGAGGCTTCTGTGACCCCAAGGGTGTGGGGTCACCAGCAAGCAAGCAGGCAGCCCTGCGGCCCTGCAGCCGTGGCCCCAGCCTGGGGACAGCATCACCTCCCGTAGGCGAATGGCTCGGTCCCGAGACTGCCCCTGCCAGAGACTCAGTCACGAATCTGGGCCTCTACAGCTCGGCTACAAACTGGGGCTCCCACGAGCCCCTCCTCAGGTTCTGCCAGTTTGCAAGAGCAGCTCACAGAGCTCAGGGACGCCGGCTTCCCAGGCCGTGGGAGGAGTTTTCAAGGATACACGCAGAGCTGCATGGGGCCAGGTGCCGCAGGGGCCCGGGCACAGACGCTCTGTCCCCGGGGAGCGGGGCAGCCGGGCCCCAGCACAGGGGTGAGTTCTTGGTGACCTTCCTGCAGCCTGCACGTGCCCACTGGGCGAACCCTGTCCTTTGGGGTTTTTATGGAGATGTGATTGCATAAGCGTGAGGAAGTGTGGAGCAGCCGTGCAGAAATGTGATTGGGCCAAAGGCTGTGGCCCGGTGCTGATAGGAGGGGAAGCCGGCAAGGCGCTCTGCTCAGCTGCCTCAGCCCCGTGTGCAGCGCTCGTCCTCCCGCGGCTGGGGCAGGCCCCCTCGGAGACGGGGTCTGGGGGTTTATGGCCGGCTCCAACACAGGCAAGGAGACCGTTTTTATGAGCTGCCTTGAGGAAGACACGCTCTGGTTTCTGTGGGGAGGGAGTTAGGAGCCAGAAACCAGGCAAAAAAAATCAAAACACAGATGAGAATATTTCCAAAAACTCAGAAAAGTGAAGCGGGGGACGTGTGGGTGTGAGTTCACACCCATTCCCTCCCCCGCAGCGCCACCTGTGCCCTCCGCAGGTGTTCAGAAGGGTGTGGGCTCACCTTTCTCGCTGCCTGCCGAGGAAAGAGGTGGTATGGTGCGGGCCGACAGCACTGGGGGCTCCCCTACGGGCGACCTCATCTTGCTGCCAGGAGAAGGGAGGGTGAGGCCGTCTCCGGGCAGGGCCGGTTCTCCTCTGAAAGCTTTAAGACAGTCAGCTTTCGGACTGTTGGGGGGGTGCGTCACCTGGACTGCTCACAGTCGGTGGCATCCCCGTGGCTGGAACCACGGACTGGGGTTGTGCTCGGGCCCCGGGCAGCTCCTACAACAACCTGGGAGACGTCGTCCTTGGCTGCTGCTGACCCCCATAAAGCAGCCAGCCCCTGCTAGAGGGACAGGCACCCTCCCGGCCCTGCGGGGGGCAGCTCAGCCCCTGGGTGGGTCTTCTTCTACCCGGATCTCAGAGTAAGGGAGGCAGACACCGTCTCTAAACTGGCTGCTCAGGGCTCAGAATCTGCCCGTTTCTGTCCCAGCTCCCCAGGTAATGACTTGTCTTCCGCACCTGTCTTTCTCACGCCCTGGGGGCTGGCTGTGTGGGAGAAGGCCCGGGCTGCAGCTCAGGAGGAGTTAACATGGCGAGTGGGCAGCGTGTGGGACTCGGATCAGCTGTCAGGACGAGTCTGTGCGTGCACACCCTGCGTCAGGCGAGGCGTGGGCCGGGGCCCTGGGCAGAGTTAGAGACCCCTGAGGGCACCTGGCACAAGCCACTCCTCTCCTCAACCAGGACAGGGTTGTGGCAGCCAGAGTCCTGGGGGGCGGAAGGCCCTGAAAGTCCCTGGGTTCCCCAGTCTCCTGCCTGCGACTCCGCTGTAGGCGTGGACACAGGGGTCTCGTCCCACCACAGCTAATGTGGCCGCAGACTAGCAATTTCCTGCCCCCTGTCTCCTGCAACTTCCTCTGTTGGTCCCCCTGGACTGTAGGCTCCAGGGGAACAGGGCCTGTGTCCATCCACTGTGCTGTCCCCCAGACAACCGGAGCACTGGCCGGCACGCAGCAGACACTCGGGTCACCACTGTGGAATAAATGAACGAGCCCGGCTGGGCCCGTGGAGCCGCTGTCCTCCCATAGCCTCATCACCTTGCGACTGCGCATGTGACGCGGTGTCGGGCCTTCACCCCCACCCCAGGCTCCTCACTGCTTCTCGCCCCCGGGAGTGTGACTTCCGCTGCGGAATGCAGGTGCAGGTGGAGCACCGGCTGTGGTGGGTCAGGGACTCAGGCAGGCCCAGGGCAGACATGGTGAAGACCCGGCTGTCCACGCAGCCTCAGTGAGGAGGGCGAGAGCTGGGGTGGTGGTGGTGCAGGTGCAGGTGCAGGTGCAGCCCCGGGCCCTGGGGTGAGCCCCTGAGCCCCACTCCGTGCCATGCTTCCCGGCGGTGTCTGTCGCTCGCGGCCCGTCATCCTCATTTCACCTTGATTTATGGTCAGACCTAATGAGTTAGGGGAGCAGCTGTCTCCCAGGGACGGGACCATCAATCTAGGAGACAGCTGTTAAACTGCTCCTCCTGCAGGGGGGAGGGAGGGGCGAGCACACAGGGCCGCGGCACAGGGGCGGGGCAGTGGGATGGGCTTCGTATCCCTGAACACCAGAGCCCCCTGGCTCTCCTGCTCCCTTCCTTCCCTTCCAGTCTGTGTCTGTCCGAGCCTGCGGGTAGTGCTGGTCGTTTTTGAACTCGCCGGTGTGGAGACCAGAACACTTCTCTTGCCTCATGCCTCCCCGGGCCGGCCCAGCACCCACCCGGGTCCTCACGGTGGGAGAGAAGCAAAGGGCTTTGCCTCTCGCAGGGTTGGCCCCGAGCGCGGGTGCTTCCTTCTCTCCTGGGCAGGCAGGCTGGGGCCTGGCCCAAGCCCAGCAGGTCTAGGGTGAGTGGATCCTCCTTCCTCTGCTTAGACGTAAGGCACTCTGGTTTGCTCGCCACCAGAGCGGGTGGCATTTCCATGCTGCTGAGCCACACAGCCAGGCAGAACAGTGCGAGGTGCGACTGGAGGGAGGGAGAGCACCACACACACACACCCCGCCCTCCGTGAAGGTGGAGGTGGATCTGGTCTGCTGCGGGCAAGAATTAGGAGATGGGGAGGGTTAGGAGACTGAGATACGTTTCCCACCATAGCCATGGCTTTGCAGGCCATCCTGGAATTTCTAGAAAATGTCCCACATCCTCACTGCTTATCTCAAAGTAAGCCAGCCAGCAGTTTCTCTCTGCCTCCCAAGCGCAGAGGCCAGGAGGAAGGGGGGTGGAGAAGCACCAGGCAGCTGCACGGGAGGCGCTGCCGCTGCCGCCGGTTTGCCGGTGCCCGAGGCGGGGTCGAGCCCCAGACGCCTAGGGGATTTCTCCACTGGCCTCTTTCCAGGTCCACGCGCGCCTTGGCCGAGCCTCTGAGCAGCACCGGGTCAGGAGGTGGCGCCTGGGTGGGAGAAGCCGAGCAGGGGCCAGTCTTGCCTTAGAGCAGTGGCTACCCCTTTGCCCTGACCACCAAGGTGGCAGAACCGTTTGCTGTGGCTTCCTGAATAACTCATCACCGGCAGCCCCAGGGCCTCCAGGCCCGCCTGCTCAGCCTCATAACCCTTCCTGGGCCAGGACAGAACGAGTGGTGCACACGACTCCACCGTTAGCCTGTCTGCTTCCCCCTGACGGACCAGGGCCAGGGCGACCTGTGAGGCCGTGGGGTCAGGAGTGGCAGGGACAAAGCGGTTGTGAGAGGCAGGGACAGATGACCGTCTTTCTTGGCCATTTTCACAGCCGTCCCCTCACTGCCTCCTCCCTCCTTGTCCCCCAACAGTGTCAGGTTTCTGATTAAAGTAACAGATGAAGGTTCTGTCCCACTCCCCAGTGTCACTGAGGGAAGACATTGGCGAAGCCTCCTGTGGGTCCTGGGAGAACCTTCCAGAACCTGAGGGGCCCCCAAGCTGTGTACCAGCCTCTGCCGGCGACTGCTCCCTTCACGCTCGCCTGCCTTGCACACCAGGAGGCGTCATGTGTCCTTGCGGCTTTACCTGGGGGCTGGGGCAGGCTGCAAGGCTCTTGGGACTGTCGTGAGCACAGGCGACTGGGGGCTTGGAAACCCCAGAGCAGAGACCGGGGCGCTGCCGGTGGTCTCTGCACGTATTCGGGAAGTAATGCTGGCAGTTCCGGGTAATCTGGAAAGCGGATCCCAGGAGCCAGACAGACACGGGAAGATCTAGAAGTGCCATCTCCCCAGAGGGTCAGGAACGCTTGTCTCTGGCTGCCCAGCTCTTGTTGAGCCCCGTGGTGTGCAGCGGCCTGCTGTGTGCAGCCACTCGGCTCAGCCCCGCCTGCGGGCAGCTGGTGTTCAAGGGCACGGGCCGCTGAACCCGTCTGCAGGAGGCTGCCCTGCAGCCAGCCCTCTGTCCCCTCACTGTGCCACCAGGCCAGGAGAGCAGCCTCGGTGCCAGCCGCTCAGGACCCGGCAGTCCCCAGCATTGTCCTTGGTGCTTTTCCTGTGGCTGCTGGCCACGGCCTGCGTGCTTCGGGCCCCTGTGCACCCCCTCTGCTCAGGGCCCCCACGCTCCTGCCTGTTTGCCCTCGGCCCAGGACACCTGCCCTCCACGCCAGGTCCCCAGACACAGGCTTTTAACCAAGGGAGAGAGCGCAAACAGAAGTCCTGACCCAGCCTTCTCCCAGCCACGAGCCCTGAAGACCCCCGTCCCCCGGGGCTGAGGAGGGAGCCGACAGTGCCGGGCCCAGATCACACCCATGCCCCTGCTCTAGGGCGCAGGGAGGAGAAGGGGACCGGAGGACGCTGCTCTGGACGTAAGACCAGGCCTCTGTTGGCCTGCCCCAGACCGTGGCCTTGGGGGCGCGGGTCTGTGTGTCTCGCTGCCGCTGCTTGGGCTGAGCTGGGGGAGGGCTGTCGCCGTCCCTGTGGCTGACTCTGCCCCTCTGTCTTGCAGCCTTCGCCATCATGATTGTGCTGGCCCTGGTCCGCATCGGGCACGGGCGAGGGGAGGGCCGCCCGCCGCTGGCCGACTTCTCGGGGCTCCGGAACCTGTTTGGGGTGTGCGTCTACTCGTTCATGTGCCAGCACTCCCTGCCCTCCCTCATCACCCCCGTCTCCTCCAAGCGCCACCTCACGCGCCTGGTGTTTCTGGACTACGTGCTGATCCTGGCCTTCTACAGCCTCCTCTCCTTCACCGCCATCTTCTGCTTCCGCGGCGACAGCCTGCTGGACATGTACACGCTCAACTTCGCGCGCTGCGACGTCGTGGGCCTGGCTGCCGTGCGCTTCTTCCTGGGCCTCTTCCCCGTCTTCACCATCAGCACCAACTTCCCCATCATCGCCGTGACCCTGCGCAACAACTGGAAGGCGCTCTTCCACCGCGAGGGCGGCACGTACCCATGGGTGGTGGACCGCGTGGTGTTCCCCACCATCACCCTCGTGCCCCCCGTGCTGGTGGCCTTCTGCACCCACGACCTGGAGTCCCTGGTGGGCATCACGGGAGCCTACGCGGGCACGGGCATCCAGTACGTCATCCCGGCCTTCCTGGTGTACCACTGCCGCAGGGACACACAGCTGGCCTTCGGCCATGGGACCCTCAACAAGCACAGGTCCCCGTTCCGCCACGCCTTCTGGGTGGGCTTCGTGCTGCTCTGGGCCTCCTCCTGCTTCTTGTTCGTCACCGCCAACATCGTGCTCAGCGAGACCAAGCTCTGACGGCAGGAGGTATCCAGTGACAGGAGTGTTGGTGGGCAGGCGGGGCTGGGCCGGAAGGGCCCCTCGGCATCTCCAGCTGGAGGCTTCTCCCCAGCCGAGACTCCACCCAGCGTGCACCTGGCCTCACCAGCCGGCACAGCGGGCCCCCGCC
This sequence comes from Lepus europaeus, assembly GCF_033115175.1. Classification (NCBI taxonomy): domain Eukaryota; kingdom Metazoa; phylum Chordata; class Mammalia; order Lagomorpha; family Leporidae; genus Lepus; species Lepus europaeus. The sequence goes on along the minus strand of NC_084844.1, from coordinate 5,719,927 downwards.
AGTGCTGGCAGACGCTGCTCTGTTGTACGTGGTCCTGCCCCCACCCGAGAGGTGGGCTCCCCTGCACAGTGGGTGACGCGGTGCTGGCACCGCTGCTATTTATACCAGACCCCCCCGTGCCACTCCCGCCCCCGCCTGTCTGGGAACTCTGCTCCACTGGCCGCTGCTGCCTCCCCGGAGGCCAATCCCTGACCCTGTTGTCCTCACGCAGCCTGCCAGGCCCAGAGTCACCAAGTGACACTCCTGGAGAGGGCCTGGCCAGCCCCAGTGACACGGACAGGAAGTGCTAACTGGCACAGGGACCCCACACCAGAGCTGTGAGGGCCCTTGCTGTGGGCGCCAGCTCCGGAGCAGCAGGTGCATGGACCATCCCTTCCACGGGGACACGGCAGCCTGCAGGCTGGGTTCAAAGCCCAGAAAGGGACTCTGTGCCCCTGGCTGCCCCACTGGAGCCCTCGGGGTCTCCTGCCACTCCCACCCCCACCCTCCGTGACTTGGGAGTGCCCTGGGCATGTGACCGTGACAGGGCCCCACAGCCCCACGCTGCCCGGCTCCTGCTCTGCCGCTGAGGACGGCTCCCCTGGGAGCCCAGCCGTGGGCACTCAGCGTTCACATGCCCGTGGGTTTGGAGGAGCCACCCGCTGCCGCTCCCAGGAAGTGAGGCCGGCCCCCAGCTGCTCCCATCACCGCTGGGGCCGCTGGGGACTCAATGTGCCTTTGCCTGCTTTGTGCCCTGGAGGTCCTCCCTGGCTCGTCCTCAGCCCAGGGCCCGAGCCCAACTGACCTGGAGCCCAGAGCAGCTGCCTCTCTGGGGTGGGGGTCTCAGGCCCCCTGCCCCTCCCACTTTTGACGTCAGTGCCTTGCTCAGCCCTCAGGAGCGCACCTTCCTCCTCCTCCTCCCCCTGCACCTCCTCTGGGAACCTGGCACAGGGCCGCGATGCTGGGTTTCCTGGGGCCCAGGGCGGTGTTGGGTTGGGGCTGCCCTCCCCCGGTGGTCACAGCCCAGCAGTTTCCACAGCTTGTCCCCGCATAGCACTGTTTCCCGTCCACGTGAGAGACACACACCCCTTGCCCATCTGCCCTTCTGGCTTCTCAGGAGGCCCTGCCCCAGGTGGGCAGAGCCGGGCAGGCACCGCTGTGCTGAGGCCAAAAATGAAGGCAAGGCTCGAGCCCTCCCTGGCGCTGCCCGGCTGTTTGCTGAAAACTCAATTACAACATCTGTACTTCCCCTTCTCCAATTACAGCCCCTCTCGCTTAAGGACAAAACAGATTAAATCATCTCGCCTCCCCAGGCGCCGAACCAAAATTTGGACGCAAATTTATTAGCATCATAGAGCCCAGGTTGATTTATGTGACAAGCTGCCGCCGCACACAGCAGTGGAGTCGGGTGGCTGCGCTCCCGGCCACCTCTGAGCCAGGAGAGAATGGCGGGAAGTAGCCACGTCGCCCGTGCCGAGCAGGGACCCTCCCCACCGCCACGACCTGGGTTCTGTGCACCTGCTGTCCGCCCTTCCAGAGGTCGGATGTGGCCACTTTCCTCCTGTCACTGGTGGGCAGCAGGGCTTGAGACAGCGGGAGAAGACCCCCACAGCTGGGCCTTCCCAGGCGTTGTTGCCCAACCCCACGCTGCAGACACACCCAGCCCTGAGTTTCTGCACCCGCTTGATGACTTGGGCAATTTGGGTCATGGGTTCAGTTTTACAGAAGCCGCTGGGGTCAGTGGAGGTGACGACGGCACGAGGTGCCAGCCCAACCTGGCACCAGGGACAAGTGTCATGGAGGAGCCAGACTTCAACTCAGTGGCCTCCCCCTGTGCTGCCCAGATGCCCGAGGGCAGGCCGGTTCAAGGTGGGAGTGCGCACTCCTAGCCACGCCGCCTGCAGAAGCGCCAGGCCCACCTGTGCACCTCACCTGAGGCCGGCCAGGCGGCTTGGAGATGGGGCAGATGGCAGACGACAGGCTTAGAGGCAGTGCTGAGTGGTGGAAGGTGGCAGAGGGCCCCGTGCCAGGCCCTTAGCCGTGCAGCTGTTCTAGGCACAGGGGGCCCAGGACAGCCTTGGCAACAGTGGCCTGGCCTCCCCCTCTTCTGTAGCCTCTGCTCAGCCCCAGGTCCTGCCCCGGGGGTGGGCGGGGAGGTCACGGTCGTTCCTCGCCTCTTGGGAAGTCAGCCAGGAGGGGAAGTGGGAGCCTAAGGGTCAAGTCCCAAGCAAGGCCACTGGAGGTGGCTCCTCAGCGACCAAGATGCAGGGCTGCGTGGAGGAGGAAGCCATCTGTCCCGGGGCCTGGGGCTGACTGTCACACAGAGGCCTCTGGGGGCTGGGCGTGGTGTCAGGTGCGTCCCTCGTGACTGAGCAGTGGGACCTGCTGCTTGTGGGCAGAGAGCCGGGGCATCTCCTGTGTCACTGGCCGCTGTAGGGAGGCCTGAGCTTCCTGCCTGTCCCCAGCACAGAAGTGCTCAGTAAACTGTTCACTGATGGCCTGGCAAGTGCCCTCCTCCCTGTCACTCACCAGCTATAACCAAGGAGCGGGGGTGGGGGGTCACTTAAGACTCAGACACTCCGCTGACGAGGGGGAGCTACGACCTGGATCCTTCAGCATCCAGAGGGCTCTGGGGAGAGAGGCTGTCTCTGTCCTCTGATACCCTAGAAAACTTTCAAAGGGCAAGGCAGGTTGGGTGGGCACCTGCTCCTTGAAGAAACGCCAGGTGTAGCAGGACAGAACCAGTCAGGTCGTAAATTTCCTCCCGGTAGGCTGGTGACAAGGGCCTGTCTGTCCACCGTCTCAGCAAATAAAACAGCAGCCGAGTGTCTGGTATCTGTGGCAGGGCTGTGTGTGTGATGCTTCTGTAGCCATGCCTCACCCCCACTGGCTCCCTGCCAGGCCCTCTGCTGTGGCCTTGGTGGTGCAAGAGAGGCAGGGCCCTGCACCCCCAGCAGGAGGCCAGCCAAAGCCAGCCCTGAGCCACAGGAGGCCCCCTTCCTGCCCCCTGTCCCCGGGCCAGGCTCACGTTCCCCTCCCCCAGAATCTATTCCTGGGGAAGGCAGGAGGCAGCCAGCGCTGCCCCAGAGAGCCGGGAGCAGGAGGTGCGGCCCCTCCTTGGAACCAACAGCAGGCTCTGCTCCACGTTCACCTCTTAATTATCTTTCCAGTTCTTGGTTATTAATGATCTTGGGCAGCGAGCAGAGCAGCCTGGATCTCACACTTCCTCCCGGCCTCACCTGCTGCAGCCTTCCGCCCAGAGCTCAGGCAGACCCTGGCTCAGAGGATGGGGCCGGGGTCAGGGCCAGGGGCTGGTGGGGCAGGGGGAGGTGGGGGGACAACAGTTAACCCTCTCAATACCAGTGGCTGTGTCCAAGGCCAAGCTCCCTTGAGGAGTGCTTGGCCCGCAGCCCTCACCTACACACACACTCTGCACCTGTTGTTGAGTTCCCCACCCCTACCCAACCCCCAGGCAATCTTGGTCCTGGTTCCCTCCCAGGACAGAGGTGAACTGACAGTAAGGGATGGCGCCACCCATCCTTGGGGTGCTTGGACTCTCCAGGCAAAAATGGAGGTGGATCCTGCCCTACGGTTCCAGCTGCACGTACCCTAAAACCATGCATTCTCATGGGCGGGGTCTCTGTTATGGGGGAGGGAACCCGGCTCCCTGAGGGTCACAGGGAGCTGCAGGGACTTCGGTGGTCCCTGCAGCCAGCACAGCCCGTCCCAGCTTCCTCTTCTTCCCTGCCTCCACCCGGCCTGTCCCGCACAGCCCGGCCTCGACTTCCCGGCCTCAGCTGTCAGGACCCCCGGTGGAAGGATGGAGCATGCTTGCAGACTCCAGGGTGTGGGGCAGGGGAGAGCAGTAAAAGTGATCGCGGTTGTGAAAACGGCAGCCCCGCCTCCGATGGCCCAGTGCCAGTGATGCGTGACAGCGACAGGAGGTCGGGCTGGGAGCCCCGGAGGGCAGACGAGGGCTGAGGCGCAGGCGGACTCCCCCACCCAAGGTACCATCAAGGCTGAGCTACGCCTGCATGCAGAGCCCAGCGAGCAGCTGTGGGCCTCTCACATCAGCCGCGGAGCGAGGGCAGCCAGCCAGGGCTCCCCGCAACAGCCTCTCCGCGGCCTTTTCCACCATGACACCCCCGGGGGTGTCCCCGGCAGGGCAGCCAAAGTCCCTGGCACGAGCCTCCCTTTTCAAGGAGACAGGGATGAACGCCATCCATCAGCACCAGGGCCCCACGCTGAGCACATTTGTCACATCCGGCAGCAGGGTCAGGGGAGCTGGCACAGAGTGCGTGCCGAGCGGCTTCTGCTGCCTGGAGCCCCCTCAGCTTCACCTGCTCCCCACATCCCTCCCCGATGCCCTAGAGGCTGGGTCTGCTCCAGAGGGCGCTGCCCCCTGCTCCAGGGATACTCCCATGATGCTCCACGGCTCACAGGCTGTGTGGTGCTCTGTCCACCAGGATGCAGAATGAGGCAGGCAGGGCCAGTGGGTTGTCAAAGGTGGGTTTATTGTCCCAGTGCTCTCTCTAGTGGGTGGAGCAGGAGTGGCTTGGCCTCGCCTCAACCCCAAGTTCTGGCCTCCACGCCCCAGGCCGCAGCAGCCATGGCCAAGGATCGGCAGACTCCGGGCAGGCAGATCCTGCAGTCTGACCCCACTGCTCCTGTGCCTCCAGGCTGGGTGAGTGGGATGCGGCACAAGGGGACAGCAAAGGCTGGGTCTCACACCAGGACCTAGGCTGCTGAGGTCACTGAAGTGGCCATGGAAGACATCACGGGTCACGAGGGGCCAGCAGATGCCGGAAGAGCCCCAGCCTTTGGGCAGTGCCAGACAGGGCACCAGAGCGCCTGGCACTCACACTTCCGACTCCAGGCTGGAGATCCGCCTCCAGGTGCACGGTCCCGGAAAGTCTTGTGTCCCACAGGCTCCCCTGGCGGCTTCTCTCGGCCCTCCACTGTCCCTGTAGCCCGTGCTCAGCCCCAGGGTCCTGCTGCCCCCATGCGCCGGAGGCCCCCAAGCCCCCGTGAGCCACGGGCTGTGGCTGACACAGGGTGGGAGATGAGGGCACACAGCCCCCCAGCAAAATGGCAGGTGGGCGTGGGCGTGCAGGCAGGTGTGCTGTCTGGGCCGCCAGGTGGGCACGCCCTCCAGGCAGGCCTCCCGGTAGGAGGGCAGCCGCATGGACTGTGCCTGCACCAGGCGCCCACAGGGCAGGCGCCCGCTGGGGCACGAGCAGGCTGGGCAGCTGCCCCCGACAGGCCCCGGACAGGGCCGGTTGAAGACATCGGCCACCGAGCTGGGCAGGGAGGCGTGGCGCGGGCGCCGGTCCTGGGCCCAGGCGGCGCGCAGCAGAGCCTCCCGCCGGGCCAGCTGCTCGGGCGCCAGCAGCGGCAAGTCCTCCGGCTCCGGGGGCTCCGGGAAGAGTGGGAGAAAGGGGCGTCCCGACCGGTCGGCCCGGGGGAAGGAGCTGTAGCGGCAGCGCGCGGGGGAGAGGGGGCGCTCCGGCCACGTGCGTCGCTCGGAGGCCGAGAAGCGCCGCCCACCACGCCCGGCCGGCACCGGCCACCGTACCTCCCAGGTGGGCCGGCAGGACACCCGGAGGACGTCGAGCGGCTGCGGCCTGGGCGTCGGGGGGCGGCACGGGGGCTGCGGGCCCCTGCGCCCTAGTGCGGCACGGCTCCCGCCAGGCGTATCCCAAACCCTGGGGCTCGGTTCGGGGAGCGCCCTAGGAGTGGGCGAACATGGGCAGGGTGCAGGCCCGGGGGCCGAGCAGGCAGACGGCGGGGGCGCGCGACGCCCGCTGCCCCAGCTCTCGATGGTGCGCGTGGCTCGGTCCAGGGAGCTGCTCACCCCCGCCGTGGTCACCATGTCGCGTGCCGCCTGCAGCATCTTGAGCACGCTGGCCTGCGCCGAGCCGGCCGTGAGGTCGGGGCTGGGCGGCCGCGCGGGGCTGGGCAGGCTCTGCACCCCGCTGAAGCAGCTGTAGATGCCCTGGGGGGAGGAGACAGGCGTGAGCGGCGCCCTCCTCTCGGGACCCACCTCCGCTGTCCCCGCCCAGCCCCGATGCACCGCCTACTGCGGCCCGGGACACCGCCCACGCCGCTTGGCTGATCCGTGAGCTGCCTGAGCCTCCAGGGTAAACCGATGGCTTCCCCACACCAGCGTGGGATCCCCACCGGCCTCCGGCCCCCGCACGGTGGGGGTGACACCCACCCTGCTGAAAGCCAGCAGGAAGTCCAGCTGGGAGGCGCTGGGCACGGAGTGGCGCAGTTTCCAGTAGACCAGGTGCTCCCAGGCGAAGACCAGCAGGGCCAGCCCCATGGCCACCAGCAGCATGTAGAAGACCCCCGCCATGTTGTCGATGTCCAGCTTGCTGCTCATCACCTCGTTCTTCTCGTTCTGGCAGATGCCGGACAGCCAGACCGTCTCGAGCTTCTGGGTCTCTCCTGGGGCGGGGGCGCCGGGCTCAGCAGCCCCTCAAAAGGAGCAGGCGCACTCACACACACACCCACTCACACTCAAACACAGGCACACTCACATGGTCACACTCACCCGTACACCTCCACATTGCTGCACACTCTCACAACCTCACACACACCACACTGGCCCCCAGCCTGCACAGAGGAGGGGTCCGGGCCCAGGGTATCAGGGCCAAGGTTCCAGTGGGACCACCCAGGGATCCAGCCCAGGAAGGGCCGAGCGGGGCGGGGGCTCCGTGATGAAGTACAGAGTGGGAACAGAGTGGAAGCTGGGAGTGGGGAGCAACGCCAACCTCGGGTCCCAGCCCTGCCCGCCCGCTGCCCACGGCGCCCACGTGCCCCATTGAAGGCCAGCTGACCGAGTACACCTCGGCCTCCATCCAGTTACTCCCTCACCACCCCCACCAACACCACCACCGTCATCCACCAAGTCACCATGCACGCGCCCCACGGGCAGCCGGGCCCAGGCCACCGCGGCTCTCTCCCCATCGCTCTCACCCCCCTGCAGCACCGATGAGAAAGACAGGTTTTGTTGTCTGTGCGTCTGTAATCTTAGAAGGCTGCAAGCCCTCGAAATTACCACTCTCTGGGTCTGGGGCAGGCGGGGCTGGGCCACTCAACAGGTGGCTTGAGGCCGGCCCCTGCCTCATGATGGAAATGGGGACGGGAGAGACTGGCGTGGGCCGTGGGCCCAGGAGGTGCTCGTGGGAAGAACAGCGTTCAGCCCCCCGCAGTCCTCGCCGTGGGACCCAGCACCTTCCTGCCCCCCTGCCTCGCTCTGTTCCTGTTCATCCCTGCCCACTTGCCCCCTCCCACCGCCCCGACCCCCCCTCCCCCACTCTGGCCCCGCCCAGCCCCCAGCCCCAGCACCCACCGTCCCCCAGGAACTGCAGCAGCGCCAGGTCAATGGCCCGCTTCCAGCGGGAGTCCTTCTGCATGGCGATGCCGTAGCCCGTGGTGGCGAAGACCTTGCCGGAGCCGATGGTGACCAGCTTGCAGCCCTCGTCCTTGCCCGCCATGTAGTTGAGCACGGCCGCGTCGTAGATGAAGGCGTCCAGCTTCCTGGGGAAGGCTGAGCCCTCAGGGCCACGCTGGCACCAGACCCAGGGTCTGGGTCGCCCAGGAGGGTCAGACAGGCAAAGCCTCCTCTGGCGCCCAGCAAGGAGCCCTCCCAGCCTCCTCCTGGGCAAGGCCAGGGAGCTGTGCATCTCCAGGGGACACTCTCTCTGCCCAGCCCCCTCAGGCCAGGGCTGAACTCCGGTGGACACCACAGGTGCATTTCAGGGCACAGGGTGGACATCTGTACCTCACGACTGCCTCTCCCAGGGGTCCCGCAGGACCACCTAGCCCACTTGGGTCTCTGAGGAAGGGGCAGAGCTGGTCGCCCAGGAGACGCCTGCCCAGGGGCAGAGGCCGGGGGCGGGGTGGGGGCGGGGCACCCACCCCATCTTGAGGCTGGTGAGCGCGTCCTCCACGGAGCGCTGGTTGAACTTGACCATGTGGGTGTGCATGTCCCGGTAGTTGCTGCGGATGTTGCGCTCCGTGCTGCCGTTGGGCACCGTGCCGAAGCGGAAGGGCGGGTACTGGTCTTGAGGCCGCTGGAACTGCGGGCCGAGGGCAACGGCCATTCACCCTCCTCCCTCCAACCTCCCGGTCCCGCGCCCTGGAGTGGCATGGCTGGAGCAGAAGGGTCTCACGTGCCATCCAGGCCACCCTTGTGCTTCACACATGGGGACCCCGAGGCCCAGGACAGAGAGGGCCAGCCCCGGGCCACTTGGTGGGCGTGAGCCACCTCGCACCACAGTGCCCAGCTCCGTGTCTGCCGCGCCCCCGGTACCTTCTTGTCACTGAGGCCCGACACGGTGTCTATGTACTGCTCCTGGATCATGAAGGCGGCCAGGTTGGCGGTGTAGCTGGCGAGGAAGATGACAGCGAAGAAGGCCCAGACCAGGACCATGATCTTGCTGGTGGTGCCCCGGGGGTTCTCAATGGGCACCGAGTTGTTGAAGACCAGCGCCCACAGCAGCCACACGGACTTGCCGATGGTGAAAGATGGGCCCCCGGACTCTGCAGGGGGAGGGGTGGGGAGGGGGCAACACGGTGGACCCTGGGGCTCCTCCTGCCCTCCCCGGAAGGGCTCGGGTCCCAGCCCCCGCCACAGGAGACCCCAGCCCCTCCAGCTTACTCTTGCCTCTGGCGAGGTTCTGGCTGTAGCTCACGGGGCTGAAGTACTCGAACATGAAGACGGTGATGGCCACCACGGTGAGACACATGACAAACATCATCACCCACACCGCGGGGCTGTAGGGCTCTGGGGAGGGGGGTGGGCAGCTCAGAGGCCCCCGTGGACTGCAGAGCCCACGTGGTCCACGGAGGGGCCGCGGCTCAGCAGTGGGGGCCCAGAAGACACCCCTCCACCCTCTCCTCGCTCCCCGTGGTTCCCACAGCGCCCCTGCCCCCAGGGGTCCTCCTTTGACCTAGCGCCCTCTGCCGGGCGCAGCGTGCACAGCCTAGCCCTTCTGCATGGAGGCAGCTTCTGAGGTCGGGTCCTACCCCCCACGCCCACTCCCGGTCAACTTCTTGATTCCCCCCCCTTATTCCACTGCCCCCGCCCAGGCCACAGCCTGAGGCCGGCCTGCCTCCCTGGTGTTCCTGGCCCTCACAGGGATGCCCCCACCCCACCCCACCACAGGCCCCCGACACTCAGGCTTGGAGCCCAACATTGATTGAACTGCTTCCTGCTCCAGCCCCCTAGCCCCTGCTCCACCTTGAGAGCCCCCCAAGGCTGCTGTGCCGGCCGCTGAGAGCCCACCCCACGCGCCTCCATGTCCAGCTGCCCCACCCAAGGCCCCTCGGGCGCCTCACCCAGGAAGGCCGAGGGGGAGACGGTGCCATTGCTCCGTGCCACCATCACACTGATGCCGGTCTCCACGAAGGGCACCGAGAAGTCGACGATCTCGGAGCGCTCCTCGTTGATGGTCAGGGAGCCGATGGCCATGTCCGCCCGCTTGTAATACACCTGGGGGCCGCGGGAGGGCAGAAGGGGCTCCCGAGGGCTCCCGGCAGCCCCGCCGAGGCACTGCTCCCCCCACCCCGGGCTCCTGGGAGCCCAGATTTCAGTCCTGGCCACCCCAGGTCCTCACTGGTGACAGCCCGGGGTCCCCTCCGGGCGGGCGGGCCTACCTCCCCGATCATGCCGTTCCACACACCGCGCACCCGCTTGCCGTGCTTGCCGTTGGTCACCAGGTACAGGTCGTACGAGAACTTGACCGCCTTGGCCAGCTTTTTGAGGATGTCGATGCAGAAGCCCTTACAGCACAGCTTGGTGTAGGGGGCGGCGTCCCCGCTGCTGCAGCCATCAGGGGTCAGCACGCCGCGGCCAGCGCTGCCCCAGCCGCTCCTCCCAGCCCCTGCCCCCCCCCCCCGGTAGGCAGCACACAGCTCTGCGGACCTGAAGGTGTGGTTGCTCTGCCTGCGGCAGGGCACGGTGTTGGGGACGCAGCCACCCGTGCCGGGGTCGGGGCTCTCGACGATGACAAAGGGCCGCTCTTCCAGCGTGGCCACGGTCAGGTGCCGGCTGTCCACCACCGGCTGCAGGGAGGCGCTGTAGCGAGGCCACACCGGGTACTTCATGTGGAGGACGCCGTGTTCCCAGCGCCCCACCTGCGGAGGGGACCGGCCTCAGTCTGCGTCCAGCCCTGTACCGCAGCTCGGGGAGAGAGGGCAGCCTCTGGGAGGGGCGTGGACAGCCTAAGGCCCAGGGTGGGAGTTGGGGTAAGGGGCTGAGTGTGGGCCGGAAGGGCAGGCTTCCTGGCCCTGGACCCTGTGCTGGACACGCAGCCCAGACTGACCGTGTCCCACAGCATTCCGTGCCCCTGACCTTGGCATTAAAGCCCCTAGCAGAGCAGAGCGCCCAAGGCCCTTCACGCTGAGGTCAAACATACCCACCCTCCCACTCTGCTTCCTCAGCCGCCATGCCCCAAACACACGCACCCCAGCACTGCAAATTGTGCCGAGCCCCCCGCCCCTCTCCTAGCACCCCTTCCTACTGGGCTCCTGCTCAGCCCTCCACAGCCCAGCTCAGACAGCCCATCATCTGTGACATCCCCCCCAGTCTCCCGCGGCTCCTCCTGTCCACTCCCGTAACGCCCTGCACCCTTCTCTGTCCGGGCGCTGATTTTCCCGTATCCTGCGTATTCACCTGTCCCTCTGGCCAGCACCCCTGCCAGGACCGTGTGATAAGAGCAGCTGGTGAGGTCTGCAGGTGCTAGGGGCCACCTCCCCCACCCCGGGGCCCTGGCAGGCTTCCCAGTGGAGGAGCTGTTGCACCTGAGCCCTGGAAAGTGAGGCGTCAGAGGGAAGGAAACACACAAAGGGCTCTCTGCACAGCCCAGGGCTGGAGAGGGACCCGAGGGCCCCGGGCTCACCCCCTTCTCACCATCTCCCAGAGGCGGTGCCGGTTGAGGGCGATCACAACCATGGTGGGCTGCACCAGGTACCCACCGGGGCTGAAGGAGAAGTCTCGGCCCTCCCAGGTGATGTTCAGCAAGTGCCTGCCAGGGAGGGAGCGAGGCAGCCTGCATCCTGCCCAGGATCAGCCACCCCCACCGCGGCGCCAGCCTCCCCCCTCAAACACAGGGAGCATTGATTGTACTTTGGGTCCTGTTGCCCTGTCCTGGTCCCTGAGCTGGGCCATACCCTGACACCAGCAGGTGTTCCCATCAGCATGCTAACGCCCCCAGGTGACCTGGCCCCCCGGCCTACAGTGGCAGAGGCGTGGCCAGGGGCCCAGGCTCACTGCCTGCGGGTCTCCTGAAGTCCCCCTCCCCTCGCCGCGGTGCCACGCCCCGGGCAGGTGCCCACCTGTAGAAGGCCTCCCGGGCAGGGCTGATGGGCCCAGCATGACCCCGGCAGTCCCCGGCAGGCGCGGGCAGGGCGCCATGCTGTCGTCGGTAGCTCTGGGCGCCCAGGGCCAGAATGGCCACGCCGTCGCGGATCTTCTGGCGCAGGCTGAGGCGCCAGCTCTCAGTGACAACGCTGATGAGGCCCACGGGGAAGGCGGCGGGGGGCGTGTCGGTGCTGCCCAGCGCCAGGCTGGGCACCAACCACACGTGGCCAGGCCCCACCAGCCCGGCCTGCGCCGCCTCGGCGAACAGCACCTCGGCCTCGTCGCGCGAGCAGTAGGCCACCAGCACCGGCGCGTCGAGCTGGCGCAGCAGGCGCTGGGTGCGCGCGCGCGGCCCGCCGGGCCCCAGCTCCAGCGTGAGCACGTCCAGCAGCCGCCAGCCCACGTAGCCGGCGTCGGCCGCGGCGCGCACGCCCTCGAGGAAGAGCGCGTGGCCCGGGTGCAGGCTGGTGATGACGGCGAAGGCGCTCCAGCCGTACTCCTCCAGCACCTTGAACAGCACGTGCAGCTGCTGCTCCAGGGACACGCCCAGCTGCAGGAAGGCGGAGCCCGGCTCCTGGGGCGGGGCCGGGGCGGGGCCTGAGCCGGGGCGGGGCCGGCCGCGCCCCTCCCTCCCCGGGTCCCCCTGGAGCCGCGCGCGGGCGCCCCGGACTCGCTCTGCCCGCGCGCCCCGACGCCCCTGGGAGTCACCCTGGGGACCTTTCAGGGCCACTTCTGTCCGGCCCCCAGGCTGGGCCTGCAGATGCGCCCCTGGGGGCAGGATCTCTAGGTTGCCCGGGATCTCGGCACCAGGTCGTGGGGTGATTTCTCGGGCCGCTAGCTGGAGGGGTGGCCCAGAGCAGTAACTGAGTCTGACCCGCAGAGGTCTGTTTTCTCACGGGCACCGCGAGGGCGGAGGATCCTCGGCCTCAGCGTCCGGCGGTGTCCCGCGAGCCCCGCCCTGAGAGACCCCCTCCTCCCCAAAAACGCAGGGCTCTGCCCCCAGCACCACGCGGCCACGCCATCGGCTCCTTCAACAAGGTGTAGGCAAAAGGTGGAGCAGCTGAGACGCCGCGGCAGCCCGCTGCCACGCGTGGGCCGTCTCTGATCCAAGCAACATGGCTGACACTGAGGAGCAGGTGGGGGGATCTGGGCCCTGGGTGGGTGTTGGATGATGTTCAGGAATTTTATTATTACTTAGAGGTGGTCTGCACAGTGCTTTTATTTAAGTCCTTCTCTGCGGACCACACACACTGAAGTGTTTGTGGGTGGAACCAGTGGGGTGTCCGGGCTTGGCTTTGGGTGACAGGGAAGAAGGGAGTGGGGGGAGTGAGGACGTAGCAGCCGGGATGGGTGGGGGCCTGGGGGGTTATTCTCTTTGGTGTGTGCTCAAAATTCCCCACAATAAAAACAGAAAAGGCAAATGAGAGTGGTGGCTTCCGTGTCACCTGCCCTGGCCACCCACCTACTTAGGGTGAACCCAAGGACCAGCCCCGTGGTCGGGGTCCCACCTCCTTCTCCAGGCTTCTCTCCGCCCTCACCGTGAGCCTCTGCCTCCAGGTCTCGGGGTGACACCATTTCCTGGGAGACCCACCCTCTCTGACCCTGTCCACCTGGGGTGCCCCTGAGCGTCCCCCAGGCCCTCTGAGCGCTGGTCCCAGTTTGGAGATGCAGATGACCGTTCTGCCCAGGAGCATGCAAACTCCGCTGGACCAAGGCCCTTTCTGCCCTCCCCCGTGCCTGTGACAGTGACCTGTCCCCAGGGTGCTCCCCGCTACAGGTTGTCCGGAGAGCCGGGCATCAGATCCCACGCCCACTCCTCCCTCAGCGGACCCAGGAGGGCGGGCGAAGCAAAGAGGCTGACGGGGGACCTGACCACTGCGGCCCCCGCCCAGCGCTCATGCAGACACTGGTAAGAAACGGTCCAGGGAGCTGGCCTTCAGGACCGTGAATACCGTGCAACCGCCTTCGCCCGCTTCCCACCCCTCCTCCGGCCCCACCCCTTGCTGGTGCCACCCAGTGCCAGCTTCCCAGAGCATCGGCCTCCCTCTGCTCCCCAGGGACCAGGGGACATGAGCTTGGATGGGTACCTTGGGGGTGAGGACCACAGCAGAGCCCCCGCTGATGCTAAGGATGGGCACGTGGGTCTGGGAGGAGATGAAGTCCAGCAGCTGAGCCACCGCCTCGGTGCCCACGTTGTCCTCAAAGACGACGCCGTGGACGCGGGCGGCCCCCAGGAGGCTGCAGAGTTGGGTGAGGAGGCTGCTGGGGTTGGTGCTGTTGACGCCCACGGTGAGCGGCCGGATCTCCAGGGGCAGGTCCAGGAAGTTCTGGGAGGTGAGGCGGGGCCGGGCCTGGGCCTGCGGAAGCCCGGAGCTCCCGAACACGATGGCGACCGTCACAGCCTGCTCGCCCTGCCCCAGGCCCAGGCCCGCCCAGGCGCCCAGGAGCCAGGTGAGCAGCAGGGCGGGCCCCAGAGCCCCACCCATGTCCACTGCAGGGTCCTTCGGAGAGAGCAGGGCGGGCACAAAGGAGCGAGGTGGGGCCCCGGGAGATGGATGGACAGAGGCGAGAGGTGACGTCCAGAAGACATGAGGGAAGAGGGCGAGCCTCCCCCGATGCAGAAGGGAGCAAGGAGGAGACAGACAAAGACAGACAGAGAGAAAGAGACAGGGGTTAGCTGGGAGCCCCGGGTGTCCCACAGGGGCAGCAGCTGGGGGGCAGGGAGCAGGGGGTTGTCACCCTCCGGCCCGCGATCGGCACACTCAGCTGGAGAGCAGACCTGCCAAAGCAGCTCTCTGGGTTCTGCCGGGCAGGAGGTACTGAGACCGCCAGTCTGCTGGTCAAGTGCGTGCAGTGAGTTGGACGGGCCCGATCCGAGTCCCAGTGCTGCCATGGTGGGGGGGGGGGCTGTGTGACCTCAGGGATGCCACCTGCCTCCCTGAGCCCATCACAGCATACAAGGGCTCAGAGGAGATGGCCAGTGGTTCACAGCATTTAGCAAACTTCTCCTGTAAGAGGCGACTGCTCCTCAGCTGTTGGGACACCCCCACGGCCGCTCCCAGGGCCCCCAGCAGGCTGCAGTGGCCCTGCCATCTGGCCCGCACCGGGGCCCAGGTTACTGCCCAGCGTGTCCTGCTTGCCACACAGCCAGCCCGGAGGCCGCCTCAGTGTGGCCCGCCTGACACAGAGCCCCCTCCCCAGGCCCGGGACCTCCACCCACCCCTCACCCATGGCCCCCGTGGCCGGCTCAGTGGCTGCTCCCCAGGTCCACACTGCTGTGTGCGATCCTTCCACTGAACATGGAGCGGGGCCGCTTTATGCCCCTGCTACGTGCCATCATTTTGGATTGGGACCAAGAGCCAAGACGGGGAGGGTGGCGTGAATCCGAGAGGAGCCCCCTGATGGAGCTTCGCCGCCCAGCTGGCCCTAGCCACAGCCTTGCCACCTGTCCGTCGTCATCACTCGCCCAGCAGAACCTCTGAACGGGGGAGAGCCAGGTATGGGGAGGGGTGACTGTGCTGCAGCCCCCTCCAGGATGCTCACGTCTTTGCTACAGAAGCACAGGACCAACCCCAAGCAGCTGCCGCCACTCCTGCCCAGACGCCAGCAAGGCACACGCCTGGCAGGGCTGGGACCTGAGAAACTGGCCAGGCGGCTCTAATCCTCCCAGGGCCCTGCTCCTGCTGCTACGGATCTCTCTCTCCCACAGGCACACGGGCTTTCCTGGGACTCTAGTTCTTTCTGAGGAAGCCAGGGAGCAGGCAAATGCTAGAGGCCACCAGGGGACATGGGGGACGCCTCCTCCTCCTCTCCCCATGGTTACTAAAAGGATGGCTCCACAGGAGACCACCAGATGGACTCTGGAGTTCAGAAATGCAACACGGGGGTCGCCACCATGGCATAGCCTGCAATGCCAGCATCCCACATGGGTGCCATTTCCAACCCCAGCTGCTCCAGTTCTAATCCAGATCCCTGCTAATGTGCCTGGGAAAGCAGTGGAAGATGGGCCAAGCTCTTGGGCCCCTGCACCCACTTGGGAGACCCAGAAGAAGCTCCTGGCTCCTGGCTTCAGCCTGGACCAGCCCCAGCCATGTGGCCATCTGCGGGAGTAAACAAGTGGATGGACGATTCTCTCTCTCTCTCTCTCTCTCTCTCTCTCTCTCTCTCTCTTTCTATGTAACTCTTTCAAATAAATAAAATAAATCCTTTTGTTAAAAAAGATTTATGTACTTATTTGAAAGTCAGAGTTACACAGAGAAGGAGAGGCAGAGAGAGAGAGAGAGAGAGAGAGAGAGAGAGAGAGAGAGATAGGTCGTTCAACCCCTGCTTCACTCCCCAACTGACCGCAATGGCCGGAGCTGCGCCGATCTGAAGCCAGGAGCCAGGAGCTTCCTCCAGGTCTCCCACATGGGTGCAGGGGCCCAAGCACTTGGACCATCTTCCACTGCTTTCCCAGCCATATCAGAGAGCTGGATTGGAAATGGAGCAGCCAGGACTCAAACCAGCACCCATATGATGCCGGCACTGCAGGCGCAGCTTTACCCACTACACCACAGCGCCGGCCCCATAAATCTTTTGAAAAAGGGAAAAGACATGCAACTCGGTGCACATCCTGAGCACCTTCTGGATGGTGGGCGCAATGCGGGTCCACCAGCCCTGCCTGCCAGGAGCTCCAAGCTGCATCGCGGAACGAGCAGGCTGCAGCCAGCACCCCCAGTCTCCTGCTTCCAAACTTATTTCACTTCCCACCAACACCCTGCGCTCCCTACTCTGCTGCAGCTCCCAGCCTCCCCCACCCAGACCTCCTCTCAGCTAAGGATCCAGAGCTCATTCCTGTGCCGGAGGAAGAGGCCTGATAATAGCGTGATGTCCTAGCACTAACAGATCAGAGCCTCACGCGGAAGTGCCGGGTGGTGGAATCCTCACCGGCTGAGAAGCTGAGATTTGGGGCAGGACCGGGACTGCTGTATTCACTTCGGTGCCCGCTCAGATCGTCGGCCCCGGGCTCCTGTCTGCGTCCGACATGTGACCCCGAGCCAGGCCAAGCCGCACCACACCTTGGCTACCACCAATCAGGGACTTCGAATCCTGACAGCAAAGGGCACCGTCACGCCCACTGCTCCGGCACCCTCCTCTGTCCACAGCTCCAGTCCCTGCAGGTTCCCTGCACCCCCCTCCCACCGAGCTTCAGACGTGTGCTGTCCAGTTCAGAATCCCCTAGACCCAGGCAGCTAACTCCGAGTGCTGGAACTGCTTCTCACCCAAGCCGAGGTGTTCGGTCAGCGTCAAGTGCACGCTGCAGGTCGGAGACAAAAAGACTGGGGAGGCTCTCGCCTGTATTGTGATGTGAATCGTGTATGAAAAATCGCATTATGAATCTAGTGAGTGAAGATGCACTATTACAATTAATGCCACTGGTTTCGTTTCTCTTGATATGGCTACAGGCAAATGCAAAATGACACTCAGAACTCCCGGTGATATTTCAGGCTGACCCCGCCTGCAGGGCCCAGGCCTTCTCCCAGCCTCCCGGAGACTCTGCCCACCGGGACCCTGTCCTCCTGGGTTGGAGGTGGGGAGGAAGGGAAGTCGAGGCAGGCTGTGCCTCCGGCCAGGAGGTCAAACATAGGGACGGAATCACAGAGAGAGCTGCTCTGGCTGCGACCAGAGAGGTCTCTGGGCTCACACAGCAATGGACAGACCCAAGGGCACCCAGCCAGGGGTCTCCTCACCATGTGAGGTCCCGCCAGCCTAGAGAGGCAGGAAGGACAGACCCCCGCATTTCCCAGCCCAATCCTCCCACCAGCCTGCCCCTCTCCTTGTCCACTGCCCACCCTGTCTGTCCACTGGGGCTGACGACATTTCCTGTGGTGCTCGCGCCTCCCCTCCGCCCCACCCAAACAGGACAGCCACTGCCTGGCACCCACACAGCAGTCCAGAGACCTCGGCGGCAGGTGCAGGGTCCTACACGCCCCAACCCTCCCCCTGCCATCACCCCCCCTCCATGGTTCCCACAACCCTGCCAGCCTGGTGGCCAAATGGGCCCACTCTGTCCTCTCCAGGCCCGGCTTTGGCGTTCCAGGGCTGGATGGCTCCCTCCTAGGCAGAAGTCTGCTGTCCCAGGAGCCCACCCGAGCCCCTCTGCCACAGGCTCCCAGACCTGCACGGGAAGACACAGGGGCTGGGTCTCAGGGCCCTTCCTCTGCTTGCTCTGCCTCCAGTCCCGCCCTGTGCAGGTCCTTGTCCCGGTCCGGATGCCCCTGCCCACCCTGGCCCCTGGGCTCCTGGATCTCAGATAGCCCCGCCCACCCACGCAGGGTCTCACCTCGTTCACAAAGGCGGGGGAGAGCATGGCGATGCTCAGGCCCCAGGACCCTCGGCAGGGCCCGGGCTCCTCTGGACTCAAGTCGTGCACACGCCCGCGTGCGCGCGCCCACGGCCGGGATGTGACGGCTCCAAGGGACCCTGGCTGCCTGGAGCCACTGCCCCTCCCTGCCGTCGGGCTTCCCAGCCTCCCTGCTTTTGGCCCAACCCACCCCTGACCCGGGCTCCAGACGAAAGGCCGCCTCTCTCGTGCGGTCCTGGGTGCGGCGGCGCCGAGACCCGACTCCTCCCGGCGGATCCAGCGCGGTCCCCGGGGGCGCCCGCCCCCTCCCCTCCCTGGAATCTCTTACACCCGGGCTGTGAAGTTCGGGGTATTTTTAGGCCGGTGATAAATAATTCATGGGCACCGTGGCATCAGGCTGCCCCCGCGGGAGGAAGGGGCGCGAGCGGCGAGAGCCACCGTCACCCGTGGCTCAAGGACACTCGCGATGCGGTGGCGGCGGCGGTGGCGGTGGCGGCGGCTTCGGGCGCGGGGACCCGCGCCACGCCTCCTGGCGGCCAAATTGGGCACCACGCACCTGGCGCCCCCAGCCTCCTGCGGCTCCCTGCAGGGGTCCCCAGGCTGGGTCACGACCTCAAGCCCCCCACCCCCCGGGTCTGAGACGGCGGAGTCGGCCGGCCGGCCGGGCGCGCCCGAGGGCCCCCTGCCAGCTCGCGAATCCGGCTTCCTGCCCCGTTTCCGTTCTTGTTCTCGGGAGTTCGGGTCCAGGCTCCAAGCCACGAGCACGGCTCCGAAACACGGGCGGCGGGAAAACACAGCGCCTCGGCGTTACCGTGGGGCCGGCGCCGCCCTCCCAGGGCCGGGGGCCCACCCAGAAGTCCCCCTGGGCGAGCAGGGCCTGGGAGCGGACTGGCAGAGACTGCGGCCCCACGGGAGTCCCCGCCCACGGGCCCAGCAGGACCTCTGGGGAGTCGCGGTGGCGCCCTTGCAGCTGCCAGGTGCCTTTCTCTCGGCTCCGGCCCATCAGGCCCGGCCGGGAACACCCCGGGCAGCAGGAGGCTCCAGCTTCCAGTCCCAGCCGTCGGGGATCCTGGTTGGAACCCCGGGGGCCCCAGAGCCTCCCGCTGGCGCCGCAGCCGGCTGGGCACGGGGCTCGCACTCCTCACCCACCTCCCCTCCGCTTCCTAAGGGCCTGGGTCTGCAGGGCACAGGGTCGGCATTTGGAAGATCCCATCACCCCCCAAGCCCACTCTGATTCCCTGAGGGCAGAAGCAGGGGGCCGAGGGGGAGGAAGGGGAGCTGGGCGGTGAGGGCCTGAGGGTTCCCGCGGGTGGAGGGGCCGGAGATGCCGCAGCAGGTGCTCAGAGCCCCAGAGGACTGGGGACCTGGCTCCTGGAGCTGCCACTAACCCCTGGCCCGGGTGCTGTGCCCCCTCCAGCCCCCAAACCCCAAGAGACAGAGCCATGGCCCAAGCTCCGGTCCCCCCTCTCCCCAGGGGCTTCCAGCAGCAACAGTTGGGGGTCCCGGCAGCCCAGACTCCCGCATCTCCGCACCGCTGGAGCTTCGGCGGTGCTGCAGCTCCAGGCGAGGGAGGGGAGGGCTGGCGACCCTGTCTCGGGCGCTCCGCCCGCACCCTTCCCTCGCGGCCGCGGCGAGCCTGTCCCCTCGGCCTCTTTTCCCCCTCGCCTCTTCCGCCCAGGTCCAGTCCAGACCCCAGGCCGGTCCCGGGGCGCTCCGATCACCCCCTCCCCTGGACCCCCTGCAGGCCGGACCCTCCCCAGGTGTCCCGTAAGTGTCTCCTCCGTCCTTGCCCGCGGGGAGCCTGAGCCCACAGCCCCAAGTTGGCCGGGAAGTTGGCGCCCACGGCTCGCCCCAGCCCGCCACTCACCGAGGGGAAGGGGTGCTGCGCCCGCGCCGAGAGCCCGCGCTGGCCGCCCGCCGCGCGGGGCATGTCCCGGCGCTCCGCCGTGCGCGCTGGCGGGCTCTGCTCGCTCGGCGGGCGCCTGAGCCCGGGGCCCGCGGCGGGGCCAGGCGGGTGAGCCGGGCCCGCCCCCCGCGCCCCTCCCGCGGCCAGCTGGGCACGGGGCTCGGGCTCGGGCAGCGCTGCGCGCCGCGCCTCCGGCTCCCCGGGATCGCCAGCAGACTGTGGCGGAGCGCTCGCCGCTGCCCGCGCCGGCTCCGCCCCGTCCCGGCCGGCTGCCCGCGCCCCTCAAGGTCCCTCCGGCTCCCCCCTCCCAACCTGCTGGCCCGCGCGGGACGCCAGGGTCCCCTCTCTCCTGGCCCCTGGCCCCAGACCCGACACTGGGAGGCAAGGGCCCTCCGGGAAAACGGAGTTGGAGCCCGCAGCTCCCCGGCCCTGTGACCTTGGGGCCTTGGACTCCGAGGATCCCTCCTGGATAAAGTGAGCCCGGCACTTGGGGGGCTGTCCCGAGAGAGGTGGCGACCGCGAAGTGCTGTGTTTAAAGGATTGTGGGCCTGGCCTGGGACTCGGGCTGGCACCCAGCCCAGAGGGCCGGGCCGCCGGCAGGGCCAGGGGCGAGCTGCCGCCGGCTGCCCCTTTCTTGACTGCTCTGGGGGCTAGCCAGAGACGGCAACAGGCAGTGGGGCCAGCAGAGCCCGAAGGCTAGGGTCTGGATCCGGGGTGCCCGCCGTGGGTGCAGAAGACCGGCAGGGCAGGCAGCGGGGCCAAGCTGAGAACCGGAGGGTGGGTGCCTGCCAGGCCCCGCAGCCAAACCCCCTGGAGCCCTGAGCGGGCGCGCTTGCCTGCAGCGCCACCTGGCGGCCACAGGTGAGCGCCGGCCAGAAGGTGACACCCCCACCCCCACCCCAGGAAGCACTCCGGACACACAGCCCTGGGTTGTAGCCTTTATTTCCAGCCCTGTCCGGCCTCCTCGTGGCCCTGCACAGCAGGACGGAGGTGGGAGAGAGCAGCCACCCGCAGCTCCGCCCACCCTCACTGCTCCATGCGGAGAGCGCGCCCCGCACCGGCCAGGGGCGCAGGGCAGGCAGCAACGCTGCGGGGCCGGGCCCCCTCCCCTGCGCCGCACTCCCCCCGCCCTGCCGGGGGCGGGCTGGGGGCTCAGCGCCCCAGCAGCCGCAGCATCTCCTGAGTGTCCACCAGCTTCTCGCGGGGCTTCCCAGCGCCCTGGCCCCGGGCCACCTCCTCAGCATCCAGCTTCTCCCAGTCGGAGAAGGAGACCGGCCGGACCCCTGAAGCAGAGAGGAGTCAGCCCCACCTCTTCCTTCCCGGCCCCGCCCCCGGCCCCGCCCCCGGCCCCGCCCAGACCTCGGCCGCTGAGCAGGGCCTGGATGGCCGCGTAGCCCGGCCTGGGCCCCGCGGGCAGCAGCCCAGCCCTGAGGTCCTGCAGCAGCGTCTGGCCGGTGAGAAAGCTGTCCGTCATGGTGGTGGCGATGACACCCGTGGGTCCCCGCTTCACCCAGCCGCTGCAGTAGAGGCCTGAGGGGCACAGGGAACACAGAGATGGTGGCTACGCGCCCCATCTCTGCACACGCGCGCCCCGAGCCTCCCAGCAGCCTGCCAGCCGGGCCACCGTGGCCACTGTCCCCAGCCCGCATCGTCTCAGCCCGCGTCGCCCCGGTGCCCCGGTTCCCTGCAGAGGAGGAGCTGCCGGGAGGGGGGCAGAGCTGGGGCTTGGCCACCTCCGGTGTCCGCGGCCCCTACTGCACGTGGTGCTGATCAGACCAAGGGGCCGCCCTGCTCCCTCCACTCCCAGCACGGGGCTCAGGGCCGAGCGCACGGCAGCCCTCAGTTAAAGGTTTGTTGAATGACTGCAGGACCTGGTGTGTGGCCCGGGAATCCCGGCCCCGCTTTGCTCACCTGGCTCGTCCACAACCCGGCCCTCGGTGTTGGGGATGACCCCGAGTTTGGGGTCAAAGGGCACACTGGGGTCGATGGGGCGGCTCTTATACCCGACGCTGCTCAGCACGAGCCCACAGGGGAGGTCCTCCGTGTCTCCCGTGGGCACCGCCCGGGTGGCCTCGCCGGCTCCCTGTCGGGGAGAGCGTGGCCAACAGCCGGCTGGGGAGGAGGGGGTGTCGGGCTGAACTCGGGGAGCGCGAGACTCACCTCCAGCCTGGTGACTGCCAGGCGGACGCCTGCCGCCCGCCGCCCGTCGGCTGAGGGCAGCACCTGCTCCGGGCTGCGGAAGAAGCGCAGGCCCCAGGCGCGAGAGGCCCGGGCCCGGCGCGCGGCCTCCTCCTGCCCCGGCTGCTCCGTGGCGGCCCGGAGCAGCAGCTCCATCAGCCGCTTCCGCGGGCGAGGCACCTCTGTGGGCAGTGCGGAGGGAAGTCTTGGGGCAGCCCTCCCCCAAGCCCTCCCCCCCACAGCCCTCCCCCAAGCCCTCTCGGGACTAGGCCATCCCCCCTCACTGGGGCACTGGGGCACCCGGCGGGGGCCCCTCACCCTGGATTCTGTCCTGGAGGCCCAAGAAATCGGCAGGATCCAAAATGGGCCGGGTTCCCGGCAACTGGGTCATCTCCCGGAGCTCCTTGGGGGCGGGGGGAGGGGGCGGTCAGGCCCAGGACGCTGCCCACCCCTGCCCCCCCTCAGGCACGGGCCCTGCCTCCTCCCCTTCTCCCGGGGGTTCTGCCTGCCCCCACCTCCACCCCTGCAAGGGGACACCTGCCCCCACCCCCACCCCGGCCCGGCCCCTCCCTCTCTGGCTTCGGCACCTTAATGGTGAAAGCCACTTGCAGGGGTCCACGCCGGCCCACGATCCACACCGTCTTCACCCGGCTCTGCCTCAGGGCCTGCAGGGCAGCCTCCGTGATGTCCGTTCTCTGGCAAAAGGAGGGCCCTGAAGTCATGGCATCTGGGGAAGGGGACAGGCACGCCCCGGCCCTTAGCCTGGAGAAGCCCCAAACCGGGCCACCTGCGCCTCCTGGTGGCCACACGGAGCACTGCAGCCCCAGGCGGCAAACAGCTCCGACGGGACACCAGGCCCCGCTCTTCCACGCACCAAGTTATCTACTAAGCACCAGGCATGGGCCCGCCCCCACGGAGCTGGGGTACTCTTCGCACCCTCATCAGTGAGCATAAGGCTGCCACGGGCACAGTGTGCCGTGAGCAGGCGCAGACAGGTCCGGGGCGGGGGGGGGGGGGTTCCTGGAGGGAGGACCCCTCCCACGCCCGCCCCTCAGGCCCTGGCCTGGACACTCACCTCGAGGTGCTCAGGGGGCGTCAGGAGGATCCGGGCCACGTCCAGGGCCACGTTCCCCTGGCCCACAATCACGGCCGTGTCACAGCTCAGGTCCGGCGCCAGCTGCCGGGAAAGGTCTCGAAAGGGCCCCAGCCTTGGCGTGGCCGGGCTGACCTGGGCCGCAGCCGTGCCCGGGCTCCCCCGCCCCACGCAGGAAGGCCACCCAATCCCAGCCCGGCGCTGGCCCCTCCTCCCCACCACCTGGCACCCCAGGGTGGGAGGCGGCGGAAGCCCAGACTCACCGCCTGGTTCTCTGGAAGCCCGTTGTACCAGCCCACAAAGGCCCGCGCCGAGAGCACTCCGGGCAGCCGCTCGCCGGGAATGTCCAGGGCCCGATGGTCCTCCGCGCCGTAGCTCTGACGGAGGCCCAGAGCCCTCAGCGCCCGCCGGGGGGCCTGGGTGCCCCCCACCCCTCCTGCCGCACCCCCACGCTCACCAGCACCACGGCGTGGTAGGCCTCCCGCAGCTCGGCCACCGTCACGTCCCTGCCCACCACCACGTGGCCCCGGAAGGCGCAGCGCTGGGAGCGGGCCGTCTGGGTGAACGTGCTCACGACATTCTGTGGGGACGCCGGGGCGGGAGGGGTGAGCGGCGGGTGCAGCTCCGGGCTGAGCCTGTGCCACCCTGGGCGCCTCCCCCACCCCCTCGTGCCCAGAGACACCCACCTTCACCTCGGGGTGGTCAGGTGCCACACCAAAGCGCACCAGGCCGAAGGGCACGGGCTGCTTCTCGTAGATGTCCACGTGGGCCTGGGCGTGGTGCTGGGGAGAGGGTGGTAGCTGGCGGGTGGGGGAGCAGCGGGGCCCCCGTGGGTCCCCCCTCACCCCCACCCCCGGCCCGGGACAGAGCGCGGATGCTGGGCTCTGAGGACACAAAGAGGCCTGGGCCCTCTGTGAGGAGGACGGGCACCCCCGACTCCCCGTCCGCCCAGACAGCCAGGCAAGGGGACGGGGTGACACAGGCAGCATGAGGGGCTGAGGTCAGACCTCAGGCAGGACTGCCCGCCACGCCATTGGGAGAAACATGGCTGACCCAGGGGGCCCAGCTCTGCCTGGGCTGCAGCTGTGAGCGGCAGGGGGCTTCAGGAGCGACCCCAGCCCCGCCCGCTGACCCTTCCAGGACCGCCCAGCCGGGCTGCCGGCCTGAGAACCACCCTGGAAATGCAGCCCCACCTTAGCCCCCACGGTGCCCGCCCAGGGGGAACAGAGGCAGGCGAGGACGCCAGCCCCGCCCCTGCCAGCCCTGCCAGCCCCCGGAGGCCGCCCTGTCCACCTCCCTCAGACCCCAGGGGTGCTGTGTCCAGGAAGAGCTCCGACCTGGGCACCCAACAGCCCGCGGGCCGACCCCAGCTCCGCCGGCGGCTGGCTGTGTGTCACAGGGAACGTTTCGCAGCTTCTCTGGACAACAGGCCACCCCTTCTGGGTCATGCCCGAGGCCCAGAGCGCTTAGCCTGGGGCCGGGCCCGCTGTGCGCTGCAGGTCAACACAGGCGCACGTCACTCTGTCGCTCGCCATCCCTCCCTCGTCGCCCCAGGCCGGGGACAAAGCTCAAAGCTCGGCGCCTCGCACAGCCCCCCTCGGGGTCTGCAGCTGAGGCAGAGCCTTCCCGGACCCCGCTGCCCTCTGCCTGGCCACCCCCGAGCCCCGGGTCTCGCCTCCACCCTGTCCCATCGACCCCACAGCCTCCCTCCCTGCCCCGTCTCCACCACCCACGGCTCCGGCCCTGCCCGCGTCCACCCTGCAGGCACAGAGTGAACACGGAGCACTGTGCCGCCTCCAGCTGCTCAGAGGAGCCGGCCACCTTGGGAGCCCACACTGACCCTCGCTAGGATGGAGGCCCTCGCGTAGGGCCACGTCTATGCCTGGGGTGTGGCAGCGGCCAGAGAACGGCCAGTGGGTGCCAGCGACGGGCCACGCCCAGGTCCCAGCGACTCCCCGGTCAGCAGTGAGATCATGGACCGCCTCACACAGCCTTCAGCAAGAGGGACGTCTGTGTTTGTCCTGCGCTGGCCCTGGGAGACCACACCCTGCACCCGACCCGAGCTGAGCCCCACGGCTCCAAACATGGCCCCGTCTGAAGAGCAAGGACAGTCGCTCAGAGCCCCCAGAGGGTCAGCTCGTTAGTAGCCTCTGTGTGGACCTCCAGCCCACGCTGCACGTGAGCCTCTGCTCACAAAGGGGCTGCTGAGAATCCTGCCTACTCTCCCCACTCCCAAAGTTCCAGCCTCACTTCAGCAGTGGCCCTGGGAGCTTGCTGGGTCCCCCTCCCAGAGCCCAGGCTATCTTCCCCCGTGGCAGCCGACCCGTGGCCGTGCCTTCCAGGGTGAGCGCTACACCGTGGGCCGCCCTCCCCGGGGCCCCGTGCTACCACACACCTTCCCCAGAACAGTTCCCAATTCACTGCCTCGCCCTCCCTCCCTTCTCTAGAGAGGGAGAAAAGAAGGGGGGGTGGGGCACGTGAGTGCTTCCATTCGCTGCCTCACTCCCCAGATGCCTGTAACAGCCCTGGGCCCAGGGCCTCAACCCAGGGCTCCCACGTGGGTGGTGGGAACCCGGTCGCTCCAGGAACCACTGCTCTGACTCAGGGTCTGTCTGGCAGGAAGCTACCGCCAGGCAACGGACCCAAGTGGGACACGGGGCACCCCAACTCGTATCTCAACTGCTCGGCCAAAAGCCTGGCACCCGCCCCGGTTTCTGACTGGGCCCACACTGCTCCCGTCACGGTGGCCAGCTGTGCCGTGTTGCTTGGGAGGCACGCACAGGTCCCTCCCCGCGGGATGACCAGCTTGTCTCCGCCCCCCAAGACCCTCCACGTCCTGAGCAGTCAGACCGTGCCCCCACCTTTCCAGCAGGTGCATGTGTGCCTAGTTACCGTCTCTCCAGACACGCCAGGGCCCCCAAAGCCAGGCCATCGCCCCCACGACACCGTCAGCCTGGGTCTCCCTGCCCCTCCCCGTCCCAAGGTCTGACGTGCAGCCCAGGCACAAACAGCCCGCAGCCTTGAGGCCGCCCCGCCAAGGCCAGTGTGCAAAGCCGAGACCTTGGTGTGGACGCAAGAGAAGGGAGGAGCTGGGGTCGGGAGAGCACAGCGATGTGGAGAACGCGTGAGCGGCCCCGGGTGGGGGGCGCTGGGGACGGAGGAGACAGAAGGAACGCGAGGGGAGGGCCCGGCCACCAGCGGCTCTGCTTTAGCTCCCTGGAGGGCTCGGTCCGGGAGGCAGCGCTGCCCACCTGCCACTCAGAACTGCCCAGTCGCACGGCGAGGACCTGCGCCGAGGGTCCCCAGGGGCAGGAGAGGATCCAGCCTAGGCCGGCCAGAAGCCCCCTCCTCACCAGGTACCCAGGAGCGGTCCTAAACCTCAGTGGGGGTGGGTTGTCCTCTGAGCCGGGAAGCAGCAGGTGGAAGGGGCAGGGGAGGGGGCTCACCTTGAGCAGATGTTGGGCCGTGTAGAAGCCGGCCGGGCCACTGCCCACCACACAGATCTGGGGGGTCGTCTCCTGCGTGGAGAACCGCTGGCCGAAGCCTGGGCCGCCGAGGGGAGGGAGGTCAAGCGAACACGCCCCCTCCCCCACCCCCAGACCAACCTCAGGGTCCCGTCCGAGCTTCACCTGCCCCCTGGGCACTGCCAGGGCCGCTTACCCCCCCGGAGCCCCCCAGGCGGGGCCGCACAGCCGCAAGGACCACGGGGCCACCCCGTCTCCCCAAAGCCGCCCTGCACACAGCTCTTCTTCATTTTCCCTTCGGGGCGCCCCCCCCCCCCCAGTCGGCTAGAATCCCACATTCTTCCGGAGACCCGGTGCAGGGCCCCGTCCCCTCCTAACCCCTCCCTCTCCACAGAACGCAGCGCTGTCCCCGGCAGACCCTGGCTGGACCCACAGAGCTCCGGGTCGCCCCCGGCACCCCTCCTCACTCCTCCTCCCGCCCCTCCCTAGAGGCCTCACCCCTCCCGGCCCAGAACCCCACCTGCCCCGTGCACCGCCCCCAGCCCCGCGGCGACCCCTACACCTGGCGCCTGCAGGCCTCCCCGCTCCCCCATTGAGCCAGAGGTGCCCTGCTCCTACCCGGGGAGCTCCCGGCGAAAGGCAGCCGGGTCCGAGGCCACGCTGACCGTGGCCACCAGCGCCAGCAGCGCAGAGCCATGGCTGGAAGCAGCAATCAGCGAGCGGATCTGTAGCCCGGGACTGCTCCTCGCTCGGCGCCGGCCGGACCCCGCCCCTGCCCCGCCTTTGGCCCCGCCCACCATCGCGGCCCCGCCCCAAGCCCCGCCTCCCACGCTCTGAGACCGCGGTGTTGTGGCCTCACTGCGCCCTCTGGATCCACCCCCTACCGTTAAAGCCCGCCCCTCAAGACTGCCGGACCACACGCGATGGAATGAACGTTTCCTCCAATCATCACTCGCCCTCCAAACACCGGAAGCATAGAGTTGGGGAAGAGCGAATCCCCATCGCTGTTTCAGTCAGGGAGCAAGCCAATGAGAAAGGAGCTTGCTTTACTGAGCTCCTCCCACCCTGGAGAGGCTCCCGTCGCCCACTGATAGCGCAAGCGCCTTGCCTCGGTGAGCGCGACGATTTCGCCCCAGCCAATCACGAGCCAGGTTCCGAGCGCGCCTCCACGCCCATTGGGTAATTGCCGCAGAATCCGGAAGTCCGGAGAAGGCTCCGGCGGGCGCTCGCGGCCTCTGTCTTCCACTGCAGGTGTTCGCGCGTGTGCCCCGGCTTCGTGTGTGTCCACCTCGCCTCTTCCCCCACTGCGTAGGCGGGGAGACGGGAGGAGCGGCCTACTCGGTCCCGACCCTCCTGCAATGCCGGGATCGGGTGAAGCGCCACGTGGGTGCAGGTCCCCAGGGCAAACAGTGCGTGTTTCAGTGCAGCTTTCTAATCTCTAAATGATCGGCTTTTGGGAAAGGCAGAGAGGCGGAGGTCTTCCGTCCTCTGGTCCGCTCCCCGGATGCCCGCCGGGGCCGGGCCCGAGGGGACGCGGGAGCGGGGCCTCAGACCTCCGCAGCGCGGTGCTGGGTGGAATGGGGCGTTGCTAACTTCCAGAACAGAAAATACAGCCGATTAAGGCCGATAAACTAAATTGCTGTAGTTTTGCCCTTTGACGCCAACAGGGTCCGAGGCGTTGTGGCACAGCAGGTTCAAGTCCCAGCTGCTCCACTTCCCACCCAGCTCTCTGCTGTGGCCCGGGAGGGCAGTGGAGGATGGTCCAAGTGCTTGGTCCCCTGCACCCACGTGGGAGACCTGGAGGAGGCTCCTGGCTTCAGATCGGCGCAGCTCCGGCCGGTGCGGCAATTTGGGGAGTGAACCAGTGGATGGAAGACCCCTCCCTCTGACCCTCTCTAACTCTGCCTCTCAAATAAATAAATAAATCTTTAAAAGGGGGGGGGGGTGGAGGCTGTGAGGATTAGAGACCCCTTACCCCTTGGAGCTCAGAAGGGAAAAAAGTCTCTGAGTAATGGGAGAAGAGAGAAAGGAAGAGGACATGGCTGTCGGTCATACATGACCAGGGGTCTTGTCCCTATTTGGGGGTGGGGGGCTGCTCCCCTTTCTCAGATGGAGCTCCAGGCTCGTGGCTCCAGCCTGGCCCAGGCATTTGAGGAGTGAACCAGTGGATGGAAGATCTGCTCCCTCTCCCCTCCCCTCCTCCTCCCCCTCTCCCTCCCTCCCTCCCTCTCTCTGTCTCCTTTCAAATAAATGAATATATAAACTTTTTTTTTTTTTTAATAGCGATTGGGCTGGCACCACAGCTCACTAGGCTAATCCTCCACCTGCGGTGCCGGCACCCCAGGTTCTAGTCCCGGTCAGGGCGCCGGATTCTGTCCCGGTTGCCCCTCTTCCAGTCCAGCTCTCTGCTGTGGCCCGGGAGGGCAGTGGAGGATGGCCCAAGTGCTTGGGCCCTGCACCTGGCTCCTGGCTTCGGATCAGCGCTGTGCGCCAGCCACAGTGGCCATTAGGGGAGTGAACCAATGGAAGGAAGACCTTTCCGTCTCTCTCTGTCTATAACTCTCTCTCTGTCTCTCTCACTGTCTAACTCTGCCTGTCAAAAAAAAAATAAAATAGCGATGGGCGGTTTCATGGTAGGGCAGGGACAAAGCCACAGGAACGCAGCTGCTTAGCTAACCACAGGTGACGTTAGTGTGAGGATTAAGGGCAGAGGCCAGCGCTGTGGCCCAGTGGTTGGGCCCCTGCCTGCCACCCCCACGTCCCATACCAGCACCTCCACTTCTGCGCCAGCTCCCCGCCGATGTGCCTGGGAAGGAAGTGGAAGATGACGTGACGCTTGGGCCGCTGCCACCCACGTGGGAGACCTGCACGGGGATTCTGGCTCCTGGACTGCAGCCATCTGGGGAGTGAGCCAGCGGACAGATGTCTTTGGTCCTCTGCCTTTCAAATAGATCATTTTTTTAAGTAGTGCAGAGGGAGCGTTATTGTGCCAATTGGAACGGGCCTTTGTGGGAACGGCTGCACCTCACCGCGACTTCTCGGAAGGTCGGATAAGCGGCTTAGTTTCAGCTCTGGGAGGTGGAACTCTCCCGGGTGACTTCGTTGCAATTTTTCAGCCTGGTCTGTGGGGGCCCAGCAAGAGGACTTAGTGCAAAACAATGGCCTCTTGTAATGTTTTATTTATCAGTTTACATGATCATCTTGAGTAACGTACACACACCGTGAGTGTCCAGCGGGTGGGTGATCCCAGGTGCGGCCGTGGAGCCCGCTCCCGGATCAGGGACGAGCCCGGGGCCAGCATCCCAGGAGCCTGCTGGGCCCTGCTTCTGAGAAGCCGTGGGGTTTGGTGGCCATCCCACTGGACCAGGAGCAAGCAGACTGGCTGGCAGGCTCAGCACCGCCCGGCGGCCTGTGCCGCACGTCCCGTAAGGATGGGTTTTACATTCCCTAATGGTAAAGCGTTTTTGGAAGACTGCTCTGTGACACGTTTTGTGGCTGTTCCGGGCACCCGTCCGTGGCTGTTTCTGCACAGCTGAGGAGCTGTGACAGTGACCCTTTGCCCCACACAGTCCCACGTATCTACCTGGCCCTCGGGAGAAGGAGTGACGGCCCCTGCATGAACACGTGGATGGGGGCCGGGTCTCAGCCACTCGTGACCCTCCCCCGCCTGCCCCCAAGCTTTGCACAGGGCCTGGCACCCGCAGACATTCAAGAGTGTGACAGCTCTCCCAGGGAAGAGGGACGTGGACATTGAGGACCAGAGTCCAGAGGGCTGTCAGGCCGCCCTCCCACAGGCAGCGTGTCTGCTGGCCAGTGCGTGGATCCTGAGTCAGATGCCCAGGGTAGAGAAGCTTAAGCTCTCCACACGCTTCCCCCACCCCCAGCACCGTCCGTGACACCCGTAAAACCGTCCAGCCCGCGTGTTCCTGCCGCTGCTGTCGCCTCCCACGCGCCTCACTCCGCCGCCACTCCCCGAAAACCAAGTTTCACCGCGACCGAGTGACTGCTCCCGGGGCGCCCTGGACGCCATGCCCGGATCGACACCGTGAGTCCCTGGGGGAAGGGACTGGGTGGGTTCAGCCATTGGCCAGGCCTCTCCTGACATCGCATTTTCACAGGGAGACGGCAGATGGATGGATCGCGCTCCAGACCTCAAGGCCACTTCGGAGCCTCTAATGCATTTCGAAAGAGCAGCAACAGCAGAGAGCAGCGGGCTGGGAGGCAGCCAGGCCTGCGTCATTCCGGGAGGGCCACAGGGGTCCAGAACTCCCCTCCCAGCCGGGCACGGACAGGACCCAAGTGGGCAAAGGACCTCTGCTCAGAGGTGAAGGGTACACCCCGGGCCACTGGGGGGCGAGTGTGAGTTGGAGCTGGGGGGTGTGTCCCCCCCCCCCCCCCAGAGAGAGGAAGGCAGGGTGGAGATGAGTGCGCAGGACCCCAGGGGCAGAGGGCAGCTGCCCACGCCAGGCCACCGCGGCCGGCCTGGGCTCCGAGAACGCCGGGCCAGCTGACTCTCCTGCCCCCCCCGAGGGCGCCTGTTCACTGCCCGTTATCAGGGCCAGCCTGCCCTTCACCCCTTCCCAGGACCTGAGACGATGCACTCAGAAAATGACTTGAACTTCCCGACCAGAGACCGTGCTGGGCCCCTCCCCCACCGAGGGCACGGGGCCACGTGGCTAGCAGTGGAGTGCTGCCAGGGACAGTGCACAGGACAGCCCCCCAACCGCAAAGAATTATCCAGACAAAATGCCCACCGTGCAAGGGGAGAAACCACGTCCTAAGCTAAGCGCTCTGGCCGCCTCCTCTGTCCCCCACCCCCGCGTCCAGCCTCCACTGGGACACCTGGCACCCACCCCAGCTGGTGCAGCCCCCGGACCTCTCTCAACTCTGCCCACGTTGGGCTGACTCCCAGCAGTGTCCCCCAGAGCCTGGCCTCAGCAGCCACCTGACATCTGGGTCCCGCCTCCCTCGGCCACACCCAGCCCTGGACTCCACGCTCTCCCAGGTCCTTCCTTGAAAGCCATCAGACCCGGTCCCCTAACCCCTCCTGCCTCGCCTGCCCCCAGGCTCACTGCTTCCAAACATCAGGGAACGAGGCAGAATTTTCAGAGCCGCCCAAAGCCAAGGTCGCACCCAGAGCTCTTGTGACTTCCCCCAGCGCGGTCCCCTGGAGTGTTCTCCCCCAAAGCGCATTTGCTTCTCGCCGTGGGCCGTGGAACGCCTGGCCTGTGTCTTGCACGGGTGTCTCTGGCTAAAAACTAGGGAAGGTGGCCCAAAGGGACCTCGTCCTGTGGTCCCTGGGAAGAGGGCACCGTGGGGCTCAGGGCCTCAGGGGGCACAGGAAGAACCGGTGGCCAAACAAGTGTGCAGCTCTCCTGAAACCAGGAGGCCCCGGCGGAGGGGGCTGGCCCTTGTCTCTGTGCCCCTGCCGCCCCTCCTCCTCTTAGTCCTACATCGGCTCCTAAGACAAGGCCAGCTGAGGTCCAGACTGACCCGAACGCCCAGCCACCAGCACTCCTCTCCCCCAGACACCCCTCGAAGCCCAGAAATGCAACCAAGGCACCCGCCAGGATGCCGGGCCGAGCACCCCGCCTCAGTGCCTAGGGCCCCGCCGCTGCAGGTGCACCTCCACACCCACAGGCCAGCAGCAGCGGGAGGACGGGGGCTGGGCGGGCAGAGGAGCCACGGCTGCGCCGGCCCCGCCGTCACTGCAGCCCCACCAGCTCCGTGATGGGCGGGGCGTGCACCATGAACTCCTCGTAGCGGCTGAGAAATAACCGGAAGCGAGACAGGTAGGAGTCCTCGTTGTAGGGCAGCTGCTTGTCGTGGAGAAACTGCGACACCACGGGCTTCACCTGGGGGAAATTGAGGGGCGGAGGGAGCCACGAGCGGGGGCGGGGGCTGCCTCGGCCCCGCCCACCCCGGCCCTGGCTCCAACTGGTCTTGTCCCACGTGACCTGGATGGCAGCCACGGCTCCCTTTTATGAAGCACCTACTGTGTGCCAAACGCTTCAGGTCTGAATT
The DNA here is from genome assembly GCF_033115175.1 of Lepus europaeus. Taxonomy (NCBI): domain Eukaryota; kingdom Metazoa; phylum Chordata; class Mammalia; order Lagomorpha; family Leporidae; genus Lepus; species Lepus europaeus. The sequence continues at coordinate 5,687,569 of NC_084844.1, read as the reverse complement.
TCCTCCTCAAAGCCCGTGGCTACAAGCACTGTGCTCCCCCCTTTTACGGAGGCTCAGGCATTCCTGAACTTGGCCGGGGTCTCACCACTAGCAAGAGTCCCAGGTGTGGCTGATCTGAAACCCACCTGCTGCCTCGCCTGGGTGACCTCGGAGCCGCCAGCTGGGGACGCAGGGTTCAGGCTAACCTGGGGGCGACCCCGCGCTGCCCTTCATCCCAGCCCCCCCAGACAGCCCTCGCCTACCTTCAGGCACATGTTGTCAGAGAGCCTGGGGAAGAGGTGGTGCTCCACGTGGCAGCTGATGAGCGAGTGGCCGAAGGCCCAGTCCAGCACGGGCTGCCGGGGCAGGTTCAGCACCCCCAGGCTCATCATGTGAATCCGCCGGGGCTTCTTGTCCAGCGAGAACATGGGCAGCCCGATGTGCTGTGACGGAGGACAGGTGGGTGATGGACAGGAGGGTCACGCCCTGGGGCGGGGCCGGGCAGCCCGGGACCACCCCACCCTGCCCCAGACTTCCTCACCAAGCACTCAGGGGTCCGGGAGGTTCTTCTGACTGCCCCCCCCCCCAACAACCCTACTAAGGCAGGACCCGGGAGAGTAGGGAGCCGGGTTCCTGCGCCAGCTCCAGTGCCAACCCTGTGTGCCCTGCGTGACCTCACCCATCTCTAGGCCAGGCCAGTCAGGCCGGGCTGGGCCGGGCACCTCCGCCCCCTGATGCTCTGGCACCTGCTACTGCCCACACTCACGGCACCGCACTGCCTCAGCCCACCAGACCTCCTCCAAAAGTCTGTTCGTTCAAGGTCAAGTTGGCACATCCTCCTGTAGTTTTCCAGTGAACAAGCGTGGAGAGGCGCCGCCCCGGCCAGCACTGTCCTGGCTCTGGGGCACTCAGAGGTGGACGGGAGCCCCCGTTAGCACAGGAGAAGCAGACGGGACACAATATCCACAGCAGCTGTGCTAAGGGCCCGGATGGTGACACACAGGGAGGTCGAACCTGGGGCCCTCCCCCGTCGGGGACCAGCAAAGTGTCCCCCAGGAAATGGCACCAGGACTGCATGCTGAGCCCCCGGCCTCTCACAAAGCCCCCACCCCCCTATTCCTACAGCCCCTTCCTCTGCCTGTTCAGGGCGCTGGCTGGCGCCTGGGCCGACCCCAGCTGGGCATCAGGGCCAGCCAGCGTGGAGAAGCAAAGCCCCACTGGAAACCCGAAGTCTCTGTGCTGAAGCCGCGAGTCGGGGCAGCCTCTGCCCGGCCCTGCCCAGGCATCGTGGAGAACACGCCCCGCGCCGCCCCGCGCCCAGGCCGGGGAGGCCTCACCTGGAAGATGTTGACGTGGAGGTAGGGGTGGGCCAGCAGGGACCTGGTGAGCAGCATGCAGAGCAGGGCCGAGCCGCGGCTCCGGAAGCCCGACACGTGCCGGAGCAGCCAGTAGTGAGAGTAGAGGCCCAGGGAGATGAGGGCCAGTGTCCGCAGGGCCGCCCCCAGCTCCACCTTCCTGAGCCGCTCTGCCGGGGGGCGGCGCGAGACACAGAGTGAGGGCCAGGCCTATCGGGCCGCAGTCCCCGCAGTCCCCGGCTACCTCCGCCGCCCTGCAAAGTGGGGGCGCCGTGGTACAGAGGAATCGGAGAGATTAAACAGCCCGACCAAGGTCGTGAACTGAAGGAAATCTCCAGAATAAACGAGACTGCAGAGACCTGAGTCAGCGGGAGCGAGTGGGCCGTGACCCCTCACCTCCCCCCAGCCCGGCAAGACAGGCTGCAGGGAGTCAGCATAGCTCTGGGGGCACCATGGGAGAGAAATTAGTCACCCCAGAGCTTGTCCCCTCCCACGGACAGATAGCTCCGAATGCACGCACAGACCCAGGCCCTTGTGTTGCTCACCAACAGCCACCAGCGGGGTCACGATGGGCACCAAGAAGGGGGCCAAGAACATGTAGACGTAGCGATTGAGGCAAGGCAGCTTCCAGGTGCTCGAGTCACCCAGGCCCACCACGTTGGTGTAGCCGTGGTGCATCTTCACGTGGCCGTACTCGGCGTACTCTGCCGTGAAAGACGTGCACACCTAGGGGAGGAGCCCCGGAGGGAGCGGCATCAGGGGTGGCTGAGCCCAGCAGGATGCGGGGACGCCTTCCTGCTCTGCACCCCCATTATCAGCCTTGACCGTCAACTCCCAGGTAGCCGTGACCACACAGCAGCTGCCAGGAGAAACAGCCGCACCCGCGCGGGGGTGGAAGGCCAGACCCCCAGAGTGCCACTGGCCACCCAGGCAGCCCTGAGGTCCCAGAGGCTGGCAAGACGGGGTGCACTGTGGATAAAGCTCCTGGCATGGGTTGCAATTCTGTGCCGTTGAACTTGCACATACCTGCACCTCCCAATACCATGTTGCAGTCGGAATCCATAGCAGTCGGGAAAGGGGGCGCAGGAGTGGTCTGGGGAGGTGGGGAGACCATCTCCTGAATTGCACAGGGTGGAGTGAGGCTGCCACGAGGGGAGGCCGAGGGCTCCCTTCCCCCTAAGGGTGACCCTTCAGAGATTCTCCCACAACAGTGCAGAGAACAGTCATTCTCTATGCAAAAGAGGAGCAAAGGATGCAAATGAATATGCAGATGCCAGCCCTTTCCCATGCACCCCCAGGCCAGAAGGTTGTGCTCATTTTAGTGGAGCTACTGCCAGGCTGTTTCTGGGGGCACCGGTCCCTTAGCCTGGTAGAGCCCGCAGGTCAGCTCCATTGAGCGTTTGCTATGCACCAGGCTCAGGCTCCGCCTGGGTGCTTTACCCACTTCCACAGCCAGGGGGCAGTGCTGTCCTCGTTAGCAGCCCACGGAGGCCAAAACTGAGACCGAGAGGGGCCACGTGAACCCAGGGCACACGCTAAGGCAGTGGCAGAGACAGGAGCCGGATGGGAAGGCTCGATGCCACCCAAGACTCCTGACACTTACAGCAAACGAGCAGGAAGCCGGCCCCTGGGGCCGGGAGCGGGGGCAAGAGCAACAGGTTTGTCAGGGCCCGCGCGGTGGCACAGCGGGTAGAGCCCCCGCCTACACCACCAGCATCCCACATGGGCAGGGGTTCGTGTCCCTGCTGCTCTGCTCCCAATTCCGCACCTGGGAAAAGCAGCAGATGATGGCCCAAGTGTTTGGGCTCCTGCACCCACGTGGGAGACCCAGAGGAAGCTCCTGGCTTCAGCCTGGCCCATCCCCGGCCGTTGTGGCCATTGGGGAGTGAACCAGTGGATGGAAAATCTCCTTTTCTCCTTTTCTCTCTCTGTAACTCTACCTTTCAAATAAATAAAATCTTAAAAAAAAAAAAAAAAAAAAAAAGGGCAGGAAGCTGGATTGGAGGTGGAACCAGGACTCAAACCCAGGAATTTTGTAGCAGGAAGTGGGCTTCCCAAGTGGCATCTTAACCCCCGAACCAGACTCCCGCCCTGGTTGTTTATCTGAGATTCAAATTTATCTGGACATCCTATACCTTGTCTGACAAGCCTGTCACCACAGCCCACAGAGTCCCAGCGACCCCCATCACTGAAGTCAGCTGGGGAAGCGCTGCTCCCCCCTCCATGCCCCGCCCCTTCCCCGAGGATCCCCCAAAGGGTCCAGAGTTGGGAATGGGAGTCGGGCAGGCTCCAGCCCAAGTCCTTCCTGCCTGAGGGACACTGCCCCTGGATGTCCCCACCCTGCCCGGGCCTGCTGCCCTCTGCGCCTGTGCCTGTCTCCAGGGTGGCCCTGCCGTGGCTCTGGCCCCAAGCTGGAAGCCAGGCCATTGTCCTGGGCCCCTCCCTTTGCCTCCCCACTCCCCAGACCCAACCCAGGCAACCTCCTCCGGCCCCTAGCAGCCGCTGGCTGTCTCCCGCCTCCAATCCAGTAGAGTGACCTAATTAACACCCAACTTTGATTGTGTCAGAATCTTATATCTGTGGCTTTTTAATCCTGCCACGTGCTGTGTGTTTAAGATAAAGCAGAAGAGAGAAGGACACGGAAGACACCGATGACCTGGGCCAGCTCCCAGGAGGACAGGGGGCAGCGGCGGACCAGGGGACCAGGGGAGGGCCACCTGTCACGGCCCTTGGGGATCCTGAAACCTAGGCAAAAAATAAGCCGTCTTTGAAAGCGGCCAACTTGGACAACTGTCGGGCCTTGGGACAAAGTCCTGGCCCCTCTGCCTGGCACACGGCTCTCCGTGCCGCTTTCCTCCAGGGAGTCTGTTAGATTTACTGACCCCGGGTTCCTGTGGGCCCGGGGACCCTGCGCTGCTTCCTGGCTGTCCGTTTGTCTGAAACCACCCTCCTGCCTCGGAGCCTGCCCTCCCAGTGCCGAAGCTTCTCTTCCCGAAACGATCGCCAGGGTCCCCAGGCCTCTGCAGCACTGACGTTGGGGGGGGGGGCTTTTTGTTTGTTTTTTGCTGGGGAGTGGTCCTGTGTGTGGTAGGGTGTTGAGCAGCACCCTTGGCCCGTGTCGACTGCACACACACACACACACACCAGTCCTGACAGCCAAGAATGGCTCCAGACCTGGCCCGGTGTCCTCGCCACAAGCCCCCCACCCCTCCACCGTCCCAGTGGCCCTGGTCCCCTGTGCAGGCCGGGGTCCTGGGCTGCCCTGGGCTGCCATCCCAGTTGTCCCACATGTCCACCCTCAGGCAGCCCTGAGCGAGAGAGTCGTGACCCCCTGGGTCCATGTTTGCTCATCTTTTTTTTTTTATTTTTTTTAATTTTTGACAGGCAGAGTGGACAGTGAGAGAGAGACAGAGAGAAAGGTCTTCCTTTTGCCGTTGGTTCACCCTCCAATGGCCGCAGCGCGGGCGCACCGCGCTGATCCGATGGCAGGAGCCAGGTGCTTCTCCTGGTCTCCCATGGGGTGCAGGGCCCAAGCACCTGGGCCATCCTCCACTGCACTCCCTGGCCACAGAGAGCTGGCCTGGAAGAGGGGCAACCGGGACAGGATCGGTGCCCCGACCGGGACTAGAACCCGGTGTGCCGGCGCCGCAAGGCGGAGGATTAGCCTAGTGAGCCGCGGCGCCGGCCCATGTTTGCTCATCTACAAGTGGGGGTGATAACAGCTTTGACCTCCCAGGGAGCCGTGACCTTGAGCAAACCCACAGTGAGGGGCGGCCTGCAGCCCGCAGCCTCGGCTCACGTCCTTGGTCTCTGTCTCTTTCCCTGCTCGACTCTGAGCCTTGGGTCTTTGTCCATTTTTCTTTGATTGATTTGAGAAGCAGAGAGATGGACAGGGAGTTCCCACCCCCAGATGCTTGCAAACAGCTGGCAAGGGGCTGGGGAGGGAGAGAAGTCTCTGCCGCTGCTCCCCAGGTCCTCCCTCAAGGTGACACTGCGCAGACTCAGTGCGACACCAGACCGCCCAGTGCTGTTCCAGGGGCCTCCCCGGCCCCCAGCCCTCCTCTGCCTCGGCGGGAATCACTTCGAGCCCCTTGCTTTGCTGGCGTGTCAGGCTTGCCCCCGCCACAGCACAGGGAGAACAGCCAGAATCCACACACACAGTGCTGGACTGTGTCACTTCCCTTGCTTTAGATACTGAGTGGGCTTACTGGGGGGAAACCTGGCAAGGGGTCCACCAGACCTCTCTGTCCTAGTTTCGCCAGTTCTGTGGCTCTGTTTTAAAAACTTTCTTTTTATTACAAAGATAGGGTTTGTGCTGAAGATCTGAGTGTGCCCTCTGAATACACTTTTAAAGTTTAAAAAAAGAAAAAATCATAGCTGAGCTCACTCAGAGAACAGCAGAGAGGAGCAGCGAGAAGAGAGAGAGAGAGAGACGGCCGCCGTGGCTGGGACCTGCGGGAAGCAGCGGGGGGCCCCCTGGCCCCCTGGTGTGGGACCCCACCAAGGCACAGCTCCCCGAAGCCCCGCAGGGAGCTGGGACCCCTCCCTGTGGCACAAAGCCCACTTCACAAGGAGGGTTGGCAGCTGTGCCACAACACAAGGCTCTGTGCCTGGCACGGCCCAGCCGCGGCCACACAGGGGAGCATCCTGGGCTGACCAGCAGGGGAGCCCCTCTCGCCCTCCGACCTCAGGAGTGAGTCCTGCCCATGCCCCAGGAGACACCTGCAATCCCCCCCGCCCCCACCTAGTGGCCAACGAATCGTATTGCCCTTCCTGGCAGTCCCAGGGACACGCGCCCTGGACGGGGAGGGGCAGGCGCCCTCACCAAGCAAAGCCAGCATTGTCTGTGGGCTGGAGAAGGGGCTGGGGGTGCCATCAGGGTGGCTGGAACTCCCTCCTGCGGGCCCGGCATGGCCGGGGGTGGGGGCGCGGGCCTGACTCCTGCCAGAGAGTGGGAGCCCCCCACACACACACCCGTCCCTTGCACTGGCTCAGAGAGGGCGAGGCCCCACCAACGCTCAGCTGCCATCTGAGGCCACAGGACAGCCCGAGGTACCTGGGCCTGAGAACCCAGTGACCCTGCGCTGAGGGCGTCAGCTGGGGGCCAAGGTTTGGGGAGAGCAAGGCACCCGGCAGGACCCATGAGAGAAGACTCTAGAAGGGGGGGCGGGGAAGCCACCGAGGACGGATGGGACTCTGGCCACCAGAGGGACAGACCCAGCACCCCCACCCCCACCCCCACATGCACAGCCCAGCTGAGCTCTATCCTATTCCGGTTAACCAAAATAAGACCACCACCACCAAGTGCTGGCGCCTTCCGGAAGCCGGAGGCGGGGCTCACGCCCTGTGGAGGACTCGGACCGGCCCTCGGTCAAGGCCTGGGCTGTTCATGACTGTGAGGACTGCCTGTTTATTAGACTAACACTCAGACGCTGAATTAAGTACCTGACCCAAGGTCAAGGCAGTCCGAGGCTGGCATTCCAGCGAGGCGTGAGGCCCCAAAGGCTGTGTGTCCCTGACACCATCCCCACGTCCAGCCCACAAGACCTGCCTCCCCCACAAGGCCCACACTGCCCCCACCAATGCCAGCCGGCCTGGGGGTGCCAGGTCACTTCTCCCGTGCCCGGGGGGCCTCCCAGACCCACTGCTGTGCCACTTCCCACAGTTCACCGCGGCACACGGGGTGGCTGTCACAACACGAGGTGCGGTCACAGCGTCCCCTCCTCAATTGCAGGGTCCCCCAGGAAGTGGCCTTCGTCAGGCAGCTTTTCTCCGGACTTGGTCCCCAAGTCAACGTCGCCGTCATTGTAGACAAATACAGATGGAAAACCTACCGAGCGCTCTGGCCAGACCAGAGCTAAAGAGACAAAGGGGCAGCCAGGAGGCCAAGCTCTAGGGCGCAGAGAGACAAGACAGGGAGCAGCAAGCCGAAGCCAGCTCAGAGGCATCCTGGGCCTGCAGGGCTCTGGCTGGGTTCTCCAGCCAGCGCGTCCAGGAAGCCTTCTCTCGGAGCAGCTCCTGGGTGCCCTTGTGATCCTGATTCCGGGCCTCTTCCCCCCTCAGCCTGGGCTTCACCTTACTCAACCGCACCCCAAGTTTGCAAGCCATGACGTCATCTCTCTACCTAAACCCCTTGCGGCGGATTAGTCCGGAATTCGCAATACCTGCTCGCCCTTAGCTGCCTCCAGGCTCCTGGCGCTCGGTCCAGCTTTGAAAAATCCAGAGCTAAGCCCACCCCTCGGGTTCCGGGATTACGCCACTGCCCCTGAAGCCGCCCAGTGTGGCACCTGCTTGTCTCCGTGGGTTGCAGACATGGTGGGCACCTGGCTGGAGCCACGCCTAGGGATCCCTGGGAAAGGAAGTGTCTCGCAGCTGACCCTGAGGCTCGGGAGTGTGTTGTCCTTGTACTTCTAACAAGTGGGGGGAGGGTCGTGGGAAGGGGAACAGAGGGGCTGGGCTGCAAGGTGGGAAGCGACTCCCCCGCTCAGCTGACCGGGAACAAGATGTGTGCGTGTGGATTTAATTACTTACAGTTTTATAAAATCGCACCACTTTATAAGAAGTTCACAACTGAGCTCACTGGCCAGAAAAGGACAATTTCTGTTGCCAGCTCTCCTATCACCCCTAAGCAGCCTGGGTGGCCAGGTGAGGCTGCCCCTGGACCGGACCAAAGACTTTGGAAACGAGTCAGGAGACAAAGATAGCCTGGCCTGCAACCTTTGCCTTCCTGCGCTTGCCAACAGGTGAGAAGGCAGCAGAGGCGGGGGCGGGGGGGGGGGCAGGAGAAGGGAGGGGGTCTTCCTGGAGCGGGGTCAGGGGAGCAGAGGGCTCTTCCTTCAGTTTGGCTCAGCCGCTGCCAGGTATTGGAAGAGCAGCGCCAGGCCTTTCCCCTCCCCCACCTCTCTCTGCCGGTCACATTTTAAGCCCTGATTGCAACACCTGGAAGCCCCAACAGTTGTAGTTGTGAGCCAAGACAACCACGTCCCAGGACCTGTCAGCCACGGGTAGCCTGGCAGGAGGACAAAGCCCTGGTCTCGTTTTGCCCAGGGCTACAGAGCAGCCAAAAGGCACCCACAGGAGAAACGAGAGGCCCAGGTCAAGTGCATGGCCGCAGGGAGACACTTGGACGTGCTCATCAGGTCTCCCCCACCGGGTGCAGACTCCTTCCCAAGGCTTGGAGAAGTGCGCGCGCACACACACACACACACACGCTGCACACGGCTCCCTCGACTCCACACACCAACAACTGCAGCCGGCACACACCTGCACACAGCAGCCACCCACCCTCTCCTCCCAGGCTCACCTCCACGAAGAAAAGCTCCCAGACCTTGCTCCAGCGTCTGGACTCGGTGAGGGCACCATGAGTGGCCAGGTGGCTGCCCTTGACCGTGAGCGTGTAGTGGCACACACCCAATATCGTGATGCCGGAGGCAAAGACCAGGGTGTTCTCGGAGCGCAGGCACAGGAACCCTGCACAGAGACAGGACAGGGGGACGAGGTCGTTCTCGGGATTCCTGAGGTCTGTGCCAAACACCCAGCCCTGGGGCCACACCCGCAGGAGGGAGGCAGGTGCCCCTGTGGCTGGGGGAAGGGCTGGCTCTGCGGCCGGGATGTGGGACACAGCACAGCAGCGGGCGGCTCTCACCCTCGGCTTCCCTCCTTCGAGCAGGGGTGGGGGCCGGAGTGCTGGGGATCCCATAGCAGAAGGGGTCCAGAGAAAACACACCTTCTCTCTCCACGCCCCTCGCCCCTCCCTGGTGTCCCCAAGAGCATCCTCCCCCTTCCCCAAGCCACTCACCCCTCCCCAGCCCTCCGGGAAAACACTACCCGCGGCATCCCAGGCTTTCTCCCTTAGCACCCGGCTCCCTCGGGAGACACCAGGCTGCACACTTCAAATCCCTACTCGCGGCTTTGGAGGACGCGCGACCCTCCACCCCGAGAGCCCCTTCCGCAGCCCGGACCGTCCGGCGCCTGGGTTTCTCACCGGCCGGCACGGCGAGGAGGCTGAGCGCGAGGATGGCGCAGTCCACGCCGTGGCGCTCCCACCACGAGCTCGCCTTCACCACGTCCTGGACGCGCGCCTCCAGCTCGCTCAGCAGCCCCTCGGCCCCGCCGCCCGCGGAGCGCGCGTCCTGCTCCGGCTCCATGGCCTCCCCGCGCGCCGGGTCAGGACGCGCGGCGCAGGACTGGGGTGTGTGTCTGCGGCGCCGGGGAGGCGGGGAGTGCGAGCGGGGCGGACCGGGGCGGAGTCACGCCCGGCTGGGGACACCGGTCCTCCGGGTCACAGTGCTGGACGTCCCGGCGCCTCCTGCGGCACGCGACAGCCACCCGCCCCACGTCAGGTGCACGCTCCAGGCCGGCTGCACCGGGACCGGCGCGGACGTGGGGAGGTCACTGGGGGGCGGGGATGGGGTGAGAGAGGACCAGCCTGGAGTGGAGATCGGATGAGTAGACAGAGATGCCGGGGAGACCCCCCACACCGTGGCTTTTCCTGATCCCCCAGGGTCCTGCTGTCCCGGAACCCTGCTGAGGCTTCAGGTACCCAGACTCTGATTGGCACCCAGCAGCCCCATCCCCCAGGCGGCTCAGGCCTCAGGAGGTTCCTTGTCAGCGAGGCCAACAGACCTTCTCCCTGACTTCAGGACCGGAGCAGTGCCCGGCTCTGCAATGTTTATGAAATCTTGGCACAGAAAATCCAAGGACTCACTCCTGTGGTTGAGCAGTGAGTGAGGTCCTTAGACGCCATGCACGGGGGTCTCCTGCTGGGTTGTGGTTCAGGTGAGTGGGTGGAGAGCTATAGAGGAGCCATGCCCGAAGACCCCCCACTCCTGGCGCCTGGACACAACTCTGAGGTCCTTCTGCAGCTCCACCCGCCGGGGTGCCCAGCTCCCAACCCAGGGTCCCAGCCAAGTCCTGGGGGGGGGGGGGCGGGTGTCGGGGCCACACCTGTGCTGGCCCTCCCATCATCCCAGGCCTGCCTATCCTGGCTGGAGCTGACCTTGGTCCTCCAAGGAAAAGCCCAGCCAGGACACCAGAACCAGGAGTCAGGAAGTCCAGCCAGGCCTCCCCTGGGGGTGGCAGGGACTGGCACCAAGGCCATTGCTGCTGCCTCCCGGGGTGTGCATCGGTGGGAAGCTGGGGTCAGGAGGAGGAAGCCAGGCACTCTGGTGTGGGCTGTGAACATCTTAACCAGGAGGCCAAAGGCCCGGTCCTGTGTCAGTAAAGGGAGGGGTGGCTGCCCGCCTCCCCCTCCCCCACCCTCTCCCTCCCCAGTGCACTAGAGTTTTCAAGGAGGGGCCACGTGCACTTTTAAAAAGCACATTCCCATTCAATATGCAAATTATAGCGCATTCCTAAGGGGAGGTGTGCTTGTCTCAGACCCATCAGGTGCATCTTGGGACATCTGAGGGGTGCAGGGAGGGGCAATGCAGGGTGCCCACCGACGAGGTGTGTGAGAGCAGCTCAGGGGAGCCAGGAAGCTGGATGGAGTGGATAGAGCGAGGGAGACCAGGTCAGGGGCTGGTTCAGCACCCCCAAAACAAGACAGAGAGGCTACAGGGCAGATGACGGGGGTCCCCAAACCAGGAGGAGTTGAGTGGGCAGTCCCCCGAGAAAATGCACCAGCAGCCAACAAGCACACCAGAGGATGCTCCCACCAGGAGTCCACAGGGAAATGCAATTTAAAGCTCTGAGAATATTGGGACCGGAGCTGTGGCGTAGTAGGTTAAGCCTCGGTCTGCAGAGCCGGCATCCCATAGGGGCGTGGGTTCAAGTCTGACAGCTCCACTTCTGATCCAGCTCCCTGCTAATGCGCCTGGGGAAGAGTGGAAGATGACCCAAGTGCTTGGGCCCCTGCGCCTACGTGGGAGACCCAGAAGAGGCTCCTGGCTCCTGGCTTCAGCTATTGCGGCCATTTGGGGAGTGAACCAGTGGCTGGAAGACCTCTCTCTGTCTCTCCCTTTCTCTCTGTCTGTAACTCTTTCTCTCAAATAAATAAATAAATAAGATTGTCTTTCAGCCCCACTGGAATGGCTGAAATGGACCAGTGAGCAGGACTACGTGCTGGCGGGGCGGGGCAGGGGAGGGAGCAGCTGGCCTCTCCCCCACCGCTGATGAGGGGGTAAAGTGGTTCAACCCGTGGGCAAACGGCCGGGCAGCTTCTCGTGGGGTTAAGTACGCAGCTACCTAGCGTATGACCCAACCATTCAGCTCCCAAATATTTACCCAAGAGGAACAAAAACAGAGTCTTATACCTGAGTGACCACAGCAGCCTGACCCACGGTGGCTGAAGTGGAAACAGCCTACGTGTGCATCCACAGCCAGACCACGACACGGCCACAGAATGTCGGCAACTAAAGGAGCGGCTGGGCCAGGCGGCCACGGCAGCCGACTCAAACGTGTGTGATCTCGCAGGCTGAGGCGCTCCAAGCCCGCCCTGCTGGATTCCGCTCGGAGGAGGCTCCGCACAGGTGATAGAAATCAAAGCCGCAGTGGCCTGGGGTGGAGAGGGTGGGGACAGTAATTGCAAAGGGGACGAGGACACTTCCTGGGGAGAGGGAAATGGTGGCTGTGTGTATTTATTAAGTCATTGACCTGCACACTCCACATGGGTTGCCTCTTATTATATTTAATTACATCCCAATAAAGTCGATTACAGCAAAAACAAAACAGCAAGGAGGATTTCTTGTGAAAGACTGGGGGAGGCCTTTGGCACCGCGGATGAGCTGTCTCTTTTTGGAACGCCCACATCCCATATGGGAGTGCCTGGCTTGTGTCCCGGCTCCTCTGCATTCCAGCTTCCTGCCGAGGTGCATCCTGGGAGGCGGCAGGTGATGGCTCAAGTACTTGGGTCCCTACCAGCCACGTGGGAGGCCCGGATGGCGTTCCCGCCTCCTGACTTCAGCCAGGCCCAGCCCTGACTGTTGCTGGCATTTGCGGGAGTGAACCAGCGGATGGAAGATCTCTTTCTACCTGCCCATCCCCCTGCCTTTACATAAATAAATAAATAAATAGAAATTTGGTGGAAATAGCTTTGTTGAAGATGAAGATATGCAACCCCTAGAAAGGCAAAGAAACACAAAAAATTCCCAGCAGCCGTACTCGAGATAGGCAAGCACCAGGGACAACTCAAATGCCCACCAGCAGTAAAATAAGCAAAGCGTGCTATTTTCACACCACAGAACACGTGCAGCCCGGGAGCCGGTGTTGTGGCCCAGCTGCCACTTGCGCCAGCACCGGCGCCCACACCAGAACACCGGTTTGAGTCCCGGCTGCTCTGATTCTGATTCAGCTTCCTGCTAACACGGCTGGGAAGACACCAGAGGGCGGCCCAGGTGTCTGTGCCCCTGCACCCACGTGGGAGACCAAGGCGGAGCTCCAGGGACAGCTCCAGGCCCCTGGCTTCAGCCTGGCCCAGATCCGGCTGTTGTGGCCATTTGCGGGGTGAACCAGTGGATGGAAGATTTCTCTCCCTCCCTCCTCCCCCCCCTCTGTAACTCTTACTTTCAAATACATACATTTAAAGAAAAAAAAAAAAAGTACTGGTACAGCCCAAACCTACTGCTGAACAAAATAAACCAGGCAAAAAATGACACAGACTGCATGATTCCGTCTCCATGAAGTTCAAAAACAGGCAAAGCTGGTCTGTGGTGCGAGAAGCCGGGGGCTGCCGCTGAGCTAGGGGAGTGAGTGAGAGGCACAGGTGCGGTGCGTCCCTGGGGGCTGGGAATGGTTTTGTCCCTGAATCTGGGTACCAGCCACCCTGGACGGCGCTGAGTTTGTAAACCTCCGTCTTGCTGCACTGTCAGGATGGGTGCATTTTTTCTGCACGCTGTCGCATTTTAAATAAAACAATTTTATTTTAAAAACTGCGCATAGCCCCTGTGGAGGTATAACGCGTAAGCCATGGATCCAGCACAAGGACTCGCGGGAGTCCCTTGGCCGTGGGCGAGGGGCGGCTGTGTGTGTGTGGTGGCAGGGGCTGACACCCCTGCCCACTGCCCCCGGAGTCAGAGCAATACCCGGGCTCTTCCCCAGCCTCTCCGCACCCCAGTCTCACCTCCCAGCCGCTGAACCATCCCCTCCAGCTCCGGCTCCTGCCCAGAAGGTGGCGACACCTTGACCAAACCTGGAGAGGGAGGAGAGGCCCTGGGCGGTTGGCCCCGGGCCTGCCCCATCTAAGTTGTGTGTTTGACCCCTCCTGGGGGGGGAGGGGGTGCAGGGAGCTGGCATGGACAGGGTCCATAACCTCTGGCCGCAGCAAGTCACTGGCAGGTTGCCATGGCAGCCTCCCCCCACCCAGACCTGCCTCTGCTCCCACCCAACCCCCAGCTGCCTGCACAGGACCCAGCATGTGTGAACAGCACCGCTGGGCTCTGGAGTCCAGCACGCTTGGTCGCTGTGTGACCTCGGGTGAGTTACTCACCTCTCTGAGCCTCAGTAGTTTCCTGTTCACTAAAACACAGCCGTGTAAGGAGACGACCAGTCCCCTATAAGCTGCTGTGCATGCCTGCTCTGGAGACCGCCCCGAAGGCAGCGCGGTCTCTGGGACCGGGGACTCGCGCTGGAGGAGTCTACAGCCTCGGCCTGCATCGCTCTCCTGGGCCGGCGAGTCCTGTTCCCCCCGCATCGCCATCTCCAGGTGCTCTCCTGCCTGGGCCCGGGGGGACCGCTCGCTGACCTCTGACCCCACCCCGTCTCACCCGAGGGCTTTATTCCGGGTAATTGCTTCTCCAGGTGCGCCCACACAGCCCCGCTCATCCCTGGGCGTCCGCCGCTCCGTGTTGTTCCCAGGCGCTGCACCCACCTGCCACCTGCAGACCCCGTGGCTCTGGGCTCCCTTCCCCTCCGTCTGCCACCTGGCGTCACGCCTCAGGGGTCGCACATGCCCAGCAGTGAGTGCTCTCGGGCCCTGGGACCTGGCCGTAGCACGCAAGGTGTCCCTGTGTCTGGGGTGCCCACCTGTGTCAGGATAAGGAGCACAGCTCCCAGCTGCTGTAACAGACCATCCCAACGTCTCAGCGGCTCAAGGCAACCCGGGTTATTTCTTGTTCCCATCACAGCCCAGTCTGGGTCCCAGGGCCCCCTCCAAGTTCAAGGCATCCAGGCCTCTTCCGTCTTTGGTGTCTCCGTCTCCAGCCCTGGGCCTCTGTGGCTGACCCAGGGGCAGAAGGGAGGGTGTGTGAAGGTAGTTTTAGCTCCAGGTCTGGAAGGGGTGCGGGGCACTTCCATCCACACCCCTGCCCAGAACCCAGGCATTCGGCCCCAACCCACCCACTGGTACACGAACGAGGCCAAGGACCCTGCAAACCCCACCTTTGTGTTTCTCTAAGCCTCCTCCGTGACTTCCCACTCCTCCCCGACGGTGCCCAGTGCACTGCCTCAATGCCATCCGTGCCCAAGTTCACCAGGTGACGGGCAGCGCAGTGCGAGAACCGGCTGCCTGCAAGAGACACGCTGGGGTTTGCTGGAGAGACAGGTCTGGCCTGCTCACTGGACACCGCTGCTTCCCCGGGGTGCTCGGCACATAGTAGGTGCTCAGCAAACACTTATGGGCTACATGAAGAGGCCGCTGCACCGCAGGTTAGGAAAGCAGGCTCGAGAGACTGCACCCAGGAACTGAAGTTTTAAAAGCACAATCACGGCCGGCGCCGTGGCTTAACAGGCTAATCCTCCGCCTTGCGGCGCCGGCACACCGGGTTCTAGTCCCAGTCGGGGCACCGGATTCTGTCCCAGTTGCCCCTCTTCCAGGCCAGCTCTCTGCTGTGGCCAGGGAGTACAGTGGAGGATGGCCCAAGTGCTTGGGCCCTGCACCCCATGGGAGACCAGGAGAAGCACCTGGCTCCTGCCATTGGATCAGCGCGGTGCGCCGGCTGCAGCGCGCCTACTGTGGCGGCCATTGGAGGGTGAACCAATGGCAAAAGGAAGACCTTTGTCTCTGTCTCTCTCTCACTGTCCACTCTGCCTGTCAAAAAAAAAAAAAAAAAAAGAAGCACAATCGCAGGTGGAGAAGACATGAACCCAAACTGGAGACCGGCAAGGTCCCCCGTCGTCACCTGGGCCAGGGGGAGGGGCTTCCGGAACCACTCAGACACGATGGCCGATGGCCAGGTGGGGTGAGCTCGGGTCTCTGCTGGCCCTCCGGAGCTCCCCATCACGGGACAGAGATGACTCTGCCCTCCTGTGATTCGGATCTTCATTTGCTGGGGTTAATTACTGTTGTGGTTGGGGTGTGGTGAGAGGAAGTCCCGCCCTGGCCAAGGGGACCCCCAGCAGTGAGTGTGGAGACCCGGGGGCTGCTGCTGGGCTGGGAGGTGGCCCAGGGTGGGATCAGGTGGGCCTTTGTCCTGAAGGTTAATCACTCTGTGCGTTGAGATAGGAGGCTGGGTCTTTAACCCTTCCTTGCCCCCAGCCATCTGTGCCACCCCCAAAATCATCAGAGTCCCAGTGAGGCCTGGCTCTCTGAGCAACTGGCATTATTCACAGGGTGGGGCCAGACGAGCTGGGGGACAAGCGGCCTGGCCTGTGGCTCAGATCCAGTCCAGGGCAGAACTGGAACCCAAGCTCTCCCGGCTCCGGCCCAGCACCCACCTCACCCCGAGGACCCTGCCCCTGTCCTGCTGCAGCCACCCTCAGCCTCCAGCCGGGCTCCCCAGCCACCAGCTCTTCTGCAGGGACAAAGCCAGGTGCGTGATGGCCCAGAGAGCAGTCAGGGAGGGAGAGGAGTGAGGGGAGGGGCAGGCCTGGAGCTGGCAGGGACACTGCTGAAGGGCCAGGGGCTGTGGGCCTCTCTCCACCTCCCTTGTGAAAGGAAACCGAGACCCTGACACTGCCCCAAGTTATACAACAAGTTAGGTGCTTGAGAGCCCAGGCCGGGGCTGTGGGCAGTGCGGGTCCCCAGCTGTGGGCAGTGCAGGTCTCAGTGTGGGCAGTGCGGGTCCCCGGCTGTGGGCAGTGCAGGTCCCCACTGGTGGGCTGTGCAGGCGCCTGGCTGGTGCAGCTTCCAGGGGTCCCAGGCCCCTTCCCCTGCACCAGGGCAGCACGGAGTCCCTGTGTGAGTGGCTGAGGGCTGCAGACTGGCCTAGTGGGTCCCGTGCTGGAGCTGAGAGGGGACTAAGGGGGCGATGCCTGTGTAGCGTGCAGGCAACCATGAACTGCGGCTGGAACCAGGCCCTGGACCCAACGCGCTCCACTTCCGGTCCGTGCTGGGTGGCCTCGCTAAGCCATTGAACCCCTCGGAGGCTGGGTGTCAGACTGGAGCAGGGCGATGCTCCCATGGCCGGTCAGTGGCCGGAGCAGTGAGAGTTCTGTTCACTGCGGGGGCCGCCACGCGGCAGACCCCACTCTCCGTGCTGCCTAACTGCAGCCATAATCGGTACAAGCCGAACCCTACCTACAGCCTTCCAAGAGGCTCACGGGAAATGAGACTAAAAGATACGTTTGTTCGGGTACAAAGACAATGTCAAATGCACGTGTTCTTTTTTCATAATATTCATCTTCCATGAACTGTTCGGAGAAGGCTCGCGTGTTGGTGTTGGTAATGGAAGTAACAAATGGCTTCCATCTCCGGAAAGGAAAGGCCTTGGACATCTGCTCCCTGCTGCACTGCCCGCCTCGCCCACGCTGTGTGTGTGTGTGTGTGTGTGAGATGACGGAGCCTGGGGGCTCACAGCAGCGAGGCCCCTCCCAATGCTGCCCTATAATACTAAACAGGCTGGGGGGGGGGGGACAGGAGGGACAGGCCCGGCTCACCAGGCCCCTGCTACCCGCTCAGGAATGCCCATGGCCCCTGCCCCTCCCAGATCCTGCCCCCAGCTCCCTGGACGCTGGGGCTGAGCTAAGCATTTTACGTCCGTCCTCACTACTGGACTCTAACGGCGGTAGAGGGCATCGCTTCCCCACTTACGGATGGGCGCACGGAGGCTCGGGAAAGCCAGTCAGCCTCCCAGTGACTGGCAGAGCTGCGGGGCGGGCTTCGGCGCAACAGTCAAGACGCCGCTGGACAGCCACCTCGCACGTCAGCGTGCCTGGGGTCAAGTCTCGGCCCTGCTCCCGATTCCAGCTTCCTCTAACGCTCACCCTGGGAGGCCACGGGCTGTGATCAAGTAGTCGATTCCCTGATACCCCTGGGAGAGACCGGCCTGAGTCCCCGGCTCCTGGCTCTCGCAGGCATTTGGAAAATGAACCAGCGAATGAGATCTCTCTCTCTCTCTCTCTCTCTCTCTCTGCTTTTCAAATAAGTTCATACATTTTTTAAAAGATTTATTTATTTATTTGAAAGTCAGAGTTACACAGAGAGAGAGAGGGAGAGAGAGGTCTTCCATCCACTGGTTCACTCCCCAGTTGGCCACAATGGCCGCAGCTGCACGGATCCGAAGCCAGGAGCCAGCAGTGTCTTCCAGGTCTCCCACGCAGGTGCAGGGGCCCAAGGACTTGGGCCATCTTCCACTGCTTTCCTAGGTCATAGCAGAGAGCTGGATCAGAAGTGGAACAGCCAGCTCTCAAACCGGCACCCATATGGGATGCCAGCGCTTCTGGCCAGGGCTTTAACCCGCTGCGCCACGGCACTGGCCCCTAATTTTTAAAAAGATTTGTTTATGTCTTTGAAAGATAGAGTAACAGAGACAGAGAGAGGTGGGGAGAGAGACAGAGAGAGAACTCTTCCATCCACTAGTTCACTCCCCAAATGGCCACAAAAGCCAGGGCTGGACCAGGCTGAAGCTGGGAGCCAGGAGCTTTTTCCAGGTTCCCTACGTGGGTGCAGGGGCCCAAGCACTTGGGCCGTCTCTGCTGCTTTCCCAGGTGCACTAGCAGGGAGCAGGATCGGAAGTGGAGCGGCTGGGTCTCGAACCGGCACCCATATGGGATGCCGATGCTGCAGGCCATGACTGTGACCCACCGAACCGCAGTGCTGGCCTCCGCATGGGTTGTGAGAAGGCAGCTGGCAGAGCGTGGCAACAGTGGACCAGACTAGACAGGCAGCTGGTGCACACAGGGAAAGGATACTTGGTGGCTTTGGTTCTGTGGGGGGGAGAGAGCCCCCACAGGGCTGGGGCTGCAGAGGGGGGGACAGAGAGGGAGGGAGCCCACGCACCCCTCCCTTGCCCACCAGCTCGGCAGCGGAGCAACTGCCCCTGGAGTTTCCAGCGCCCAGCAGCCCCTGCGATGCTCGCTGGGAGCACGCACACCGGCGTGGGTGGGGGTGGCAGCAGGGCCCGTGGAGTCACAGCCCGGTGGGGTTTTCCAGCCTCACCACACTGGCACGCTCCTCGGCTCTTCCTCTAAAGACCGGCGTCAGCAGCTCTGAACGGAGCCTTGGCCTCCAAACCCCATCAGACCGCATCGTCATCGAGCAATAAAAACCCAGGGAGGGCAGCCCGCCCTCAGCCTTCGCAAGGGAACAGGCTGAGAGAGGCAGCCGGGGCCAGCTGCAGCTCTGGCGTCAGGCTCTGAGCGCCTAAGGCCGCCCAGCCCTGGCCATGACCTAGCGTCCCCAGGAGAGAGGCCCACAGCGTCCCCAGGCCTCAGTTTTCTCCTCCAACCAATGGGAATGCCAACCCGCTGTCATTCTCAAATGCAGCCGTCATGAGATGAACTGCAGTCACAGAGGTCAAGTGCTGGCAAACAGTCGGTGCTCAATGGATGCTCACTACCGTGACGGACCCAGCTGGGACCCAGCCTGTCCAGGATCGAGGTCTGGTTCCACCGCCTCCCGGCCGTGTGAGCTCAACACATTGTAGACACCTTTGTGCCGATTTCCTCATATGAAAAACAACAAGGCAAGGGCGCCTCCTGGGGACAGGCGCTGACACCACGGAAGCTTCCGGGCTGTAGGACAGTCGGAGGCCGGGATTGGCAGGGAGACTGTGCTGTGCCCCAGGCAAGCCGCGGGTGATGCCACTTAAGTCTCAATTCCCCTAGTGGGAAGATAGCTGGGCGCCCGTTCTGCAGAAGTCGGGTTTACGTGAATCAACCAAGGTCGTGGCTACGCAGTGGCAGCCCTGGGGTCCTCGCTGCCATCCCCAGGGGCTGCCGAGGCTCGAGGTGCAGAGTGAGAGCAGGAAGCCCTTGAAGGAGAGGCTGGGCCGCAGGGTTCAAGTTCAACCTGAAGCAGAGACAGAGATGGAGATGGGGAGGAAATTGGGGAGCCTGAGCCAGCGGGGGACGGAGGTGGAAAGAAAGCCGCCACGAGAGACTGGGGGCCTAGAGAGAGGAGGGGGCAGAGGTTAAACAGGGACCCCATATTGCAGGAAGACAGTGACAGGGACAGTGAGCGCGGAGAGACAGAAGCGGGGGCAGCACTCTCTCTGCCGGCGTCCTCTCCCATGCCCGGCGGCTTCTGCCCTCCCCAGTGCCTCACCCAGGGCCCCATGGCAGGTCCTGCCTCTCGGCCCAGCCCCTGGGGCAGGGGTGCCGGGGGCCAGGTGCTCCCTTCCCACCTCGTGCGGGGAGGCCTGCCCAGGACTCAAGATCAAAGATGTCCCCATCAGAGGCTCAGGGTCAGCACAGTGTCTCGTGGCCCCAGGGTGCTGCCGGGAAACCGGTTTAAGGCCTGGTAGCTCCGGAACCTCCCAGGGCGGTGACCTCACTGCTCACAGCCTGTCTTCCCACCTGCAAAATGGGCACAAGTGACAGCGTAGGGTTTGCTCTGCAGGCTGGTGGTTTTAGAGTGAGGGTTAAAGGCACAGAAGCACCTGACACCGTCTGAGCTCTTAACAAATGATGATAAAAACCCGAAACCTTGCCCTGAGCTCAGAGGTGAGCAGTCTGGGGAACACAGCATCACTCCCTCTCTACCCGTCTCTGTGAGGCCGGCATCACCTGCCTACCTCACAGGGGCAGCAGGAAGCCTCGACACACGCCGGACTTCAGAGAGTGGTGTAGTGGGGGCGACCCCCTCTGGGAAAGACGCCCAGCTCTCTGGGCACCCCAGAACAGCTTCCCCACCCCCAACACCTCCCTCTGCTTGTCTGATCATGTCTCAGGCCCTGGCAGGGCGAGCAACGCCCCCTGCTGGTCGGGTGAGGATGTGCCCAGTGCTGCTCCGCGGGGCTGTCTAGGACCCACCTGCTGGGCGGTTGGGCCATGGCAGACGCAAGGTAGCGTGGTCATTATTAACTGATCAGATGGGTGCTAAGTGCTCTATATGCCTTGTCTTTTCACCCTGCTAATAACCTAAAGGGCTAACACTGTTATTATAATACCTGTTCTGCATGTGAGGAAACAGAGAGGCCCAGTAGCTTACCCAAGGCCACACAGAAAGGGGCAAAGCCTGCAAAGCCTGTCCTGCTGCTTCGATCTGGCCATCCGAGTCCTGCCACCTCCCGGGCAAGAGGGATGTTTCTCAGAGAACGGGATGCAGCGTGAGCGGGGGGATGAGGGAGCCATGCCAGCTGGGACTGGTCCTACCTCCAGGATGGGAGGCAGCACACTGGGCAAGGCCTGGGCCACTTCTGGAGCGCAAGAGGGCTGGGCCACCTCCATCGATCCAGGCCTCTCATCGCCTTCGGACTCGCCTCTCAGCAGGCTGACCACAGCTCCCTACCCAGGGTCCTTGGGCCCGCTGGGGCTCAGTGGTCCATAGCTGCCCAGGTTAATGAGCCAAGTTGCTCGCGATTGTGTGTGTGTGTGCGTGTGCCCCACCTGCACTTTCTAGGGAAAATGTCCCCGTTGTTCCCAGATCCTAATCCCCAAAGACTGAAACCCATGGAATATTCTTCGCGTGTAGAACTCCCCGAACCCCCACCTAAATGCTTAGGGAAGTCGTCTCGTGTGAAATGCTTCCCTCTGCTTGTGTTTGAGGTGCCCTCAGCCTGCCGGGGGCTGCCCCTACTTCCACCGCCCAGGAACCCGCCTCCACCCCCCTCCCACCGCTGCCAATCAACTCTGCCCAGCCTCATCGCTTCCATGTCCTCCTTCGACCTGTCCTGGCGAGGGGCCCAGGGCTCTTCTGTGAGGTAGGTGCAGTGACCAGTGTGGCCAGCAGGGGTCGCACCTGTAGGGCATGGACCAGTAGAAGGAGTCTGCGCATGGCGGTGATCAGCGTGCCTGCGTTCTGGGTCTGGCCCTTCCCCTCTGCGGGCCTCAGTTTTCCCCCTCTGTAAAATGGCCTGGGCTGGTTACTGGCTACCTTCCCACACCGACATCTGGTGGATGCTGGGAGGAGGAAACTGTCTTCGACTCCCATGGTGCAGGATCCTGCGAGAATGGGACACGATGACCCTGGGGCCCTTCCTCCGATGTGACTGAGAAAGGAGGGCCACTGCCCCCTTGTTTAAGGAGGACCCGAAGCCACGGAGAAGGGGGGGCTCCAAGTCGGGTGCCCCAAGAGCTGCCTGGGGGCTGGGGAAAGAGGGGCCCCACTGGAGGCTTCCCTGGATGGGGGGGGCCCAGAGCCTGGGAATGGAGGGCCCAGTGAGCAGGCCAAGGCCTGGGGATGGGGCAGGGGAGCCTTACAGAGACCCGGGGGTGGGGCCCAAGGAGCCCCCGCCCCCGGAACAGCACCCAGTCCTCCCAGCCCCACCCTCTCTCCGCTCCCCGCCCCTCCCACCCCAGTGACTGAAGAAGGAGACACAGCCGTGACGATGGCATAGAACTTTCTACAAAAGTTATAATGAGCCTGAGGGAGGGGCGCGCACGGGGTGGGGGGGTGGCCCCGCCCCAGCACGGGCAGAACTGGCAGCACCTGGGGCCCTGAGAGAGAAGAGTCGGCACTTGGGGGTGGCCCCAGGCTTGGCCCTGGGGGAGGTGGCCGGGATGAGGCTCCACCTCCTCCCTCAGGGGCACCGGAGGCTCTGGGCTGTGCTCCCAGCTGGGGCCGCTTCCCAGGCTGTGGCCAAGGCCGGGGGTGGGCCGCAGGCAGGAGGGAGGGCATGTGCGCGCACACACGTGTGCGGGCTCCTGGGGGCACTCTCCGGGACATGCGGCTAGGGACATGCGCTCTGAGGACCCTCTGGGCTGGCCTCTCCCTGGTCTCATCACCAACACCACGCTGGGACCCAAGGTGAGCTCAGGCTGGCCCACAACCCAGGCAGAATCAGGCCACAGCCTGGGCCCTGCAACACCATGAGGGAAACCCCCAATGAGCGCCTCCCCCCAGGGTGCACTCACACTCACTGTCACACTCACTCTCACACAGCCCCGGGGGCCTGGGGACAAGTAGGCGAGCCCCACTTTTCCCTGTCCACACAGCAGGACCTGCCTGCAGGGCCCCGTGCCTGTCACGCCCAGCCTCTGCCTGTGGGGGGCCTGGGAGACCCTGGAGCAGTTGGCAGGTGCCCGCCAGGCCTGGGGGCCTTAATACTGCAGCCTGGTGTTCTGGACCTGTGTCCAGCACCCTGGCCCTCGGGTGCCCAAGGGAGGACAGGACAGAGAGGGCGGGGCCACCCTGACTCCACCCCAGGTCACCCGCACCCCACCCCAGCTCCCCAGCTCCCCAGCTCCTGGCCCTGGCCTTGTGCGGGGAGGGGTGGGGACCGAGAGTCGGGACGTTTGGCTGAAGAGTGCGCTGGGGACCCTCCCCTCTGGGCAAATGGGGAGGGGGAGGCGGCCCAGACTCTTCCTTTTACAAAATACAGGAAGCAAGCGAGGGGCTGGGGGGGAGGTGGGAGAGACAATGGTGCCTGGGACTCCCAGCCAGCTCTGACGTCAGCCAGCCCTGCCCGCCCTCCGGGGCTGGCCTTCCGCTCACGTGGTGGTGGTGGGGCAGCTCAGGGGTCTGGGGCGGCTGGGAGTGGGCAGGCCTCTCCTATGTGGTCCTTGCTCCAAGGGAAGGGGGCGCGGGGCTGGCGGCTGTGGGGGCCTCGTGCCCCACTGTGGCTTGTGGCAACTTGCGATTCATTTTGGTGCAGGGGGAGAGGGCTCCCAGGATCACCTGTGGAGGAAGAGAGAGAAACACAATCTTAGGGAGGCCTTCAGGGACCGCGTGTTCAACCAGGACCCCGCCGTGCTAACACAGCCCTCCCCTCTCCAGGCACGTGATGATGCTGGCCTGAGGGTGACCCCCCAGCCCCCAAACTCCAAACCAGACCATCTGCCCACACACGTCATCGGGTCAGCCACTCGGGGCGAAAGCCATGGGCACCCAAACGGGAGCAGTGGGTGTGTGGGGTGCCTGGGGGCAGGCACCAGCCAACATCCGCACGGGAATGGCAGCAGCCTTGGCCGAGGGCGACGGCTTTTCATTCTTTCTTCAAGAGGCAGAGGGGTAGAGCAAGAGAGGCAGCCAGACAAGGCGCTCATTCCCCCAACACCTGCAACGGGCCAGGGCCAGGGCTGGCGCCAGGAGCCGGAAACGCCATCCAGGTCTCCCACATGAATGACAGGAACTCAGCTACTTGGGCCTCCCAGGGTCGTAGCAGGAAGCTGGAGACGGGGACCACTCAGGAATCGGACCCGGGAGCTCCCGCGCGGGATGCAGGCATCTGGAACCCAGCAGCTCTGCCTCCAAGGCTGCTGTTGGCCCCACAGGGAGTATGTCCTGGTGTTCCCAGTTGCAGAATTTAGGGGCAACAAGAAAAGCAGGTGCCCCAAGAGGAGGCATGCTGGCTGCCACGCCCACATCCCACAGGAGTCACCCTGTCCCTAGGTGCTCCAGCCACACGGAGCAGGAATCAGGCCCGGCTCTGCGCTGAGCAGCGGTGGGCACTGGCGTGAGCTCTCCTAACCCTCCAAGCCCTCACTTGCTCATCCGTGGTGAAACGGGGGTGACGGAGGGCACCCCACGCTCGGGTGCAGGAAGATTACACCAGAGAGAGGACAGGGTCAAGGGCACAGCCCAGGCCCCGGCAGGTGGGAGGCCACACAAACACCCTCGCTGGCACCTGCAGAAGTGATATGCATTTCACCCTGGCTGTGATGACAGCCCTGAGTCACCATCCAGTGCAACTCATTTTGCTGAGTCGCTGGGGCCTCCTGGCATCGTGGGTGGCCTGGATTTTATAAAGAGTGCGGGGTTACGCCCGTTCCCACTCCTGAGAGCGCAGAGCCCCCCTCCCCACACCCCACGCCCAGGCTGCGCACTCACAGCTCCGTGTCCTCCAGGGCGGGCGGGCGCTCCAGCGCCTGCCTCCGCCTCCGCACGGCCCCCAGGATCTTCTTGCGGGGCCCCAGGGGCACGCTGATGCTGCGGAGGTCCAGGTCGGAGCACAGCATCAGCGCCTCCAAGTCGATCTTCTCCTGCCGCAAGAGGGCAGCAAAGTCCTGCAGGTGCAGCGCGGCCAGGAAGGTGTCCAGCGGGCTCGTCTCGGGCTCCAGGTCCTCGTCCAGCCCCAAGTCCAGCTCGTCCCAGGGCAGCTCCTCCCCGCAGCTGCGGTCCTGTAGGCTGTTGGCACTGCCCAGGCTGTCCTCGTCCAGGCTCGGGGAGCTCTGCAGCCGGCCCCGCAGGGTGCCGGCCCCGTCCAGCCCCGAGTCCTCGCGGCCCAGCCCGTGCAGCCCGCTGCTCAGGTAGTTCCTGCGGAAGACCATGGTGCCCAGACCGGGGCGGGTGAAGAGGGAGTCGTGGCCGGAGTCGGTGCTGACCTCCGAGTGGGCAGGCTCGGGCGCCAGCGTGGCACGGGAGACGCTGTCCTCGTCGGAGAGGAACATGTCCCGGAGCGGGGCGCGGCCCCACTCCTTGGGGTTGGCGTAGGTGCCCGGGCGCACGAACATCACGTCGCTGCCCAGCTGCAGGCCGGACAGCGAGCGCACGCTCTTGCGGCCGTCCTCGGAGACCTTGAAGGTGCCCTCGCCGCCCTTCTTGCGCCGCTCCAGCTTCTTCTGGATCTTGGTCTTGCCTCTGGCCGTGCCGTGCAGCGTGGCCTGCGAGTAGGGCAGGGGGCTGCCCAGCGCCAGGTGCTGCAGCCGGCGGCTCAGGGTGCTGGACGTGAGGCTGGAGAAGCTGAGTGCGTCCGAGCGCTCGGCCAGCTCGCGCCGGTAGCGCCGCTCCATGCGCTCGTGGTGTTTGCGCTGCAGCTTGGCGCACTCGCGGACGCGTCGCTCGGCCTCGCGGAAGGCCTTGTCCTTCAGCTTGCCCACCAGCTTGGGGCTGAGGCTGCTCTGCTTGGCCGCGATGGAGTCCAGGTAGCGCACGCACTCCATGTGGCCCTTCATGGCGGCCATGTCCAGCGGCGTGTGGTAGTCGTTGTCCAGGCACCAGATGTTGGCCCCGAAAGACACCAGGAAGGACAGGCAGTGCAGGTGCCCGTTGGAAGCTGCCAGGTGCAGGGGCGTGTTGCCCCAGATGTCACACTTGTCTGGGTCCCCCCTGCAGGGAGAGCAGGCCGTGGGGAGTCGGGGTGGGGGCAGGGCAGGGAGGGCGTGGGGGGGCAGGGCAGGGGGGCTCCCCGCCCGCACAGCCGCCCCATGGGCACACCAAGCCTGGAAGGGCCCCATGGGCCTGAGAGCTCCCCTTAGCACCAGGAACTCTGCAGGCCCAAATGCACCAGGAGGGAGAGCCCCGGAGCACGCCGGGGGCGGGGCAACAGGGAGGGCGGGGCGAGGGCGGGGCCTTCCCCAAGATAACTGAGGGCTGGGAATCTCAGGGGATAAATATTTGATGCTCAGAGAGAAAGGAGTGAATTATTCATGGGGCCGGGCGGGGAGCTGGCCCAGAGGGGTGGTGGGCCAGGGCGAGTCTGGGTCCCTAGGCAGGTGTGGTGGTGAGTTGTGACCACGGGTGGCGGCGTGACTGTGAGAGAGGGTGGCAGTGCGTGCTGGGCCGGAGCCCTGGGGGAGTGTGTTTGAGGGCAGGAGCTTGTGTGTCTCCGGCTTGGCCATGGCTGCAGGGAGCAGGGCCAGGCCTGGCAAGGCTGAGTGTGAGAGCAGGTGTCGGGGCTTGGCCTGGGCCAGGAGGGGACTGTGGGGGCAGCCAGGACACGAGCAGGGGAAGAGGGTGGCGGCTGGAGGCCTGGCTGCCCTCCCTTTCCCAGGCTGCAGGACCCTGGCTGACCAGGGGCCCCAACAGCCCCCTCCCCACCAGACCGTGCCCTCCCCCCATCCCCAGGGCAGTTCCCCCGGCTCCTCCAGAGCTCTGGCCTCCCTCAGGGCTGGCACAGCACCACTGCTCCATGCTAATGAGGCCATGAGGCCACCCCAGGCTGGGGGAAGAATCACTCCCTTGTCTCCTGGTCTCCGCGGCTCCGCACACACCCCCCGCTCAGCTTCCCCCGGTGGTCATCAGGCTGGGCAGGGGCTCTCGGCACCCAGCCCCCACCTCATCGAGCACAGCCTTGGCCCCTATAGGAGCTGAAGGCTTGGCTGCACCCAGGGGGCACCCTCTTCCCCTCCTGCCATGAGTCTCAGCAGGAGGGGGTAGGGAGACAGCACACCCCGTGCCCTCCCGGGTGGGGAGGGCCAGCCACTGTTGGCCTGGCGGACCAAGCTCAGCTGCCTGATCTTAGCAGTTGCTTCCCCAAGGAGCAGCCCAGAAGGAGGCCAAGGTGGCGGCGGGGGTGGGGGGTCTCCCCCACTTGCCACCTGGTGAGGCCACAGGCTGACGCCTGGCGCCAGGACCTGCCGAGTCCTCTGATTGCTCCTGGGCAGCCCTCCCAGCCACACTCCTGTCCAGGCCAAGCCTCTTTATGGGGATGGAGGCCCGGGGTAGGGGGTGGGGGAGCTGCAGACTGCCAGGAGCCCACTCAAACGGCCCTGGGATCTGCGTTGCCCAGCTGTTACCTCCAACCTCTTCCTGACCCCTGGACTCCATCCGTGCCCACCCCTACCCCCAGGACAGCTCCAGAGAGTGGGGAAGAAGCCCCTCTAGGCTGAGCCCAGCCAGCCGCCCCACTGCAGGGGGCAGGGTGCAGAGGGAGTTCGTGGGATGGCTGAACCAGTGACATTTGGCCCTGCGGCCAGTGCCCATAAATCCCAGGAATGAGTAGGGAGAGGGGACAGCTGTGTGAGACCCGGCCTGCAGGGGGGTATGGGAGCCGCTGGGACAGCTCTGTGGGTCTGTGGGCAGCCAAGACCCCTGCCCTCCTGGGCCCCCATCTGTGGGGTCTCTGAGAGGTCGCAGCCTTCTCTTCGGCTCTCCCTACACCCCTGACTCTCACTTCTAGGTGGCCCCCACCCGGGAGATGACCCTCCCTGCCCTTCACCCTGCGAAACCCCCCAACACGGGACCCCAAATCCCAGACCCGCCCCCCCCCAACGCCATGCCTGTTCACAAGCCTCAGGTGCCACACCTGTGTCTCCCTCCACATACTCCCCCCCCATGCCAGCCTCCAAGGTCCCACCGCAGGGTCTGCTCCTGGGGGAAGGGGGCAGCTCAGAGGGGGAGGGGCCGGTGTCCGGGCTCGGGACTCACCCGCGGCTCACGATGAGACGCAGCGACTCCAGGTTGCCGTGGTAGGCAGCCCAGAGGGTGGGGGTCATGCCGTCCTCGTCGGGGGCATTCAGCTCCTTCCGGGTGGCCTCCTTGAGGAGCTCCAGGTAGCCGTCCCGGGCCGCCCGGTGGTACTGGTCGTTCATGGCGCCCGACGTGGACGGGGCGGGCAGGGGGCCCGGGGCACGGGGAAATGCCCTCCGCAGGGGAGGGCGGCGGGGTTAGGGCTGCGGCATGGGGTTGGGGGAGGGGGCCGGGCCGGGGCCGGGGCGCCAGCCCCCGCTGCCGCAGGTGGAAGGTGCGGAGGGCCAGCGCCTCAGCTCCGGGGACATCTGAGCCGCTCACCCCGCGGGGGGAGGGGGCACCTCCCGCTGCCCAGGGAGCCGCCCCGGGCTTCCCCTGGGTCCTAAACACCCTGCTTCTCCGCACACAGACGTGGCCCACGAGAGGCCCTGGCCGCTCCCCAGAGTGCCCACCCCGGGGGACATCCCTCGAACAGACCCATCTTGGAGACAGTTCGGGTCCGCCCTCACGAAAGCCCCCACGCTGCGGCTCCCGGTTTCTCCGGCAAAGGAACGGGCCCGGGACTGGGGAGGGGTCTGAGGGCGGAGCGGAGGGGCAGTCTCCCGGGGGACGCCCGCAGGTGCGTGGAGACCGACGGCGAGACGGGCTGCGCGGCCGGCCAGCAGGGGGCGCAGGCGGGCCGGCGGCGGGCTCCGCGCGCCGCGTGGGAACTTGGTGCCCAGCTGGACTTGGCGGCTCCGCGTGGAGCCGGGCGTGGGGTGCGGGAGGGGCAGAGCGAGCCCGAACTTCGGGGGCCGGAGAAGCTGGGGTTCCGACCACCGGGCTGCACCGAGGAGCGCAGAGGAGCAGGCGCGCGGGGCTGGAGGGCGGCCGGGCGTCTCCAGCGCCGGCTCCCGGGGCTCTGGGCGCGGTGGGCGCCGGGGACAGGGTGTCCTCTGGGTGCCGCAGTGCAGGGCCGCGCCCAGGTGGCGGGGCGGGGTTGGGGGGTTAGCTCTTAGCGCCTTATCGGGCTCCCGCGCGCTCTTCCCTAAATTCAGCTCGGAGGAAAGATGGATCATGTGAGTGGAGCTGAGAGGTTTATGGAGCCGGGCTCCCGCGGCTGTAAATCACACTACCCGCCCGGGTATAAAGCGCCCGTGCAGCCCGGCGTGGGACAGAGGAGACGCTCGCCGCCCCCTGACCCCCAGCTCGGCGCCGGCTCTAGGCGCAGCCAGGTGGGTGCCCGGGCAGGGGGCGGGGGTCGTCGGACTCGGGCAGCGGGCACGGCGAAGGCTCCTCGCTCTCCTGCCCCGCGAGTCCTCCAGCACCCGCGGTCCCCCCATCTAGGGAGAGCCGTCGAGGCTGACCTGGGGTCCCGTTCTCTCCTCGCCCGCAGTGAGCCCTCCGAGCCTCCTCGGGTCGCCCCCGCCATGTCGGAGGAGCCGGCCTCGGGCCCCAAGGAGCGCCCGCCGGCGCTGCGCGCGGGCCCCCGCGAGGTGTGGAAGAAGGGCGGCCGCCTGCTGTCGGTGCTGCTGGCCGTCAACGTGCTGCTGCTGGCCTGCACGCTGGTCAGCGGCGGCGCCTTCAACAAGGTGGCCGTGTACGACACCGACGTGTTCGCGCTGCTCACCGCCATGATGCTGCTGGCCTCGCTCTGGATTCTCTTCTACCTCCTGCGCACCGCGCGCTGCCCCGACGCCGTCCCCTACCTGGACGCGCACGCCGGCCCCATCTGGCTCCGAGGTGCCCGCGGCGGTGCGGCAGACGCGGGGGCTGGGGCCCTGGGCGGGAGGGAGGGCAGAGGTGGTGAGCTCCCCAGTTCCCGTGGGGGGACGGTTGGAGACGAGCGAGGTAAAGGGGCCTGGAGGAGCGGTGGACCGCGCGGATTGGTGGTGATGATGGGGGGGCCTCTGTGCCCTGTCCAGATACTGGAGAAAGGGTCAGGCACGGAGAGTTGGAGGGAGATCAGGGAACCGATGAGAACGGTGCCAAAGTGCCCGTCCAGGGCCCTCCCCCTTCTCTATGGATCCCCAAGGAGAGGGGGCTCGGTGGGACCCACTCCTACGCTCAGCCACCCAGCCAGTCATCCCCTGGGCTTCCATCCACCTGCCCCCCCTCCACTCCATCCATCCCGCAGCCGGCCGGCCGGCCACCGTGCGATCCACCTGCATCCCCACCGGTCCTCAGCTCTACCCGCCCTCTCTCCTGTCTCTCTGACCCCTGATCCGCAGGCGGGCTGGTGCTGTTCGGGACCTGCACCCTCGTCATGGACGTCTTCAAGACCGGCTACTACTCCAGTTTCTTCGAGTGCCAGTCGGCCATCAAGATCCTGCACCCACTCATCCAGGCTGTGTTTGTCATCCTCCAGGTGGGTGGGAGGGCGACCCTGCGTGCAGGGTGACCGAGCCAGCACTGGCGAAGTGCCAGGAGACCTGAGCCCCACTCCCCCTTCCACCCTGAGCAGTTAACTAAGCCGGGGAGTGGGACTGTAGAAGTGGAAGCACTTCCTACTGAGGCGATATCCAAGTGTGAGCTTCTCCTCTGGGCCCCGCAACTTCCCTTCAACCTAAGCCCGCCAGTAGCTACCACCTGGGAGGTGTGAGTCGAAACAGCCGGCCTCTCTCCTGGAACCTGGCCTGCCCTCCTTGGATGCCCCCTGAGGGCACCTGTCTCAGCCCAGCGTCCTGCTGCGGGCATGCTGCCTTGGCTTCAGCCACGGCTCCCATGTTCTGCATGGCTTGTTTTTCTTCTTCTTATTTTTAAAATGTTACTGTTTATTAATGTGAAAGGGAGGCAGAGATCTTCCCTCCGCTGGTTCAGTCCCCAAATGCCTGCGACAGCCAGGGCTCAGCCAAGCTAAAGCCAGGAGCCCAGAACGCCATCTGGGTCTCCCACGCAGGTGGCAAGGGCACAACCACTAGAGCCATGACCTGCTCCCTCCCAGAATGTGCAGCAATAGGAAGGAGGAGCAGGACGCGACCCCAGGCGCTCCTGCAGGGCATGCAGGCCTCGGGGCATTCTGCCTGCTGCAGCCGTCCCTCGCCTCCCGTATTCTGTATCTTGACCGGAAGGAAGGGGTGCTGGCACTGTGGTCTTTCGCGTGGGTTCAGGCCCGTTTTCCTCGGCTGCCTCAATGGCACTTCGCAAGCTCTGCTGACTGAGCTGAGGTGGGACTGGTCTTGCCTGGGACCAGAAGGGACCCCAGCCTGGATCACGACCAGAGTGACCGCATGATGGGCGCCCCCCCCCCCCCCGCCCCGCTGCCTGGGGCTTCCACGGCTGCACACAGGTGCAGACTGGCTTCAGACTTTCACATTTTACGGGTTTGAAGCTACGAGCCTGCACACACCCCACAGCAGGGATTCTGGGCAGCCCCACGGGGGCCACGCCTGGCCGGGCAGCAAGGCAGCAGGACAGGCCCGGGATGCCGACTCTTTCTGCCCCGAACAAGCCCCAGCCTGAAGCTGGCCTTGCTCCCAGGAGCAAATAAGTAGGCAGCCAAGAAGTTTCTGGGCTTCATTCCCCTCACCCTCAAATCCCCCAAGACCGGGGAGATTCACAGGTGCAATTTTGCAAACCTTCAAAGAACAGAGAATCACTACTTTGTGCAACTGTGCTGGAGACTGGATGGAGAGGACACCTCTGGTCTCCTTTTGCAAAACTAAAATACACTTGGCGAGTGAGGGCACGCGCTCCTGGGGCAGAGAGAACGTGACCTGGGCACGGGTGCGGACGGGGACGCCGCAGCTCAGCCGACATGGAGTAATGACCCTCACTCTCTCTCCCGATGCAGACTTACTTCCTCTGGGTCTCCGCCAAGGACTGTGTCCATGTCCACCTGGACCTGACCCGGTGAGAGCCACAGCTCAGTGTCCACCTGCTGTGCCCCTGCCCGCCCCACTCGCTCTCCGGCTTGGGTGGGGTCCCAGCCACGACCCCCTCGCTTTGTCCCACTAGAGTGGGGCAGCCTGAGCCCTGGACACACTGTGGCCCTCTCCTGGGGGGGCATCCAAACTCAGCTTCCCTGTTCACACAGGGAGGGGCCCAGCTACTTTCTCCTTTCTCATCACCATCTCTCAGGAGAGCCAGGGGTCCCCACACAAGCCCAAGACTCACCAGCCCCGTGGGGCTCCCACCGCAGGTTCGGACTCATGTTCACGCTCACCACCAACCTGGCCATCTGGATGGCAGCCGTGGTGGATGAATCCGTGCACCAGGCCCACTCCTACGGCAGCTCTCACGGCAACACCAGCTACACCCGCCTCGCCCCTGACCGTGAGTTCTCCCCCACCGGGCCCTGGGCCGGGTGCTGTGTGGCTCCATAGAGTCGGCCTCCCACGCCAACCCAAGAACACGGGGGCAAAGGTGGAGCCTCATCCGGCTGTGCCTCTGAAGTCTGGGTGTAGGTGACAAGGGACAGGGAGGAGTCCCAGGGTCATCTTCTCATCCCTGAGGGCACAGCCATGGCCCCACTGTCCAGGTCTCCATCTCGCCTGCAGCGCCCTGGCCTCCAGGGATGACCCGGCTGGAGAAGGGGCAGGGAGGCAGAGTAGGTCTCAGGTGGAAGTGTGGGGTCAGGTGGGAGGGTCTGGGAGGGACAGCACAGCGACAGTCGCGACTCCCTGAGCTCTGTGTCGCTGCCAGGCCCCACAGCGCCCCCTGGGAGACGGGGACTGTTAGTGCATGCATTTTACACGCACAGAGAGCAGCTTGCCCCAGGTCACAGGGCCGGAGAGACGGAAGCGCCGTTGTTCAGTTTTGTCTTTGCTTTTAACCAACACGCTACTGTAGAGAAGAATGGGGTCTGTGGCTTTCAGGTCCTAGCTCTCTGGACTTTTCTGGAGCCTTCTACTAGCCAGGGCCAGACTGGATGACTGGGACACACACACACCCTAACCCTGAGCGTGGCAGCAGCCAGGGACAGAAAGCATGGGACAGCTCGACCCCAAATGACTGCTCCAGGGCCACCTTGCAAATAGAGGATGCCTGGGCCAGGAGTAACGGGGAGAGCATCAACTCCCAAGGGGAGCCCACCGGGGAGACACCCGCCTTGGGGTGGGGAGTCAGGTGGTTTGCTCCAGTTCTGCCATTGCGAGTCACTTCTCCCATCGCGCCCCCATTTCTACATCTGAAAAGCCAGCTAGGACAGGCCTGAGGGTCCAGAGAGATACTGGTCCAGCCCAAGAGGCCTCCAAAGCACACTGGAGCATCCAGTCAAGATCCCTTTCAGGGGGACGCAAACCCAAGTGACAGAGGTCTCGGGTCAGCCTAGCCGCAGCAGCTGGCTGTCCGGGCTGGGTCAGAAGTGGGGAGAGCTCTGAGGAGGCGCACACTGTAGGAGCTCCCAAGGGACCCCCTCCCTGCTCAGCGAGCCAGGTCTCGTCTGTCCCAGGGAGCTGCAGTTGCTATGGGCGGGGCGAGGGGGCATCTCAAGCTCAGAGGCTGTTTTAATTGAGCGGTGGTGTGTCCTGTGGTCTCTGGCACATAGTAGGTGCTCACTGAACATTTGTGGGAGGAACGCCTGTGCCAGGCATTTGGG
Source organism: Lepus europaeus (assembly GCF_033115175.1). Lineage (NCBI taxonomy): Eukaryota > Metazoa > Chordata > Mammalia > Lagomorpha > Leporidae > Lepus > Lepus europaeus. Next base: position 5,654,394 of record NC_084844.1, on the reverse strand, counting down.
ATACAGTGCCGAGTGTGGCAGAGAGAGACTCTGCCTTCACAAAGGTCACGGCCAGGGGCGAGGCCGCTCCCGCAGCCGGCCCCGTGTCCCTCTCTCTCCACAGTGGAGCGGGTGGGAGACACAACCTGTTCCTGCAGCACGTCCGTCTGCCAGGTCTTTCAGCAGGGGTACTTTTACCTGTACCCCTTCAACATCGAGTACAGCCTCTTCGCCTCCACCATGCTCTACGTCATGTGGAAGAACGTCGGCAGGCTGCTGGCCGCCCCCCACGGCCACAGCCACGGCCACGGCCCCTCCCGCGTCAGTCTCTTCTGGGAAACCTTCTTCGCCGGCCCGATCCTGGGCCTGCTGCTCTTTGTGGTGGGGCTGGCCGTCTTCATCATCTATGAGGTCCAGGTGAGCGGGGAGGGGGGCCGCACCCAGCAGGCCCTGGTCACCTACTACAGCTTCAACATCGTCTGCCTGGGGCTCATGACCCTGGTCAGCCTGAGCGGCTCGGTCATCTACCGTTTCGACCGGCGCGCCATGGACCACCACAAGAACCCCACCCGCACGCTGGACGTAGCCCTGCTGATGGGGGCCGCCCTGGGCCAGTATGCTATCTCCTACTACTCGATTGTGGCCGTGGTGGTGGGCACCCCCCGGGACCTGTTGGCGGGGCTCAACCTGGCCCACGCCCTGCTCATGATCGCCCAGCACACCTTCCAGAACGTGTTCATCATCGAGAGCCTGCACCGGGGACCGCCCGGGGCCGAGCGCCCCCATACACCCCCCAAGGAGCCCTGCCAAGGCCTCACCTTTGCCAACCTGGACGCCCTGCACGCTTTGCCTGGCTGCCCACCCACCCCCAGCCTGGCCAACCCCAGCCCAGCGGGCCCTCCAGAAGCAGTGACCATGATCTTGGCCCCCAGGGGCCACTGGAGACGCCGATGCCTCAAAGACATTTCTCTGTTTCTCCTGCTATGCAATGTCATTGTGAGTAGCCCGTGGGGGGGGGGGTGGGCGTGGGGAAGAAGAGGAGGCTGGGGAAGCCTGCGTTTGCAGGTCCCTGCCTTGCTTAGCCATCTCTGTCTTACCCATTGGGCTCTCCAAGGAGCAGGTTCAGAGGGGGCCGGTGGGCTAGCAGCATCCCAGGGCACACAGAGGGAATGAAATCCCAGTCTTCCAGCTTCTACACAGCCGGTAGAGCTGGAGGGGTCCCAGGGCATGCTGGCATGGGGGCTGGGAGGAGGTGAGAGGGAGCTGAGAGCTGCTGGGGGGGCCCTCACCCCCAGGTGGGAGGTGTGACTGCTCCTGGGAACTTGTGACCTGCCTGCTCAGAATAATTGGAGCAGCGTCAGGAAGTAGCAGAGAGCGGCCTAAGTGTGAGGATCTGTTAGCAGAGAGCAGTGGTGGCCTGCTGGGGCGGGGGGTGGGGGGGCACAGAGGCTACAACAGCAGCCCCCTCCCCAGGGACTCCGCAGAGCCCACTGCTAGGAGCAAGGGAATTCGCCCAGTCACAATCGCACTCTGCCGGGAACACCCCTAAGGCAGAAAGCCCCCCCAGCAGAGAAACATTCCCAGTGTGGCTGCAACCCAACGTGGAGGCGCCCCAGTGTAGAAATGACCCCCAACAGGGAAACACGTGCCCAGGTGGGGAGGCAGGTTCTGCAGCCCAGGGTTCAATCAACCTGGGAAGGAAAAGATCCGGACAGAGATCTGTGCATCTCTACTGCACACAGACAGGCTCCGTGGCTCAGCAGTGTTCCCCGAACAGTCGGCACAGCTGTTGACATCGCGTGTCTGGCGTAGGCGGTGTCTGGAGGTGATTTATCGTCTCCTACGCCGTTGTGTATAAGGGACTCCAGCACCTGTGGATTCGGGCGCGTGCAGATACTGAGGGAAGGCTGGGCACCCCGAGGAGAAACACTGAGAACAGCCCTTTCGGACATCTCCAGAGAAGACAGGCTGAGGGTCCCCCAACACAGAGGAACAGCCCAGGGTACCCCCTCCCCTTCTCAATGCACCAATGGCCCCTGTGACCAACGGACAGGTCCTCCCATACAAGTGCTGTGACCCCGGGCAGGAGCCTCCCAGCAAAGTCCGTTTCTTTAATTAAAAAACAAAAGGTGGCTGGCGCCGTGGCTTAACAGGCTAATCCTCCGCCTTGCGGCGCCGGCACACCGGGTTCTAGTCCCGGTTGGGGCGCCAGATTCTGTCCCGGTTGCCCCTCTTCCAGGCCAGCTCTCTACTATGGCCCGGGAAGGCAGTGGAGGATGGTCCAAGTCCTTGGGCCCTGCACCCCATGGGAGACCAGGAGAGGCACCTGGCCTTACCAGAGATATTGAGGCTCAAAACCCCATGGTGGCTTGGGCCAGCTTTGGCGCCAGGCCCTACACAAGCCAGCTGGCCGGAGGCTGCTCCTATTCCAGGTACCTGAGCCCCATCACCTCCAACAGGGCAGAAGCAGGCTGCAGCCGGGGCTGTGTGCCCAGGGACACAGTGGCCTGGGGCCGGGGAAGGGGGAGTCCAGTCTAGAAGCCTTAACTCACCGCCTCCTAACCCCACAGCTGAATCTTGTGAGCGCACGGTTGGAGATAAAGCAGGATTTCAGCTTCAACCAGACGTGGGCAGGGGGCCTGCTGGTCCCACCGCCAGCACCCCTGGGCGCACAGCTCTTCAGCTGCCGGTCGGCCCTTCCCACCTCATTTTTCCACCATCTGTAGAAACTTCGATCCCACAAGTGGGTCAGCGAGAGGGCTGGTGGGAGAGGCGACCACAGGGGGGATCCCTAGCAAGCAGTGGGCAAGTTCAGCTGGGGAACACTGTGCCTCAGAGCGCAGGAACCTGTCCAAGACGCTGGAGGCCCCCACGTGGTGACTCCCAGCCCTGTCTGCCCACAGAACCGCGAGGCTGGGATTCCCACCTGCAAGGCCTGCGGAAGTGACCCCCGGGGCCATCCCCGGCCGGGTCTGACACCTTCCCCTTCCTTCTCCGCACAGCTGTGGATCATGCCGGCCTTTGGGGCGCGCCCTCACTTCAGCAACACGGTGGAAGTGGACTTCTACGGCTACTCGCTCTGGGCGGCCATCGTCAACATCTGCCTGCCTTTTGGCATCTTCTACCGCATGCACGCCGTCTCCAGCCTGCTGGAGGTCTACGTGCTGTCCTGAAGCCCTTGGCGGAGCTCGCCGGCTCCTGGGCCCACTCAGAGCCGCTCCAGGAGGGAACCCCAGGCTGGCAGTCCCGGAACCACAGCACCACCCAGCCCCTACTGGCCTCGCAGTGGAATTTGCACCAAAGTTATTTTTTTTTCCAGGATGAGTTTTTAAATCACAATCAAGCCTTGTCCAGATGCCCCAGCGTGGTGAGGTGACTCCTGCAGCTGTCCCGGGAGAGGCGAGGGCTGGGGGTGCCGGCTGGGGCTCTATCCCTCATCTGCGCTGTGACCTGGGCAGTACGCTGTGCCTGGAGCTGGGCACCAATAAACCTGCGATTCACCCCCTGACCCCCACGTCTCGTCTTCTGAGATGCCCACAGAAGAGGATCTTGGGGGTCAGAGCCAGGAGCACCCCCTGGAGATTTTCAGTGGTTGAGCCAAGTCCAAATTGTAGGCCAGAAAAAAAGTGGGTAACTCGGAGGCTGGGCGAGGCTGGGAGCTTCCAGACCGCCGCCTTCCCTTCCCCTTTATCTCCAGGTGACACACACGTGTACTCGTAATTTATTCCATGACACGAGAGAGGTGGGCGGGGCCGGCCTAGTCCATTGTCCACATTTCACAAAGAAGGAGGCAGGAACCCGGAGAGGCAGTGACCTGGGAAAGGTCACACAGCTACAGAGAGCCAGAGCCTTGCTTCCCGGGTGGCTACTTTCTTCCCCCTTCAAGTTACGGATTGCAGGAACCCAGGCCGAGGGCACGGACAGGCAGGGGGCAGCGCGAGCTGGACAGGACGTGGGGGACTCAGACCACCCACGCCTGGGCCTCCCCCAGGGCCCACAGGTGCAGAGAAGTGCTCACGAGGGCCGGCCCGGCGAAGGTTGCAGGGTGGGAAAGGAGGCAATCGGGATGAGGAGGAGCCGGTGGCAGCCGGAGTCCTGGCAGGGGAGGCGCTCGGCGGCCCCTGGGTTGGGAGCAGATGGCACTCTGGGGACAGCTGGTAGCAGTCGCACGGCGAGCAAAGGAAATCCTGCCTGGACCTTGTCCTCAAGATGGGCTGGGCGGGCCTCCAGGCCCCGGGGGCTGCCTCCTGCCTTGTCAGAGTGGGCGCTGGCCCTGTCTCTTCCTCCCCCAAGTCCATCTTTGCTGTAAGAGACAGCAAGGGGCCCTTTGAGGCTGTATCCCTGCGGGCTGCTAGGCAGGGGACAGGAAGAGGCGGCCCAGACCAGGCGCTCAGGCCGTCCATCCCCAGCCTGGCCTCCAGGGGACAGTGTGACCTGGGCCTAGCAGGCTCTGTACTGAGGGCCGAAGACATCGCACCCCGAGGGCCCGGGCGAAGCTGGGCGGGCTGGAGCACAGGGCCCGGCTGCCCCGCCTCCGGCCCCGCCCACCCGCCCGGCGACCTCGCCATTGGCCGCCCCGGCCCGAGCCCCCGACACAGTAATTAACGAGGGATTAATAAGATTCCCAAAGTCAACAGAAAAATCGATGGGCAGTGGAGCCCGAGCGGAGGCTGCGCAGTCGCACGGGGCCGTCGGTCGGTCCGGGCGCCCGAGCCTCCCCTGGACGCACGGTAGGCGCTGCGCCCGCAGCCTGGGGCAAGACGGTGGGGATGACTGTCCAGGCCTCAGGTAAGGTCCCTGGCGCCGAGGCTGGGGCGCCCGCGGGCTGCTGGCTCTGCCTTTCCGGGGAGCCCACCCCCGGTATTTAGACTCGGCCCCCAGCTCGGGACGGGAGCCGGAGTGACCCGGGCAGAGGGCCGGCTCCTTTCGACGCTGGGCGCGGGCCCTGTGCGCCCCTCACCCCAACCGGGCTCCTCACCCGCATCTCCCTTCCGCCCGCAGAGGTCAGCAGGGCGCGCCCCGTCCGGGCCGGCTCCACAAAGCCGAGAGGGAGCGCTGGGGCCAGGAAGGAGCCAAACCCCGACAGCTGCCTGAAGCTCCCCGCCCAGGCCCCCAGCCCCCCAGCTCCTCGGGGGCCTGGGCAGGAGATCCTGAGTCCGGGCTCAGCAGCCCACTGTGCCCCGACGGCTCCGCGGCAGCGCCCGCCTCTAGCCCGCAAACCAGTTTGGTGTCCGGGCCCTCCCTTGGCCCTGGCGTCTCGCTGAGGGGCGTGCTGGGGGCCGGCGGACTCCTCTGCGTCAGTTCCGGGGGACCCTCACCCTCATTCTCTTCCCGTGACCCCTACATGCACCCCCCCATCCTGTCCCGTGGGAACCGAATTTGACAGCTCTGCTGGGGGCTGCCGCAGGGTTGGAGCCCAGGGTGGGAGACGGGAATATTAAGGGTGAGAGGACTCTGGAGAGAGAGGACCAAGGACCGTGTACCTCTAGGCTGCACTCCCCAGGCCGGCAGGTGGAGCCAAAGGGGCCCCTGAAATCCCCCAGAAACCCCGACTCCACCAGTGTCTCCAGGCCCTCCAAAGAACTGGAAGAAAACACGTGATTAGCTAACAGTGCTTCCCGTGTGCTGGGCGTGTATTAAATCATTTAGTCTGACAAAGAGGCACTATGCATTCATTCCTTCTTCTATTCATTCAATAAATTAATAGTAGTGCCCGCTTATGCATCAGGAACTCCTGGTCCACAGCTCCAGATCCATTGTATGGATCAGAACACTGAGGCACCTAGAGTCTGAGTAGCTTGCCCGTGACCACAGAGGTAGAGAGCAGTGGGACCTGGGCACTCAGCCACTCACTAGGGCAGGGGCGGGTTCTGGGAAAAACAAGGTGGAGCCACCAGGGCTGGCAGAAGAGGAACAAGGAGGCGTCCCTGGGAGCCTTGGCCTTGTACAACCTGGGCGGGGGAGCCTGGGAGGAAAACAGAGGCGCTGGGGAAAGTCTTTTCAGCGGCACAGGGATGGAAAGGGTTAAACGGGAAGGGTCTCTGTCCACAGCCCTGGTGCTGAAACGGCCCCAGCACTGGCCAGAGTCGGCCGGCAGACCCTGGGTAAGTGTAAGTGCCACGTCCGTGGTAGCTTTGGTGGCCATCGGAGTTACGCAGGACTGGGTCTCTGCCCTGAAGGTGGTGCTGGCCTTGGCGAGCCAGCCACACCCACCACAAGCCACACAGCACACACCCACTCTGGGCGGAGGGGAGAGGCCAGGAAAGTGGCCACCAGCAGGCTGGGGCAGAGGGGGTAGAAAGGGTGGTGAAGACCCTGGCTGGGGGCGAGGCAGGAGGAACAGCCGGTTCCAGGAGGGCTGGCAGGACCCAGGAGCCCACAGGAGGAATGTGGAGCCTGCGGTTAGGCCTGGGGGATGGGAGGAGGAGACGGGTGCCTGGAGCTGAACAGGAAGGGGGTAGAACTTGGGCAAGGATGCCAGGGTGGGCTGGGAAAGGGGAGGACGCCATCCATTCTTGGAGAGAGACATGCGTTACGTTACTCCACCTGCCCCAGAGAACGTGCAAGGTAGAACCACTGTGCAGGTGCACATGGGCAAGTGGGGGGCCTGCAGAGGCGGGGTCTCAGGGTCCAGCGTGGCAGGGTCTTCTGGTGGCCACAGAGAGGGACAGTGCGAAGTCCCTGGAGCTGGGGGTCTAAAGGGAGAGACAGCAAAGCACGCTGGCAACTGGCTGGGGTGCAGGGAGAGGGCCCCTGGCTTGCTGCGGGGGCCTGGGGGAGAACACTTAGAGGAAGTGTGGTCTCTGTCGCATCCTGAAGAACAGCTGGAGTCGGCCAAGCGACGGGGCGGTGGGGCAGGCTTGGCGGAGCTAGAGCGGGATGGACACCCCATAGGGCGAGAGTGTGGCCTGAGCCACGTGGGGGAGGGACATTGCCAGTCAACCCCAGAACTTTTCCCCTAAACGTCAGTGTGGTTAAAAATTAAATATAATTACATAAGTAATATGTTATTTTTTTAACAAAAACTACATCATTGAAGGCAACACAAAGGGTACCGCTCCCAATGTCAGCACCTGCGGGGAGATCCCTCCTGGGAACCTGCTGGGGATCAGCTGGGCACTTTAGAAGCAGCTTTGTGTCCACGCGGATACACTGTAACAGATACACTGTAACAGAGTTGCTCCAGCTCTCAGCATCCTCACCCGGGAGCTCAGACTCAGCTTCCGGCTCCTTCTCCACACCTGTGTCCTCGCCCTGAAGTCAGCAGGGCGCGAGCCGCCCGGGGTGAGGACTGCCTGCTGCTAGGTACTCTGCCTGGCTCCCTTGAGACCTAATGTCCCAGCGTAGGATCAGGCACTGCGTCAGGAATTGGGGTGACCCCACTGAAGGGGGGGCCTCTAGCCAGAGGACATAATCTGTTATGTTTACGTGGAGAACAAAGGGTTTCAGTATCTCCCAGTCTGTGTGGGGCAGCTGCTGTCATTTCTAGCGTCCCAACCAGAGAGGTTGGGACACTTGCTCTGGACCACACAGCAGTTAGGAGCAGGAGTGGAATCGAACCCAGGTTAGCCTGGCAGCCAACCCAGCACCCTGTCTCCATCTCCAGTCCCTGCTGCGGAGGCTCTGCCCATGCCCCTTCCCGAAGCTCGGGAGCCTGGAGTGGACACGCGGGTTGAGCAGCCAGAGGCCCCAGACTCCACTCGGCGGAAGTCCTGGCTGGCGCTGTATCTGTCACTGCTACTGCGGCGGGACCGGCTGGCGCAGAAAGCCGGGCAGCTCTTCTCGGGGCTCCTGGCCCTCAACGTGGTGTTCCTGGGCGGGGCCTTCATCTGCAGCATGATCTTCAACAGCGTAGCCGTCACGCTGGGCGACGTGTGGATCCTGCTGGCGGCCCTCAAGGCCCTCTCCCTGCTCTGGCTGCTCTATTACGCGGTGGGCACCACCCGCCGGCCTCACGCCGTGCTCTACCGGGACCCTCACGCCGGCCCCATCTGGGTACGGGGTGAGTGTTGGGGGCTGGGGGCATGGAGAAGGGCTGGGGAGGAGGAGACGGGGCCGGGGAGGGCCGGGGAGGCACCAATGCCCCCGCCTGGCCCCGCCAGGCTCCCTGGTGCTGTTCGGCAGCTGTACCGTCTGCCTCAACGTCTTCCAAGTGGGCTACTACGTGAGCCACAGCCACTGCAAGTCCCAGCTGGAGGTCATCTTCCCCGTGATCGAGATCGTCTTCATGGGCGTGCAGGTGACCGCCTCCCCATGCCCCTGCCACCCACGCCTCGAGCAAGCCCCACCCCAGCCCCTGGGGACAGCAGCGGGAGGGAATCCACACTGCCCAGGGTATAGACGTGCCCCGGTGCCTATGCAAATATCCCGTTCCGCGTGCCCACACCCACATGGCCCCGGTGCCGGCAGCCACACTCCCATGTGTCTCTGCGGCGCAGACGTAAGAATAGCTACCATTACCGTGAGAGCCTTCAAAACGGTCATGAACAGTCATGAGGACACGATGCGTGGATTCTAAACAGCTCTTGCATCTACAAAGCAGCGGGCACTTAGACCCTGCCCAGAGCCCAGATACCTCGCTGCAGGCTGCACACGGCACAGCCGGGAGATGTGAGGGCCGAGGCCCCCACGCTGCCTTCCTCGCTGGCCTCCCATCGTAAATGCTCGCGGGCAGCCGGGCACGCATCCCACCCCCACCCAAGCCCCAACCCCAGGGCTCAAGGCACTGTCTCTTTCAGACCTGGGTGCTCTTGAAACATTGTAAGGACTGTGTTCAGGTCCAGACCAACTTCACCAGGTAAGACGCCCCCCCCCCCCCGAGCCCCCTCTGAGCCCTCCCAGGGCTCTCTGTCTCCCGTCTGTGGTCACGGAGGTCCTGGGGCTGTGAGTCAATCTGGGATGGGTCCCCCAGAGACCCCAGGGCTGCCTCTCCGGGAGTCCTAATGCCCAATCAGCCTTGGCCCTGGGAGTGAGTGGCCGCCCCCATGGCTGTCCACGGTGCCAACTGAGCAGCCGCAGAGCTGCGCCAGGTGTGTGAGCGGGTGTGGCCCTTCCCCCAGGTGTGGCCTGATGCTGACCCTGGCCACCAACCTGCTGCTGTGGATTCTGGCTGTGACCAACGACTCCATGCACCGCGAGATTGAGGCCGAGCTCAACACCCTCATGGAAGAGCACACAGGTACAGACGGGAGAGCAGACCTCCTCCCGAACACACACACTCAAACACACACTCATACACACACACATAGACACACACATACATACACACACAAGTATACACAGTCACACACATAGACACACTCACACACACTCATAGACACACATACGTATACACAGTCACACACATGTACACATACACACACATACACATACATACACACACAAGTATACACAGTCACACACATAGACACACTCACACACACTCATAGACACACATACGTATACACAGTCACACACATGTACACATACTCACACACACATACACATACATACACACAAAAGTATACACAGTCACACACATAGACACACTCACACACACACTCATACATACACATACACACACATATACACAGTCACACATGTACACACACTCACACACACATACATACACACTCATACACATATATGCACACATACATAGACACACACAAGTATACACAGTCACACACATAGACACACACTCATACACACACATAGACACACACATATGTATACACAGTCACACACATGTACACACACACTCACACACATACACACTCATACACACATACATATACACAGTCACACACATGTACACACACTCACACACACATACACACTCTCACACACACTCATACACACATATGTATACACAGTCACACACATGTACACACATACACACTCATACACATATATGCACACATACATAGACACACACATCCATGCACATACGTATACACACTCATATGTATACACGCTCACACACACACACATAGACACACCCACATACAGACTCACACCCACACACAAACGACACTCCCTCACACAGATGAGGCTCGGGGAGTTACAGAGTTGAGAGCAAACTCTGAGCCGGATTCTGGTTAAGCACTTGCAGTCGGTGGAGGCCCCCGTGCCGGGCCACCAGGTGCTGGCGCCCTGCACCAGTCCTGCCCAGCCAGCCCCGATGAGCCGGGCAGGGATGTACCTCGCCCGTGCTGTTTGTGATTCCCTTGCAAGAAGCTGAGAAACCTGCAGGGCTCACAGGAAAGTTTTCCCAGTGGGAGTTTCAGTGCCTAGACTGAGGGGGGCCAGGCTTCTGGTGAGAACAGGCTCCCCACATTGCCCATGCCCAGCCCCCCACACACACAGCCCACCCCTTGGAGGCCACAGCCCATAGGCGCAATGGGATTCCTGCTGCCCACACCCCTGCCCTGCCCTGACCCCGGGGGTGGCACCGACCTGACCTGCGTGTAGCCAGACCTTCCCGGCCCAGTCACGCACTCTCACACCCATGGCATAAATCATGGTGAGTGGCCGCTCTGGCGTTCTTCATGCTCTGCTGACATTTCTCAGAAAAGCTGTGCGGAGAGAATTTTTTTCGAGTGACATCATGGATTTTGTTTTAATTTGATAGGGAGAGAGGGAGAGGAAGAGAGAGAGGAGAGAGAGGAGAGAGAGAGAGAGGAGAGAGAGAGAGAGAGAGAGAGAGAGAGAGAGATCCTATTTATCCGCTGGTTCAAGCCAGGAGCTGGGAACGCAATCCCACGCGGGTAGCGGGAACCCAGCCACTTGAGCCCCACCCGCTGCCTCCCAGAGTTTGCACGAGCAGGAAGCTGCAGTCCGGAGCCAGAGCTGGGCATGGGCCCAGGCGTCTGATGTAGATGTGGGCTCCCTGCCCGTGTGTTAACCACTAGGCTGGACACCCGCCCCATCACGGAGAGGCTTAGAGAAACAGTCCAAGGACACAGCTGAAGAGCAGGTTATACCCGTGATCTAATTATGATAGTTGCTAACATTTGCCACATTTTCGTGGGTTTTTTTTCTGAAGACTTAAATTACAGAAATGAAGGCAATTCACATCAAAACACTTTGGTATGCATCTCTTTAAAAATAAGCCCATTGGGGCGGATATGGTGCTGCGGTGAGTTAAGCCGCCACTTGGAACTTCCACAACCCATAGCAGACAGAGCGGCTGGGTCAAGTCCACCAAGCTTCCGACCCAGGTTCCTGCCGATGCACCAGGGAGGCAATGCATGCCGGCTCAGCCTGGCCTACCCCTAGCTGCTCGGGAAGTGAACCAGCAGGTGGAAGATCTCTCTATTTCTCTCTCTCTCTCTCTCTCTCTCTCTCTCTGCCTGTGTCACTCTGCCTTTCAAATAAAAATAAATCATTTTCTTATGTTACCACGGTGTTACCATAATTGCTAATACAATCCCTTAACGTGACCCCGGCTTCTCTATCAGCCCGTGTCCCGCTCTGCCCAGCGTGCTGTAAAACAGCCATTCAGCCTGTTCAAACACACTATGCATTCGGTGGATCTCTTGTCTCTTCCTAATGACACTGCGACGTGTCAGTTGTCTCTCAGCAGTGGTTTCTGTCCCCCACACCCCCCTGTCCCCAGGAATTGGAAGTGCTGGATCCAGGTTAGATTTGTGGCACTGGCACTTCCCAGGTGACGCTGTGTGCTTTGAAGGCACCTGGTCGGAGGCGCTGCCATCTGATTGCTCCTACAGCTGCAGGTACAGCAGCCACGTCCCCCAGCGTCGTAACCCAGCTCTGCCCTGGTGCCAGCGGGCAGTTTGTGGAGGTGACATTTGGCACAAGGACGTCGTGTTTAAGGGCCTTATGTAAGCTGGGCACCCCAATTTTTTTAAAGACTTATTTATTTGAAAGGCAAACTTATTTTTTTAAAAACTTATTTATTTGAAAGGCAGAGTTGAGGGAGAGAGATTGATCTCCCATCCACTGGTTCACTGCCCAAATGGCCACAACAGCTAGGACTGGGCCAGGCCAAAGCCAGGAGCCAGGAGCTCCATCCGGGTCTCCCACATGGGTTGCAGGGGCCCAAGCACTTGGGCCATCCTCCACTGCTTTCCCAGGCCATTAGCAGGGAGCTGGATCAGAAGCGGAGCAGCTGGGATTGAATGGGCGCTCAGCATTGCAGGCGACAGCTTAATCCACTGAGCCACATCACCAGGCCCCCACGACTGAATGTTTGAGTCTCCGTATAGGGATGATTTTGTGTGATTCCCAGTCTCTATGGCTGGGCCTCAGTTTCTACAGCTGTAAAATGAGCAGCTGGCTGGGTGCTGCAGAGCAGGGCCCACCTGAGTGTCCGTCCCCTCCCCCACCCCGCCCTGCCCCTCCCAGGCAACGAGACGAGCGTCTGTCTCTGTGTGAATGCCACGGTGTGCGAGGTCTTCCGGAAGGGCTACCTGATGCTGTACCCCTTCGGCACCGAGTGCTGTCTGATCTGCTGTGCCGTGCTCTACGTCATATGGAAGAACGTAGGCCGCCGCCTGGCGCCCCACCCCGGCGCCCACCCCGGCTCCCCCTCCTTCCGCCTGCACGGGGCCATCTTCGGGCCGCTGCTGGGCCTGCTGGCCCTGGTGGCGGGAGTAAGCATCTTCGTGGTCTTCCAGATCGAGGCCAGCGGCCCTGCCATGGCCCGCCAGTACTTCACCCTCTATTACGCCTACTACGTGGCTGTGCTGCCCGCCATGAGCCTGGCGTGCCTGGCGGGCACAGCCATCCACGGGCTGGAGCAGCGGGAGCTGGACACGCTCAAGAACCCCACGCGCAGCCTGGACGTGGTGCTGCTGATGGGCGCCGCGCTGGGCCAGATGGGCATCTCCTACTTCTCCATCGTGGCCATCGTGGCCACGGACCCCCACCAGCTGCTCAACCGGCTCATCCTGGCCTACTCGCTGCTGCTCATCTTGCAGCACATCGCCCAGAACCTCTTCATCATCGAGGGCCTGCACCGGCGCCCCCTCTGGGAGGCGGCTCCCACGGGCCTGGCGGAGAAGCAGGGGGCAGAGCCTCCCCGGAGGGGCTCCCTGCTGTCGCTGAGCCAGGACCTGCACCGGGCCTCGCTGGCCTACATCCACTCCTACAGCCACCTCAACTGGAAGCGGCGGGCGCTCAAAGAGATCTCCCTCTTTCTCATCCTGTGCAATATCACGGTGAGTGACTGGGGGACGCGTGTGCGCTGGTGCTGGCCGGGGGCCTCCAGACCGCCTCGCGCAGGAAGGGCTGGATCAAGGTCACGTGCAGCTTTCTGGAGAGTGGGATGCTGCCTGAGGACAGGGAATGTCCCCCGCACCCCCACCCAGCTCCCTGCAGGCTGCCTGGCACGACTGTGCCAAGCACAGAGCCGAGGGGCCCCTTCCAGGCAAACCTAAGCCAGGGAACTGGTTAGAGAAGGACCACTGAGTTTATCCTCAATGGAATTCAGCCAAAGGAAGAGACAGCAGGAATCCCTAGTGGAAGATGCTGGCGATGACGGATGCTAAGACCTGGGACCACCTCTCCAGGCAGCATCGCCACCCCTGGAGCCATCAGAGGGACCCGGGGCAGTGGGCACTGTCACTGTCACTATTGGACAGCTGAGGCTTGGGCTGTGTGACCTGCACAATGTCCCCTAGCCTGTGAGTGGCATTGCCGGGACAACCGAGGGCTTATCGGACCCCAAATCCCCAGCCCGCTGCAAACGCGGCTGATGGATGTAAGTGCCCCGGTCTAGCCAGAAAACAAGTCGCGTTAGGAGCTCGGGGGAGGAAGCGTGGGCCCGAGGCGCCGAGGAAGGCTTCAGGGGCTTTGGTCTGGACCTCGAGGAAGGGGTAGACTTTGGAGAGGGGCTGGGAGCTGGGGCGGGGAGGTTGCAATGAGCAGAGAGGGGCAGCCCAGCTTGCCAGCCCACTGTGCACACGGGGACTTCCTGCAGGCACTGTGTGGGTGGCAGCCTGGGGTCTCAGGAGCCCATGCAGGTCAGGCTGGCTCCAGGCAAAGCCAGGAAGAGCCCTAGGTGTTCTGTGCTGTGGGGCCACATGGGGGTGGGGAGAGGAGCTTGCTCTGAAACCAGGTGGGTGGGTAATGATGGGTGGGGTCGGCGCCAGAGGAAGCACAGGTCCTGGCCACCTGAGCTGAGGGCCTGGCTCGGTGGGGGTTGGGGGTGGGCTCCTCCCCCACTCACTCTCCACCCCCCCCCCCACAGCTGTGGGTGATGCCGGCGTTTGGCGTCCACCCCGAGTTCGAGAACGGGCTGGAAAAAGATTTCTATGGCTACCGGACCTGGTTCACCATCGTCAACTTGGGCCTGCCCCTGGGGGTCTTCTACCGGATGCACTCTGTGGGGGGGCTGGTGGAGGTCTACCTGGGGGCCTGAGGCAGCAGAACCCCGAGGTGTCAAGGCCGGCAGGGGCTCGGTGTTGGGGGAAGGCAGCACAGGTGCTCCATTCCAACAGCTGCCGAGACCAGCCTGGGGCTCCCAGCGCCTCCTCCTGCTCCCCCGAGGGGCGGGCACTGCCTACAGCCCAGTCTGGGGACTGGACGCAGGATCTGACGCCCACGTGCCGGCCTGGCCCCTGCCTTAACCACCAGGGGAACACCCCAGGAGGCTAGCAGCGTCCCCGCCCCAGCTCCTCTCTTAGGGCACCAGAGCAAACGCCTGAGACTGGGGAGTTGGGAGAGGGGCGCCCCTCTCTGCCAGCAGGACTCAGGGGTGGGCCTCTGGCAGGCAGCTCCTCCCAGCTCAGTTCAGCAGGCAGCCCCGCCCCCCCACACCTGTCTCCTAACGACCTCATTAATTAGCTGCCAGGCAGGGTTCAACAGCTCTCCCCTGCTGCCATAAACCCTGTTTGTTTGATCAATTACATTCAGGCTTCCTGTTTGTTCCCAAGGACAGAACTGCCACTCTGGGCCTGGTGGGAAGGAGCAGTCCCCCTGGCAGGGCTGTGGGGCTGGGACAGCCTTGGTCCTCAGCCAGGAGGGGTCTGCCCCAGCCCTGTCCTTGCCCAATGCATGAGAGGAAGTGGGAGATCGGGGGCTTGGCTGTCCCCCACCCGACCCGTGCTGGCCCCCTCTCCCTAGGACAGAGCCCGGTGAGCATCTGCAGCTGGCTCCCCACGGGGCCTGGGGCCTCTGGCTGACCGGTCCCCAAGCTGGCCTGCTTCTCAGAGCCGCGGGGGGGAGCAGGAGGTGACACAAGGAGCCCATCCTTCTCCCTGAGCCCAGTGCAAACAGCCGGCTCTGGCCGCCCTGGCCCTACAGGTGAGGGCCTGCCCGCCCCCGGGCCCTCGCCCAGGAAGCGAGGCACTGGCAGGCACAGGGACACTCCCCAGGGTCCCCCACGCTGCTCGGTGGCTGCCCCAGGCAGCAGAGACGCTGGGGGCCATGCAGGGAGCTGAGGCCCCTCAGTCTCTCCTGAGTGGGCCTTTCTCGAAGTGCCCACAGCCCAGAGGCCCAAACCCTAGGTGAGGAGCCCCACCTGCCCTCCCACCCTAGAAAATACCCAATGCTGGCCCCGACCTCGCACTGGGGGCCCTGGGGGCCCTGGCTGTGGGGTGCTCTCCCCATGCAGCATGGAGACAGCGTGGAGAGGGAGGTTTTATTGTTAAAGGGACCGATTGTAAGGAGCAAAGATTGCACTGACACAGGGTGGAGGGGGCCCTAGAGGCCGGAGCCAGGGAGCACGGAGGGTGCCGGGCCCCCCAGCAAGGCAGGGAGCAGCCATGACCGACTGGACAGCTGCCCGCCGACCTGGTTCCCTGGATAAGAAGGAGCCAGGCTACACCCACGGACCCAGGAGAAAACAGGAGACCCTCCATGCCACCCTCCAAGCCCATCCATCACGCGGAGTCCCCCCCAGGTCCCTGGTGGGCAGTCCGGCCACACGGTTCTCCGCCTGCTGGGCACAGGCACACAGCAGGCCTGGCATGGGCAGCTTCAGACTGGGAAGTGCCCCTCACCTGCCCAGGCCCCGTCCTGCACAGCCCCACTAGGGCACAGTGGCTTCTGGGGTGGGTAGCACAGGGGCAGACAGAGGTCTTCAGAGGGGACCCCTGGGTGGGTCCTATAGCCCTGGAGATGGGAGCCTTGGGAGTCGATGTGGGGAAGGGGCCGGAGCTGGTCGCCACGGTCCCCAGCCCCCAGGGTGCCTCCGAGGCCAATTCAGCCCCTCTGCCCGCAGCCGCCCTGATGGTGGCCATCCAAACCCCAGAACGGCCCTCTCGGGGAGCATCGGGGACCAGGGCACCCACCCCGGCCACCCCCGGCCCAGCCCCTGCAGACTCTGTCCTCACACCCGCTGGATCTCAAACAGCTTCACGTCGGTGTCGTACCAGACGGGGGGGTCCACGTTCCTGCGGAGGGCGTGGGTGTCACCAGGTGCCGGGGCGTGGGGAGCAGCCAGCCAACCGCAAAGCCCACCCTCGACGGCCCAGACCCCGCTGATCGTCTCCACAGGAATCCCGGGGCCCCAGCCAGCGGGACGGGGCAAGCCCTCGAGTAGAGCCCAGCCCCCCCCCCCCCCACCGCTGCCACCGGGACGGCAGCCGGCCTGCACCACGGGGCCCACCTCAGGTAGATGACGCCCCACATGTAGGTGCGGAACCACATGGCGGTGCCCGAGTTGGCCTGGTACTTGCGGATGAGGATGGGGTGGGGCACGGGCAGCAGCCCCACCAGGGTGCCGTGTTGCAGGAACCGCAGGATCTCCGATTCGTCCGTCAGGCCCCTGCAGGTGAGAGGCACACTCCAGCATGCTCACCGGGGGAGCCCATGATCCCCTTCCGGGGCCACCCCCGGAAGGGGCCACCCCCGCCCGCGGCGGCCCTGCGGCTCACTTGTCTATGCAGATCTTCTCCACCTGGGGCACCAGCACCTGCAGCAGCCTCATGATGGTCTGCAGCGGCAGCTTGGACTTCCAGGACAGCACCTGCGGGCGCCAAGGCTGCTGGGGCCGCGGGAGTGGTCCCCCGGGAACTCAGGACAGGCCTCGGGCACCCCGAGGCCGCACGCTTGTCCAGGCCCTGGAGCTGGGGGCCGGGCGGCCAGCGGGCCCGTGCACAGTGACTGTTTGGAATGGGGAGGGCAGCTGCCCCGCCCAGGCTGCTGTCCCCGTCCAGCCTCCCTACAGCAGAGTCGGCCCAGGCAGTGCGCTGGGAGGGGGAGCCACTCAGCGGCTGATGGGTGCAGGAAGCCAGCACCGTGGGCCCCTGGGACTTAGTCCAGCCGGGGATCCCTGGCACACAGTGCGGAGGTCACGCGTGCAGCACCATGGATCGGGCCCAGGCCCTCTGATTTGGACACATTCCTATCCCCAGTTCTAGAGCCAGGGGGCCCTGACCCAGCCCCGCCTCCATGCCGTCTGCCCAGTCCCCGACCCCCGGCTCCTCCAGGGTGGGGTCCTCACCCACTCTGGCGTCGGGCTCCACTGATCACTGGCTGACGCGCTAGACGGTCGCCGCTGCTCCCTCCAGGCCTGGCCAGGCTCCTGGAACCCAGGGAGGGAGGAGAGGGGAAGGGGGTCAGGGTGGGGGTGGGTGGTGCGTGCTCTCCACTGACCTCCACTGCAGGGGTGAGGGGGCAAGAGCCCAGCCCAGCACACTTTGCCCCAGGCCCTGGGTCCAGCCCAGCCCAGCCCAGCCGGGTGACAGGTTTAGGGCCAGGGGCTGACAGGGCAGCCGGGTAAAGGCCGGCGCCAGATAAGGTTGATGACGGATGGAGAGGCTGAAGGCCAAGGTCTTGCCACGCTAATAAACAAGGGAGGTGCCCATGAGGGCCCCTCTGGGACAGCGGTCAGTGCGGCTGGGTGCCCTGGCCCAGCCCACGCTGCAGGGGCCAAGGAAGAAGGGGCTGCCCCGGGTGTCCCCGTCACCCACCCCCTCGCCGGGGCTGCCATCCATGGCGCTCGGCTGGGGCTCAGGCTCCAAGGACCGCAGCGTGCCGTCCTCCGACACTTGCGACTTCTCCGTCAGCTTGTCGATGCCTGGGGTGGGGGGAGGGGGCACAGGCTGAGTGAGGACCTCCGCCGCCTGCCCCTCTGACCTGGCTCCTTCCGCCATCGTCCCAGAAGCGTCCCCACCTCTCCCAAGCCCTTCCCAGTCAGTCCCTCCTTCCCACCCCTCCCCTCTTCCCAGCCAGGCTGTGCCCTTTGCCAGGGATGGGGGCTGCGCGGGCCCATGCCCGGCCCCCAGCTGTGCCACAGCCCACAGCCCCCTTCCCACCCGCCAGAGCCCAACCTGGGGTGGCCACCAGGCTGGCCTTGAGAGTGCCTGGCTCCGCGGGGGCCGCGGGCCGGGAGCCCTCCATGGAGGCGCCCTCCTGCGAGCCGGCACGGGACAAGGGCTCGGGCGGGCGCCGGCGCCGCTGCAGGGCCTTGTGGATGGCGGGCAGGTCGGTGGGCAGGTTGGCCAGCTGGTGGAAGACGCTGCGCTTGCGGATGATGGCGTAGACCAGGTTGGAGTTGCCTGCGGCGGGGAGCACGCCTGGCCTCAGAGGGCCTGCACCCTCACACGTGTGCACACACCTGCACACACGTGCACACACACACATGCATGTGCACTCACACACAATCTGGGCAGGCTTCCTGGAGGTCAGGAGTAGCAGCTGGGACAGGGAACCCAAGAGCGTGGGCCAGGGCAGGCTGGTGGCGGCTGTGTGTGCCAGCTGTGGCTATGGGACACCCTCCGGCTGGAGTTCCCCACACACCTCTCCCAGTTGCTAGGAGACCCTCACAACCCAGCTCCCCCAAGAGAACACCTGGCAAAGTGGGGCTGACCCAACATCACTGTCCACACACAGCCAAGGAGGAGGCCAGAGGACCACACAGCTTGTGTCTGTCCCCTGTCCTCCCCACCAGGCTCCACAGCTCCAGAGGAAGAGACAAAGCACTTCCGGGGCCTCCCATGCCCCCAGCACCTCTCTGGTCCTGCCTCAGACCACACTGTTCTGCTTTCAGAGGCCCCTACCCCAGGGCCTTTGCACATGCCGTCCCTCCCCTTTATAATGCTTCTTCATCCTACTCCATCCCTCAGATCAGGGCAAATTTTTATTTTTACTTTGGAACTTGCTAAGCATTAAGATACCAGGTACTGTGCTAAATGTTTCCGGGATATCTGGGTTCGGCCTATTAACTCCCTCTGAGGTTGAGACTCTCAGTCACACGGTCATGGCCGCCCTAGAGATGAGGAAGCTGGGGTGCAGAGAGGTTGAGCGCTGCGCCCACGGCACAGAGGACATGAGCAGCAAGGCCTGGCTCTGTACCCAGCACTTGGGCGTCTGTGACACCGCGCACCACCGCTGCTGTGACACCCAGCAGGCTCTGTCCGCCCCGGAGTCCCTGCTCATCGGGTTCAGGGTGACCGGCTTGAACGCCTCCCCCTCCCTGAGGTCCATGGTGCAGGAACCATGTTTGTCCCCTGCTGTATTCCCCGCATCCAAGTATACCACAGGTGCTCAATAAATGCACACTGAATGAATGAACTAGGGGGCAGATGGCTCAGAGGCCAGGTCCAATCGGTGTCCCGCTCAGGTGGGAGACCCCTGGTCCACACCTGAGGCCAGGTCCGGTCAGCACCCTGCTCAGGTGGGAGCCCCCTGGTCCACACCTGAGGCCAGGGTAGGGTCGGCACCCCACTCAGGTGGGAGCCCCCTGGTCCACACCCGAGGCCAGGTCCGGTCAGCACCCCACTCAGGTGGGAGCCCCCTGGTCCACACCCGAGGCCAGGTCCGGTCAGCACCCCGCTCAGGTGGGAGCCCCCTGGTCCACACCCGAGGCCAGGTCCGAGTCAGTGCCCCGCTCAGGTGGGAGCCCCCTGGTCCACACCCGAGGCCAGGTCCGAGTCAGTGCCCCGCTCAGGTGGGAGCCCCCTGGTCCACATCCGAGGCCAGGTCCGGGTCAGCGCCCCCCTCAGGTGGGAGCCCCCTGGTCCACATCCGAGGCCAGGTCCGGGTCAGCGCCCCCCTCAGGTGGGAGCCCCCTGGTCCACACCCAAGGCCAGGGCAGGGTCGGCGCCCCACTCAGGTGGGAGCCCCCTGGCCCACACCCGAGGCCAGGTCCGGTCAGCACCCTGCTCAGGTGGGAGCCCCCTGGTCCACACCCGAGGCCAGGTCCGGGTCAGTGCCCCACTCAGGTGGGAGCCCCCTGGTCCACATCCGAGGCCAGGGCAGGGTTGGTGTCCCACTCAGGTAGGAGTCCCCTGCCTGGTAGACTCCAGGCAGAGCCACACCGCGCCTCACCATCAAACTGGTACTGGATGATGTTGTTGAAGACCTCCAGCAGGAAGAAGACCAGGTGGTGGTTCTGGGCGGCGGAGAAGAGGAACCAGGTGGTGGAGAAGGCCTCCAGCAGGTGCAGCAGCTTGTTGGCAGTCACCATGGACAGGCTCTTGAGGTAGGGCGACACTGCAGAGGAGGGGCCAGCTCATGCCTGGTCCACCCCCCCCCCCCACCAGCCAGCACCTGCCTGCGGAGCCCCTGCGGAGCCTGGAAGGCCAAGTGCACACAGAGCCCTCGGAGGCAGCTGGGCGCCAGCCGTGTGGATGACTGCACTGTGGACCAAGCCGCGGGCCTCTCCTCTCTCTCTGGTCCCCCCAGCCCAGGAGGGAGAAAGGACGATTTCCACTCTACAGATGGGGAGCCGAGGCTCGGGAGAGGTTCTAAGCTTGGCCAAAGCTCCCGGGGCACAAAGTGATGGAGGCGACACAAACTCGGGCCCTTTAGGTCCTTCTAGAAGGTTCCCTGTCATTAGATGGGTTTATGCCTTCAGGGCGTGTGTGTGTGCATGCGCGTGGTTTTCTGCACAGCTGTGTGGGGTGGGGGGAGATGAAATGGCACACAGCTGGGCTTTCTTTCCACGTTGTCAGAGCCGGGAACACCGAGCAGGTGCCCAGTTGATATTTAAGAGAAAGCCAGTGAGTGAACAGGGCAGACGGGCGGCGTTCCAGGCCTCCCACCCAGACCACAGACAAGCCAGCAGTGTGGAAGCCAGGAGCCGTCTCGCTGGTCAGGTTTATATCGACCACCAGTTCAGATGACAGGATAGGAGGGTAAACTAGGCCGTGTTTGTCACCTTCCCATCATGATCGTTTTTAACCCGGCCACTGGCGGCGTGCGCCAAGGGGACCTCGAAAACGTTGGGGAAAAATGGGATCAAAAGATAGTATTTTGGTGGTGGTGCAGAAATTTGAAACCCGTGCGTAGCTTTTTCGTAATATGAGTTTCCCATGGACTTTTTAGATGGATTTCCCGTTTTGTCTTGCACCATAATCTGCTTATCTTTCAATTTCATTTGTTGAAGTGCCCCTCCCCTCCTGTTTCCAGGACATGGGCTTGAACCGGAGCCCCGGGCCGGGCTGCCTGTGGCCTGGCGCCCTCTGGTGGTGGGCACGGGGAAAGCCGGCGCCCGGGGCCCCTACCGTTGACCACGATGGTGAGCAGGCAGTCGAAGAGGGGCTGCAGCCGCTGGTGGCCGCTGGTGATGATCTTGTGGAACACCTGTGCGGGGAGGGAGAGGGCAGCCGTGGGGCCCCTGCGGCCCCCAGGCCCCCCACCGCCCGGGGCTGGCCCGGCGACTCCTCACCACGATGAGCAGGTCGGCGTGCGTGCCCGTGAAGACCGGGATGTCCATGGGCACGCGCCCCGAGTAGGGCTTGTTCAGCCGCACCCCGAAGTTCCGCTCCCCGCTCAGCAGCAGCAGGATGAAGACCCCGATGTGCATGAGGCCCACGCGAGCTGCGGCACAGCAGGGGTCACGGGGGAGCACAGGGAGGGGGCCGGGCAGAGCGCCCCCACCCCCCACGCCCGCGCCTTACACTGGTCCGCCCGGGCATCGTTGAGGAAGTAGAGGACGGGGGCCAGCACGTCCAGCACGTCGCTGCTCTTCAGGACGAAGAAGAGGAATTTCTGGGGGGTGGGGGGCGGGGGGACGGAGTCAGGGAGGGCAGCTGCCCCGCCCCCACCCACCCTGTCGGCATCATGGCTGCCTGGGGTGGTCCCTGCCACCGCCCCCAGCCTGGACCACCTGGACAGCCCCTGCCATCACCCCACCCCCAGCCTGGACCACCTGCCCCACCCCCCCACCCCCCCACCCCCGCCATCGCCCCGCCCCCAGCCTGGACCACCTGAGCGGTCCCTGTGATTGCCCAGCCCCCAGCCTGGACCACCTGGGCGGGCCCTGCCATCGCCCGCCCCCACCTTGTTGACGTCACAGAGCTTCCAGAAGAGGACCAGCAGCTCCTGGTGGAACTGGATCTTCTTGGTGGAGTTGGGCAGGTAGGTCTGCAGCAGGGGGTTGGACAGCAGCCGGGCTATGCCCCTGAGGATGAACTGCAAGTCCTGAGAGGGAGGGCAGAGCAGGGCACCTGTCCAGGCCGGCCCCACGAAGGTCTCCCCCGGCCCCCGCCGGCGCCAGGATGTCACATCGGCGCCAGGACGTCACATCGGCAGTGGCTGTGCCCGGGCAGTCTCGCCCTGGGACGCTGAGTCTGGAGGGCCTCCCCCTCCCCCTCCCCAGGGCCTCAGACCACACACTCCCCTGGGGCTGCCCCACCCTGAACCCTGCCCTGCCCACCTGGACTCCCGCCCTCCGCCTCCCCCACTCCCCATCACCTGTGAGGAGCAGCCTCCTGGGCTCCAAGCCCTGGTGTCCACTGAGCGCCCCTGGGCTGGGCCCTGCTCTGCTACCTGCACTGTCACTCCCCCCACCACCACCTCCAAGATGGATGGAAGAGGAGCTGCCTCCTCCCGGAAGCGCCCCAGGCTACCCCCTGAAACTGTCAGCACTTTGTCCATTTGAACCATATCTCCCAGTCCTGCCACGGCCACAGAGACCACAGCCCCTTCACGCAGGGGCCAGGGGTCCCCTCACCCCTACACCTGTCTCACTGGCATCCCCCATGGCCCTGTGGGGGTGCTGCGCTCACCTCCTCACGGTGGATGCGGGACAGGTAGTTCACAAACAGGTTCTCGGGCCCTGGGGGCTGCCAAGGGTGGAGGCTGCTGGTGAGCAAGTGCCCGCACCCCTCCCCCACCCCACCGTGGCTGCAGCCGCGCCCCTCCCAAGGGTAGAGGAGCCCCATGGGTGTCGCCGGCCGCCCCCTCTGCCCGTCCTTACGTCAGCGTCATCCATGGCGGTGCCCGTGGTGGTGCCGTCCACGGTGGGGCTGGCGCTCGTGGCGCTGTCATGGTCCAAGGTGACGATGAGCACCTGGGCGGCCTCCTCCACCAGGGGCTCCCGGTAGTCGGAGAAGAGCAGGTGGTTGTAGGGGATCCCGTAGCCCACAGGGTCATAGGCACACACGGTGTTGAGCAGGGAGGTGAAGAGGGGCAGGGCGTGTCTGCAGGGAGAGGAGCACCGGGCTGCAGAGATGGGATGCAGGCCCCGCCCATGCCACACAGGCCCTGCCCAGGCCCACAGCCCGGAGCTGGGGAGCAGAGCCATGAGCCTGCCCTTTCCTGAGCGGGGCAGACCCTGGCTCATCCACGCCTGTTTCCAGCTCGGATCTGGGCCAAGGGCAGAACGGATTCACGGACACAGGATGGTCCATTGTGCAGGGCTCTGCAGGAAACCAGGGCTGCGCACCGCAGGCTCCTGGGGCGGCCACTCTCCCGGGGCTGGAGACCCAGGAGTAGGCGGGCTCGGCCCTGGGGGCGGGGCCTGGGCTCAGCACCACTGCCGGCGCCCGCTGCTGCAGGACTCAGCTCAGGTTTGTGGGACACCGGGGTTCAGGCCGCTCATCGTACGGATGAGGAAAGAGGAACATGAATTCTACACTGATGGCGCGCTAAATGCTGATATTTGGGGTAGATGAAATATATTAGTAACATTAACTTTACCTGTTTCTTTCTCAGTTTTTTGAATGTGAAATTTCACATGTAGTCTGCAACATATTTCTATTAACGCAGCTCTAGAGGGAGGACCCAGGCATGGGTCACCCCGGGGGCCCCCAGGTTCTGGCCAGGGGACTCCAAGGAGAGACTGACAGCACAGGAATGAGGTGTGTCTGGCATGTTACAGGCCGTCACCACCAGGGGGCAGTACCTCCCCTCAGATGAGACTTGCAGGGTGGGCGCCGGGTCTCCGCTGAGTTGGGGGAACAGAAAGAATGCGAAGAAAAGACCGGGGCCTCTCACCTGTTCTCCGTGGAACAAAAGAACTGAACCCATGGGTTGGTGCTGCCGCTCTCCGGAGCTGGGGGCAGGTACATGGCCTCGGAGAAGCAAGTCAGCAACAGTTTCAGCAGCTCCATCCTTGGGGGGGAGGGGGTCTTAGGATCCCACCCCCCTCCGGGAGCGCCCTGCCCACCAGGCATCCCAGCCAGCCCCACGGGAAGCAGTGGTCACTGTTTATCCCGGAATGCTGAGGTTGGGTCTCTGAGCTGTGCAGGGGCCCGGCCTGGGGTCCAGCTCGGCGGGGGCCTGGGCCCAGCTCACCGGTTCATGTCGTGGATGTAGTTGGGCTGTGGGGAATGAGCGAAGCCCACGCCGGCCTCCCAGATGTATTCACAGCTGTCTAGAGAGTGGACATCCTCTGCCGAGTCCTGGGGGTGGGGACAGGGGAGCTGAGTGGCGTGGGATAGAGCCCCGCCAGTCCCGGGGGCAGGGACCCCCGCTTTCTGCAACACAGACCCCAAAACACCCCAGGTCCTGGATGCCCAGGGAGCCATGAATGTTCTCAGACTTCCCGAAGGTTCCTAGCTCTGCATCTCCCTCAACCCGGTTTCAGACGGGGAGGGAGGGGCGGCAGGGGGCCGGATGGGCGTGGTGGCATAGACCACTCAGGGTCCAGTCCCGGGCACCACAGGAAGTAGGAGGGCCGGGCCTCTGTCTCAGTCCCGCACCCCCACCTGCCGCGGGAGGCGAAAACAATGGGTGCCTGTGCCCAGGCACCGGAGGCCGCGGGCAGGGCCGGGCACCAGCTGGCCCCTCTCCAGCGGTGCCAGCCACCCCCCAACCCCGGGGCAGTGCGTGCCAGGCAGGCCAGCCCTCCCAGGCACCCCGGCCCCCGCCACACCCTGCCCGAGGGAATGTGGACCCGCCGGGCCCTGGGCGGGGGGGGGGGGGGGGGCTCTCACCACAGTGCTCCTGCGGTGGCTCTGCACCGTGAAGTCCGGGCAGAAGAGCAGGTCAGCGATGGCCAGGAGCAGGGACTCAGCCAGGGGCCTGGCGTTCTCATCATCCTCCTCACCCTGCTGGGGACACAGCTGCCGTCTCGGTGGCGGCCGGCCAAGGAGAGGTGGCCCCGGGACTGGGGGAGTGGGGAGGCAGTGGATTCCTGGTGGCCCCAACTCCCCAGGGCAGGTGGGGGGCATAGCTGGGAGTGGGGCCGGGACCAGCCAGGTCCCTCCCCACTGGGTCACACCCCCAGGTCCTTCCTGGGGATAAACCCAGGCAGTGGACCTGGGAGAGAGAGCACACCCCACCTCCCCCAGCTGATCAGAGACCCCCAGGGAGAGGAAGGGCTGAGCCCACCCACCCCACCCCTGCACTTCCAAATCCCAGAAGATGCCCCACCCACTCTGCCTCCCGCCAGACCCCCCCGGCCAGGCCACGGACCCCTCCGCGCCCCGCCCCGGGCACTGTGGACCAGAAGAAGCCCCTCCAGTCGGGGTCCTCGAAGACATAGGGCAGCACGCGGGTGAGCAGCCGGCTGCAATTGAGTACGATCTGTCTCTCCTTCTCTGAGTGGCAGCCGCTCTCGGCCCCCTGCACCAGCTTCTCCACGGCCTGTCGGGACGGCAGGGGCAAAGGGGTGTGCTGGATCGGGGGGGGGGGGCAGGGCGGGCACCCAGGCTGCAGGCAGAGGCCACACCCGGCAGAGAACCAAGACCAGGGCAAGCCAGCACCCAGCTCGGACCCTGCACCTGTGTGGGCCTCTGTCTTCCCATCTGAAAAATGGTGCTGAACTCAGCGAGTTGATCTACGGGCTGACCTGGAGGAGGCTCCAGAAAGGGCACTGGCCGGGGAGAGAACAGCTGGGGGTGGGGGTGCTGGGCGGAGCCTGGGGACCACTGTGGGGGGGTCCTGATGTTGGTCCTCTCCCACGGGGCTGAGCACTGTGGGGAGGTTGGGGCGGCAGCAAGGGTGCAGGCGGCCCTTACCTTGTAGCACAGAGTGGCCAGGTTGGAGGGCGACTCCTCCCGCACGGCACGGATCTCGGCCGCCGGCACCAGAGCAAACACATCCTGCACGGAGGTGGCCGTGTCTGCCCAGAACTGGTCCCAGAAGGCGTCATCGGTGGCTTCCACAGGCTGCGGGGGGACCCAGATCCAGAGTCATGTGATCCCTTGCCAGTGGCACCGCAGTTAACCCAACATGTGGTCCACAGAGACCCCAAGAGGGAAGCCAACGGCCCCTCCTCCACTCCAGCTCTGTGCAAGATGCTGCTGCCACGGGGTGGGGGTGTCCTCAGCCACCAGCAGCCTTGGCCAGCACTCAGGCAAGGGACATTCTGTGTGCGTCGTCGGGGCCGGTCCCCAGAGGGCCTGCGTGGTTCTGGCAAAGTCCCCGGCCTCTGGCACAGCTAGCGGTGGACACATCCCAGGACACGTCTCCAGGCCACACTGCGAGGTCAAGTGTCCAGGAACCCAGCCCAAGGCGGCACCCTGTCCCCAGCGGAAGATGACCACAGGGACGTGTGCTCCATTTCCAGTCTCCATTTCCAGCCTCGGTCCGCCCACCAGCCGCCCAGTCCGGTGGATTCTCCAGCACCCACGCGCTCCTCTCCCCACGGCCCTGCGCTGCAGTTCAAGGCTCCTGCCACTGCGCGGCGCCAACCCGGGCACCCGAGCACAGCATCAAAGGCACTGCCCTTCACGCAAAGGCCTGTAGGGGGCTCCCTACCTCCTGCTGGGTCAAGTCCAAACCTCAGGCCAACACACTTGAATCCAGCACGCCTTGCACATACACACCTGCGCTTTCTAGCTCCAGGGCGAGACCTGCTACCTCTTCTCTTTGCCCCTCCTCCCAGCCTAGCCCCCTTCCAATGACACATTTCAAGATCCCACAGGTGCTCAGAGGAAGCGTGTCTGAAATCACGCGTGCAGAGGGCCACGCGGTCCACCAAGGCACCGCGTGTGCATTGTAGAAGGACTTCCAGAACTCTCTCCTGAGGCGCGTACATGAGGCTCATTGCTGATCAAAACAGAAATCTGGGCAGGCGCCGTGGCTTAACAGGCTAATCCTCCGCCTTGCGGCGCCGGCACATCAGGCTCTAGTCCCGGTCAGGGCGCCAGATTCTGGCCCGGTTGCCCCTCTTCCAGGCCAGCTCTCTGCTGTGGCCCAGGAAGGCAGTGGAGGATGGCCCAAGTGCTTGGGCCCTGCACCCGCGTGGGAGATCAGGAGAAGCACCTGGCTCCTGGCTTCGGATCAGCACCATGTGTCGGCCGCAGCGGCCATTGGAGGGTGAACCAATGGCAAAAAGGAAGACCTTTCTCTCTGTCTTTCTCTCTCACTATCCACTCTGCCTGTCCAAAAAAAAAAAAAAAAAAAACAAAAAAAAACCAGAAATGTGGAATCAATTTGAGTTTCCAACAACTGGCGAAAGCTCATGCAATGGAATATTATGCAGCCGTCAAAACCAGGTTTCAAAGAATACTTACAAATGGAAAAGGCTCGTGGAGCAACCTTCTATGAAAAAAGAATAAGACAAAGCAGAAAAGCACCTATGGGATGAGCAGTTTTTGTTACAATTATAACTTAAAGTCCAGACGAAATGAACCAAATGTTAACAGCAACAATCTCTCTGGGTGATTTTTATATTTTTCTGTGGGCACATATTGCTACTTTTTTCCTTTTGATGTTCATCTGTTGAGGGGCCGAGGAATCCCAGGCACACATGCCCTCCCGCAGGCTGTCCCTGTGAGTCTCCTTTGAATGTCACCTCCTGCAAGGAGCCTTCCCGGATTGTCCCATTCAACACAGCCTTCTCCCTCCTCTGAACTCCTGGAGCTATGAAGCCTGAGGGTCCTGCTCCCCCACGTCTACACTTCAAAGGCATCACTCATATCCTCTGTCTGTCCATACACACGCTCTGTTTAAAGACAATTTTTAAAAAGATTATTTATTTGGGGAGTAGAGTTATAGAGAGCAGAGAGAGAAAGACTCTCCACCCGCTGGTTCACTCCCCAAATGGCTGCAATGACTGGAGCTGGGCCAATCCAAAGCAAGGAGCCAGGAGCTTCCTCTGGGTCCCCCATGCGGGTGCAGGCGCCCAAGCACCTGGACCATCCTCTACTGTTTCCCCAGGCCACAGTGGAGAGCTGGATCAGAAGTGGAGCAGCAGGGACTCGAACTGGTGCTCACATGGGATGCCACCACAGCACCAGCCGCTAAAAA
Organism: Lepus europaeus; assembly: GCF_033115175.1. Lineage (NCBI taxonomy): Eukaryota > Metazoa > Chordata > Mammalia > Lagomorpha > Leporidae > Lepus > Lepus europaeus. The sequence goes on along the minus strand of NC_084844.1, from coordinate 5,626,098 downwards.
CAAGTCTCAAGAAATTCTATTAGGCCAGCGCCGTGGCTCAATAGGCTAATCCTCTGCCTTGCGGTGCTGGCACACAGGGTTCTAGTCCCGGCTGCCCCTCTTCCAGGCCAGCTCTCTGCTGTGGCCCGGGAGTGCAGTGGAGGATGGTCCAGGTCCTTGGGCCCTGCACCCCATGGGAGACCAGGAGAAGCACCTGGCTCCTGCCTTCGGATCAGTGCGATGCGCCGGCCGCAGCACGCCGGCCGTGGCGGCCATTGGAGGATGAACCAACGGCAAAGGAAGACCTTTCTCTCTCTCTCTCTCTCTATCTACTCTGCCTGTCAAAAAAAAAAAAAAAAAAGAAAGAAAGAAAGAAATTCTATTAGAGACAACACATAACAGGTTAGGCCACCACCTATGACACTGGCATCTCCTACCAGAGCACCAGTTTGAGGCCTGGGTACTCTGAGGCCCTGCTGCTCTGCTTCCCATCCAGTTCTCTGCTATGGCCTGGGAAAGCAGCAGAAGACAGGCCAAGTCCTTGGGTCCCTGCAGCCACATGGGAGACACAGATAGAATATTCCAGACTCCTGGCCTGGCCCAGCCCTGGCCATTGCTGCCATTTGGTGAATAAATTGGTGGATGAGAGATTTCATTCTCTCTCCATGTCTCCCTCTGTCACTCTGCCTTTCAAATAACTTTTATAGTAAAATAAAATTTTAACTTCTGTTATCTGAAGGTTCTTCCAAGTTTCCCAAAGCCCTGGACTGACAGGCTTGCTTCCACCTGGGAGCCTCAAGCCCCGCCCTCCCATCCCACAGGTGCAGGTGCACCTGCCCGGAGGCCCCCCTCCCTCCCCGCCCCGGCAGGTGAGGCGTATGGCAGAGCGTCAGCCAATGTTTGTTCTGCTGGAGCTGCCATCGGTCCTGGAGCCCACTTCAGCCTGACAACTGGGCAGGACTGTGCATGGCGGGGGCGGGGGGGACTCTGAAGTCAGGGCCAGGCATACCCCACCCCACCTGCAGGAGCTGCAGGTTAACTTGTGGCCTCAGGACAGGCCTGGCACGAGGGCTGCTCAATCGGAGAACTGGTAGAGCCAGTTCACTGGGGGAGAGAACAAAGGCCAAAGGAGGGGCCCTGGGCTGGGGGTGCTGGCCCTCGTGCCCTCTCCGGGACGGCCTGCCACGCACCAGTGCAGGGGTACAGCACCCCAAGCCCAGGTGGCCTGGGGCCAGGATGGGGGGGAGGGACATCCCAGGCAACTCTCAGAGCTCCACCCATCTGCTGCATCCCACCACCCTTTAAAGGGGCAGCAACTCGACTGAGCACCAGGTGGACATGACCTCTGACCTAGTTAGGCAAGCACCAGCTGAGATGAGGGGAGAGTTTTTGATAGGACTTGAGAGGCCCCGGGTGGGCCAGTGGGGAGCAGAGGAAGGGTCCCAGCCTCAGGCTGTGAGCTTCAGAGCAGAACGTTGGCCCCCTCTCTCGGCCGCGCTGGGGCTTGGTGACCATTCCTGACGATGCCAGGCTGGCCTGATGCTGCAGGCATTAGCCAGGGACCCCGGGGTCCCAAGCACACTCCGAAAACCCAAGCAAGTTTCTTGCAAAGAAGCAGTTTTGCTGGAGGTGGCTAAGAGCACGGGAACGGAGCTACCTGGGGGTGGGGGGGACCAAGTGTTGTTAACCTGGCTTGGCCAGGCCGCTGCTCAGGCTGGGCACCGGCTGTACACGTTGACAACTCTCTTCTGGAGCTGGGGCAACCAGGGAAAGGACAAGCGTTGCTCCAGCCTGTTCTGAAAGACTGTGTCAGCACCGTGTGCCAGACACACACATGTGCACACATGTGAACACGCACCCTCTGCCTGCAGCAGGGAATTTCCAAACAAATGGGATCGGGGGGAGGGCCCCACTCGGCCTGGGAGAGGGCCAGGAAACAGACAGACCCTCGCAGGAGGGTCAGGCCCGGCCCAGGGTTGGACGCGATGGGACAGGAAGAAAACAGGATACAGGGCAGGAAGGTAGGGAAGGCCGAGCGGCTGCGGCCAGGGCCTGGCCACTGTGACCACTGTGTGCTGCCCCGAGGGCCTGGAACCAGAGGTCGCCCTGGGGACCGCAGGCCTGGGTCCCCTGCGGACGCCAGGTGCCGAGGCCTGAGTTGGTCATCTGGACTCCGGTCCTCACACTTGAGGTCACTATCCAGGGTCCCAGACTTCAGCTACTAAGGGTCCCTCCCTCCGGCCCCCCACGCCCCGGGGCGCCTCCCACCTGCAGGATCCCAGTGTTCTCTGGAATGAGGCCCAGGCTGGTCTGCGGCCTCTTCACGGTCCCCAGCTGGGGGTGAAGCGCCTCCAGGGAACCTCCCAGGGGACTCGGTATATTTTTGGGGGGCCCTGTTGAGCAAGTAGGAACCCAGGCCACCGCAGATGCTTTGGGATGGGGGTGGGGGTGGAAGGGCTGGCAAAGGGCTCCGGCTGCTGGGTCCACAACGCCTTCTGAAACCACAAGGTGTTTCCTCCCCAGGTAGGTAAACACGGGAGCCTCCCTCCCTCCTTCCCTCTCTCCCTTCCTCCTCGGCCTGCCGCCCCACATTGAGGGACCGGCCCGGCGCCACCTTCTCTGCCACCCACAGCCCCCAATGCCCCATCCTAAGAAAGCCCAGCTCCAGCACCAGGCAGGAGCCGTGGGGCACCGGAGAGACACAGGCCCGGTCTCCATCACTGGAGCTCTGCTCTCCACCGCTGGGCACCTGACCTTCCCAGGGTGGGGACGAGGGCATACGGTGGGGTCTGGCCTCTGGGGCTGTGCCCAACTGGCTGGTGAGAGAGACCTGGGGGAGGGAGGTCCTCTGTGCGAGTAGGGACCCGGGAAGTCAGAGCTGTGCACCTGCGTGGCTGGAGCAGCCTGGCTCACGTTGCCAAGAGAGAAGGGATGGGCAGGGAGGTGGCCACGGTGGCACTTGGGGACTGCATGCAAGCACGGACCACGTAGAAGGTGCCCCAGGTCCCTCGTCAGCAGACCACAGACAACCCTGAGGGTCCCCATCTCCCAACCAGCAACCCTCACCATGCCCACACCAGGCCTCGGGGGGGGGGGAAGCCCCCCACCCTTGGGGCCACCAGCTTGGAAGATGGGCCCCCCAGGCCTGGGGACAAGTCCCGTCACCAGGCTGCCTCTCTGCGTCCTCAGGAAAACCTGGGCCTTCCATGGCCCCAGGCATCTGCGGCGAGGCCCAGCGAGGCCCCGCCGCCGCGCACCAGCTGTTTTCCCGGCCAGGCTTTGTTTGCATTGAGTCAGCCGGGGCTGTGCGTCGGGGACCGTGGGCACCTAGGGGCTGGAAGGGGAGCCTGGCGGCGGACAGGGGGATGGGGGCGGGGGAAGGCTGAGATGCAAGCCGGGGGGCGGGGCAGGGGGCGCTCAGCTGCGTTGCCGCCAGGAGGGGTAGGCACACGTCAGCCCAGAGTGGCAGCAGCGCCTGGGGGGAGAGGAGTGTTCCTGGGAGCGGAGGCTGGGGGATGGGGGGGCCAGGGCCAGGGATGGAGCCCCGAGGCGCAAGCCGAGGGATCCAGCTCCGGCGCTGGTCTCCACGTCACCCTCCCTGCCCGTGCTGGTCTCATCTCGGGGCGAGCCAAGTTCGCGAGGCCCCCCGCCCTGCCCAGCCCCCAGCCCGGCAGGTGGAATAGGAGGCTGGGGCCCCGGCGCACCTGCGTCTTGGTGGTGAGCTGGATCACTGCCTTCCGGAAGTTCAGCTTGGAGTCGGCAGACCCCATGTCGCCGGAGCCCGCACCGACCCGACCTCCGCCCGGACTCCAGCCCCAGCCCCGGCCCCGGCTCCGGCTCCAGCTCCGGCTCCGGCTCCGGCTCCGGCTCCGCGGCCCCCGCCGCTCTGGCAGGAGCCGAGCCGCGAACTCCGCCCGCCCGCCGGGCGTCGGCCCCGCCCCCGGAGGCCCCGCCCCGATTGCCCCGCCCCCGCGCGACTCCGCCCTCTGCACCTGCCGCTCCGGCTTCCAATGGCGCCCGAGGTCGTGAATGGAACCCACGCCGCCCCAGGCTGCGCGTCCTTCTCATCTCCAGGGTGTGCGTGCGCGCTTCCCTCTGCGCTGGAACGTTGTCCCCGCCCCACGTCTCCCATTGCCACCCGGTCCCCAGGTCCCCAAGTCCCCCCAGCGTCTCGTCCCAGGCCCCCTCCCCGCTCGGGGCCCACATTTGCCCAGCCGGCCCACTCCATCCGAGTCTCCTCCTTTTCAACCGCCCTCCCCATTCTTTCTTCCCAGGAGAATCCGCTCTCTGGGTTCCCCTTTTTCTGACCTGTCAAACCCACGTGTCCAGGCAGCTCCAGGCTCAGCCCTCGGTTCCGGGGAAAGGAGGCGCTGACTAATGTCCCCGCTCCTGGAAAGCGACTCCCAGGCTGCACGAGAGGAACGGTGTGAGCGAGGCCAGGGATGGGGGCGGGGGCCGGGGGCTGGAACAGGTGGCATAATCCCATAGCCTGCCCTTGAAGAGCGAATAGCCAGGAAAGAAGGAAAGGTGTAGGCTCGGAGCGTGCCTTTCCCAGAGGTAGACCGCTGAGAAGAGGAGGAGCATCCTCCGCTGGGGTGGGCTTTATCGCCCCCATGTTACCCTTGGAGAAGCTGAGGCGTGCTGCAGTTCACGGACTTGCCCAAAGCCACCCAGCTGCGAAGGAACAAACCCCAAGGAGCAAACCAAGTCAGGCTCCAACGCAGGTTGTGTTTTCTCCATGTCAGCTTGCATGCTATTTCTGGAAGCTTCTGGAGCTCCCAGACGCTTCAAAGGGAGGTGTCATTTAGCTTACAAGGAACTCTGCTGGGGAAAATGAGGGGTGCTCCAGTGAGGCAGCCACAGTGTGGCCTACAGGCAGGGCACAGCAGGTGTGGAGGCGGGGGGCGGGCATGGGAAAGGGGATGGGGGAGGGGGAGGTGTGGGGAGTCCACAGTTTCACCTGAGAAGAAGACACAAGTCTCAATCATAGAATAGCCCCCTCCTTTCTCCAGAGGTGGGCTGTTCCCACCATGGGCAAAATTCTTGGCAGGCCCCATGGCTTTTCTAATCTAGCCAAGATAATGAATGAATAGTGCCTTTATTTGGCATTTTAAAAAAAATCCAGTCTGTTCTACAAATCACTCAACCCCCATCCATGCCAGAGTGACACTGAAAACACTGAATTGTAATCATTAGAGACATGCAAGATGAAACCACAATAGCATAATACTATACAACCCAGAAGAATGACCACAAACCCAGGAAGACCCTGACACACAAAATGCTGATGAGAATGAGGAGCAGCTGGGGCTCTCCCACATTGCTGGTAGAAATGCATCTTTGGGGCCGGTGCCGTGGCTCACTAGGCTAATCCTCCGCCTGTGGTGCCAGCACCCCGGGTTCTAGTCCCAGTTGGGGCACCAGGTACTAGTCCCGGTTGCTCCTCTTCCAGTCCAGCTCTCTGCTGTGGCCCAGGAAGACAGTGGAGGATGGCCCAAGTGTTTGGGTCCCTGCACCCACATGGGATACTGGGAGGAAGCACCTGGCTCCTGGCTTCGGATCAGCACAGCACGGGCCGTGGTGGCCATTAGGGGAGTGAACCAATGGAAGGAAGACCTTTCTCTCTGTCTATTTCTCTCTCACTAACTCTGCCTGTCAAAAAAAATGCATCTTTGGAAAACAGTCTGACAGCACCTTAAAAAGTTAAATACATGGGGGCCAGCATTGTGGTGTAGCAGGTAAAGCCACTTCCTGTGACACCAGCATCCCATATAACATTAGTTCATGTCCCGGCTGCTCCACTTCCTATCCAACTCCTTGCTAATAGTCTGGGAAAAGCAGTGGAGGATGTCCCAAGTTCTTGGGCCCCTGTTACCCATATGGGAGACCAGGATGGAGTTCCTGGCTCCTGGTTTCAGTCTAGCCCAACCCCAGTTTTTGTAACCATTTGGGAAATGAACCAGCAGATAGGAAAACCTCTCTCTCTCTCTCTCTCTCTCTCTCTATCTCTATCTCTCTCTGTAACTGTCTTTCAACAACAACAAAAAATATCACACTATTCTATCTACGTTTATGCATTGTCAAAATGCTTTTAGCGAGCATTTATAAAAGAAGTTAAAAGACAGAGGTAGGTACAGAGAGAGAAAGACATCTTCCATCTGGTGGTTCACTTCCCAAATGGCCACAACAGCCACCGCTGGGCCAGGCTGAAGCCAGGAGCCAGGACCTCCATCCGGGTCTCCCACGTGGGTGGCAGGAACCCAAGCACTTGGGTCAGCTAACGCCAGGGGCATTGGCAGGAAACAGAACTGGAGGTGCAGAGCCTCCAGGATGCCAATGGGAGATGCAGGTGTCCCACCTCGAAGCCCAACCCACAGCACCACACACCAACCTCAGTAATAAACATTTTTAAGACACAATCGGTCTACAGAAAAATATTATTAGTAAATAAAACAGAGCTTTTGAACACTTAACAAAGACACGTATCCCTGGCCAGTTTGCAGACTGGAAGGTTCCTAGCTACGATTTCTCCCACAGAAACCAGTCACACCCTCCCTTTATGCACAGCGCACAAGGAAGACTCACGGGCCGTGCCTCCATGGTCATCCCTGGAGACTTCTTCCTGAATTCAACCATCAATCATCCAGCACACATTTCCTTAGCACCTGCTGAGGGAGGTTCAAGGCGCAAGGGATTCTGCTGCAAAGGCAAAACCGAGGCAGACACACCAGCAGCAGGGCTGGCGCTGTGGCATAGTGGGTAAAGCCGCCGCCCATGAGGCCAGTGTCCCGTATAGGTGCCAGTTCGAGTCCCAGCTGCTCCACTTCCCATGCAGCTCCCTGCTAATGGTCTGGGAAAGCAGTAGAAGATGGCCCAAGTGCTTAGGCCTGTGTACCCACGTGAGAGACCTGGAAGATGCTCCTGGATTCAGCCAGGCCATTGTGGCATTGGGGGGAGTGAACCAACAGATGGAAGCCCAATCTTTCTCGCTCACTCACTCTCACTCTCACTCTCACTCTCTCTCTCTCTAATTGACTTTCAAACAAATAATACAGGCAGCAGAGAGTTCTGGGGTCAGGAGTGAACATCTGTCCAGGGAAAAGACTCAAGAGAGCAGAGGAGGCAGGGCTGAGGCTTGGAGAATGGCTGAGAATAACACACACCCAAAGCAACTTGTCAAGGGGGGATTTACCGTGAGGTTATCTGGGGCTAGCAGCAGCTGGGAGTCCTGGCAAAGGGAGGAAAAGTGGCCAGAACCCAGAGAGAGAGAGTGCCCAGCTGCAGGAGGGGCTCTGGAGCTGCGGCCTCCCCAGGTCGGGAAGGGATGGGGCTGGGGAACAGAGACCCCGCCGCCACCCTTCTCCTGCCTCCACTTCCCGGTGCTGCATACACAGAAAGCAGAGAGCCAGGCAGCCTGCCAGGGCGTGGAGCAGAGCTGGGAAGACGCAAAGAGACCAGGAAGGGCATATGAAAATTTCCAACATCTGCTCCGGTAATTGGGTTCCTGCCACCACCCACGCGGGCAACCCGGACTGAGTTCCCGGCTCCTGGCCCAGCCCTGGCTGTTGTGGCCATTTGTGAAGTGAACCAGTAGATGGGAAGCCTTCTTTCGGGTGTCTGTCTGTCTGTCTCTCTCTGGCTTGCTGCTTCTCAAATAAATACAATTTTAAAAAGAAAATCCCCAGAATCCAGTTAGCAGAGAGAAGGAAGCCCCGAAAGCACAGAGCATTTGGCTCCTCCAGGGAGCAGAAACACCTAGCTGGAATGAAAGGAGATAAAGCCCTGGGAGCAGACCATAAAGGGCTGTTCGCATCCTGATAAGAAGCTCTCATCTGATTCTGCCAGCAATAAAGAGCCTTTGAAGCCACAGTGATGTCACCAGCTGCCATTAAGTCATCCTAGCTGCTGCAAGAGAGATAAAGACTTAGGAACCAGGGCAGCCGCTGGGAGGTGAGGCTGGGAGGCTCCATCCCTGGCAGCCACAGGTGGGATGGGAGGAAGGGTGCAGGTGCATTCTTTTTAAAAAAGATTTATTTTTATTTGAAAGTCAGAGTTACAGAGAGAGGGAAGAAAGGGAGAGAGGGAGAGAGGGAGAGAGGGAGAGGGAGAGAGAGAGAGGGGGAGAGAGAGAGAGAGAGAGAGAGATCATCCATCCGCTGGTTCACTCCCTCCAGATGGCTGCAGCAGCCAGTACTGGGCCAGGCTGAAGCCAGGAGGCAGGAGCTTCATCTGGGTCTCCCACGTGGGTAGCAGGGACCCAAGCACTTGGGCCATCTTCTGCTGCTTTCCCGGGACACTAGCAGGAAGCTGAATCGGAAGTGCAGCAGCTGGGACACGGACCAGCGTCCATGGGGGATGCCGGTGTTGAAGGGGCTGGCTTCACCTGCTGTGCCACAGCCCGACCCCTGCAGGGTGGATTCTTAAAAGTGGATGCCAATATGATGTGTGTGCCAGGTACTGCGGCTGTATAACAACCTCCCACGGTAACTGTTTTATTACATTCAGCCAAGCAAACAGGACCCAGCAGAGAAGACCAGAATGGCTGGGGCCGTGCTGAACTGGGAACAGCCAGGGTCAGGAACCACCTGGAGGCTTCTTCACGCCTGGTGCCTGGGTTGGATGGACCCAGAATCTGGGCTCAGCTGGCGCTCAAGACAGAAATGTGAACATGTGACCTTGCCCTGTGTCCTGGCCTCCTGCAGCTAGGGCCCTGGTCTCTAGGGACCAGACACCAAAGAATGCCCATGGAAAGGGGGTCTTCCAGAGAACCAGGGGTAAACTGCACAGCCGTGGAAGTACCTAGCCTGGGAAGTAACAGAGAAAGTCACTTCCATTGTGCTCTGTCCGTTATAATAGGCACAAGTTCAAGGGGGAAGGACCTAGACCTCACCTCTCCACAGAAGGCGGAACCAAGGACCTGGCTGTGAAACAGCCACGTTGTGGGCGATTCTGCTCTCCAGGCTCCCCCTCCCCCACACCTGACCCTCTCTCCTGCCCCTGCTCCCCAGGTCCGCTCCAGAGAGCTCAAGCCAAGAAGCCCAGCGTCACCCCCACGTCAGTCCAAAAGCAGGTCCCAGCTCACGCAGGGGACCTTTCTACCTTCTCCCACTGCCATCGGCCCCACCGTTGCCGGCCCCATCGCCTCCCACCTGCAGCAGCTGCCCCACTGTGAGTTGCTGCAAAGTCTGAGCCCCGCCCCCCGCCCCTTTGCTGGGGATCTCTGTAAGGGTGGTTCCTTCCGCCGCCGGAACACCCTTCCGTGTAGCTGTCCCCTTCTCTTCCGTGGGGCTTCTCCTGAAAGTCTCTCCTGAGTCTCCCATTCCCAGCCATCACAATTGCAGGACCGGGGTCTGCCTGGGTCCCGGCATCCTTAGCACCTAGCTCTGGGCCCTGTGCATAGCAGGTGCTTATGGGGGAGTTACATGAAGCTGACGTCCCGGGTTCTGGCTCAGATGACCAGAGGAGGGGCCACGTGCACTCCACCTTCGCCAATAGGAGTGACACATCCTGGCCAAGTTTCTCAGATTCTGCTTTTAGTTCTTTAGGGAGAGTTTCAGGAGGGGTAGACGGACTGGACCCAGGGCAAAGGGATAAAGAGGCTGGGGGCTGGCCGTGGGGAACCAGCCACTGGGGTTGGGACATTGGTTCTCAAACATCTGTCTGTTTCTCACTGAGAACTTGCCACGTGCCAGCCGGGGTTCCTGTCCTGGGAGGAGTCAGGTGGTGGGGCCAAGGGCTGCAATGGAGGTTTGGTGGGGACGGGGGAGCCCAGGCAGCCTGCAGCGCCCAGAGGTCCTGGGGTTTCTCCACTGATCTCTCTTCCTGCAGCCCAGTGGCTGAACCCTGAGCTGTGACTTGGGGCGTCCCTACACAGTCCTCCCCAGAGGGCCAGGAATAGAGCCTCGGGGTAGAAAGTGACCTGAAGGTGCTGGCCTAACCGGGAGCACGTGCCTGCATGAACTCTGGGAACGGAGGTGGGTGGCCACCTGCAGCTCTGCGCCCCAAGGGGACCCTGCTGACCACAGGCCTTAGGGTTTGAACTGCAAGGATTGTGATAGACACAGGGAGTCTCCTGCTGCCCCCCTCCCCCGCTAGGACTGCAGATCTGGGAGGGAGCTGGACACCAGCTGACCTCCGTGATGGGGCAAAGCCGTGGGTACCACGTGTGCGCAGCTCCTGGTCCACCGCGTCTGGGGACAGGGGACAGGGAGGGAGGTGTCCCCTGCCGGCCTGGGGGCCTGATTCTTTGACCCCAACGCGGGATGTAGTGTCCGAGGCCGCCCACAGCCCTCAGGGCCCGGAGGCGGGCTCCGGCGGGGAGCGGCGGGGACCTTCACGTCAGCGCCCGCCCCCGTTTGCCGTCATTTCCGGCCGGCAGCGCTGGGCTGGGTGCGGAGGTGGAAGGATGGAGCCGGGAGTGGGCAATGATGACTCCGCGGCCCGCCCCGCGGGGAGGGCGTTTCCACGGCGGCGCGGGGGTCCCCGGAGCCCGGCTGCACCTGCGGGATCTGGCTCGTGTCTGCAGAGCTCGGGAGGCTCCTGGCCGCCGACGTCAGACAGACCCGAGGGCGTGGTGAGGCGCCACGTTCTGATGACACCACCCCCCTCCGCAAAGCAGCACCAGAAATGGGCCCCCGGGCTGCGGGGGTTACCACGTCACGTGGTTTATGCACCCCCTTCCTGGGCAGTGAATGAAATGGCCCCAGGGCGCTGGGCTCCTGGATTGGGGAGGGTGAGGAGGTGGGAGGCACAGAGTGTGGCCCCACCCGCCGGAGGCAAATCAGGCAGAGGGCGGGGCACTGGCTCAGGTGCATCCCCGTCCACGCTGGCGGGGTCTGTCACCACCTGTAGCCCCACCCCCACCCCCTCGCCAGCCACCAGGGAGCCAGGCAGGTCCTCACACTGAGGATCCAAGTTCCTCCCACCACGTTTGGGTCCTATAGAGATGCCACTGCATCTCCTGTCCCCACTGGCTGGCTCGGGACGTGCCTCTGTGGCTGGGGCCCGGGAGGCTGGGTATGGCAGAGAGTGTTGGGTAGAGTCCAGGCATAGCCAGTGTGGCCCAGGCTGACAGCTGACGACAGCCCGGGCACTGCGTGTGTTTTAGGCTTGGGGTCATCTGAGTTGCTGCTGGAAGCAGCCTTAGCTCCAGGGGTGGGAGGGCTGCCTCCAGTTGCTCCAGCCAGACGCCCACCCTATTAGCATCCCCCCCACCCAGGCTGGGGAAACTGAGGCCGTCCCCCACCCCAGGCCTGACCCTCAGCCTCTGCTTGCCTCTGCAGATTTCCTTAGATCCTGGGGGGGGGGGGCAGCCCTGGCTCCTGTGGGTGCAGGGACTGAATCTGCAGCTGCGTGGTGGGCTTGGGGTCCTGACCCCATTTCTCTGTAACTCAGCTGCCTGCCACCCCCAACCACTGCTCCCTTAATCCTTCTCTCCCCATCTCGACAAACGGCATGGCGTCCCCCAGCGGCTAGAGCTAGAAGTGTAAGGTGGCACCTTGGTTTGTCCCTCAGGGCGTCTGCACCTCTTACCAGTTCTGTGCTCAAGGTATCTCCCATCTCTGTCCCCAGTTGCCCATCCCACCGGTGGCTCCTCCTAGACTATCGCAAAAGTCGCCAAACTCATCTTGTTGCTCCAGAATTACAGTTTATGAATGAAAACAGAAAACCTTTGATTGGCTCATGTTGTCCAACTTGGTGGGGGGGAGGGGGAGCTAGCCATGGCTGGCCCCCTCTCATCCTTTAGAGCAGCTTACATGCCAACTTCTGGGAGGCCTCTCCTGAATGCCACTCACCAGGATAGACACCCCCTTGGGACATCTGCGTCCCATATCAAAGTGCCTGGGTTCGAATCCCACTCCTGGTTTCCTGTTGATGTGCGTCCTGAGAGGCAGTGGTGATGGTTCAAGTAGCTTGGGTCCCAGGTACCCACATGGGAGACCCAGATGGAGTTCTGGGCTCCTGACTTTGGCTTGACTCAACCCTAGCCCTTGGGGGATGATTCAGCGATAGAAGTCTCTCTCTCTCTCTCTCTCTCTCTCTCTCTCTCTCTCTCTTCCCTCTCTCTGCTTTTCAATGAACACACCCACAGAAGTCTCTCTGGGCACCCTGTTTACTTCCTTCCCAGCATGCATTGTGGCTGTGATCAATCATTGTCTGTGTCCTCATTAGAAGGAAAGTAGCACGGGCGTAGGGGCCGCCAGTGTCTTCGCCACAGTGTGGTTTCTCCCTCTTCAGGAACTATTTTGCTGTCTGTCTTCAGTGGGGTACCCAGAGCCTGTGTGTCCAGGCAGGCGAATTTTCACAAAGGGAACGGGTCTCTGCGACCACCCCCAGAGCAGGAATGGAGCAGGCCCACGTAGGGTGCTGGTGTTTAGTGGGTACAGAGTTTTGGGGGAGTAGTTTAATTTTTGAAGGAAGAATTGGGGGTGAGCTTTGAAGGCACCAGAACCCTCAGTTGGGCAAGTCGCCTCACTTGTCGGACTTCCCGCTCGTGAACATTGTAAAAGGAAGCAAAACAAGCAATGCAGGGAGGGGGCAGGTGCTGCGGGGCAATGAACAGATGAAGCCACCACTTGGAAACCTGCACCCCCCAGCAGGTGTCAGAGTCCTGGGTACCCCGTGCTTCTGATCCAGCTTCCTGGTAACGCAGGCAGTGCATGATGGCTCAAGTGCTTGGGTCCCTGCCACTCACACAGGGGACTCGGATGGCGTCCCTGGCCCCTGGCTTCAGCTTAGCCCAGCCCTGGCTGTTGTGGGCGTTTAGGAAGTGAGCCAGCAGACAGGAGATTTCTCTCTCTCTTTCTCTGCCTTTCAAATAAATTAATTTTAAAAACTATGGAGGGCCAGCACCACGGCTCACTAGGCTAATCCTCCACCTGCGGTGCTGGCACACCAGGTTCTAGTCCCAGTCGGGGCACCGGATTCTGTCCCAGTTGCCCCTCTTCCAGGCCAGCTCTCTGCTGTGGCCCGGGAGTGCAGTGGAGGATGGCCCAAGTCCTTGGGCCCTGCAGCCACATGGGAGACCAAGAGAAGCACCTGGCTCCTGCCTTCGGATCAGCAAGGTGCACTGGCCGCAGCGGCCATTGGAGGGTGAACCAACAGAAAAGTAAGACCTTTCTCTCTGTCTCTCACTGTCCACTCTGCCTGTAAAAAAAAAAAAAAAAAAAAAAAAAAAAAAAAAAAAAAAAAAAAAAACTATGGAATGCTTAATGAATTTGCATGTCCTCCTTGCACAGGGGCTGTGTTCCTCTTCTCTCTGCCCTTCCAATGTTAGTTCAAGGGCACTTTGAGAAGTTCATGGACAATGTGCATTATGAAAAATGATGGGTGGATTTCAGATTATCAGCACTAAAATCAACTTATTCCTCGAGGACTTATTGGAGTCTCTTCACTGATGTGTTGCTGAAGCCACCAGAGAGAACTGCAATTTCACGAGATGAAAAGGCTACGGCGACGGCTGATGGTGGTATTGCACATCCCCATGCATGTGACTGAGCTGCACGCAGACAAGTGGCTAAGATGGCAAATTTTATGCTACATGTATTTTACTACAAAAATTAATTTTTCTTTAAAAAATTATAAAACCATCCCCAGACCCTTAGAATTCCCCATGTGTCCTCAAAGCCAAACACTATCTTGATTAGTTTTTTAAAAAAAGATTTATTGGGTCTGGTGCTGCGATCATAGTGGGTAAAGCTGCCACCTGTGGCGCTGGTGCCCCATACAGGTGCAGGTTCGAGTCCTGGCTGCTCCGCTTCCGATCCAGCTCTCTGCTGTGGCCTGGGAAAGCAGTGGAGGATGGCCTAAGTCCATGGGCCCCTGCACCCATGTGGGAGACCTGGAGGAGGCTCCTGGCTTTGGACCAGCCCAGCTCTGGACGTCGCAGCCATCTGGGCGAGTGGACCAGCAGATGGAGGATCTTGCTCTGTCTCTCCCTCTCTCTGAAACTGTGCCTAAAGATAGATTTATTTGTTTCTTTGTTTGTTTGTTTAAAAGGTAAGAGGTGCAGAGAGGGAGAGACATGGAAAGAGAAAGAGGTCTTCCATCTGCTGGTTCACTCCCCATATGGCTGAAACACTCTGGGCTGAGTTAGTCCAAAGCCAGGAGCCTGGAACTCCATGCAGGGGTCCAAGCACTTCGGCCAAATTTCACTGCTTTCCCAGGCGCGTTAGCAGGGCCCTAGATGGGAAGCAGACCAGCCGGTACTCTAACCAGCACCCATAGGGGATGCCCGTGTGGCGGCCTAACTCACTGTGCCACAGTCCAGCCCCCTGACTAGTTTTGCTAGCTTTGAACTTTATGTAAACAGAACCATAGAGTATTGGGATCAGCAGAACTGTGACCCCCAGAGACGCCCACAGCCTAATCCCCAAAGGCCTCCAAATGTCCTTATGACACAAAGACCTTTGTAGGTGCAATTAAACGGAAGACCTTGAGACAGAGACATCACCCTGGCTTCTTCGTGGGCCCAGCACGATCACAAAGGCCCTTACAGGGAGGCGGAAGGGGTCGGAGCGACAGGACGAGAGGAGGGCTCAACCCACCCCCCCACCCCTCACTCCCCCCCCCCCCCCGCTGCGGACTTGGCAGATGGAGGAAGGGACCACTAGCTGGGAACGTGGGCAGCCTCTAGAAGGCAGAGAATATTCCAGAAAACTTTCTCCCCAGGCGCCTCCAGAAGGGACACAGCCCTGCCACCGCACAGATCTTAGCCAGCAGAGTACGCATCAGACTTGGGACCTGTGGAACTGTAAGATAAACCTAGGCCGCTTCAAGCCTCTCCATGGTGGGTCATTTCTGACAGAAGCGACAGCAAACACGTACCACCAGTCTACACTCTCTGGCAGCTTTGGCTCACATCTTATTTGTACCTGTGTGGGCTGTTTTGAATAAGTGCCACTGTGAACATTTCTGTACCTGCTCAAGATTTATTTATTTTTTTGAAAGTCAGAGAAAGAGGAAGAGAGAGAGAGAGAGAGGAGAGAGAGAGAGAGAGAGAGAGAGAGAGAGAGAGAGAGAGAGAGAGAGGTCTTCCAACCACTGGTTCACTCCCCAGATGGCCGCAATGGGCAGCACTGGGCCATGCTGAAGCCAGGATCCAGGAGCTCCATCCAGGTCTCCCACGTGGGTAGCAGGGGCCCAAGCACTAGGGCCATATTTCACTGCTTTTCCCAGGCCTTAGCAGGAAGGTGGATCGGAAGTGGAGCAGTCGGGACGGGAACCAGTGCCCATATGGGGTGCAGGCATCACAGGCAGCGGCTTTACCTGCCACACCACAGCGCCAGCCCCTTGTACCTACGTTTGGTTCACACGTGTAGGTACCTCTGCTGCGTGTACATGGGCACAGGATGGCTGGGTTAGAGGATGTGCATAGACAGTGGGTGCTGCGATGCGTGCCTCAGGTGGGTGGACTCCCCCAGCTGCTGGGGGCTGCTGGCTGACGGTCCTCAGCTGCTAGGGGCTCTCTGAGAAATAGCTCAGCTGAGAAGAGGTCACAGGTGCTCCCAGAGCAGACAGCACCAGGTGACTGTTGCAGGCAGGGGATAAAAGGTCCCACGTCCACTGCCCCTTGGAGCAGCTTGGAAGGGCCACCCCAGACTCGGAGCTCTCTCGGGGTCAGGGGAGTGCACACCCCAATGCTGCTTTTCCCTCTGCCCAGCCCACTTCCTTCCCTGCCAGGGCTCCTAATCGACTTGCCCATGCTAACGCCCATCTGAGGATCTGCTACCCGGTGGTACAGCCTGCAGCAGCCATGCACGGCTTCTGGGGGTGTCGCAAAGTTTTCCCAGAGTGGCTGCCCCCAAGTCTACTCCCCCAGCAGTGCTGGAACACTAGGTGTTTTCTTTTCTTAAAACCCACTCCAGTGGGTGGGTAATAATACCTCATTGTAGTTTTTTTTTTTTTTTTTGACAGGCAGAGTGGACAGTGAGAGACAGAGACAGAGAGAAAGGTCTTCCTTTTGCCGTTGGTTCACCCTCCAATGGCCGCCGCGGTAGCGCGCTGCGGCCGGCGCACCGCGCTGTTCCGATGGCAGGAGCCAGGTGCTTCTCCTGGTCTCCCATGGGGTGCAGGGCCCAAGCACTTGGGTCATCCTCCACTGCACTCCCTGGCCACAGCAGAGAGCTGGCCTGGAAGAGGGGCAACCGGGACAGGATCGGTGCCCCGACCGGGACTAGAACCCGGTGTGCCGGCGCCGCAAGGCGGAGGATTAGCCTGTTGAGCCACGGCGCCGGCTCTCATTGTAGTTTAATTTGCATTTCCCTGAGGTCTCCTGCTTTTTGGGTCATTTGGGTAGCCTCTTCTGTCAAGCCTTTTACCCACTTTTCTACCGGGCTGTGTGCCTTTTTCCTAGGGATTTGCTAGTCTTTATATTTCGGATGCAAGTCCTTAGTTGGATATCTTGCAACACGCATTCAGAGTGGGGTCCACTCCGTGTCTCCACAGTACCAGCACAAGATGCATCCCCAGAACAACGAATTACCTTCTGAAAACTCCACCCGGAAAGAATGCTGGGACAGGCGCTCTTAACGGATATAGCAAGGCTCCCAAAGAGGAGCAGGAGACCCTTAAAGAGACAGCCCCAGAACGCAGGCCTCGCACCCTCACCCTTCTCCACTCCTGCTCGGTGGCTTCCCCAGCCACAGGCATTTATCTAAACACTTAAATTCTTAAATTAAAATTCATTCATTCGTTGAATGCCCCTGGAACATATCCATGGGCCCAGCCTGCTCGAGGCGCTGAGGACCGGGCTGTGAGCAAGGGAGAGGTCCTTGCTTCCAGGCGATCGCAAAGGAGCGATAACTACAGGGAAACAGAATAATCTCAAAACGAGAGACGTAAGCCGAGGTCGGACGCGGAGGGACGCAGGACCTGCGGGTTGACCCAGCAACTCCCGGGCCAGGGCTCCGGGGGGCGGATCCGGCCCCGCCTTAGTATTTGCATCCGCCTCCCGATTGGCTGCCGGTGGCTGGCCCCACCCCCCGGCGCGGGCAGCTCGGGAAGCGGCCGGCCGGCCCCGCCAAGATGCAGCGGCGGCTCCGGGTGTCGCCGGGCGGGCTAGGGGCATCGCGGGCCCGAGCCGGGCAGGGGGCGCCCACCGCGGCACCCGCGCGCTCCTAGCGCCCCAGATCTGCCGGCGGGCCCGGGCGCTCCCTGCCGCAGCCCTGCCCGCCGTCCCCACCCCTCCACCCTTTGTGCCGCCGCCGCCACCCCGCGCCCGGGCTCCGCTGGACCCCCGGCGGGTGCGGCACAGAGCGGCGCCAGGCCCCGCGAGGGCGCCCGGCCCTCGGCCGATGGCGAGGGAGCGCGGCGCGGCCCGGGGCGCCGCAGCCCGAGTCCGCGCCGCGGGAGGCCCGGGCCGACTCTACCGCATTGTCCCGGGCCCCGCGCCCCGGCCCTGAGCCGCGCCGCCGCAACGCCCGCCCACCCGCCGCCGCGGGGCCATGCGGAGAGCCGCGGGGATGGAGGACTTCTCCGCAGAGGAGGAGCCCTGGTACGACCCGCAGGACCTAGAGCAGGGTGAGCGCGGGGACCCCTGCCGCCGCTCCATTGTTGGGCGGGATCGCCCCGGGAAGGGCTGGGCCGGACCGGCGCGCCCGGCTCCGAGGAGGGTGCGTCGGGAGCAGGGGGCGGTGGAGACCCGCGCCGGACCGGGGCGGGGGTGGACCTGCCCAAGTTGGGGACGGACGTCGTGTGTCCCGAGGAGACAGAGTGCCCATCACCCAGCTCGCCCACCTCGCCTTGGGGGCGGCAGCCGGCCGAGTGCCCTGGTCTTGCGGGCCGAGCCCCGCTTGGAGGTCTTGGGCGGCCGGGAGGTGGCTCCTTCCTTGCGCTTCGCTGGGAGGGTGGGGTGTGTGTGGAGGGGGAAGTTGTCTCGCTCCACATCCAGGAGCACTCGTGCCTGCCAGGATTTCTGCGCTCTGAGACTCCCGGAAAGTTTCCCCAACTCCTTCCCGTCTGCGCAGGGAGCCGAGGAGAAGCAGAGAGCAGTCTCCAGGCTGCCCTCCCAGGGAGGGGTCCTCTGGCCCGGCCCGGCCCTGCCCTGCCCTGCTGCCCGGGAGTCCCCTCCCATGTGGCCCCGGTGGAGCCGTCAGGTTTGGGAATTGGAGATTAGAACCTCCGCCCCGCCCCCTCCCCATCGGAGGGCAGAGAGGACGACTGGAAGGGAGTTAGGAGCTACTGATGAGGTGGCCAAAGTGACATCACTGGGAGGAGGGGGTGGGGCTGTGGGACAGGAAGGAGGCTTGAGAGGGTCGGGCCCAGGCCTGCTGGGACTGGAGTCCCATCTCTGGGAGGCCGGAGCTGGAGGGGCAAGGAGACGCATCCTGGGAGAAGGGGCCTCCCCACCGTCCAAAGCAGGCCAGAGGGTGTGGGCCACAAGGCTGGGGCATGGTGTCGCCGCGCCCTGGCTCCCTCCCGTGGGGCCCAGCTGCGGCTTTGCCTGACCCTGCAGCCTTTGTCTTCTGGCCTGACCCACTTCTGTGCTCGTGTCCTTGTGCTGGGGACAGTGGGTTAACCAGTCTCCAGGGGCCAGCATGGCACTGGGGGTGCTGAGCCAAACCCTGTACTTTGCACCCCAGCCTCAGTGCCCGTGTCTGGAGAGAGATGCCCCACCCTGGCTGTGATGACCCCCTCCCCCATCCCAGACACCATCCCCAATTTTTCCCATCCACAGTCACCTCTGGGGCTCCATGGGAGGGCCAGGCCTGTCCTGGGACCTGGGATTAGTCACAGCTCTGACCCTCTGGGTGAACCTTGGCACATGGAGGAGGCTAGCGCGTAACTACATGTAGGTGGTACGGCATTAGGGGCAGCGGAAGCAGTGTGGAGGGCTTCCTGGAAGAGGTAGGCATAGCAGGAACAATCGGAAGCTAGCCCCATCTCATCTAATTCCCGCGCCTCTAACGAAGGAACTGGGGAGCAGGGTGGGTGTTGTGCAGCTTCCTGAGAGAGAGGTATCCCCGATCCCAGCGGGCCAGGAGGCCCAGCTCCGAGGCTGTGTTGGGGTCGTTCCTGCAGGCCCCTACTTCTCTGGCCCTGCTGGTCTGTAGCAGTCAGCCCAGCCCAGCAGCCCCAGTGGTAGATGGAACCCAGGAACGAGGAGGGAAACTGGAAATAAGACAGGTTCAGAAGAAAGCCAAAACTGGAGGGCTGCTTGCCGTGGGGCAGGTGCTCTGCTGAGCCCGGGGCCTGGGCTCACCCTCTGAGCACTTCACGCCCTGGAGACAGAAAGGGGCTCAGACTAACAGCGGGACCAGAGCGGGAGGGGTTGGCAGCCCCTCCGGGCCAGTGACAGTGGCACTTGGAAGGTTCATGCCAAGGGCTGGAGGGCAGAGAGCGGGTCCCCAGGCAGAGGCAGGCGGACAGGCAGGCATTCCGGGGGAGGGCTTGGAGCCGCATGGAAAGACGGGGAAGTAGGGGTAGAGGGCAACTTCTGAGGCGCCAGCCCCCTTCTCTCTGGGAACCACGCGTAGGCAGTGGGATGGACAGGGCGGAGCATGGGCCGAAGGCCAGCCGCAGTGAGGGTCAGGTGTCTGTTCATCCCAAAATTCTCTTCTACACAGCTGTTCCCTGGCTGCCCCCGAGTGGCCCAGGAAGTGACTTTCCCAGCTGGCTCCTGGTCTCCCGTCCTGGGCTGTGTCGCCCTGCACTGAGGGTGGGCGCTGACTTCAACTCCCAGCAGCGTGGCCATGGAGATCCCAGCTGACCTTGATGCCGCCCTGTCCCTGTGGGAGGAGGCGGATGGGACAGGCGAGGTCCCAGACTCTCACCGTGTTCCCTCTGCACAAGCACCTGCAAAAATAGAAAAGGCCATTAATTATTAAGCACGGGGCTCTCTTCCTGCCCCTCTCCCTCCCCCACCCAGGGCCAGGCATGGCAGGCCCTGTGGGCACCTCTTTCCAGGCCGAGAGCTGGCTGCTGAGTCACGGGTTTGCTGTCCTCGGCACCTGCCCTCTGCACCCTTGTCCAGGGTGACCTTGAGTCCCTCCCACCTTGGGGCAGACATGGAGGGAAAGATGGCCGATGGCCTTCCTCCACCCTGGGGCCCACGGGCAACTTGGCCTGGTTCTGTGGACCCGCTTTCTGGCGTACACCAACGGCCTCAGCCTGTGGGCAGTCGCAGGGACCACAGCCCGGATACTCCCTGAAGGAGGACTTGGATGTTGCCAAGGCTTTGGCACCATGGCCTTGAACTCTGGTTAAGTCGAGGGAGCTCTGTGCCAGCCACCCACGTGGCACGTGTGCCCTGATGCCCCCCACAGGAGGTGGAGTCCATCCAGGCTCCCAGGGTGGGGAGCGTCCAGGAGGTGGCCCTGGGTTCTTTGGCCTTGCACCTGAATTCTTGGGTTCTGCCTGGGGGTGAGCAGCACCGTGGCTGACACATTCAGGGGTCAGGAGGAAGTCCCTGTGGTGCGCTTGTCCTGAACAGGGGTGGACTTGCCAAGCTCTCAGGTAACTGCCAAGGCACCCAGTGTCACACACAGCTGCAGTGCCACAGCTGGTGTGTCACATTTACGCTTTTGCCCAAGCTACAGTTAATAAATTCCTACAGCCAGCATCCTCATTGCCCTGGTAGGTGTATGTTAGGTAGGTAGTTTATCTTGGCACCCTCTCGGGCGAGTTAATTGCCCAAGGCTGCAGGTTCTTGCCTGTGATCTCTCTCCTTTAGTTTGGGGTTCGTGTGATGGCCACAGTAGGGGTTGGGAAGGCGACTTCTGTCTTCCCAGCCTGGGTCGAAGCAGCCTTGCTCTGGGACAGCAGCTCTGCACCTCGGTCCACACCCCACCCCCACCCCCAGGTGACACCTGGGCACAGTGCCCTCCTCCCGGCTCTGGCTGCTTCAACACCTCTGGGCATGGGAGCAGAGCCAGGTTTGTTCCCTGGCAGGCAGCGTGGCCGTTTGCCCAGGCCTGGTGGCTGGTCTGACGCTCTCAGCTTTCACCAGGTCCGTCCTGCCCCCAGCGGGGCTGAGAGCGAGCCCAAGGTTCTGTTCCCGGCTGCCCACCGAGAGGCCCTCTCTGCAGAGCTGACCTGGAGAACGCGCCCAGCTCAGGGCGGCAGTGGGCTCGGCTGACACAGGTGTATCCAGGACACCGACCAGGAGGGCGTGGAGAGCCCACCCTTGCTCTAGGGGTGTTGGAGTATCCCTGGGTTTCAAAAGGGAACGCCTGAGAGAGCTTAAGGTCTGCCCCCACACATATCATCTGGCACCCGCAGGGTTGCCTGTGCTCACGCCGATCGGAATCTACACCATCAGCTGCTCTGGGGGGTCTGCGTCTAGGAGGTCTCCCAGGGAAACAAGCCATGACTCCCACAAGGGTTTTCTACAGCCTCATTTCATTTTAAAGATTTATTTATTTCTGAGGCCGGTGCTGTGGCGTAGAGGGTTAACGCCCTGGCCTGAAGTGCCGGCATCCCATATGGGCACCGGTTCGAGACCTGGCCACTCCACTTCCAATCCAGCTCTCTGCTATGGCCTGGGATAGCAGTAGAAGATGGCCCAAGTCCTTGGGCCTCTGCACCCACGTGGGAGACCCGGATGGAGCTCCTGGCTCCTGGCTTCTGATCGGCACAGCTCCAGCCATTGCAACCATCTGGGGAGTGAACCAGTGCATGGAAGACCTCTCTCTCCCTCTCTCTGCCTCTCTTCTCTCTGTATAACTCTGACCTTCAAATAAATAAATCAGTCTTTTAAAAAAAAAGATATATTTATTTATTTAAAGAGTTACAGAGAGGGAGAGAGAGAGAGATCTTCCACCTGCTGGTTCACTCCCCAAATGGCCCCAACAGCCAGGGCTGGGCCAGACCAAAGCCAGGAGCCAGGAGCTTCTTCTGGGTCTCCCACGTGGCTGCAGGGGCCCAAGCACTTGGGCCTACGGTTTCATTTTAATAGAGGAAAAGTTGGAGATGCCTTCTAAAGGCCCCAGTAAGCACAGTTTGGGGCAGGCGCGCAGAGACCTGGGCTCAGTGGGATGTCCTGCAGCCGCCACAGATGTCCCTCAGGTCCCTGTGACACAGAAAGCCACCCGGGCCACATTTGTTGTGGGCAGACAGTGAGGGCAGAAGAGCATGAAGCTGTTCACAGAAAATGTGGCCTTTCACTCAGGCACAGAGCTGTTTGGGAGGATGGCCACCAGGATGCCAAGAGTGCCTTTCTCTGGGTGGTCTCTCCTCTCTTCTTTTTTCCGCCTGATTCTCCCACGACCCCCCCCCCCCCCGCCCCCGCCCGCCCCGGCCAACACACACACACAGTGTAGTTTCCATAACACAGTGACAGTTTGCTTTAAAAACCATTTCAGGGGCTGGCGCTGAGGTACAGCAGGTAAGGCCACCACCTGCAGTGCCGCCATCCCATATGGGCACCGGTTCGAGTCCCAGCTGCTCCACTTCCGATCCAGCTCTCCGCTATGGCCTGGGAAAGCAGTAGAAGGTGGCCCAAGGACCCTGCACCCACATGGGAGACCTAGAGGAAGCTCCTGGCTCCTGGCTTCAGATTGGCTCAGCTCCGGCTGTTGTGGCCATCTGGGGAGTGAACCAGCGGATGGAAGACCTCTCTCTCTGTCTCTGTCTCTCTCTGAAACCCTGCCTTTCAAATAAATTAAAAAAAAAAAAAAAAGCCATTTCAGGCCACATTCATTTGTCTGTAGAATTCCCAGACAGAGATCTAAGATTGCATAGAGGGCATATTTTCAAGTCATTCCCCCTTTTTTAAAAAAGATTATTTATTTATTTGAAAGGCAGAGTAACACAGAGAGAACTTCCATCTGCCGGTTCACCTCCCTAATGGCCGAAATGGCCGGGGCTGGATCAGGTTAAAGCCAGGAGCCTGGAACTCCATCTGGGTCTCCCACATGGGTGGCAGGGGCCCAGGTACGTGGGCCATCTTCTGTTGCTTTCCCAGGCGCATTACCAGGGAGCTGGCTGGAAGTGGCACAGCTGGGACTCATGGGAGGTTGGCGTTGCAGGCGGTGGCTTAACCCATTATGCCACAACAGCAGACCCCAGGTAGGTTTTATTGTCACCATGTTTTTTGGTTTTTTTTTGTTTTTAAGATTTAATTATGTATTTGAAAGGCAGAGTGACAGAGAGAGAGGGAGAGAGGGAGAGAGAGATGTTCCATATACTGGTTCACTCCCCAAATGGCCACAACAGCCAGGACGGGGTGAGGCTGAAGCCAGGAGTCAGGGTGGCAGGAACTCTAGGACTTGGGCCGTCCTCCACTGCTTTCCCAGCTGCATTAGGGAACAGAATGGGAAGTGGAACAGCCGGGACTCGAACCGGCGCCCATCTGGGATGCCGGCCTCACAGCCGGTGGTTGCCTTGTGCTACAACGCCGGCCCCGAGAGACAGCACGGATTTGCAGGAGGAGAGCGAGCAACCCTGGGAGCCCCTGGGGACAGGACGTGCAGGGCGGAAGCACAGCCATCCCAGGGCTGAGCTCCTGGCTCCCATTCGCTGCCGGGCCCGGAGCTCCCGGAGAGCGGCCCCTGGGTGTCTGAGGTCCCTGACGCCCAGAACAGGATGAGCGCTCGGAACGCTCACGGGAACTTTCTGGTTTGTCCGCCTCTTGCTGCAGACTTGCACCTGGCCGCGGAGCTGGGGAAGACCCTGCTGGAGAGGAACAAGGAGCTGGAGGAGTCCCTGCAGCACATGTACTCCACCAACGAGGAGCAAGTGCAGGAGATCGAGGTGAGGCGCCTGCCTTGGCCCCAGCATGCCTTTGTGCCACCTAGCAAAAGGCCCCTCGCGGCAGACAACTGTGGTCCAACAGCCTTGTGCAGTCCACCCCTTGCGCAACTGCCCCATCTTTTCCCCCTACCCATGGACAGGAATACCTCAAAGCACGCCTGTCCTCGGGAGTGGTGGGAGGGACACAGACCCCTGCCCCACTCCAGAGGGTACTGAGACCCCACCCCCACTCCTCTAGTACCTGACTAAGCAGCTGGACACGCTGAGACACGTGAATGAGCAGCACGCCAAAGTGTACGAGCAGCTGGACCTCACCGCCCGAGACCTGGAGCTGACCAACCAGAAGCTGGTGCTGGAGAGCAAGGCTGCCCAGCAGAAGATCCATGGGTGAGCGCCGGGGCCGGGCGCGGTGACTCGTGTGCTGCTCCGGGTACCCGAGGGGGCAGGACTTTGCCCCTGCTGATTTTACATGGCCCAGTACCCTGCCCACAACCCTCATTCTGGTTTGCTTGTTTGTTCTTAGATTTATTTATTTACTTGAAAGGCAGAGAGAGAGAGAGAGAGAGAGAGAGAGAGAGAGAGATCTTCCATCCACTGGTTCACTTTTCAAATGGCCACAACAGCCAGGGCTGGGCCAGGCTGAAGCCAGGAGCCTAGAACTCCATTCAGGTCTCCCACGTGGGTGGTTGCAACCCAAGCACTTGGGTCGTCTTCTGCTGCCATCCCCTGCACGTTAGCAGGGAGCTGGATCGGAAGCAGAGCAGCCTGGGACTCAAACTGGCATCCATCTGGGATGCTGGCATCACAGGCAGTGGCTTAACCCACTGTGTCACGGCGCCCACAACCCTTGTTTAGGCACCAGCGTACCAGGCTCAGCTTAGGTGCTGGGGACATAAGGAGGGGGCACAGGACACTGTCTGCTCCCGGGAGCCGCAGCCTGGGAGCCAGTGCGCAGGTTTTACTGCAGGATATCGGGGTTGACAAGGGAGAGAGAAGTGCCCGAGGGGCTTAGGTGGCACCTGCTCAGCCAGCAGGTGTGGGAGAAGGTAGGTCCTCAGGCACACAGAGAGGGCCCGCGCGACCTCAGCTCCAGGCAGCTCGGCCTGGGTTGCCTGTGTGTCCCCTACCTCACATCCTCCCACCCGCAGGGAGCCAGAGCTCCAGGGAGGAGGGCTGGCCCCGCCCCCTGAGAACCCCTCCCGTGAGTGTCCCCCACTCCAACCCCAGGCTGACGGAGACCATTGAGCGCCTGCAGGCCCAGGTAGAGGAGCTGCAGGCCCAGGTGGAGCAGCTGCGGGACCTGGAGCAGCTGCGAGTGCGCAGGGAGAAGCGGGGAGCGCAGACGCACCATCCACACCTTCCCCTGTCTCAAGGAGCTGTGCACCAGTGCCCGGTAGGTGAGGGCTGCAGCCCGGGGAAGAAGGAGAGGGTGGGCGGCGGGCTGCAGGTGGGGCGGAGAGCAGGTGCATCGTGCAGGCTGGGGGAGGGGCTGTTGCTAGTGCTGGTTGTAGCCCTGGTGTTTGCCGAGCACTGTGTATGCCCCACTGTGCCCATGTCCTGCAGAGAGGTGCATTTTATTCTGCCCACGCCTCCGGTGAAAATGCAGATGCTGCAAGGCTGTGCCTTATCCCAGGTCACCTGTCTATTTATGTTTTGAAAGATTTGTTTATTTGAAAGGCAGAGTGACAGTCAACGAGAGAGAGAGAGAGAGAGAGCAGATTTTCCATCTGCTGTTTCATTCTTCCAAATACCCACAATAACCAAATCTGGGCCAAGCTAAAACCAGGAGCCAGGAACTCCATCCGGGTCTCCCACATGGGTGGTTTGGAACCCAAGCACTTGGGTCGTCTTCTGCTGCCTCCCAGGCACATGAGCAGGGAGCTGGATTGGAAATGCAGAGTGGCTAGGACTTGAAGCAGCGCTCCCATAAGGGGTGCCAGTGTCCCAGGCAGCTGCTTCATCTACCTGGCCACTACACCTGCCCAAGCTCACCTGCTTAGGAAGAGGCACAGCCAGGTTTCTGATCCCGCAGAGCCTCCCATTGCTGAGCGAGGAGCAAGGGCAGAGCCCTGGCCAAGGTGGCCTGTGGTCCTCAACAGCCTCCCAGGCCCTGAGCAGTGGGAGGAGCAGAGAGGCCTGGGTTAACCGGCCCAGCAGACAAGAGAGGAAGATGTGTAAGTGCGCACGGCTGGGCGGCAGCCTTGGCCGTGACTGCTGCCCTCTGCCCACCTGCCCCGACACTCCCAGGTGCGAGGACGCCTTCCGCCTGCACAGTTCCTCCCTGGAGCTGGGCCCGCGGCCGCTGGAGCAGGAGAACGAGAGGCTGCAGACCCTGGTGGGGGTGCTGCGGTCCCAGGTGAGCCAGGAGCGGCAGCGCAAGGAGCGCGCGGAGCGCGAGTACACGGCCGTGCTGCAGGAGTACTCGGACCTGGAGCGGCAGCTGTGCGACATGGAGGGCTGCCGCCTGCGCGTGCAGGAGCTGGAGGCCGAGCTGCTGGAGCTGCAGCAGATGAAGCAGGCCAAGACCTACCTGCTGGCCCGGGAGGACCACCTGGCCGAGGCCTTGCTCGCGCCCCTCACCCACGCCCCCGAGACCGACGACCCTCAGCCGGGCAGCGAGGACGACTCCGGCACCCAGGACGGCGTCTCGTCTCCCGACCACGCCGTGCGCAAGAGCTGCAGCGACACGGCGCTCAACGCCATCGTGGCCAAAGACCCAGCCGGCCGGCACGCGGGCCACCTGACGCTGCACGCCAACAGCGTGCGCAAGCGCGGGATGTCCATCCTGCGGGAGGTGGACGAGCAGTACCACGCGCTGCTCGACAAGTACGAGGAGCTGCTGAGCAAATGCCGGCAGCACGGGGCCGGCGTGCGGCACGCCGGCGTGCAGACCTCGCGGCCCATCTCCCGGGACAGCTCGTGGAGGGACCTGCGCGGGGGCGAGGAGGGCCCGGGGGAGGCCAAGGCCGGGGAGAAGAGCCTGAGCCAGCACGTGGAGGCCGTGGACAAGCGGCTGGAGCAGAGCCAGCCCGAGTACAAGGCGCTCTTCAAGGAGATCTTCTCCAGGATCCAGAAGACCAAGGCCGACATCAACGCCACCAAACTCAAGACTCACAGCGGCAAGTGACCCCCTCCGGCCCACAGCCTCCCTGGGGGGTGGGGGGCGGGCCACGGGGTCCCTCCCGCCTGCACCGTGCAGCGTCAGGCTAGTGAGAGAGCCCGGTAGCAGCAATATAGCAGAGCAGGTGGCTGCTCCGGGAGGCCATGCGGCATGGGGTCCCCCCGGAAGTGGAGGCGGCCAGCCTGTCCTGCCTTCGAATCAAAGCCAAACGTCCCAGCTCCCCCGGGGACTCCGAGGCTTCCCATGCCCTGGCTTACTCACCCTGGGCCTCGCCCTCAGATGGGTGGCCAGGCTTCTAAAGCCATTCTGTAGCGGTTGGCTCTTTTTTTTTTTTTTTAATTTCAATTTTTCTGAGAGATTTGCAATGCAAGGTCTCCTCGACCCCTTGCTACTGGAAACACTTGAAAGGGGGGCCTCGGAGCCGGCTGTGGCAGGCTCTGGGGTCTCCTGGACCACCCACTGCTTCTCACCAGGCACTACTCGCTGTCATTCCCCTAGCGCTAGCTGCCCACCCCCAGGGTCCTGAGCAGGTGGCAGATGGCCCCTGCTCCAACCTTGGTGCGTTCCCTGCGCTCACCACAGATCTGTAGCCAATCACAGGAGGCCAAGAGGGAGCCTCAGGCCAGCCTCCTCGCAGACCAGCCCCGGAAATGCCTTCTGGGCTCTAAGCCTTTGTAGGGGCCAGGTGTGGGGAGCCTGCCCTCTGCCTCTGCCGCCCCTCTCCGTGCCCGCCCCTGACTCAGGGACCATGACATCTCGTGCACTCCATGCTCCCCACAGGCCCAGCCTGGTGCCGGTCACAGCCCCCAGGACGTCCTCCTGGGCAGGTGCCACCAACCAGAGGGCCCAGTGTCCATGCTCACCCCCCTTCCCTGGGGACTACCTGGGACTCACCCTGCGCTGAACGGTACTGAAACGGGACGAGGACAAGAACCATGTTCTCTCCTTCCCTCTTGTCCTTTGTGGGGGAGGGGGCTTGAGCACCCAGGAGGGTTGAGGCTTCACGGACTCAAGCTTCAGCTAAGAGGAGCCCCGCACAGCCCGGGGCTTCTGGTTCTGTCTGCCGCCTCCCCTGGAACCCCGGGAGTCAGAGGAGCGGAGCCGTCCGGTGGCAGGTGGTGGCCCCGGCTTCTGTGCTGGGAGCCCAGTGGGAACCTTGATGCCTTATTTATTTCTAAGGGGTAAAGGGGTTTTCTCAACAAGCACGCCCAACCTCCCTGGAGACCACCCTGCCCTCCAGGCGGCACTGTGACGCGAGCTGGCGGCCGGGTCCCTGGGCTTGTGCGAGTCGGACCTTCTGTCATTTGGGGCTGGGCAGCTCCCGGCCCTCGCTGTGTCTCTGTCGGGGAGGGGATGGTGGAGAGCTCCGGCCTGTTTGCTCCCCAGCTCTGTAGCAGCCACTGAGTAGCATCACTTCTGAAGCATACACGAGAGATATATTTACAAATGCTTTATTCTCTTCTTTAATAAAAAATGCGTCAGTATTCTAAAAGCAGAAATGGCCTCCGAGCATCTCACATGCCTGTCTCCCTGCCCACATACTGTGGTGTGGGGGGGGGGGGGCCTGAGTCCACCCCTGCGGCCCCCTACCTCCTCTGAGGCTGCTCAGGGCCTGAGTGTTGAGGATCCCCCTCCTCGCCTCCTTGTGAGTGGCACCAGGCGGCTCCAAGTGACAGGTGCAGGGACGCTACATTGAGTGTGTGCCAGCTGCCGCAGCCACGACACAGCGGTGAGCACAGCAGACAGGACCTCATCCTCGAGGAGTCAGGTTGAGAAGATCCACGCAAAAGCAACCACGTGGAAAACCAACAACCGAAGGTGGTGCAATGGACAGGGCTGCAAGAGGGCCGGGCACGTGGGCTCGCTGGGCGAGGCAAGCATCCAGAATCACCTTACATAACGTGACGTGGAGAGATGCCCAGTATTGTCAGTCGGGGAAGAAAATGTCTGGATAGCCCCTTCCAAGGTGGGGAGGGAGGGGGCAATGAGGGGAAGGTGAACCCCTGGCTGAAGGCAGTTGGGCGGCATCCACAGGTGTAGGGATCCAGCTGTGACTTGAAGGGAGCAGCCCCTCACCCCGCCTGGGCCCCCTCAACCTGTGAGAAGCAACTGCAGGGCACATTTTAAAGATTTATTTATGAGAGGCAGAGAGAGGTATCCAACCGCTGGGACCCAGATGACCACAATGGCCAGAGCTACACCGATCCAAAGCCAGGAGCTTCTTCCAGGTCTCCCATGCGGGTGCAGGGGCCCAAGGACTTGGGCCATCTTCCACTGCTTTCCCAGGCCACAGCAGAGAGCTGGATCGGAAGTGGAGCAGCCGGGACTTGAACTGGTGCCCATATGGGATGCTGGCACTGCAAGCGGTGTCTTTACCTGCTATGCCACAGCGCCAGCCCCTGCAGGACGCATTTTGACAGCATTGGTTGTGGGGTTAGAAGCCCTCCTGGGTGGCTACCCAGAGGTGGAATGGTAGCAAGAGAAGTCACTGACCCAGCCCAGCTCCTGAGGCCCCCAGGGAACTGGAAAGTCCGGGAGGCAGACCAGCCCTTGGCAAGCCGTCCACTGGGGCCACAGGACAACCCCAAGAACAAGAGGGCCAGCTCCTGGTGTTGGAGACCCCACACCTCTCTTCCATATCCTTCAAGACTCTCACACCTCACCCCTTCCCAGGGCTGTGACCCAGGTCCCCCAAAGTTCAGTCCTCCCTGGAGGGGCTCACCCAGCCTCGCTCTGGCACCACAGCCGGTCAACCTCTGGGCTGTTCTCAGCGAAACAAGAGCGTGTGCGCCAAGTCGGCTTCCATGCTCCCCCTGCCCGCTCCCAACCCGGCAGTGGCCACTTGGAGTGTGAGAACCCTCCCCAGCTCAGACATCAGAGCCCCAGGCACGCGGCCACAGGTGTGGGTCAAGGGGCACCCTTGCAAGATCTGCCCTCTCCATGCTATCAACGCCCCCACCCTCCTTCCAGGGCTCCTGCGTGGGGTCCCCTGCGGTGCTGGATTTTCTGGTCCCTCCCCCAGCTCGGAGCCGACCAACAGCACAGGTGTCGTCCGCAGTGCCAGAAGAAAACACTCCAGAATCTTTGGGGCTCCGTTTCTTGCTGCCTCCTCCACTCTCCTGTTTGCAGACAGGAAACACAAACGCAGTGCTGTGGCCCTCCACCACCTGGATGTGCAAGAAAAGCTTCCCAAGTCCTCCCTCGGAGCTGGGTTCGGGGTCCAGCTCGGAGCCTGCTGGGGGAAAGTGGGCCTCCCGCCAACGCCCCTTCCCTGGGTTCCCAAAGAGCTGGGAGCAGCCTCCTGGGGGTGTGGTGTGGGGAGCCCAGCGCTGGGTCCCCAGCTAGCGGCTTGCACCTCACCTGGACAGCGAGGGTCCTGCGCTGCTGTCACCTGTATCCAGAGGGCTGGAGAGCACACGTGGCTCACATGCAGGCACAGCCAAGAAGGAAGCTGTGGCCTGTCCCCAGCCACCTGCCCACCCTCTGCTGTTTCCAGCTGCCCCTTCCTCCAGCCCCAGCACACTCTGTCCCCCTGCTGGCCTCCCCTGCGCTCAGGCCTCCCTGGATTGGCTGCCTCCCAGACTCCACAGTGCCAGAGTCACCGTGGTGAGGACGATCAGCCAGCAGACTCCACCCACCTTGCAGACCCTGGGCTGAGCTCCCCAGGGCGGCTCTGTCTTCAGGGACTGGGCAGACAAGGGTGGAGAAAGCAGCTGGCATGGTGCCCGGCCCCGAGTCCGCACACAGCAGAACTGAGCCAGGGCCCAGGCTCCTTGCAGAGACCTGACGAGCGTTTTCTCTGCAGCCTGGGAGGGGACTGGGTGCCGGGCGCCAGCGCCATGCTAGCCGCGGCACCTGAGCTTCACTCCCTCTGCAACTTTCTGAGACGGCTTTGAAACATTTTACCTACTGGTGTGGGCGGTATACAGGTTAAGCAAGCAGATCCAGGTCACAGGGGAAGATTCTAACTCAGACCTGCCCAACGCCAGCATATGTCACTGCGTGTTTCCTGTCCCCACGAAGCTGTGAGTCTGCTGGGGGCCATTGAGAAGACAAAGGGGAGCTCTGGGCGGGTCTACCCTGGGGAGCTGGGCCCCAGCTCACTGGCCGTAGCGGGGGACCGGCATCCGCAAGCTCCTTGGTGCCAGGACTGCCTTGGCGTGATTATCTTCCTTCCCCCCACCTCCCCTCGCCCCCACGGATGTTGCCCTCCTGAAGGCTTGGGAGCAGCAGGATGGAGAAGGCTGATTCCAGCGCAAACCTTTCTATACACGGCAGCAAGCAGCCCCTCTCAGCTCGCCCCCCCACCCCGGAAGCCCCCATTCTGGACGGTTCTCAGCAGCAGCAGGTGACAGGAGCCGCCTCCCAGGAGTCTGTCTCCTCCTCTCCTCAGCCCCCCCCCCCTTCTCCCCAAATCCAGGCCACCAGATGGCCGAGCAGGCTGTGTTTATCTGGGGCCTTGGAAACCTGCGGCTTCCTTTCCCTGTCCTCTGGGTGAGCGCAGGCCTGGAGCTGCTTCCAACTTCGTTTTCTCTAATCTCGCAGCCCTCGGGCTTTTCTGCCCAGAACGGCTTACTGCAGTCCCCATGGAGACGCCCCTGTTCCCGCTGAGGTCTGGGGACTAAAGGCAGACGGGGAGGCACCCAGGATCTCCTTCCAGCCCAGAGGACAATGTCAGTCGCACCCCCTCCCCAGTCGGGTCTTACAAAGCCGGCGCCTGGGAAGCCGCTAATTCCAAGATTTCACCGTCTCACTGGTGCCAGGATGGTCCAGGCCCGACCTGCCGCCCAGCTGTCTCCATCAGCCCACATCCCCAGGACGTCTAGCTTTTTCCTAAAAATCGACCTGGTCACTAAGGAGGGGCAGCCCCTCGGGTGAGGGACGTGGTTCCTGCCGCTCTCCCAGCTCGGTTTTCCGCGGCAAAGCGACCGCACCCAGGCTGGGCTGTGTCCGGCCCCTCCTCACCTCTCCAGTCTCCCCCACCCACACAGCTGCTCCCTAAAGCTGGGGGCGGCGAGGGGGTCCCGCATGGTGGACCCTGGGGTCTGTGCCCCTCCCCTCCTGCCTGGCAGGCGTCACCCCACCCACACGCGCTAGGGGGATTTGCTTTGGGGGAGCACACGGCCTGAAGCTCCCAAAACTCAGCTGCACCAGAGCTTCGCTTCTCCCTCTTCCCAAAAAAATCACTCCTACAGACGCCAATTTATGCATATTTTTATGAAACGCCCCAAGCCTGCCATCTTCTAGCGCCTGGGATACAAGCCCCAAGCAGAGGCCTCCCTGGAGCGTCCACTGTGGCAATTGCATCAGAAGAAGAAGAAAACGGGCGAAGCGGAGCAGGGTCCAGGGTGGGCGCGGGGTGGGGGAGGCAGGAGCCGGCCCGTGGGCACAAGGGCCGCTGAGCTGCGTCTGCGCGTTGAGCGGTCCCGGCGGAGGGAACCGACTCCAAAAAGAAGAGATGTTTCTGGAGGGCTTAGGGTTGCTTTCACGTCGGTCCGCTGCCTGGCCAGTGTCCCCCTCAAGCCGACCAGGCCTCCCGCAGGCCGCTGCCTGGGTAGCATCGCCGCGAGCCCAGCTCGCCGCGTCCCTGCGCGGGGCCCCAGCAACAGGGCGGAACCAAAGTCGCGCGGGCACTGCGAGCTTGCGGACCGCGAGCGAAGAGCGCCGCCCGGAAGTGGCCCGGAGACCAGAACATGGCGGCCGCCCTGTGCCTTCGCTCGGGCCTGAGCCGAGCTGGAGCCTGGCTGCTGTTGTCGCCGCCCGGGCGCTGCCCGCGCCGGGCTCTGCACAAGCAGGCGGACGGCACGGAGTTTAAGAGCATCTACAGCCTCGAGAAGCTTTACCCCGAATCCCAGGGCAGGGACACCGCCTGGCGGATCCCGGTGAGCCGGAAGGGCAGGGCGCAAGGGGCGTTTCCGGCCGCTGCTAGGTGACGACCGGAAGCGGGGCCATGGGCTGGGCGAAGGGGCTGCGTGGAGGCGGCCGCCGCGCGGGGAACGTGGCGGTCGTCGTGGGAGAGGGCTGGGCGGTGGTGCCTGGCGTGGCTGGAGACTTGCGGGCGCCCGGAGAGGCCTCTGGACGGGCTGGTGGCCTTGGCGCGCTCGCGTCCTGGCCCTCCCAAGGGGGTCAGCGCCGGCCAGAGGCTGCCAGGGCGTGGGCTACCTTTCGGAAGGTCGCGTTTTCCCGGCGCCCCTGAGACAACAGGGGAATCCTGCAGGATGCGTGCACTGCGCTCTCTTGCGTGCAGGTGCAGTTGCGCCCAAATGGAGTAGGCGTTCCTTCTTCCATCATCCCACAAACCGACACCAGGGGCTGCGGTAGCCAGCAAAGCAAAACTTCTCGTGCAAGGAGTCAGGCCATACCTCAAATAAGTAGGGAACACGGAATGGTGAGATGGTAGTTCGGAGAGAACAGGTCCCGCTAGACGTAGGGAGTGGGTTTGCAGTGTTAAGTAGGGCGGTCTAGGGCAGCCCCTGGCATTGAGTGATGACCTGGAAGAAGCCAACCCAAGGCCTCCGGGAACGGGGAGAGGCCACAGTCCCAGGCAGAGGGAACGCCGGTGCAGCAGGCTTGAGGCGGAGGAGGGTGGGTGGGGCAGGCCTGTTTGCAAGGCCGCCTGGCCTCCAGCATTCCCGCTGAGGGATGGGGACTCGTTGGAGGGATTGGGGCACAGAGCAGGATGGTGCACCTTGGCTGGATAAGGGCCAGCCCTCGCACAGTGCCTTGCGGAGAGCGGGTGGCTGAGCAGTCAGACTGGAGGCAGGAGAGAGGACGGGCAGGGTGGAGCAGGCAGAGTCACAGGAAGTGGTCAGATCCTGGATACATTCTGAAGGGGAAGCCTACAGGATTTGCTCATGGATTGGATACAAAAGTGAGAATAAGAGGAATTGAAGCCTGGGGCCTTGAGCAGTGGAAAGGAGTTAGCATTAACTGAGATGAGAAAGGGGCGCTACTCGTCGTTCATTCAATAACACCTTACCGCGAACCCACTGTGTCGGGCGGTGTTTCGTGCATAGCAGGTGCAGCCGTGAGCAGCCAGCCAGACTCCTGCTTCGTGGGAGGAGCCTCAGGGCGTGAGTGGAGGACTTGGGGCTCCTTCAGATCCTTAGGGAGGGAGGAGCCCTGGGTGGGAGGCGCGCCCCGGCATCCCAGAGCAGGCCTGGGGCACCCGCTGTGTCCACAGGGCTGGAGTCGAGGAAGGAGGCTTAGCCAGCGGAGATGAGAGAAGAGGTTCTCGTCTCTGCACAAGAAGGAGCTCAGACCTGAGACAGTGGTGGTAAGCAGGGTGGCAGAGAACGACACCTGACAAACCAGGCAGGCGTCTCAAGAAAGGGCGGAGCACGCAGTCCGTATTCAGACCCCGGCTTGTGAAGGAATGGGGTCCAGGTCTTTCCACCATTTCTCCTTCGCCCTTCCCTCTTCTCCTGGACACAGGGCTTGCTGGGTCTGAGAAAGGTAAAATTCCTTTTTTTTTTTTTTTTTAAGATTTATTTATTTATTATTTGAAAGGCAGAGTTATAGAGAGGCAGAGAGAGAGGCATCTTCCATCCACTGGTTCACTTCCCAAATGGGCGCAATGGCTGGAGCTGTACTGATCCAAAGCCAGGAGCCAGGAGCTTCTTCTGGGTCTCCCATGTGGGTTCAGGGGCCCAATCTCTTGGGCCATCTTCCACTGCTTTCCCAGACCATAGCAGAGAGCTGGATTGGAAGAGGAGCAGCCGGGACTAGAACCGGCACCCAAATGGGATGCTGGCACTGCAGACGGTGGCTGTACCCATTGTGCCACAGTGCCAGCCCTGGGTAAAATTCCTCTTAAGGATATCCCAGTGATATCAGATTGGGCAGCCCCTTGGTGCTCGGCAGAGAGGATTCTGGGGTGCTTTGGTTGGGGGAAGGCTGGGACCACCTATAAAGTGACTGGGGTACGGGTACGGGCAGGGCTTTGTAGTAGAAGATACCAGGCCGCTCTGTGCCTTTCCGTGGAAGCTCTGTTTTCCTTGCACCCCTCTCAGGCGCAGGGGCTCGTGTCCTTCCTACCTAACGGTTCGAGTTTGAGCCGGCGCAGCTGGTGTTCTGCCGCTGACGGTATTTTCTTCAGGGGACAGCAGGGGAGGAGAGGAGGGATTTCAGAGACAGGGCAGTGTTCAGAGTGGCCGGGTGCTAGCAATGGAGAAAGGAGGAGGCACGGAACAGCTGGGAGCCTGGCCCAGCAGGAAGGGAAGGGGGGCGGGGTGAGGATTCCACCCCAGTTTCTTTTTTTTTTTTTTTGACAGGCAGAGTGGATAGTGAGAGAGAGACAGAGAGAAAGGTCTTCCTTTTTGCCGTTGGTTCACCCTCCAATGGCTGCCGCGGCCGGCGTATCTCGCTGATCTGAAGCCAGGAGCCAGGAACCAGGCGCTTCTCCTGGTCTCCCATGCGGGTGCAGGGCCCAAGGACTTGGGCCATCCTCCACTGCCTTCCCGGGCCATAGCAGAGAGCTGGCCTGGAAGAGGGGCAACCCGGATAGAATCCGGCGCCCCAACCGGGACTAGAACCTGGTGTGCCGGCGCTGCAAGGCAGAGGATTAGCCTGTTAAGCCACGGCGCCGGCCTCCACCCCAGTTTCTGAAACACAGAAGGGTGCAGGCAGCCAGAGACGTGCGGATTTGGAGCCCTTGGCCTGGAGGCCGGACAAGCCTCGGTGGGGGTGGAGTTTGCTCTGCACACCCAGGAGCTGAAGCTGAAGGGCCCTGCTATAGGAGGAGGCGTGGACAGGAGCCCCATCCCTGTTGGAGGCAGGCCCACCCGCCCCTGCCAGCCGAGCCCCCCATGGCCGCAGGGGCAGCAGGCGCCCACTGTGGGCTTCTCACTCCAGCCCAGTAGATGGCATTGCTTTCAGAGTCTCCCTGATGAGCGCGCACCGTGGCTTCCCCTCAGCCACGGGTTGGCCCTCCGGTCCCCTCAGCCACGGGTCAGCCCTCCGGTGGCGCCCAGGGGCCAGGAAGGTTGGAGACGTCGGTTCCTTCTTCCCAGAGGAGCGTTGCTGAGGTGGTCCCGGTGGGGGCGCCTCTCCTGCATCCCGATGGGCTGGCCTTGCCGGGACCTGGAACAGCCCGGCATCACCTTCGTGTGGACACCTGACAGCATCTCCTTGTTGCCCGGCGCCAGCCAGGGTCGCCCAGCAGGTGAGGCTTCTGTGACGCTGTGTGCGTTATGTTGCAGGAGGACGCAAAGCAAGCCGGCGGGGACATCCCTCTAGGTAAGTGATTGTGTTTCATTAACAATCAGCCGGGAGGGTGTTGGGCACAGACGCTGCTCGCGATGCCCACGTCCCCTGTGAGAGTGCCGGGTGCGAGTCTCAGCTCAGGCCCCTGCAAATGCAGACCCCGTGAGGCAGCGGGTGACGGCTTGGTCTCCCCTGTGGGAGACCTGGATTGAGTTCCGGGCTCCTGGCTTCGGCCTCACCCAGCCCCAGCTGTTGTGGGACTTAGGGCAGTGAGTGCGAGACAGCTCACTCGCTGTTTCTTTCTCTGCCTTCCAAATAGGGAAAATGAAGATTTTTTTTTTTCAATTAAAAAGCAGTCATTTGCCCTTCCACATCTCTGCAGCCCAGATAAAGAAAACCATCTCTGGCCGTGCAGAAGTGGAGTCCTTGTGGGTTTATTTCGCCTGGCGAACAAATGAGGGTGCAGCCACTCCTGGGTGCTCTGCAGGGCGCCACACGCCCTGTCACGTGCCGGTGACACGGAACAGTCTAGACACAGCTGGGTGGACGGTGTGGGAAACAAGGCTCCGTTTGCCTTTCACAGTACAAACCTGGGTGACCGCCCTCGTCCGCACGTCTACAAGGGTGGACAGGAGACGCCATGACTGCCTCGGAGGGTGGAGAGAGAAGGCGGACGTGCTGGCTGGGGACAGGGCTGGGGGACTGCCATTAGCCTGACTTTATTCCCCACATGCTCACAACAGCTGGGGCTGGGCCAGGCCGAAACCAGGAGAACTCCGCCCAGGTCTCCCACGTGGGTGCAGGGGCCCAAACACCTGGGCCGTCTGCTGCTGCTTTCCCAGGAACATTTGCCAAGAGCCGGACTGGAGGCAGGACAGCCGGGGCTCCGTCGGGGCGCCGATGTTGCCCGTGGACCACCGCTCTGGCCGCCGATGGCATCACTTTAGGAATCAGCACCTGCCCGGCGCCTGCGAGGCCCAGCGGCCGTGGCCGAGAGAGAAGCCCTGAGCTCCTCAGATTCAGAGTGTCGGGTCCCCTAGAGCGCGCCAGGAAGGGCAGCCAGGGGCGCGCGCTCCCTGTGGCCCTCGCGCAGGGTGAAACTGAGCCCAGCTGACAGCAGCACAGGGGAAGACACCCCAGGGCCTCGGCCGCCCTGTAGCTCGAGGCTGCGCCCTGAGGGTGTGCGGAGGGGAGGAGGACGCCTCGCATCTCAGCAGAACCGGCAGCCAGGAGGGTCACCAGGCCTCCTGTTCTGTGGAGGCCTCAGCCGGTGCCATCAGCCTGGCCCACGTGGCCCGTGTGGCTCCAGGCACCACGTGGAGTGTTCCCGTGTGGGGCCGGGTGCACTTGCTACGCCGTCAGAGGATGGGTTTACCTGGGTTTTTCCAGGGGAGGAAGCTACTGCGCCACAGTGCTAACAGGGGTCCCCACCGCCTGGCGAGGCTGCTCTTCGCCGCCCCGGGGCCGAGGCAGCAGGTGAGGGGGGGAGGTCGGCATGGGCGTGCCCGCTCGGCGCTGACAGCCTACGCGGAGTCCACGTGCACCACGTCCCCGGTCTGTGTGAAGGCCGCTTGAACAGGAGCCCTTGCCTGAAAACAGATGACCCGGGGCTTGGCCAGGCGTCGGTGGGCTGTGCTGGCTGAGGCAGACGGCCAGGTCCTACCCGGACCTGCTGTGCTGTCTGTGTCCCGGGCAGCCGCTCGCCCGTGACTGCACCCTGGCTCCGACTGCTCCGCCCGCCGCAGCCACCAGCCTGCTGGTGCCGTTGGAAGGGGCATGAGCGACGGGGACAGCCAGGCCCACGGCGAGTGAGCGGTTGCATGTGTGGCCACGGGACAGGTGGTTCTATGTGCGCACCTGCTTGTTTTCCAGACCGCCTGACCATCTCGTACTGTCGGAGCAGCGGGCCTGGGGGCCAGAACGTGAACAAAGGTACCGGCGCCCCCTGTTCTTCAAGCCGAGCTCCCAGAGGGCTTGAGGGGCCCTG
Organism: Lepus europaeus; assembly: GCF_033115175.1. NCBI lineage: Eukaryota > Metazoa > Chordata > Mammalia > Lagomorpha > Leporidae > Lepus > Lepus europaeus. The sequence goes on along the minus strand of NC_084844.1, from coordinate 5,588,116 downwards.
TGCTCACACCCCCGGGGATAAAGGGATTTCTCAGCAGAAGCTGAAACACTGCCGGCTCACAATAATCCTCCTTCTTCCCTGGACTCGGGCTCTCCGCTGGGGGCGGTTAGGACCAGGACCGGCTTGTGAGGCGAAACAAAGAGAACCAGTGAGGGGTGGGGGAGGGGCGGCCCCCACGAGCGAAGCCCTGGGCCCTGAATGGCCAGACGTCCATTGTGGTCCAGAGGCGCCTCTGGGTCTTTGCGGGCTCCGTGCCCGTCCAACCGGGACGTGGGCTGAGGTGGACGGGGTCGGGTGCGTGGCCCCCTTTGTACCGGGACCCATGCTGCCGCCTTCGCACCCACAGTGAACTCCAAGGCTGAAGTGAGGTTCCATTTGGCCACTGCCGACTGGATCGCAGAGCCCGTGCGGGGGAGGATCGCCGTCACGGTAACCGCCGCCCCCTCCCCGCACGCCCTCCACGGCTTTCCAGCCCCCACTCCCCCCCACTCCGTAGGATCCTGCTTCTTCCTCTCTTCTCTGCAGCATAAGAATAAGATCAACAGGTGCGGAGAGCTGATTGTCACCTCGGAAAGCAGCCGGTATCAGTTCCGGAATCTGGCGGATTGCCTGCAGAAAATCCGAGAGCTGATCGCCGAGGCCAGCCAGACGCCCAAGGAGCCGTCCAAGGAGGACGCCCAGCTCTGGAGAGCCAGGTGCCGGGAACGCCCCTCTGCCGGCGGCTGATTCATGGGGGGGGGACCACCCAGGTCACAGGAGCAGTGTAGAGCGAGGCCTCCCAGCCGGCAGGCGGGCGGGGAGAGGGCTCCGGCCCATGGCAGCACCCACGGGCTTCCAGCCTGTCACCACCTCGCAAAGCAGGGTTGGGCCTTTGAGCCTCATTGTGATCCTTTTGTCTTCAGGATAGAAAACAGGAACCGGGCGAGGCTGCGGCAGAAGAGAGCGCATTCGGCCCTCAAGGCCAGCAGGAGGGTGGACGTGGACTGAACCCGGGCAGCCGGCCCCGGGAGAGGAGACGTTTGTCCGTTTCTGCTGCCGTGCGAGCTACAGCGCTGGTGCCATCGCGAGAATGCTCGCTGGACCGTGGGCACGGGCACGGGCGCGGAGGTCGACGTGGGCTGTCAGCGTGTCGTCCAGCCTTGCGTGTCAGCTGCAGTAAAATAAATTTCCGACCAGCAGTGCCCCTCTCGGTCACCCCAGAACAGACTCCCTGCCCTTCCCTGCGCCGGGAGCCGCCTCGCTGCCTCAGTGCGGAGTCGGGCAGGGGAGCCAGGAGCGGGTTGTGGCCTCTGCCCTGGGAGGGGAGGGGGTGACAGGGAAGGGGGGTGGCGAGCCTGGAGGGAGAGGCCCGCGGCAGAGAGCTCCGTTTGAAGCTGGAGTGGGGAGGAGTCGGGTGCCGGGGTGGGGCTGCGCCGGCAGTGGGCTCCTGGGCAGGAGGGCCGAGCCAGGACAGGGGAGAGCCCCCCGGCTGCCGCAGCCACAGCAGACCCTGGCGCATAGGGATTTCTTAGAATGTTCCGTGGCGTTTTGATCTCGTCCCCTCGACAAACACTGTTGCGCGTTGTCCTGTCCCGCGAGCCGTGCTAGGGCAGGCGGCTTACGTGAGTGAGCGCCTTGGCCTTCGTGGGAGTCCTTTGTGACTTCTGCAAAGGGGCTGGAGGACAGGACCCTGGCCTGAAGGCACTCAGCTGACCGGAGCCCAGGCGCCCGCCCAGGACTGCGGCGTCCTTTCGTTTACTCGGTCAGCAAACATGCGCCGGGAGCCGAGCACTGGGCCAGAAACCAGCCGGCAGCAGAGCCTTTTCCCGAGAATTGATACTTGCTCAGGCGACAGTAAAAGCCAAGGAGAAAAATGACCCCGGGTTCTAGTAACAAAACAGGCTCAGTGGGTTGTGGGAGGCACAGGAGTGACGGCCTCGCCAGGGGTCCCATGGAGGACAGGCGTTGGCCACCCTGGGGTGCTGGACCCCTGGAGAGGCTGTTGGGAAGATGGGTCTGCCCAGGACAGGGCAAGGAGAGCCGGCAGGGCGGTGGGCATAGGCCAGCCAGCTGTGCCCCCTGTGTAGTCTGCAACCCATGCTGGACACTGGGCAGTGGCCGTCAGGGGTGGGGAGAGGAAGTGTCAGAGCCCAGGGGGCCTGAGAAATGGAACCTGAGCAGTGCCCTGGGCCGCCACGGAGGGGCGCAGGTGAGTGAGGCCAGGCAGAACCTGGGGGTGCCTGCACGGATGGCAGCGGAGTCGGTGTCCCTGTGGGTGACCCGGGGCACAGCGCTGGGCCCAGAGGCCCCGTGAAGCCACACGGAAACGCTTTGAAGAAATGCAGAGGCGAAGAGAAACCGAAGGGGGCGGGGGCGGGGGCAGAGCTGGATATTTAAAGAAAATGCTGAGTGCAGCACAAGGCACACAGGCGACCCCCAAAGAGGGTTGAGCGAAAGCGGCCGCCCCACAAGGCTACAGTTCCTACGTGACGCCGAAGCAAAGACAAGTTCGTAGTGGGAGGGGAGGGGGGGTTCTGCACCAGGAGCTGGCTCCTGCCGCGGGGTGGGGGTGGGGGGGCTGTATCCTGACCCAAGTGGCCGTGCACCTGCTGGCACCCGAGGCCTGTCGGCACTTGGCCTGCCTGCTCACTCAGCAGACTAGCGCACGCGCTGGAAGGATGGGAAAAATGCGTTCGGGACAGAGAAACAATGTCCCTAAGGCCCTGTGGCCGGCATCACTGGGGGGGACAGGTGAGGTCTCCATGCAGGCACAGGCTGGGTTTTTAACCTGTTTTACATGGGGGGGGGGGGGCGCCTCATGGCACAGCCGGTTAAAACTGCCACATGCAACACCAGCTCCCACGCGAGCCTCCACTGGAGTCCCCATGCTCCGCTTCTGATCCAGCTCCCTGCTAACGCACCTGGGAGAGCGGTGGGAGGGGGCCCGAGTGCTCGGACCCTCATCCACATGGGAGACCCCGCTGGGGAGTTCCAGGCTCCTGGCTCCAGCATGGCCCAGAGTGAATAAGCAGGTGGAAGACTCTCTCCCTCTCTCCCTCCCTCCCTCTCCCTCTCTCCCTCCCTCCCTCTCCCTCTCTCCCCCTCCCTCCCTCTCTCTCTCCCCCCATTTCAATTTGTTTGAAAGGCAGAGTTACAAACAGGGAGAGTGGGATAGACAGAGAGGTTTTCCATCCATTGGTTCACTTCCCAAATGGCAGCAACGACCAAGGCCGGGCCAGGCCAAAGCCAGGAGCCAGGAGCTCCATCTGGGTCTGCCACGTGGGTGCAGGGGCCGGAGGACCTGGCCCATCTTCTGCTGCTTTCCCAGGGGCTTCAGCAGGGAGTGGGATCGGAAGTGGAGCAGCTGGGACTCGAATCAATTTTTAAAAAATCTTAGTTTTCTTTCAGGTCGATTTATTACAATTCATCACCCCAGCGTTTAACGTCGTAAACGTCTTCCTCACTGTGTTCTGACCACGTCAAAGGCGAGAAGCGCTAGGGTGAATTTCCACGCGGCTGCTGCCTTTCCTATTTATGGCTGTAGCATGGGACACGTGGCCTCTGTCCTTTCTGCCTGGACACCGGACGGGGAGGCTTCTCCTGTGCAGACGGACCGGGCGCGGAGGGGACGGACCACGGACTCCACGGCCGGGCCGGGGCTCCGTGGGCGTGGGCGGGGCCCCGCGGGTGCGGAGGGGCTGGGAAGCTCTTCTCTCAGGGAGGAGGGTGGGTGGGGTCTCCCGGACTCGGGGGCGAGGACCGGGGAGCGGACCGGAGCGCTCGCCTGGGCTCGGTCCGGCTCCAGCACCGCGGCTTGTCCGTTCTCGTACATTCCGTCCCGAAACCCTGGGTCTCCATCAGCTCTCTGGATGCAGGTGGGGAGGGAAAGCCCTCCGACTCCGCGGGGTGCCGGCGACCCCCGCGTGGGGTGCCCGGGCTCCACGGTGCGTGTCCGTGCAGTGCGCTCGCCCCCGGCCCGCGCGCCTTCGGGGCCGGCTTAGCAGGTGCTCGGACGGCCCATTAGGGCCGAGCAGGCAGACAGCCACGTGCCGCAGGCCCCAGTGGCCTAATGGATAAGGCACTGGCCTCCTAAGCCAGGGATTGTGGGTTCGAGTCCCACCTGGGGTAGGGCCTCTGTTTTTTTGGACTCCCCTTACCCAGGGATTCTAGGAATGACTCAGGCTTCCGGTTCGACTCGCTTGCACGGGACTCACCGGGTCTCTGCCCCCGGCGCCAGCTTTCGTTCGAGTAAATTTCCCGTATGGTTCTCATCGGGAATGGGAGGGAGGGCTAAGGGGCAGGTACGGCCAGAACCGCACGACTCCGGGCGCGTGGCGGCTCCGCAGCCAGAGTGGGTGACCGCTGAGGCCGCGGCCCCTGGCAAGAAAATGTGGCCCCGGGCCGCGCTCACCACCCCAGGTGGGACTCGAACCCACAATCCCTGGCTTAGGAGGCCAGTGCCTTATCCATTAGGCCACTGGGGCGCGACAAAACGGCTGCTGCGCGCAGGCTGTGATGGCCTGGCCGGAGCCCGTGCCGCCGGGACGGCCGCGCGCCCCCCCGGGTCCCCGGGAGGAGCGGACTCCGGGGCGGTCAGCTCGCGCCCCAGAAGCCAAGCCGACGGCGGGACTCGAACCTGCGGCTTCCGATCCGCAGTCGGACGCGGATCGCGGCGCGCAGCGGCCCGCAGGGAGTGGCCCGGCGCCGCGGGGCAGCGGGCAAGCCCACGCGTGTACATGGTCCTTCGTGGAGAGCGCGTGGGTCCCCCGTGGTCGGCCGGCACGTTCCGGTTCTCGTCAGCCAGCCGGCGCCGGAGCCCGGCCTCAGAGCCCGGAAGGCGGGCTCCCCGGAGGCGTCCCGGTGACGTCATCACGCAGCCCGCGGCGTCACAGCTCAAGAGGCATGTAATCAGGCGCCGGTTGCGCGAAGCCCCAGTGGCCTAATGGATAAGGCACTGGCCTCCTAAGCCAGGGATTGTGGGTTCGAGTCCCATCTGGGGTGGAGTGGACTCAGGCGAGTTTGTCTTGCACTTTTGTGTTTGTTTATGAAACCAGCGCAGTCTTCCATCTTACATAGCGCTTAGCTACGTTTCCCCGCGTTCCTCGGTCGCGGTTAATGTTCCTTTTCTTCTGGACGGAGCCTGGCCCCACGTGGGCAGTCTTGTTGGGACTGTGGCCTGCAGACGCGCGCCCCGTGGACGAGCGGACGCCACGCGCGCGCTATGCGTGGGTGCGTCGCAGCAAGGCTCGGGCGAGTGCGGCGGGGCTCTGTCCACGCAGCGCAGGCGCCCGTGATGGGAGAGACAGCCAGGACCCGCGTGGGCCGGGGGTTTCGTGGAGGCCGGCGGGGGCGCGAGGGCTCCAGCACCGCAGCATTGCCCCTGCGGCCGAGGCTGCCCGCTGCCCACGCGCGGCCGGCCGCCAGGGGCCGGGGGTGGGGGGGGAGCCCTGGCGTTGCCTTTTAACATTCGCCGTGGACTCAGCCCCGCGAGGATGCGTGGGCCGGTTACAGGCGGTCCCTCTCCGGCCACGCGCGTTTGCGCACGCGGCCGCGTCCTCGCTCGGTACAACGTTTTATTGGTGAATGCCCTTCTCTGGCCGGGGCGGTGTCCGAACTCCTGGGCACTGCAGCCTGAGCGCTCAGAGCGGCGCGCACCTCATCCCATTGTCTTAAATTCCTTTTTCCTTGCATTTGAAAGGCAGGGAGAGGCCTTCCATCCACCAGCTTACTCCCCAGCCCCCACAGCAGTCAGGGCCGGCCAGGCCAGCGCCAGGAGCCCCTCCAGCAGTCCCTCCAGGTCCCCCTCGCAGGTGGCCGGGCCGGAGCGCTGGACCCTGGCTTGCTTCCTCCCAGGGTGTCCAGCAAACGGCGTCCGAGGCAGAGCCGCTGGGACTCGACCCAGCCCGCCAACGACGTTCTAGAATCTGGTGGGGCCGATCTCCCCGCAGGACCCAGGGCTGCAAACGCCCGGCGGTCTGAGTGGCATCGGAGATGCAGCCATCAGTTTACTGCGACCATAGTGGGGTTGGGGGGGCAGTGCGAAGGGGGCCGCAGGCTGGGGAGGGGCTGCGTCGCATCTGTGGGCAGTGGGAAGCTAGCGCGGTTTTAAGCAGAGCAGGAAATAACCACGTCTCTCTTCTCCAAGTCCCTTTAGCCGCAGTGTGGACAATGGCGTGGTGGTGGGGGAGTGGACAAGGGCAGACGGCGCGGTTAGAGGAGAAGGGGCTTGAACAGAGGCCCCAGCAGCGGCACCCAGAAAGGAGCTGGTGCGGCTGACGCAGAGACCGAGCCCCGGGATCGTGGCCTGGGCACCTCACCCCGCACTGGCAGGGCAGGAGTTTAAAGCTGGTTATCTCAGCTCGGGTATGCCTGCCGGTCACCACGTATCCGGTTTATCTTCCCTGAAACCTACCCATTTTTCATTCCTGGGTCCAGATTCTACTTTGGTGTCATGCTTAGAAAAACCCTTCTAGGCCGGCGCCGTGGCTTAACAGGCTAATCCTCCGCCGGCACACTGGGTTCTAGTCCCGGTTGGGGTGCCGGATTCTATCCTGGTTGCCCCTCTTCCAGGCCAGCTCCCTGCTATGGCCCGGGAGTGCAGTGGAGGATGGCCCAAGTCCAGGGAGACCAGGAGAAGCACCTGGCTCCTGGCTTCGGATCAGCAAGATGCGCAGGCCACAGCGGCCATTGGAGGGTGAACCAACGGCAAAAAGGAAGACCTTTCTCTCTGTCTCTCTCTGTTTCACTATCCACTTTGTCAAAAAAAAAAAAAAAAAAGGAAAAGAAAAACCCTTCAACCTAGGGATATACATTCATCTGCCTTGAACCCACAGCTCACCTGTAAAACGCCTTATTTTTTTTAATGACTCTCAAATCTGTAAGTTATTTTTAGTGAAAAGTAAGGATGTTCTTACTGTTTTGTGAAGATTGAAATCCTTAGGCCAGTGCCTGCGTGCAGGGACCCCGAGCTGCCTGGGACCCACGGGACCCACCCCCAGGCCCAACGTGCCTGGGATTTTCTGGGTCAGGTGCCCCCCGCAGGCTCAGACAACCTTCTGTAGGTAACCGGTGCAGAGCCAGGCCCACAAGGCCGTGGGGACCCCGACCTCCATATGGAAATGCTACCCTCTCTCCCTTCGCCTTCCTGCTCCCACCACCGATGGCTGAAGAGCAGGTCCCTTTCCTGCACAATGTCTCCTGTTCTAGATTTCTCTATTCCTCATGGGGTCACTGAACTTGCTCCTCTACCTCTAGGCTGGAGGCCAAATCCGGGCCCAAGCCCTTTGCAGTGGCCGGTCAGGAGGCACACGTGTGTGCCACTGGGACGCGATAGCCTGATCCCCCCACTGCCAAGCTCCCCCCTCGGCCTCCCCTGCTGGTTTGACTCACTGGTAACATACGCCCAAGCTATTTTATTAGGAATCACAAAAAATTCTATTTGAAAGATCAAACAGAAATCTCCCATCCTCCGGTTCACTAACCAAACGCTCACAACAGCTGGGGCTGGGATTGGCCAAAGCCAGGAGCCTGGAACCCAAGTCCCCGAGCCGTCACCTGCTGCCTTCCGGAGCGTGCGTAAGCAGCAAGCCGGGCTCAGAGGTGGAGCTGGACCGTGAGCCAGGCCCTGCACACGGGGGATGCAGGCACCCGAGGGGGCACCTTGACTGCTGTGCCAATGTCCACCCAAGTCGTGTTTTCCGAAGGTTTTAGTTTCTTTTCACGCTAATTGGGATATTTTATAAAGAACTTTCCCTCGTGAATTTGGAATGTTTATCCTGAAACACAGTAAAGACAGGGCAGGGGCCAGCCTTGTGGTGACGGGTCAGCGGCCACCTGCCACGCCAGCATCCCACACGCGCTCCAGCTTGAGTCCGGCTACTTCACTTCCAGTGCCGTTCCCTACTGGTGCGCCTGGGAAGGCAGCAGAAAGTGGCCCAAGGACTCAGGCCCCTGCTCCCCCTGCCCCCCGTGGGAGGACTGCATGGAGTCCCTGGTGCTGGCATGGCCCAGCCCCAGCCCCAGCCCCAGCCATTGTGGCCACGTCGGGAGGGGAAACAGTGGATGGAAGATTCTCTTCCCCTCTAACTCTGCCTTTCAAATAAACAAGTAATAATCTTAGAATTTTAAAAAATGTTTATTTATTTGAAAGGCAGAGGCAGAGAGAGAGAAGAAAAGAGAATCTTTCACCCACTGGCTCACTCCCCAAATGGCTGCAATGGCTGGAGGTGGGCTGATGCGGAGCCAGGAGCCAGCTCTTCTTCTCAGTCTCCCACGTGGGTGCAGGGCCCAAGCATTTGGGACATCCTCTGTTGCTTTCCCAGGCCATAGCAGAGAGCTGGATTGGAAGTGGAGCAGCAGGGTCTTGAACCAGCGCCCAGGTGGGATGCAGACAGAGGCTTCACCTTCCACGCCACAGTGCCAGCCCCTAGGGTGTTTTGAGTTTTGAGCAATAAGCTGTACCCTTGACACATGCATCGTATCTGAGGATGGGCAGCTCGGATTTGGATGCTGGGTTCACCCAGCTTGAAGTTGTCTCATCACTGTGTTTGCTTCTCTATGCTGTTTGTTTCCAGTTATCCTATCCTGTAACTTTGGCCATACCGAATGATCTTTTTTTCTCCCTAATGACTTGCAGAGCAGAATTCTGCAAAGTGACCGCTTTTCTCTTTAGCATAAACTGCATGCATGGTGCCGAAACGTCCAACCACCCCAGAGGGTGCGAAAGTGACCCCCGTACGCCAGCGACTGAGGGCGTCTTCTCCGGCTGGAGTTCTCTGGGGCGCCCCACAGAAGCTTCCGGAGGCCCGGCCGCTGCTGGGTGCCTCCCTCGAACGGCATCCTGCGAGCAAACAGGTGGGTCTCTCTCCAGTTCTCCCCACCTTCTCTCACTGCTGGGAGTCCCATCAGGCAGCGGACGGCTGGGTGCCGGCTCAGCGACTCAGCGGTCGGGGGCGGCCGGGAGGAGGGCTCCGACTTCTGCTTTCCCAGTAAAGGCCTCAGGCATACCCAGCGAACACCTCCAGCAGCTCTCTGCCGCGACCAAAGAGGCAGCACACGGCTGCCTCGGGAGGGGTGGTGGGTGCTCCCTGTTTTGAGTGTGCAGTGAACACTTAAAATGTACCTCCAGGCGGCAGAGACCCCGAGCCTCTGTTACCTTCCACCGCCAACCCCGCCCTCGCTGCACACCTGGAGTGCCGGCGCCAGGCTCCCCTTGGCTTCAAGAGGCGTCAGCCGTCACGGCGCTGCCCGGGGCCTCTGCAGGGCACCAGCTCTCCAGCTTTTCGCTCGTACACGCTGCCCTCCTCTGGGTGGGCTTTCCTGAGACCCCAGGCCTTATCAAGTGAGGGGCTTCGCTTCCGTCACTCTCACGTCTGGGAATCAGCTGTGAGAGGTGGCCCACTGGAGTCCCTTCAAGGGCAACTCTCCCCCACCTCGCCTCCAACACCCGCACTTCCCGACATGGCTCAGGGTTGTCGCTAACTGCAGTGATGGGTTGGTGGGAACTGGAAGATGGACTGATGGCGGTACGCCTTTTCTGCACTCCTCCCGCTCCACCCGCAGTGTGGACCGGCTGTCTGTGACCACCACTGGGCAGGCCGAAGGCAGCACTGCCCAAGAACCAGTGGGTTTGAGCACAGGGGAAGCTCAAGGAGAGCTGCAGAGGCCCCGTCTGCCGCAGCCCAGGGCCGCACTGCGCGGAGGTCAGCCCAGAACCGAGCCAGGCCCATGCACGGCGGATCGCGGACGCAGCCCCAGCCTCACCCCCATTCTCACAAAGCGCCCACTGCTGGCGGCAACACCCTGGGCGTGAGGCTTGAGCCCCTCAACCAGAGAGACGAGATGCACAGAACTGTGTACATTTTATTTTAACGTCCAGGGTTTGGAACATGAGGGCCAGGGCTTCCTCGCGCGGTTTTATAAGTTCTCGATGGGCTGGTGAGGCCAATAGGGATACTTCTTCTTGTCCAGTTTGGTTTCTGGGAAGGCTTCGTTCAGGTCCTCAATGGTCATCTGGTCAAAGGGAATTATGTTCCTCATCTTCTCCAGCTGCACAGGGAAGAGGGAGAGAGACCGCTCACCACCTGCCGCCAGGTCAGAGACACCGGACGCCCCAGGCAAAGCCGCGGTCCCTCTTACCTGCTTCTCATATTCCTCAATCCTGGCCTTGGAGAGAGACACGAACTCTGCACAGCTTTTCACCTTCGAGAGGACGGAGAAACCTGCTGTGAAACAGCCTGACCCGGCTCCGAGGTCCAGCGCCGGTGGCTCTCGCCCCCACTGCTCTGACCACAGCTCCCCTAACGCCCACAAGGCATCCTGTGCAGGAACACCTGCTTACAAGGGCAGGGCCAGGCTCTCCAGCGAGGTCCTAGTCCGGGCAACCTACGGAACGCCTGTGTCACGGGGCCCGGTCACCGGCCATCCAGCCACACGCTCCCTGGTCCAGCCATCTGGTGCCTCCGAGCTAAGTTAGCACCTGACTACTATTGAATTTCTCTACCCGATTCCAACTCTCTTTTCAAACAGCTCTGCTGAGGTACAGTGGCCACACCCTAGGAAGCGTGTATTCAAGGCGTGCCACTCAACACAGGGAGCACCCACCACCCCCCCGAGGCAGCCGCGTGCTGTCCCTCCAGGTGAGCTTTCTCTGGGGCTTTATAAAGGTGGACTTATGGGCCTGCACTTGATTTTCTTGCCCACTTCTTTCACTTGGCGCTCAGTGTGTTCTGACATCCACCTGTCCCTTTATGGCTGTGGTGTCGCCATATCCAGTTTAATTACTTCCACCTGACCCCAGCCGCACAGCTGCACAGAGCGATCAGAATCCGCGCTACTCACATCTTCTTTTTCTTCAGCATCCACCAGGGCCGTGTATTTGTCCTCGGGCACAGGGACCTTCAGGGCGTTGAACTGCAAACACAGGGAGCGTGAGCTGTCACCATATATGCTGGAGGACGACGAAAGGGCTCAGCGCGGCTGCATCCCTGAGATCAGTCTCCACCCCACGAGGAAGCCAGGCTGCCCCCCGACAGTCGTGGTGGGAAGACGTGAACGGAGCGGGGCTCAGCGGCCTGCTCAGCCCTGGGTGATTTGTGATTAGAGAGAGGGTCTGCAGCCCATCTGAACAGGACAGGGGGCCTGGCGATCAGGAAGCCTCCTAGCACCCTGCACTTGTTAAAAACTCATTTTCTTATTTATTTGAAAAGCAGAGAGACAGACACAGACAGAGAGGTCTGTGAACACCGATCTGATCCTCCAGTGCTTGCCTCAGCTAGGGCTGGGTCCGGCCAAAGCCAGGAACTCAATCTGGTCTCCACGCGGGCGGCGGGGACCCCAGTACTGAAGCCATCAGCTGCCTCCCAGGGTGTGCACCAGCAGGAAGGTGAGACTGGAAGTGGAGCTGGGACTCAAACCCAGGCCTCCAGTGGGGAACACAGGCTTCTTAGCCACCGTGCCAAATGCCCACCCCAGCAACCTTTTACATTTTTTTTAAAAAGATTTATTTGAAAGGCAGAGTTGGGGGCCGGCGCTGTGGCTCACTTGGTTAATCCTCCGCCTGCGGTGCCGGCATCCCATATGGGCACCAGGTTCTAGTCCCGGTTGCTCCTCTTCCAGGCCAACTCTCTGCTATGGCCCGGGAAGGCAGTGGAGGATGGCCCAAGTCCTTAGGCCCTGCACCCGCATGGGAGACCAGGAGGAAGCACCTGGCTCCTGGCTTTGGATTGGCGCAGTGCGCCGGCTGTGGCAACCATTTGGGGGGTGAACCAACGGAAGGAAGACCTTTCTCTCTGTCTCTCTCTCACTAATTCTACCTGTCAAATAGAGTAAAAAAAAAAGAAAAAAAAAAAAAAAGAAAAGAAAAGAAAAAAGAAAGGCAGAGTTACAGAGAGGCAGAGGGAGGGAGGGAGGTGTTTTCCATCTGCTGGTTCGCCACCCAAACGGCCACAATGGCTGATGCTGGGCCGATCTGAAGCCAGGAGACTATTCCAGGTCTCCCACATGGGTGCAGGGGCCCAAGCACTTGGGCCGTCTTCCACTGCCTTCCCAGGCCACAGCAGAGAGCTGGATCAGAAGTGGGGCAGCTGGGACTCAAACCCCACCCACATGGGATGCTGGCCCCGCCCTTTTGCATTCTAATGAAAATCTGATTTCTCTTTTACAGGCAACTTCACAGACTGACTGCAGCGCTAGCGCTGCCTGACAGACCGAGATGGTCGCCTTGGTAGACGGCTCTCTGGTACAGCCCCCGCACTTAGGGCGGGGCCTGGCACAGAGAAGGCCCTCCACACACATCTTCAAATGAATAAGCAAATCAACACTGGATACTGAGACCAATGATGTGTAACAGGGATGGGCGCTGGGGCTGCTGCTAGGAACGCCTGTGTTCCACCCTGGAGTGCCAATCCAAGTCCCAGCCCCTCCACTCCTGATCCAGCTTCCTTCTAATGCACTTGGGAGGCAGGAGATGAGGGCACACGAACTCGGGTCCCTGCCAGCCACATGGGGGACCTGCATGGAGGCTTCTCTGGCTTTGGCTTGGCCAAGCCCAGCTGCTGTGGGGATTTCGGCACTGAACCAGTAGCCAAGAGCTCTCTCTTTATCTCTCTTTTTTTAAAAAAGTCCAAGTACCTGGGGCCTGTGCTGTGGCGTAGCAGGTAAAGCCGCCACCTGCAGTGCCGGCATCCCATATGGGCGCCAGTTCGGGCCCTGGCTGCTCCACTTCCCATCCAGCTCCTTTTGCTATAGCCTGGGAAAGCAGTGGAAGATGGCCCCTGCCCCCATGTGGGAGACCTGGAAGAAGCTCCTGGCTTCAGACTGGTGCAGCTCCAGCTGTTGCAGACAATTGGGGAGTGAGCCAGCAGATGGAAGACCTCCTTCTCTCTGTGTAACTCTTTCAAATAAATAAATCTTAAAAATAAATAAATAAAAAGCCTAAGTACCAAATGAGGCATTACAGCTGTAAGGGACAGTGAACAGCAGAAACAACTCGACGGTCCCCCGCGCCAAGGCTGTGCCGGGCCTTTCCACCGCAGGCCCGGCACGTTTCTAAGCATCACGCTGTTTCCAAAGCCTCCTCTGGGCACTGAGCCCCACCATCACCCTCCCTGCCTGTCATCTCGCACCTCCTGCTCCCCACCCACAAACCACTTCACCAGATCAGCGCTCTGCTTGTCTACAACTCACCTTCTTCTCAAAGTCATCCACCAAGCCGGCCTTGGCCACATTGGCCTTGTAGTAGGCCCAGTCGATAGCTGGGGGGTTCTCGGGGAGAGTGGCCAACCTGTTCACAGCAGAAAGCCAAAGTTACGTCTGTTCCCCGAGCAGCAGAAAACCCACAGGCAGGACCCTGTTCCTGACAGCGCCAGCCTCAGCAGGGTCATCGCAAAAATGCAAAAGGGCTGTTTTTATTTGGGAAACGCATGGGTTTCTTCTTCGTCAGGAAGGTATCAGAATTTCAATGTAATCCCAAATCACTGAGCTGTGGCCAAGTACAGGGCTCCCTTAGGAATGTACTGACCTGGAGCTGAGGGTCTCGTTCCAGGACTTCAGGGAGTTGGCAATGGCCTTCTGGTTTCGGGGTATGATCTCTCCAAAAGCTACCCAGTCTATGGCTTTTAGAGCAAGTTTGCGCCCCGCCATCTTGGATCCTGGAAAATAAAACAGTCTGATCACAACAGCGTCTCGGAGAGAATCCTGGGAGGGAGGACACCACAACGATGGGAGAGAATCCAGGGAGGGAGGGCACCGCAGCGACGTGCAAGTCCTCAAAGAAACAGATCTGCATCCCGTGAGTGCTCGGCGGGCATTAATCAGAGAGAGATCAGCTTCCCAAAGCCAGGGGCTCCGACCCGGCACACGCACACACATTCTCTCCCGCGCGCCTGTCCCTTCCCCAGCCCCAACTCCCACTTCTGCTTAAAAGCCCGGCTCTCTATTTCTTGCCTCCAGGCATCTGGAAATACTGCTGCCATCAAAGTTCACACACTGCATAACAAACAGTTCGTGGCCTGGTCGGCTAAGCCTCTGTCTGCACTGCCGGCTTCCCATATGGGCACCGGGTCAAGTCCCGGCCGCTCCACTTCCGATCCAGCTCCCTGCTAATGCACCTGGGAAAGTGGTGCATCCGTGTGGCAGAACCGGAAGAAGCTCCAGGCTCCTGGTTTAGGCCTGGCCCAGCCTCAGCCATTGCATCCATTGAGGAGTAAACCAAAGGATGGAAGATCTTTCTCTGTCTCCCCCCCTCTCTGGAATTCTACTTTTAATTAGATATTTTTCTTTGACAGGCAAAGTTAGACAGTGAGAGAGACAGCGAAAAAGGTCTTCCTTCCATTGGTTAGGATAGGAATTGGATGGGAAGTAGAGCAGCCAGGACTAGAACTGGTGCCCGTATGGGATGCCAGAGCTGCAGGATGGGACTTTAACCTGCTGCACCACAGCACTGGCCCCTAGATAAATGATTTTTTCTTAAAAAGAGTCTAGGGGCCGGCCCTGTGGCACAGTTGGTTGATCCTCCACCTGCAGTGCCAGCATCCCTTATGGGCACCAGTTCTAGTCCCGGCTGCTCTACTTCCTATCCAACTCTCTGCTATGGCCTGAGAAAGCAGTAGAAGATGGCCCAAGCCCTTGGGCCCCTGCACCGGTGTGGGAGACGGGAGGAAGCTTCTGGCTCCTGGCTTCGGATCGGCGCAGCTCCAGCCATTGTTCCCATCTGGAGAGTCAACCAACGGACGGAAGACCTTTCTGTCTGTCTCTCCCTCTCACTGTCTCTAACTCTGCCTCTCAATTAGATAAATAAAAAAAAAGTTTAAAGCGTTTAAATCTACTTCCACTCAGATTGTGTTTAATGGTTCTCCAGCGCACAGAACCTGACCGTAAGTTTCAACAAGGACTAAACAGAGCTGACTGTGGGCTGGAACTTCCCGACCCGTGAGCCGGGGACAATCAGCCCTGCTCACCTCTGGCTGTCAGAGGAATCGAACGAAATCGCGCCGGTCAGCTGGCTCTGCAGGCTCACACAAACGTAAGGGGCTCTCCAGCCCCCACCCCTCCTCCCCCCAGTACACCTGCAGCACCAGCAGGGCTACGCACTCGCAGTATGTATGTGAAGGTGGGAGGAAATGTTGAGTGAGTGACCTTTAAAATAAACACACACACACACACACACACACACGGAATCAGTCGAACTCGACCAGGGTCCGCTCAGAAGACCGAAAGGCCAAAAAGCACTTCACAAGCTATGGAGCGGATTACAAAGGAGGTGGGGAATCTTCCTGGAGGTCTTACATGAAAAGCTGTCGAACACCTGCCACCTCCGGTCTTTCCTACGGAGCGGAGAGGAGGGTGACGGCCGCAGGGGCTGCCTTTAAACCCAGCGCCCTCAGAGACGCCGGGCGCGCCCGCATGGCGCAGGAGCCACAGCTACAGAGGCCGCCGTCCTCCCGTTCGACGCTCAGCCCCCAGCGCCTGGGACAGGGGCTCGGGGACAAGCCCCCTCCCGGGACGCCCCTCGGCAGGCGAACACGGTGCCCGCGGGACAGCCGAGGGAAGACAGCCCGGCCTCCGCGACCTCGCGCGAGGGAAAGGTGAAGAGGGGAGCGCGCAGCCAAGAACAGCAGCCACACCCGGGGCGCTCTGCAAGCCGCTCAGTCGAGAGCACGGCGTTCGCGGCCGGATGCGCGGCTTGGACGTGACCAAGCAGAGGGACGCGCCCGAACGCAGGCCCTGCACCCCCGGACCCCACTCACCTTCACCGACCCCGGCGACTCCCAGTCCGCGCAGCAAGAAACGGAAGTGGGACACCGGAAGGCCTCCCCTCAGCCAATGGCGAAGCCACAGGGGCGGGCCTTGAGGCGTGTGTCAGCCAGTAGAATTGGCGGCTTTATCCAGGAAGTCCCGCCCCTCGCGGCCGGCGCAGCGCCTGCGCTTCACGGGCTCCCGGGCGCTGGTTGGGGGCGCTCCCGTCCCCTCTCCCCCTGCCCCACCCCCGCCGATGGGCCGGCCCGGCTCTCCCTGCCGAGAAATGGGCCGGCCCGGCGGCGCGCGGGCAGCCGCGGCGGCGGCGGCGGCGGCGGCCCAAGATGGCGGAGCTGCAGCTGGACCCGGCGATGGCGGGGCTGGGAGGGGGTGGCGGGAGCGGGGTGGGCGATGGGGCTGGGCCGGGCCGCGGGCCCCCCAGCCCTCGCCCTGCCGGCCTCACGCCCCGCGGGCACGCCCGCTCGCCCGCCGCCGTCGCGCAGCCGCTGGAGCCGGGTCCCGGACCCCCCGAGCGGGCGGGGGGCGGCGGCGCGGCCCGCTGGGTGCGGCTGAATGTAGGCGGCACCTACTTCGTGACCACCAGACAGACCCTAGGCCGGGAGCCCAAGTCGTTCCTCTGCCGCCTCTGCTGCCAGGAGGACCCGGAGCTGGACTCGGACAAGGTGCGCCCCGCCCTCGGGCGCGCCCCCGGGCCTTCGGACCCCCTCTTCCTCCCAGGCTCGTCGGCCGAGTCTTGGGACACGCCCCCGACAGGCCAGGACCCCATCCCCCCGCGGCCCCCAAGGCCTCCCCGGAACCTCAGAAGGGTCCCCAGGCACACCCCGGCGCTGTCGGACCCCGCCCTTGGCTCGCTACACGGCGTGCACCTGCGCCTACTCCACACCCCTTCCCCACCTTTCTGCCCGCCTCGCCCCAGCCGGTCCCTCGGCCCCGCGCTGCCGGTGCCAGGTGCACTCTGAACCGGGTCAGGGCGAGCCGAGGCGTCGATGTAGCTCAGACTTCCCGCGGAAGCCCTTTGCCAAGTTGAATGAAGGCTTGGGTCTGATGGTGTGGGACGTGCTCCTTGTACCGCACGGCTTTGCTGTGGCCCTGGTCCCAGAACTGGAAACTGGTATCAGTCACTATGCTAGGTGCAACCCCCAAATCCAGTGCACTCCTTGGGAAGAGGCTGCCATTTGGCGGTATTGGGGCGAACCTAGGCTGACGGGTTAAGATGAGGAGTGCTGTTGGCCAGGGTGCATGACTGTTAACCAGAGGGTTGAGAGGTGACACTGAACCCGCCACCGGGTTAACTGTAGTTTGCATTTGTTTTCAGCTTGACCATGGCTCCCTCCACCCCGCTGGACCCCTGTGGCACGCGGGGGCTTCCTTTGCTGCCTTGGTCTCTTCCTCCCTCTCCCCTAATCTTGGATGGACGGAAGCCCCATCTTTCCCTAGCTTGGAAGAAAGGAGATCCCAGAGCCCTTGCTCATGTAGGAATTATATCTGCCGTCATCTCGCAGCAGAAGCCTCTTACTGTAAAGATGAGTAGGGCTGGAGCCGCGCAGAGCCAAGTCCCGGCTGTACCAAGCCTCCTCTGGGCGCAGAGCTGCCGTGTGTGTGTGTGTGTGTGTGTGTGTGGCAGCCGGCAGAGCGGGCTCCCGCTGACAGTGGTCCTGTGTGTGTGTGTGTGTGTGTGTCAGCAGCCGGCAGAGCGGGCTCCCGCTGACAGTGATCCTGTGTGTGTGTGTGTGTGTGTGTGGCAGCCGGCAGAGCGGGCTCCCGCTGACAGTGGTCCTGTGTGTGTGTGTGTGTGTGTGTGTGGCAGCCGGCAGAGCGGGCTCCCGCTGACAGTGGTCCTGTGTGTGTGTCTGTGTGTGTGTGTGGCAGCCGGCAGAGCGGGCTCCCGCTGACAGTGGTCCTGTGTGTGTGTGTGTGTGTATGTGTGGCAGCCGGCAGAGCGGGCTCCCGCTGACAGTGGTCCTGTGTGTGTGTGTGTGTGTGTGTGAGCAGCCGGCAGAGCGGGCTCCCGCTGACAGTGGTCCTGTGTGTGTGTGTGTGTGTGTGTGTCAGCAGCCGGCAGAGCGGGCTCCCGCTGACAGTGGTCCTGTGTGTGTGTGTGTGTGTGTGTGTGAGCAGCCGGCAGAGCGGGCTCCCGCTGACAGTGGTCCTGTGTGTGTGTGTGTGTGTGTGTGTGGCAGCCGGCAGAGCGGGCTCCCGCTGACAGTGGTCCTGTGTGTGTGTCTGTGTGTGTGTGTGGCAGCCGGCAGAGCGGGCTCCCGCTGACAGTGGTCCTGTGTGTGTGTGTGTGTGTATGTGTGGCAGCCGGCAGAGCGGGCTCCCGCTGACAGTGGTCCTGTGTGTGTGTGTGTGTGTGTGTGTGTGAGCAGCCGGCAGAGCGGGCTCCCGCTGACAGTGGTCCTGTGTGTGTGTGTGTGTGTGTGTGTCAGCAGCCGGCAGAGCGGGCTCCCGCTGACAGTGGTCCTGTGTGTGTGTGTGTGTGTGTGTGTGAGCAGCCGGCAGAGCGGGCTCTCGCTGACAGTGGTCCTGTGTGTGTGTGTGTGTGTGTGTGTGTGGCAGCCGGCAGAGCGGGCTCCCGCTGACAGTGGTCCTGTGTGTGTGTGTGTGTGTGTGTGTGGCAGCAGCCGGCAGAGCGGGCTCCCGCTGACAGTGGTCCTGTGTGTGTGTGTGTGTGTGTGTGGCAGCCGGCAGAGCGGGCTCCCGCTGACAGTGGTCCTGTGTGTGTGTGTGTGTGTGTGTGTGTGGCAGCAGCCGGCAGAGCGGGCTCCCGCTGACAGTGGTCCTGTGTGTGTGTGTGTGTGTGTGAGCAGCCGGCAGAGCGGGCTCCCGCTGACAGTGGTCCTGTGTGTGTGTGTGTGGCAGCCGGCAGAGCGGGCTCCCGCTGACAGTGGTCCTGTGTGTGTGTGTGTGTGTGTGTGGCAGCCGGCAGAGCGGGCTCCCGCTGACAGTGGTCCTGTGTGTGTGTGTGTGTGTGTGTGTGTGGCAGCCGGCAGAGCGGGCTCCCGCTGACAGTGATCCTGTGTGTGTGTGTGTGTGTGTGTGAGCAGCCGGCAGAGCGGGCTCCCGCTGACAGTGGTCCTGTGTCTGTGTGTGTGTGTGTGTGGCAGCCGGCAGAGCGGGCTCCCGCTGACAGTGGTCCTGTGTGTGTGTGTGTGTGTGTGTCAGCAGCCGGCAGAGCGGGCTCCCGCTGACAGTGATCCTGTGTGTGTGTGTGTGTCTGTGTGTGTGGCAGCCGGCAGAGCGGGCTCCCGCTGACAGTGGTCCTGTGTGTGTGTCTGTGTGTGTGTGGCAGCCGGCAGAGCGGGCTCCCGCTGACAGTGGTCCTGTGTGTGTGTGTGTGTGTGTGTGGCAGCCGGCAGAGCGGGCTCCCGCTGACAGTGATCCTGTGTGTGTGTGTGTGTCTGTGTGTGTGGCAGCCGGCAGAGCGGGCTCCCGCTGACAGTGGTCCTGTGTGTGTGTCTGTGTGTGTGTGGCAGCCGGCAGAGCGGGCTCCCGCTGACAGTGGTCCTGTGTGTGTGTGTGTGTGTGTGTGGCAGCCGGCAGAGCGGGCTCCCGCTGACAGTGGTCCTGTGTGTGTGTGTGTGTGTATGTGTGGCAGCCGGCAGAGCGGGCTCCCGCTGACAGTGGTTGTGTGTGTGTGTGTGTGTGTGTGTGGCAGCCGGCAGAGCGGGCTCCCGCTGACAGTGGTCCTGTGTGTGTGTGTGTGTGTGTGTGTGGCAGCCGGCAGAGCGGGCTCCCGCTGACAGTGGTCCTGAGCTGAAGCGCGTTGCTGGCTAAACAGAGGTTTTCTTAGGGAGCCGGAATGCCCATCCCGAGCCCAGGTTTAAACCACACGGCGATACCGTTTGCTCCTTCCCTTTCTGAATCACGCTGGTACTTGTCCAGGCAAAGGTTTTTGAAGTTCAGGCCAGTGAGTGCGCACCTGTAACCCGCTGTCTGGAACGGTCGCAAGCTCCGGGACACCTAGTCAGTCCTCTCGCTTGCCGACAGTTTGCGCTGAGCAAAGATCCAGGCGAAACCTGCCCTCCTGAAAACGTTGTTGGCTGCGGGGGAAACCCTCTCAGTGTAGCACCGCTCCTGCAGCCCCCAGTGATGCGTTGTGTTTGGTTGGCAGGACGAGACGGGGGCCTACCTGATTGACAGAGACCCCACGTACTTTGGTCCTATCCTCAACTACCTCCGCCACGGGAAGCTCATCATCACCAAGGAGCTGGCAGAAGAAGGTAAGAGCACGTTTGCGGGAGCATTTCAGAATCCAGCTGTTCCACACACTCAGAGAGCGGGGTTTTCTTTGGGATTTGCGTGGAGCTGCGTGGTGGGGGCAGCCGGTTTGTGAACAGGAGCCGGAGTCTTGGCTGAGAGAGCCCGCCAGCCTCCGTGCAGCCTTTTTTCCCACTCCTGGATGTCCACGGCCTGGAGCAGTGCGTCTCTTGACACCGAGTTATTTATATTTTCAATTTTACTTTGAACTCGCAGCTATAAAAAAATAATAAAAGCTTGGCCTCATTTCTTTAAGACTCTGGTCTCATGCCTCCCCGTATTTCTGCAGCTGACCTAATTCATTCTCGGGCTCGTTGCAGGCATATCATTGGTTGCCTCATCCTTTTACCCCGTGGGGTGCTTGGACAGGAAGTGGGTCCAGGTGGTGTGGTCCTGCTGAGGGCATTCAACTGATCCCGGGCACCCTGGTCTGGGAACGTTAGCTCTGAGTTAGAAAACTTGTAGTAGTTGTGCTAGTTAATGAATAGTGACTGCAAAGCAACTCGTTCAGCCAGTAAAAGGAAGAATTACCCTCTGTTTTTAAAATGCCCTTTTCGGGGCCAGTGCTGTGGCGTAGCGGGTTAAGTCATGGCCTGCAGTGCCAGCATCCCATAAGGATGGATGCCGGTTTGAGTCCCAGCTGCTCCACTTCGATCCAACTCCCTGCTAATGTCCCTGGAAAAGCAGCAGGTGGCCCAAGTCCTTGGGCCCCTGCCCCCCTTGTGGGAGACCCAGAAGAAGCTCCTGGCTCCTGGCTTCAGACTGGCCTAGCCCTGGCTGTTGCAACCACTTGGGAGGTATATCAGCAGATGGAAGATCTCTCTATATATATAACTCTGCCTTTCAAATAAATAAATCTTTAAGAATAAGTAAATAAATAATGAAATGTGCTCCTTTCTTTATTTTTTAAATTAACCTGTGTGAGAGGCAGAGACAGACAACTTGCATCTGCTGGTCCACTCGCCAGACACCCTCAACAGTTAGGTCTGGCCAGGCTGGAGCCCGGAGCTGGGAACTCAGTGCAGGTCTCGTGGGTGACAGGAACCCAAGGTCTACAATGGCAGGAGGCTACGGTCAGGAGTCGGAGGTGGACACCGAATCCAGGGACCCCAGTGTGGGATGCAGGTGTCTTAGCCTCTTAATTGCTAGGCCAAACACCCACCCCCAAGATGTCATTTCAAGCACATACAGTGCCATCGGGAGGAGCACAGTAACTCCAGCTTCAGCAGTGCCCGACTCGTGGGTCTTCCTAGTGCCTTTAATTAAAAAAAAAAAGTTATTTTGAAATAATTTCAAACTTAAGAGAGCAAGAATAATACCAAAAGCTCCCTCTATCCAGATTCACTCATTTTTTACTTTTTAAAATTTATTTGTGTTCTCTGTCTCTCTCTCCCTCTCCCTCCCCCTCCCCCTTCTGTTTATCTCTCCTCCCTCTGCCCACCGCGGTCTCTGCTGTGGAACTGTCTGAGACTGTGCGACAGGCCGCATCTCTCAATGTTCCGTGTACAAGGGCGGCTCACACAGCCACAGTACAGTTACCAAACTCAGGAAGTTCAATACTGGGAACTGCTTTTATCTGCAGCTAGGTTCGTTTTCATCAGCCGTCCTAGGAACGGCCTCCGGGCACCCTTCTCTCCTGCTGCGGGGTCACACGTGCCATAGTTGTCCTGTCGGAGTCTCTGACTTTGTGTGGCAGAGGGGCCTTGCAGTATTTGCCTTTAATATTGTTCAGACCGTAAGCACCCTGTGAATTCGACACAGTCAGTTCTCTTTAGGGCCAACTGGATAAAAAGTGCGAGTTCAAGCCAGGCGCAGCATGGCCGGTTCCAGGCCCTGAGTGACGTGGGGACGCTGTCCATCAGCGCACGTGTGGGGCCAGGCAGGGAGCAGCAGGGCCCGGGTTTGTGTTTGCAGGGCGCAGCCTCTCCTTGTGTCCCGCACACCTCTGACTATGGTCTGGTCCTCGCTGCAGGCGTGCTGGAAGAGGCGGAATTCTACAACATCGCGTCCCTGGTGCGCCTGGTTAAGGAGAGGATACGGGACAACGAGAACAGAACCTCACAAGTAAGCTGTGGCGGACGTCTCCGCGGCTCCCCCGTGTGTGCGTCTGGCAGGGCCAGATCCAAGGATGCCTTGCCCTTTAGAGCCCACGTCTGCATGGAGCACGGTCTGTCTGCCGTGCAGATGGCGCCGCCCCAGCCGGGGTTGTTCCGAGCAAGGAGATGGGGAAGAAGAAACAGCCGAGCGGAGCAGCCCGTGTTCATTTAGGATGAGGAGCAGGGGAGTGCGGCCCCAGGCCTGCCCTCTCTGGCAGAACCTCCCCCTCCGTCCACAGCCCGCAGGAGGCCTGCTTCTCCATGCTGGCCCCTCTTCGTAGGGACAGCCTTCACGGGGGGGGGGGGGGGGGGGGGACCCTGCCCCTCCGCCGCTTGCGGGCCGCCTGAAACCGGTCTCCTGGGTAGGCTGGAAACGCTGCTTGTGACTCATGCTCCCGGGAAAATAATCCCAAGCCTCCATTGTGGTGTCCGGGTTTTTATGTGGATTCAGAAAAAGACAAATGAAGCAGAATGTGCCCCCTGGTTCGAGCGAAGGAAAGAGAACAGGGCTGACTGTGGCTGCTTCACACCGCGGCATTTGTCGGATGTTTGGCCGCAGTCGCTCCTGTCAGGCCCCCGAGGGCCTGTGAGCGATAGGAGGGTAGCATGAAGTCAGGCAGGAAGAACAGACCCCTTCCATCCATCCAGGCTCTGTTGTGAGGAGGTGCAGTGGGCGGGGCAGAGCCGTGCTCTGCCGTGGCCGTCTGTCCTCGCCAGTTGCGGGGGGTGGCTGTTTAAGTATGAGCTGTGACAGCAGAGACTTTTCCTGCCATTCAGGTCGGCCATACATTTCCTTTTAAACGTAACACCAGTGCCTTGCTCTCCTGTGTGCGACTTCACAGAGCCAAGCTTTCTCTGGGAAATAGCAGGTGCCTCACTGACACCTGTGACAAAAATGAACTCTTACCCCCTTGTCTGCAGCGGTTTGCGGAGGGGAGAGAAGGCGTGTCCTGGCCTGTGGGCTGTAGGCGCCTTCCCCGTGTGCAGGGCTGGTTTGCCATTGGCTTGCAGGTTGCCGTAGGAAATGTGAGGTGGGGGCCCTTACCTATCTGCCATCTCTAATCCATGGCCTCGTGCACTGTTGCAGATACTTACAGCTGAGATAGTTTGGAAATCCAGCTTTTTCCCCAGTTCTCCACACCTTGAAATGCCTTGGTTGCTTAGTAAAAGTCTTGATGGTAGCCTGGATGACGTGGTTTCAGCCGTTGGAATCACAGTGCCTGAACACCTTTGCCATTAGCCAATTCCCGGAGTGCCTGGGAGCGTTCTGTCTGGCGGTTAATTAGTCCTCCGGAGTCTGAAGGCCTGTGGATTCCTACCCAGCTTGAAGTTTTTTGTTCTAGAAATGTCAAGACCTTTCTGATGCTAATTGATCTTTCAGCCTGTCCTTTTACTCAGTGACACCCTGAGAAACTCATTATTGCTGTTCACCCACACCCTCTTTGGCCCTTGGGACACACGGCCCCACGGGGGTCTGCACACCTCCCGTCCTTGGGAGGTGGGCTTCCCACCGCCCTCTGACGCCCATGAGCCCTCGTCTCTTGTAGTGGCTCCACCGTTCTGACTGCTTTGCTGTCTAACACCGTGATCGGTGACTGGCCGTGGTGCATGTGGGAGCCCCAGTGGTTACCTGGGAGAGAAAAAAGAGGCAAACGATGACATCTTCAGTGCCTGAGACCTTGACAGCCGTGGCCAAGAGTGCGCGGCTTTCTGACGCTATAGATTTTGTAACAGAAGCCTCTGGCTGTTCCCAGAGTGTATGGTTAAAAAAACCAGTGGACTCTCCTGGGGTTTGTCCTATATTCTACATGAAAGGAACTGTTTCTAATCTTAGTGCCCTGGCGGATGATGGTTACTACCTGTTTTAGGAGGAGAAAGCGTAGAAGAAAATGCAGGGTTGGCAGGCAGCCCTGGACTCAACCCCCAGCTCTACCCGCTGTCCACTTGAGGACTGCACAGCTCAGGCAGGGTGCCCCCAGCAAGCCCCGGCGTCCTCAGCCGTGGAAGGAGCGGACACCTGCCCCAGGACTGCTCTGACGCGGCTCTGGGCTTGTCCACTCGCACGCAGCCGTGAGGACGCCTGTTTGTCCCGCGCTTCCCCGGAGCCTGATGCTCCTGATAAGTGAAGCTCACTCATCTTTTTGGAAAAGTACTAAGTTTTCATCACTCTAAAGGAAGAGTTCATACGCTCCTCTTGGCTGAGCGTCCTGGTAGTGAGCCTCCGTTGCCATCTGTGCCGCCTGCCCTCCGCAGCTGTGCAGGTTCGGGGCCCCGAGTGTCCCAGGCTGCACCCTCCTCTGTGCCTTTACCCGTCCCGACAGCCGCCGCTTCCGTGCCTGAGTGTGCCTGCCGTGGCACACCTGGCACAGAGCACAGGGCCTGTCCGTTCCTGCAGCTCGGTTGTTGGCCTCTGGCTCTAGTTCACCTCCTGGAGCGGAGGTGGGGAACCTTTTTTCTGCCAAGGCCGTTTGGATATTTATAACATCATTCCCAGGCCATGCAAAAGTATCAGCTTAAAAATTAGCCTGCTGGAGACTAACCGAATCTCCAGTCCCACCCACGATCGCCCTGGCAGGGCCAGACCGGGTGACTTCATGGGCCTTACGTGGCCAGACGTTCCCCACCCCTGTGTCAGAGGGCTGACCCTTGCCCACAAATGACTTTTCTCTTCATTTAATTCGGTCCTGAACCGACTGTCCTCAGTGTCTGTGGGTTCAGTGCCACAGACTGCTCTCATTCTGACACTGCCAGTCACGAGTCCTGGGTCCTCGGGCTACCTGCACTTCTGTCTGGTTTGGCTGCAAATTCAGGGGTTCCCACAGCCCCCTGACGTCAGATTCAGTCACGTGTTAGAACAGCTCACAGAACTCAGAAACATGCTGTGTTTACTAGCACGGTTCATCCTGCAGGGCACAGTTGAACAACCAGGTGAAGACACACACCAGGCAAAATCCCACAGGGTCCCAAGTGCAGGCACCTGTGTCCCCACCCCCCACCCTGGTGCTCACAGCTCTCTGAGCCCCGTTGTTGACAGGATGTTCCGTAGATTGCATTGACTGTATCACTGGGCCTTACCTCTTCCCGTAAGGTCAGGTTTGGGGCTGAAGGTTCTAACTCCCCAGCCACCAGCTTGGTCCCTTGGCAAGCACCCGCCATCCTGAACCCTCCTAGGGCTCCGCTTCTACTTGCAAGAGCCGTCTCATTAGCGTCCGGAAGACTGTCCCCTGGAGGCAGGCAGGAACAAGTCTGTCTCTGCTATCCCACACTTCCGTAGCAGGAAGGCTACCGTTCCACACAGAGACCCGAGCAGGGAGCACCTGCAATAACGTCACATGTTGTTCCTGTCTGCATTTGTATCACTCTGAATAGGCCCAAGCAGCTGTACATCCGATATAAATGACTTCAGGGGAAAACGTGGCTTTGTTTTGCAAAGTAATCTGACTGTCTTTCCTGCGTGGGGAGACGGGTGAGATCCAAGTTTGTCAGCGTGGTTGCTCACCTAATCCCCCTCTCCAGAGAATTCTTTTGCCCACTGATTCGTGTCCGTGGACGCTTTTTTCTTTCTTTCCTTAGATCAGTTTATTGAAAAACCCCAGTGCTGTTTGTCAGAGCGGGTGATGGTGGCTGCCAGGGAGGAGTTCCCAGGCTTGCTGTCTTGCAGTGTTTGTCGCTTTGAAGAGCCCCCCCCACCCCGCCCCAGCACTCCCCCCCCCCCAGGCAGCTGCAAACCGCTGTGTCCTGACGCTGCTCCTCACTGTCGCCTGTGTGTCGCAGGGCCCCGTGAAGCACGTGTACAGAGTCCTGCAGTGCCAAGAGGAGGAGCTCACCCAGATGGTCTCCACTATGTCTGATGGCTGGAAATTCGAGCAGGTATCCTACCCTGCCCTTCCGCCAGTCGCCTCCGCAGCCCATAGGGCCAGGTGTGGTCCCAGCGCGAAGCATGGCGCCACGTGGTGCTTGCCTGGTAGTGCATGATGGAGTGGGGGAGCGTGGGAGGTCTCCCAGCTGCCCAGGGTGGCCTCTCCCCGGTCCTCACGAGCACCAAGACGTTGCGCTTGACTGTGCTGGGACACCAGCAAGCTTGTTTAGGCAGGAAGGTGCCTCCCTTTGGCTCTCCTTCCGTCTGAGGGATTCCTTCCAGAAGACTGGGGTTCAGCAACAAGCCTTCCCTGCCATCTCCCGAGACGGGGCTTGTACGCGGCGCGTCTGTGTACCCGCCGTGCAAGCTTGGCGAGCAGGCGCCAGCCGGGCAGCCAGGCGCCGTGAGAAGCTGGCCTGGTCCTCTGGCTCCTTCCGCTTTGTGCTAAAACAGAGCGACCGCGAGTCAGCTCTGCGGCTCCTCTCCGTCAGAGGGCAGAGCGTGCCGCAGACACAGGGAGGCTGGGCGCACAGCTGTGCCGTCCTCAGAGCCAGGGCGGCCATATTCTGCCGTGGGCCTCTGCAGAGCGCGCAGCCTGTGCGGCGGGCTCCTTCTCGTGGGTGGGAGTCACAAGTCTCCAGAGCTTGCTGCGCTCCGCTCTGGAAGTAGTTTCCTGATACCAAGTCTTCAGCAAGGGCTACCAAAAAGAGAACAAAAGTATTATTTGTGAAACTAGTGAGTAATTTTTTTTTAATTTAATTTGAGAGACACAGCTGCCATCTGCTAGTTCATTCCCCAAATGCCCACACTGGCTGGGGCAGGACCAGCCAAAGCCGGGAGTAGAGCCCCACCCCTGCAGCCTCTGAGCCAGGCGGCAGAAGGCCGTCCCATAACGAACACTTCCTCGGGTCATTTTTTTCGTCTTAGTGTCCCGAGGGAGGATGAGTATGTTCTCACTGTCTGTGTGCGCGCAGGGAGGCTGCGATGTCCCCGCCCAGGCCTTCAGCACCAGGCCTGCTCTGGTCGGAGGATGCCCTCAGCCTGTGGCTGCTGCTCCCCAGGGCACATGTGTTTCCCAGTTGGAATTAAATGTTGAGTTCAGTTCTCCAAAAGGGTTAAAGTGCCAGCGGCACGGAGCTGTGGTCCCTCTTCACCGACTTACCGGGTGCTTCCCAGGTCCTTCTGAGGGCCACTCTGCTGTCCAGGACTTGCGCTCATGAACCAGCTCTGGCTTTGGCTGCAGCACCTGTCCCTTTCCCTTGCCAGCAGCGCCAGGTCTTTGTCTTGGTGTTGGAGAGAGGGGGCGGGATCATGTTGATCCCACCACCGCCGAGGGGATGATTTCTGGGTGTGGGAAGGTGATGGCAGAACTCACTCTGTGCTCCCTGGGGAGGCGTCCTGCCCAGGCCCCATCAACCCCTGCGCCAGTGCCCTCCAGGGCCTTGATAGTTCCAGAGAGCTCTTCACCCTTCGAGAAGTGAAGCTGCAGGGCTGCGTCAGGAGGAGGGTGTGACGTGTGGCCCTGCGGGATCGCAAGGTCACTGTGTTCTCCAAATCGTTTCCCAGCTCATCAGCATTGGGTCTTCCTACAACTACGGGAATGAAGACCAGGCCGAGTTCCTCTGTGTCGTCTCCAGAGAGCTAAATAATTCTACCAACGGCATCGTCATCGAGCCCAGCGAGAAGGCGAAGGTGAGACCGGCCTGAGCGCGCGGCCCCGCCGCCCCGCAGCCCTGCTGGCCCGCGGCTCCCCGTGCTCCCCTCCTTCCTCTCCCCTTCGTGGTTCTCTCGAGCGTCGTGGCAGCCAGGATTCAGAGTAGGCAGGGGTTGGCACTCGGGAGACAGGAGCCAGGGAGGGGACTTCCACGTCAGCGAGGAGAAGCTGTCGCGCTGCTTACTGCACGGGGAGAATGCTGAGCGCAAAATCGAAAGAATTTTGCCTCTGTTCTTTGAAACTGCTGTTCTTGTTTTTTTGTTGGTTGCTTTTTGCTGTCTCAAGAAAAGAAAATGATTTCTGACTATTGTGACTGCCCCTTCCTAAGTTTATTTTTTAAAAAATTTGATTTTTTTTTTTGACAGGCAGAGTGGACAGTGAGAGAGAGAGAGAGAGAGAGAAAGGTCTTCCTTTGCCGTTGGTTCACCCTCCAATGGCCGCCGCGGCCAGTGCACCGCGCTGATCCGATGGCAGGAGCCAGGTGCTTATCCTGGTTTCCCATGGGGTGCAGGGCCCAAGCACTTGGGCCATCCTCCACTGCACTCCCGGGCCATAGCAGAGAGCTGGCCTGGAAGAGGGGTAACCAGGACAGAATCCAGCGCCCCGACCGGGACTAGAACCCGGTATGGCGGCGCCGCAAGGCGGAGGATTAGCCTATTGAGCTGCGGCGCCGGCCGATTGATTTATTTGAAAGTCGGGGGTCAGTGCTGTGGCACAGTACGCTAATCCTCCGCCCGCGGCGCCGGCATCCCATATGGGCGCCGGTTCTAGTTCCGGCTGCTCCACTTCCGGTCCAGCTCTCTGCTGTGGCCCGGGAGGCAGTGGAGGATGGCCCAAGCGCTTGGGCCCATGCACTTACGTGGGAAACCGGGAAGAAGAACCTGGCTCCTGGCTTCAGATCGGCGCAGCTCCAGCCATTGTGGCCATTTGAGGCGTGAACCAACAGGTGGAAGACCTTTCCCTCTCTCTCTCTCTCTCTCCCCCCCCCTCACTATCTGTAACTCTACCTCTCAAATAAATAAATAAAATCTTTTAAAAATAAATAAATATTAAAAAAAAAAAAATGGCCAGCGCCGCAGCTCACTTGGCTAATCCTCCACCTGCGGCGCCGGCACCCTGGGTTCTAGTCCCTGTCAGGGCACTGGATTCTGTCCCGGTTGCCCCTCTTCCAGTTCAGCTCTCTGCTGTGGCCCAGGAAGTCAGTGGAGGATGGCCCAGGTGCTTGGGCCCTGTACCCGCATGAGAGACCAGGAGAAGCACCTGGCTCCTGGCTTTGGATCGGCACAGTTCCAGCCATAGCAGCCATTTGAGGGGTGAACCAACGGAAAAGGAAGACCTTTGTCTCTGTCTCTCTCTCTCACTGTCTAACTCTGCCTGTCAAAAAAAAAAAGAAAAAAAAGAAAGAAAAGAAAAAAGTCAGAGTTACACAGAGAGAGGAGAGACAGATGGAGCTGGTGCTGTAGTGCAGTGGGTTAAAGCCCTGACCTAAAGCACCAGCGTCCCATGTGGGCCGGTTCACTGGGGAGTGAACCAGCTGATGGAAGACCTCTCTCTCTCTTCCTCTCCTCTTTTTTTTTCAAAGATTTATTTTATTTATTTGAAAGAGTTACAGAGAGAGGCAGAGACAGAGAGAGAGAGAGGTCTTCAATCCGCTGGTTTACTTCCAAATGGCTGCAACGGCCCGAGCTGTGCTGATCCGAAGCCAGGAACCTTTTTCAGCTCTGCCACGCGGGTGCAGGGGCCCAAGGACTTGGGCCATCTTCTACTGCTTTCCGAGGCCATAGCAGAGAACTGGATGGGAAGTGGAGCAGCCGAGTCTCGAACCAGCACCTATGTGGGATGCCAGCACTTCAGGCCAGGGCGTTAACCTGCTGTGCCACAGTGCCACTCCCCCACCACCACTCCAAGTTTCTAGCAGTTTGTTTTCCACACAGCAGGAGAGTCTGCTGCAGAAGAGCTGCCCAGGGCTGAGGCTCCACCCCCCTGCCTGGGCTTGCCAGAGCGCTGTGTTGCTCACCAGTGCCACTGGAAATCAGCTGGGGCTCCCTTTTCTTTGATTTTTTTTTAAATCATCTGCTTGAAAGGCAGAGCAGTGAAGAAAGGGGGGATTCCATCCACTGATTCATCCCCAAACGCCCACAACAGCTGGGGCTCGGCCAGGCCAAAGCCAGGAGCCCAACATCCCATCCAGGTTCCCATGTGAGTGACAGGGACCAGGCAGTGAAGCCATCATCGGCTGCTTCCTGGGATGTAGAACCAGGAAGCTGGATCAGAAGAGGGGCAGCTGAGACTCAGACCGGACACTCGGGTGTGGGATGCGCGGGGCCCCCTGCCCCGCCGCGCCCACCAGCCGGGGGCTCCGTTTCCCCGGCAGTCCGCTCAGCAGCCTGTGCCTTCTCCCCCACCTCCCACCTCAGATTCTCCAGGAGAGAGGATCGCGAATGTAAGCCGACAATCTGAAACCCGAGTCCTGAACGTGAGAGCGATGCAGCCAAGCACTTGTGTGAGGTCAAGTCCCGCTCCTGTACAGGGGCGGAGCTGCGCCAAGGCGGAGCTGAGCCTGGCCCCCAGCGCCCAGCTGGGCGAAAGCGATGGAGCCCACCCCCCCCGCAGGACTCTGGAGACGACGCGACTCCTGGCTGCGGAGCAACTGTGCAGAAGCCTGCTTTGTTTTCGGGGCCAGTGTTAGGACAGGTCTTGTGACGGCAGCGGGGCTGCATTCCCAGACAGAGCCTCTTGGGGATCTGCCTGGCTCCTTGGAAGTGGGCTGGAGAAGGGATTGCCGCCGTGCCGTGCCGTGCCGTGCCGTGTCTCCCCCGTGGGCCACGTTGGGCGGAGCAGCTGCTTTGGACACTCCCCCCGTGCACCCTCGGAGTCGTGCAGCAGGCGCAGAGGTTGGAGGGTCTTGGATAAAGGGTAGAGTTGCCACAGTGACCCCACGTTGCCATGAACAGCGCCCTCTGGGGAAAGCAAGCCGGGGCCGGGGGGGGGGCGATGTCCTGCACCCGGGGCTGGACATGGGTGATGACTGCGCCCGATGGAGGGTGACGGCTCCGCCTCCTTTGTCTCGGCAGCAGAGGCCCTCCGGACCCTTGCTTTCCCCCGCGGAGGGCGCTGGAGGCCAGCAGACGGGCGCCCCCACAGCCGTGCCTGCTCCTGCAGCCTTTTCCTGCCCGCTGGCCCTGGCTTCCTTCCTGGCTTTTCTAACAGCACCAAAGAGAAAGGACTTGTGGGCCTGTGGCTGGGGTGGGGAAGGCCGTTTGTTTGAAAGTCGCCAAATGTGTAATGTCGTTGTACCTAAAAGTGTTGTTTTTCTGTGATTTTCTCTTGAAAATGCCTTGCCTGGACATGTGATGCCTGTGTGTCTCCTTGATTTCCAGCCGTGGCCATCCTACCCCACAGCGGTGTCAGAGACCCCGCCCTGTCCCCAGCCACCCATGGCCGCTTGCTGGGCAGTCTGGGAGCGCCCCCGCCCCCCCCCCCCACTTCCTCCTTCTAGGGCGTGCCATGGTGTTGAGGGTTCACTTCCTGCCCGGCTGTGACCCCAGGGTCTGTACTGTCTGGGGAGGGGGCTGTCCCACCCCCGCCAGCCTCTCAGCATCCTTAAAGCTGGCTTCTCCGGGGCACGACTCCCCCCGTGCCGGTGACCTGGGAGCCACCGTGGACAGCGCCAGACGCCTGAGCGCATGACCGGATGGTGCCCAGGCGGCGTCACTTTTCTCTGAGGTTCTCCCTTGTTTCCTGATTTCTGTCTCCCGTGGAGTAGCGCGAAGAACCTGCTCCTAGTGCATATGTGTCCACACGCCTGGGTTAGCACACGCGTGGGTGCCCCATGTCTGGGCGTTTCCTGGGTGACATGTCAGATGAACTTCACCTATGGGAAGGGCAGTGGCCCCTTGCAGAGGGTACCAGGCTGTCCACGCTGTCACGTCAGTCAAGGGGCAGTGGAGGCAGCGGGAGAGGGGCTCGGGCGCCAGGGGACCCTGTGCCTGGCCCTGCCACGCAGGCCGCTTGTCTGGGTAGGAGCGCTGTGGGCTGGGGCCGGGGCTGGGTGGGAGCTGAGTCTGGCCCCGACTCCCACTTCATCCCCAAGGCGAGGCGGGGAAGAGGAGGAGGTGGGAGGCAGACACCAGACCTGTTACCATCATCTCTCTTAAGGGGTCCACAGCGGACCCTATGAAAGGTGACAGGAGCTCTCAGGGCAGCCGCTGACCACACCTCCTCTACACACCCAGTGCCTCGGTCACCCGAGCTGCTGGGCCTGCTTGAGGCCCCTCCCCGGGAGGGTCAGGCCGAGGACCGCGGAGCCAGCTCTGCTGCCCAGCACCATTGAGTGGGGGGTCTCTGCCTTCTGTCCTGACCCAGGCCTCAAGTCCTGCTGCTCCCGTCTCCTCAGAGGCTGGGCTTTGCCTTGGAGGTGGGGTGGGCCCGGCCCCCCGGGGCAACTTGCCTTCTGTGTGGCTGGACCTGTGAGCAGTGAGGACCCAGCGGTCCAGGTGTGGACACCCTCGCCCGCCCGCCTGGCCTGCGCCCTTGGCCGTCCCCTCGGGGTACCCTCTGTATGCGGACGTGGACAGAGTCTGAAGTGCTGTGAACTTTGGTCAGTAAAGACCCGAGCAATGAGGACCCAGCGGTCCAGGTGTGGACACCCTCACCCGCCCGCCTGGCCTGCACCCTTGGCTGTCCCCTCGGGGTACCCTCTGTATGCGGACGTGGACAGAGGCTGAAGTGCTGTGACCTTGTTTGGTCAGTAAAGACCCGAAGCAGACTCCGCACTCGAGGCCCGTGCAGTGTGGTGTCCTCTGCCGCCAGCTCCCTGGTGGCCACCATGGCTGCTTCCCAGGCCGCTCTCCCGACACGCTGACCCTCCCACTGCCGTTCTGGGGGCCTCTCCCGCTGCTGAACTGTCCAGACCGGGGGCCGGACGTGGGGGAGTGATCGGGCTTCCATTTACTGAACCTGACAAGACCAGGAGACAGCAGAGAACAGAAGGTGGGGACAGATGTCTGCTCACCAGAGAGCTGGAAGGAGACCAGGGAGGGAGGCTGAGCCGGTTAAGGGGAAAAAGCCTTCCTGGGAGAGACTAAGTGCCTGGATGCCCACTCCGCAAGAAGGCGGACAGGTAAGAAAGGTGCGGTGAGTCCAGCGGCCAACAAGCACGTGTCCATCACTTCCGCATCAGAAGGGGTGGTAGCACCTTTCCACTGGGCACTTAGGGCCGGGGACGGGATGTGCGCAGGCCAATCAGAGAGAAGCGTGCGCCTGCGCATCAGCCGGCCGGTGGGAAGACCGGCGGTGGAGAAGGGAAGAGGGAAGCCTGGCGTTGCGGCAATGGAGGCTTTGCAGGCGGGCCCTCGGGGAGGGGCGCTGGCAGCGGGTGCTGGTGCCCTGGAGAGGGGCGCAGTGAGCCTGCCTCTCGGAGGGGAGGCGAACGGCAGCGAGCCCAGCTGCTCCTGGGAGCGGGGAGCGCTGCCGTGGCCGGATGGCGCAGCTTAGTTTTACCAGTAGCAGGAGGGAGCAGTGGCTGCCGCCGCCTCCCACCTTGCTGTCTCCCCCAGTGCCAGGCACGAGCGAGCTGGTAGAGGACGAGGCTGGGAGCAGGTTTTCAAGGGTGGTTTGGGGCTGTGAGCAGCACAGCCCACCTCTGGGTGTCTCAGCTCATACAGTGCAGCCGTGCTCCTTGGAACAAGGCGCCGTGTGCAGATGATCCCTTGAGGCGTACGCACAGTGCCGACACAGTGCACCTGTGCCTGTCCTGGGGCTATGCCACCTGCTCCTCGCTTGGTTATGAGCTCAGGCCATGCAGCCGCTCGGCGCTCCAGGCCGGGGTTCCACCTCTCAGCAGCCGTGGGAGCATGGTTGTCTGCAGAGTGGGCACGAGTCCACCACCAGCCTGGGGTTCTGTGTGATGGGGGCCTGCCGGAGGCTCCGACGCAGCATTAGCGTTTGCAACAGAACATTTGTGCCATGTAGGTGGCTTGGCTGCAGGGTCCCGGGCTGGTGCAGAGCTAAAGGTCTGCACACAAGGTTTGCACCCCTAAAGCCTTCTCCCAGGTGAACTCCTACTCCATTAAACCAGCTTTTAATTCTCAATCGATTTTCTACACAGTGCAATTAAGTTGCTTCTCAGAGAGAGAGAGAGAGACAGAGAGAAAGGTCTTCCTTTGCCGTTGGTTCACCCTCCAATGGCCGCCACGGCCGGCATGCTGCGCTGATCCGAAGGCAGGAGCCAGGTGCTTCTCCTGGTCTCCCATGGGGTGCAGGGGCCCAAGGACTTGGGCCATCTTCTACTGCTTTCCTAGACCATAACAGAGCTGGGTCGGAAGTGGAGCAGCCCCGCCTGGAACCATGATGTTGGCACTGCAGGTGGTGGCTTTTACGTGCTATGCTACCGTACCAGCCCCGAAATAAATAAATCTTTAGAAAAGATGATTATCAATGTGATATGCTAATGTGTGAAAAAATACGTATTACAACTTTGGGTAGTCGTATTTTTGAGATTTATTTTTTGTTAATTTGGAAGGCACAGTTACAGGGAGGAGGAGAGAGAGAGCGAGCGAGAGCAAGCTTCCATCCCCTGTCTTTTTTTTTTTTTTTTTTAAAATGGCATAGTGGACAGTGAGAGAGAGAGAGAGAGAGAGAGGAGAAAGACAGAGAGAAAGGTCTTCCTTTGCCGTTGGTTCACCTTCCAATGGCTGCCGCGGCCGGCGCACCACGCTGATCCAAAGCCAGGAGCCAGGTGCTTCTCCTGGTCTCCCATGGGGTGCAGGGCCCAAGCACTTGGGCCATCCTCCACTGCACTCCCGGGCCACAGCAGAGAGCTGGCCTGGAAGAGGGGCAACCGGGACAGAATCCGGCACCCCAACCGGGACTAGAACCCGGTATGTCGGTGCCACTAGGTGGAGGATTAGCCTGTTGAGCCGCGGTGCCGGCCAAGTTGCTTCTAAGATTTCTATTTTTATTTCCCTTTTAAAACAAAAATAATTCATTATGACCATTGTTTTCCATGAGATTTGACAGTGAAATTTTAACTCAGTTTAACCAATCCTAGCTTTTGCCCCATGAGCCACCTTTTACCTCCTCCATGTTTATTTTCTCGGACTCGATTTTTAAAAATCATAATCTAAGTCTTAAATATCTCGGTTAGTGTATTTTAGCTGATGTCAGTTTTCTGCTAATTATTTTTTAAAGATTTATTTATTTATTTGAAAAGCAGAGTTACATAGAGAGAAGGAGAGAGGGCTTCCATCCACTGGTTCACTCCCAAATTAGCCACAACAGCCAAAGCTGCACCTATCCGAAGCCAGGAGCCAGGAGCTTCCTCCAGGCGTCCCACACGGGTACAGGGACCCAAGCATTTGTGCCATCTTCTACTGCTTTCCCAGGCCACAGCAGAGAGCGGGATCGGAAGTGGAGCAGCCAGGACTCAAACCAGCACCCATATGGGATGCCGGCACTGCAGGCAGCGGCTTTACCCACTACGCCATGGCACCAGCTCCTCTGCTAATTATTTCTAACTGTTACAAGATGGACAGAAGATAACTGTATTTCTTAGCTTTGCCGTAAGGAAACGTAGGTTCCCTCACATATTCTTGGGCTGCTCTTTGTCCAAGGCTGGGCTGCTGCTTCTGCTCATATTTCACCCCAATAACTTTGCACACAGTGTGCTGGCTCCACAGTTGGCAAGTCAAAGCCAAACTTCTCAAAACACACCCTGTTCTTCTCGATCAGCATGTAGCCAACAAGCACACATTTGACAACGAGGCCTTTGAAAGACGCCACAGAGTCCTTGAACCAGACCCTGCAGGTGCAGAGCAATGTGACTGCCAGGTGTGGGATGTCTAGACAGCGTGCCGCCTTCCTAGCGTGGCTCAGGTCCCAGGGCCCGGGCAAACGTCCATTTGCTATCGGGCTGTGCAGCCACCACATGCCCAGATGGACAAGGCCCTGAACACCCAAAGCTGAGTCCCAGACACCCACAGGAGACCAAAGAGGGAGGGTGCTGTAGGCAGGGGCCAGCCATGAAGCTGCTCCAACAGCCAGGGGTTCGGGGGCAGACCCTGGGTGAGTTAGAAGGGGTGGAGGGGCAATGGCAGAGCCGGAACCCAGCCCTGCTCTGACACTAAAGGCCAACTCCAGGATGCGACAAGGGGTCTGGGGAGTCAAAGGAGTCCGGAATGATGGGCAGGAGTGGGCAGGGAAAGCAATGGAGCCGGGTTGGCGTGAGAACATGAGCTCAGTTCCAGCCAGGCTGAGCAGGCCCGGCCAGTGGTGAAGGTGTGCAGGAGCACGAGGCTGGCTCCCAAGGGTGATTGGGTCATGAACCACATGGCCGTGGGCTGTGCTGGGCCCTCAGGGGCGCCCACCCCTGCTCTCCTAACCTCCATAGGCACCTGGGATCGAATGCCATCGGGGTCCTGAGCCACACCTGTGTGAGCGACTTTGTTCCCTGGCCTTCCCCGCAGCCTCGGGAGTTATCTTGCCCCCTGTTGGTGAGATGGGGGAGCAGCACAGCGGCGTCAGGTGGTTTGCCCGAGCTTGGGGGAACCGTGCCGGCAAAGCCCAAGGGCCCGGCTCTGAGACGGACACAGTCGTCAGGCCTCTGCAGCTGCCACGCCAGAATTCTCAGGAGTCACGGGTGAAATTCAGTGTAGGGGGACACAGCTCTGCCCCCCAAGATTGTGTTATGAGCATTCCCGCACATACAGAAAAGTTGAAAATAATAATACAACGAATGCTTGCGCACCTTCTGCTGGGATTCAGCCGTCGCTAACATTTCGTTGTGTTTGCTTTCTCGTAAGTTTGTACAGTGTTTATAATAAGATCATAGGTCCACAAGGAGAAACTACAGGCATATGATGACAAGAGGCAATTGGATTAAAAACTAGCGTGAGGGGCAGGTGTGTGGCGCAGCAGCTGGGATCCCTGTATCCCATGTTGAAGTGCCGAGTTGGGATCTTGGCTCCACTTCCAATCCAGCCTCCTGTGAGTGACACCCTGGAAGGCAGCAGGTAATGTCGCAAGTTCTTGGGTCCCTGCCACCCACTTGGAAGATCTGGATTGAGCCTCCAGCTATTGATGTTGACCTTGCTCCATCCTAGCTGTGTGGGCATTTGGGGAGTGAGCCAGTAGATGACCTCCCTCTCTCTCTCTGCCTTTCAAATAAATAAATCCTTAATAAAACGCAAACATCAGGATCGTAATGGTGAGACACAATTATAGAGCCTACGGTCTTTATGCCAAGTGGCCCCTCTAGGTAATACCCAATGGGAACGAGCCAGGGGCTTGGGCAGATCCTCCTGTACTGGTGTTGTGGCGTTAGTCACCGTGGCCAAGTGGTGGACCACGGTAAGTGTCCATCAGGAGGCGAGTGGATAAGCGAAATGTGGTATCTCCAGCCCGTGGCATATGATTCAGCCAGGAAAAGGAATGAAGTTCTGACACATGCGACAAAATGGGTGTGTCTTGAACGTATTAATATATTGCATTCGTATGAAATATCTAAAACAGGCAAACTTACAGATACCAAAGGTAGATAAGAGGTTGTTAGTGGTTGGGGGTGGGCAGTGAGGGGATAGGGAAATGTTACTTAATGATTTCAAAGTTTCTCTTAGGGGTTGTGAAAAAGTTTTGGGTGTTAGTCCACTCACATGGCTGTAATGCAAATAACCATAAACTAGGTGACTTAAATTTTAAAAATTTATTTTTTATAGTCCTGGAGCCTGGCTTGGGGGTGGGAGGATGTCTAAGATCAAGACACCAGCAGTGGTTTGCAGTGAGCCGCAAAGTGACAGGGAGAGAGAGAGAGGTCTTCCATCCACCGGTCCACTCCCCAAATGGCCGCAACAGCCAGAGCTGGGCCAGGCCAAAGCCAGGAGCCTGGAACTCCATCCGGGTCTCCCACATGGGCAGCAGGGCCCAAGCACCTGAGCCATCACCTGCTGCCTTCCCAGGTGCACTAGCAGAGAGCTGGATCAGAAGTGGAGCAGCTGGGACTTGAACCAGCGCTCATGTGGGATGCCGGCATCAGAAGCGGCAGTTTGACCTGCTGTGCCACCACGCCAGCCTCCGTGGCCTCCTTCTCGATTCTCGTTGTGTCCTTTCATGACACATCCCCATTCCTGAAGCTCTCCCACCTCCTAACACCATCATTCTGAAGATTAGATTTTCCACATGGATTTTGGGGGAGACCCAGAGTCTGTAGAGGTTACTGTAAGGTGTCCAGTGCGTAACAAATCTTCCCAGGCAGACGAATCAATTAATTCACAGGCTTTTATTGGGGTTCTGCTCCCGGGCGAGGTTCACCGGTCCCAACAGAGAAACAGAGCGGGGCCGGGGAGGTCGTGCATCAGAGATTGGGAGGGCTCCTTTTATAGACTCAGGGCATGGGGGTTAAAGGTTGAGGCGGGTCTGATCCTCATTGGTTGACCTTCAGGCACCCGCAGGGACCTTGACAAGGACTTTCTTCCCGGAAGTAGGCCTCTCCATTCCCGGAAGTGTAGGCCTTCCCCCTTGCGGATCCCAAAGCTACCATCTGGACCTTTTGATGATAGGAGAGGGGGCGACAATGAGTCTCTGGCTACTTCCTGCTGACTGGGGGCGTCGTCTACAGGGGCCCGCTGGGGGTATCTTGGGGCTCCGCAGGGACAGGCATGTGTGGATGGAGAAGCATCTGGTTGACTGCCTGGTTGCTGAAGGCCTTGGTTCATTCCATTATCACCTGCTGTAAACACTTAAACAGGCACTGTAGTATACAAGTCAGGGTGAGAATATTTGGGATCCGCAAGGGGGAAGGCCTACACTTCCGGGAATGGAGAGGCCTACTTCTGGGGAAGAAAGTCCTTGTCAAGGTCCCTGCGGGTGCCTAAAGGTCAACCAATGAGGATCAGACCCGCCTCAACCTTTAACCCCCATGCCCTGAGTCTATAAAAGGAGCCCTCCCAATCTCTGATGTGCTTGACTTCCCCGGCCCCGCTCTGTTGCTCTGTTGGGACCGGTGAACCTCGCCCGGGAGCAGAACCCCAATAAAAGCCTGTGAATTAATCGATTTGTCTGCCTGGGAAGATCTGTTATGCCCCAGACACATTGCAGTTACAAATTGTGTTGCTGCACCTTGTGAATGTACCTAATACCACTGAATTGTCCACAAAAATGGTTAAAGTGGCCAATGTTATATGCAAATTATAAATGGGTATTATGAAAAGTTTTATACCAAAAATTTTGAACATTTAAGTGAAATGTGGCTGGCGCCGTAGCTCGCTTGGCTAATCCTCCACCTGCGGCACTGGCACCCCGGGTTCTAGTCCCGGTTGGGGTGCCGGAGTCTGTCCCGGTTGCTCCTCTTCCAGTCCAGCTCTCTGCTGTGGCCCAGGAAGGCAGTGGAGGATGGCCCAAGTGCCTGGGCCCTGCACCCACATGGGAGACCAGGAGGAGGCACCTGCCTCCTGGCTTTGGATCAGCACAGCGCACTGGCCGCAGCGCGCCAACCATAGCAGCCATTTGAGGGGTGAACCAGCAGAGGTAGGACCTTTCTCTCTGTCTCTCTCACTGTCCACTCTGCCTGTCAAAATAAATTTTTAAGTGAAATGGAAAAAGTTCTAGGAAAATCTCATTTACTAAAGCTGATGCAAAATAAATGTTTTATATGAAGAATTCTCAATCTCTTAAATAAATTGAATATGTAGTTAATAAACTTTGCACAGAAAAACATCGTGTCCTAGAAGGCTGTCCCAGTGGATTCAGCAAACATTTAAGGAAGATGTAATGTCAGTCTCATTCTTCCAGGTAAGCAACAGAAAACAAAGACCTCCCAACTCACCGCATTAGGCTACTGTCAGTATTGACAGACATTCCATAGAATGAAAACTGCAGGCCAACCCCGTTTGTGATGCAGAAATCCTAATGTTAGTAAATTGAATAATAGTAATTGAAAAAAATCTGAGCCAACAAGAGTTCATGAGAATATAAGTCAGCTTAATAATTGGAAATGGGAGCCGGTGCTGTGGCACAGTAGACTAACCTGCCGCCTACAGTGCCAGCATCCCATATGGGTGATGGTTCGAGTCCCAGCTGCTCTACTTCCAGTCCAGCTCTCTGCTATGGCCTGAAAAAGCAGTGGAAGATGGCCCAAGTGCTTGGGCCCTTGCACCCACGTGGGAGACCCTGAAGAAGCTCCTGTCTCCTGGCTTCAGATTGGCCCAGCTCTGGCCATTGTGGCCATTTGGGGAGTGAACCAGTGGATAGAAGATGTCTGTTTCTCTCTGCCTCTGCCTCTCTGTAACTCTGCCTTTCAAATAAATAAATATACCTTTAAGAAAGAAAAAGAAAGGAAGAAAGAGGAAGGAAGGAAGGAAGGAGGAAAAAATGGCCCATGTGCTTGGGCCCCTGTACCCAACATGCAAGACCTGGAGGAAGCTCCTGGCTTTGGATTGGCTCAGCTCTGGCCATTGTGGCCATTTGGGGGAGTGATCCAACAGATGGAATACCTCTCTCTGTCTCTCCCTCTCTCTGTCTGTAACTCTACCTCACAAATAAAATGAATAAATAAATAAATAATTGGAAATGTGGGATTGGCACTGTGGCACAGGTTAAGCTATTGCCTGCAACGCCAGCATCCCATATCAAAGAGCAGATGCTCCACTTCCAATCCAGCTCCCTGCTAATGCACCTGGGAAAGCAGCAGAAGATGGCCAGGTACCTGGGCTCCTGCACCCACGCGGGATACCCTGATGAAGATACTGGCTTCTGGCTCCTAGCAGCACCAGCTGTTGTAGCCATTTGTGAAATGAACCAGTGGATGGAAGACCTCTGTTTGTCTTTCCCTTTCTGTCTGTCACCCTGCTTTACAAATAAATAAAAATAAACTTAAAAAATAAATAAATGGAAATGATTAAATTAAATTTATCGCATTTAACAGAATAAAAGAGACAAAACTTGTGATCATCTCAAAAGATTCAGAAAAAAAGAATTGAATAAAAGTCAGCAGCCATTCCAGGTAACAACTCCTAGCAAACTAGGAACACAAGGAATCTCCTTAGACGAGATCTCCACGGCGAACCTTTAACAAATAGCATAATTAACGGAGGAAGTTGAAAATGTTTCCTCTGAAGAAGGGAAATGGGAAAAAGTTGCCTTTCATTCCCACTTCTACTCAACACAAAGGACCCAGCTAACTTCCTGCTCAACACAAAGGGCTAACTTCCTATTCAACACGAAGGGCCCGGCTAACCGGAGTGGGAGATTGACACACTACACACTTGTGTAGCATTTCTGCAGTGGGACGGGGGAGACCCGAGAGCCACACCGCGCGACGGGGGCCTCTCTTCATCTTCTCTCGTCCTTATTTTCTTCCAGGGGTCAGAACTAGAGCCACAGCCTTTAAGCGAGCAGCCTTTAGGATCAGCAGTCAGATGATGTTTCGGTCGTCCAACCTGAGACCAAGAAGGGGCCTTGAAATATCACCTGCAATGGCCCCACTGATTGGGTCACAGAGCCTAAGATCCTGCTGTTACTTAGTTGTTCTTGTTCCTCTCTGGTCAGTAATATGAGAGGCTCTTAGGTCCGCTGCAAGTGGCCCTAGGGGCCAGCAGCTACTGTGCTTCCTGGGATGAAGGTTCTTGGGTAAAGAATCCACCCACCGGGATGGATGTTCGGTATAGCAGCTAAGGTGCCTGCATCCGTATTGCCATGCCTAGGTTTGGGTCCTGAGTTCAGTTTCCAGCTAATACAGGATCTGGATGCAACAGGTGACGGCTCATGTTGGGTTCCTGCTGTCCATATAAGAGACCTCGACTGAGTTCCAAGTTCTCAGCTTTGGCCTCTGCTTCTGTAGGTATCTGTGGAGTGGACCAGCAGATTGGAGCTCACTAGGTCTGTCTCTCTCCAAAAAACCAACCTGCCCACGGAGAGACAGAATGCATCTGCAACCCCAGCATCCACTGGCACCCCTTGTGCCCTGCTGACATCACAAGCAGGTGCCAGGGCTGGTCACACTTGAATAGTGACATCAGGGAGCAAAGTTGGGGTGGTCATCAAGGAGGAGAGATAGCCCGACAGACTGAAACAGCAGCCAGAGGGAAAGGTTAGAGGTCGGTCACCAGATCCCAAGAGACGTGAGGCACCTGCGGTGGGGGCACAACAGACTGCTAGGGCCCCTCCCTGCATCCGGGAGCAGGGCTGGGGTGGGGTCCCGGTGCCTCAGTGCCCAAGCTTCCTCCCCCTGTCTGCACAGGCAGCAGAGTGTCTGGTCCCCCGATCTGCAGGGTTGCACGTAAGTACTTCTGCATCTGAGCCACCTCCCCTTGTCACGGTGCTGGACGAGGAGACCCCAGACCCAATTTATGCCCAAACTAACCCCTTGAACCCCACGGGCAGACGGCAGCTCCTAAGAGGACGGTGAACCCTGCCTTGGCTTCAGCATAGCTTTGCTCTGTCTTCCCAGGGCCAGCCCAGGACCAAGCCCCAGCCCCGCAGCCCCCTGCCCAGCTCACAAGCCTTCCCCA
Source organism: Lepus europaeus (assembly GCF_033115175.1). Lineage (NCBI taxonomy): Eukaryota > Metazoa > Chordata > Mammalia > Lagomorpha > Leporidae > Lepus > Lepus europaeus. Next base: position 5,545,951 of record NC_084844.1, on the reverse strand, counting down.
AGGCCAGCTCCTGATGAGTAAGGACAGCAAACCTCGCACGTTTGAGGACAAAGTCCTCTGTCCCATTTGCTTGGAAGTGTTCCACAGCCCGGTCACCACCGCATGCGGCCATAGCTTCTGCATGACCTGCCTGCAGAGTTGCTGGGACCACCAGGCCGCCGCGGGGGCCGGTTACTACTGCCCCCAGTGCCGCGAGAGCTTCCCCTCCAGGCCCCGCCTCTGCAAGAACGTCCTCCTGGGGGAGATGGTGGCCTGCTTCACCCAGGCCAAGGGCCAGGCTTCGGGGCCCTTGGGGAACGCGGCGGGGCCCCGGGACGTGCCCTGCGACTTCTGTTCGTCCCGGAAGCTCAAGTCCGTCAAGTCGTGCCTGCAGTGCATGGCCTCCCTGTGCGAGAAGCACTTGCACAGCCACTTGGAGGACCAGGCCCTCCAGGACCACCAGCTGCTGGAGCCCCTGTGGGATCTCAAGGCCCGCCTGTGCCAGAAGCATCGCAAGCTGCGGCGGCTGTACTGCCGCACGGAGGGCTGCTGCGTGTGCCGGGCCTGCCGGCTGGAGGCGCACAAGGACCACAGCACCGTGCCGCTGGAGAAGGAGCGCGCCCGCCTGGAGGTGAGCGGCGCGGTTTTCACTCCTCGCTAAAGGGACAATCCCCAGGGTCCCGGCAGGACGTGAGCGGGCGCTGGCAGGCAGAACGGACCAAAGTCCGGAATGCAAAGCAGGCACAGATCAGCTGAGGTCGGGCGAATCCTCATTCCATTCATTTTCAAATTTTTAATGCTCCTATGTTTGTATGGCTTTGTATAGTGTTTTAAAATGTGCTTTTTTTTTAATTTTAATTTTTTGACAGGCAGAGTGGACAGTGAGAGAGAGAGAGAGAGACAGAAAGGTCTTCCTTTGCCGTGGTCGGCGCACTGTGCTGATCCGATGGCAGGAGCCAGGTACTTATCCTGGTCTCCCATGGGGTGCAGGGCCCAAGCACTTGGGCCATCCTCCCCTGCACTCCCTGGCCACAGCAGAGAGCTGGCCTGGAAGAGGGGCAACCGGGACAGAATCCGGCGCCCCGACCGGGACTAGAACCCAGTGTGCCGGCACCACAAGGTGGAGGATTAGCCTGTTGAGCCACGGCGCCGGCTAAAATGTGCTTTTTAATTATTTATTTGAAAGGCAGAGAGACAGAGACATAGAGAGAGATCTCTCTGTCCTCTGTTCCACTCCCCAAATATCTGCAACAGCCAAGACCAGCCAGACCATGGCCAGGAGCCAGGAACTCCAACCAGGTCTCCCATGTGGCTGGCGGGGATCCAGATACGAGCCGTCACCTTCTGCCTCCCAGGGTGTGCATTCGCAGGAAGCTGGAGTCAGAAGCAAAGGCAGAGCCAGGACTTGGATCTGGGCGCTCTGGCACGGGCTGCAGCCCCAGGGCCATCTTATCCACTGCACCCAGTGCCCACCCTGTGTGACTTCTGCTATGGGGTAATCCTTCTACTGCTGCCCTCACCTCAGGTGGGTTCTGTAACGGTGCCAGCCTAACAGCCAGCCGGCAGCCATCCCTGGCAAGACGAGCAGCCTGTGACGGAACATAAGCCAACTCATTGCTCAGTACCACTTAGTTCAGCTGATGCTTCATTCAACACAAGACTTTCTCAACAAGCGAGCACCACAGGCGCATTTCATTTAAAAAATAGATTTATTTATTTGAAAGGCAAAACAATGGTGGTGGGGGGGGATAGAGACAGAGACAGAGATCTTCCATCTCCAGGTTCACTCCCCACATGGCCTGGCTGAAGCCAGGAGCCCTGAGCTCTTTCCGGGTCTCTGTGTGGTTGGCAGGGGCCTGAGCGCTTGGGCCGTTGTCTGCTGCCTTTCCAGGTGCTAGTAGGGAGCTGGACCAGAAGCGGAGCAGCCGGGACTCAGTCTGGCACTCAGGTTTGGGCTGTTGGAGCCACAAGCAAGGCTTAGCTCCCAGCGCCACTCGCCACCCCAGGCGTACCTCATTTTGTCACACCTCCTAGAGACTGAAGCTTTTACAAATGGAAGATGTGTGGATCCCTGAAGCAAGCAAAGCTGTTGGTGCCATTTTCCCAACAGCTCAGACGATGGTTAGCGTTTGTTAGCGAATAAGATTTATTTATTTGAAAGTCAGAGTTACACAGAGAGAGAAGGAGAGGCAGAGAGAGAAAGAGAGAGAGAGAGAGAAAGTCTTCCATCCACTGGTTCACTCCCCAATTGGCTACGATGGCCAGAGCTGTGCCGATCCACAGCCAGGAGCCAGGAGCTTCTTCCAGGTCTCCCACACAGGTGCAGGGGCCCAAGGACTTGGGCCATCTTCTACTGTTTTCCCAGGCCATAGCAGAGAGCTGGATTGGAAGTGGAGCAGCTGGGACTCAAACCAGCATCCATATGGGATGCCGGCACTGCAGGCAACAGCTTTACCTGCTATGCCACAGCGTCAGCCCCAAGAAAGTATTTTTTAATTAAGATATGTACATTTTTTCCAGTACAACGCTATTGTACACTTAGTAGGTTATGGCATAGTGTAAATATAGTTTTTATATGCACTGGGAAACCAAAAAAATTCATGTGACTCACTTTATTGTGATTTTAACTTTACTGTGGTGGTCCAGAACCAAGCCCACAATATCCCAGTTACACCCGGGCACTGCTTTATAGCCTGGTGTGACTTCTCACAGTATTACAGACCAGCAACAGTTCAAGGACAGGCACTTAGAACCGCACATTCTTAACATAACAATGAAAATGCCCACTCCTGGGGCTGGCGTTGTGGTGCAGTGGGCTAAGCTGCCACTCGGATGCCCCCAGCCCATATCGGAATGCCCGGTTGGAGTCCCGGCTCCTCTGCTTCTGATGCAGCTCCCTGCTAACATACCCAGAAGCAGTGGCTGGTGACTCGAGTACTGGTGCCTGCCTCCCATATGGGAGACCTGGGTGGAGCTCCTGGCTCCCGGCCTCAGCCTGGCCCAGCTCTGGCTGTGGCAGCCATTGGGGGAGTGAACCAACCCGTGATAGATTTCTCTCTCCCTCTGACTCTCTGTCGCTCTGCCTTTCAAGTAAACAAAGAAAAGGAAAGAAAATGATCATTGCTGGCAGAGATGGAGACAAAAGGTTTAAGCACAAGGACTGGGGACCTGGCAGTGCTGCCACAGGGAGTCCAGAAAGTTCCACCTGCTGTGCCCGTCCAGGCCTCTCAAACCACCAACCCCTCCCTGGTCCCTTCCTGTGGCCTGAAATTCTGTGGTCATCACTGTTAGGAGCAGAGAACCTGGCTCCCAGGAACGGGGGAGACGGGCTCTCAGAGAGCAAGAGGCTGAGAGCCGAGGGTAGGCCCGGGGCACCCAGCCTCCGGCTCCGGTCTTTCCCTCTCGTTCTCATTGGAGGAGGCGTCTCTGGACTCAGACGTGGGGCTGTTTGCAGCAGGGCTTCTCCCAGGCCCTTCTCTGAACCGACAACCACTCCTCACCCACCCCACCCACTGCAGGTCGAGGTCCGGAAGGTGCAGGCCAGCGTGGAGAACCAGATGCTGACCATCACCTCCAACAGGCAGAAGCACCGCGGGCAGGTGGCCTCTCTCTCGGTAAGGGACCTGCAGCAGCCTGAGGGCACCTCCTGGAGCTTGGGGGGGCCGGTGGGAGGCCAGGCGGTCAGAGTGAGGCCGCCTAGGCCAGCTCCGGGCGGAGACAACAGGGCAGGTCTCAGACGCCCCGCTAAGCAGCCTCCCACCCCCAGAAACGAATCCAGAAAATGCGAGATGAGGTGAACGCCTGCTTCTCCGAGATCATCCAGGAGGCCAAACAGCTGCAGACAAAGATCCTGGATTTCATCACCAAAGAGGAGGCGGCTGCCCTGGAGAAGCTGAGCAGCTCCCTCCAGCAGAGCGACAGCCGGCTGCTGAGGCTGGAGGGGGACAGCATCTGGCTGCACACCCTGCTCACCAACTGCAGCGACGAGCAGTTCCTGCAGGCGAGGCCTCGCTGGGGTGGGGGTGGGGGGAGCAAGGCCGCCCCTCCCCCACGCCGGCCCAGGCCACGCCCAGCCCCGGGCCCCTCCGCCCGCAGACGCACCACACACATCTGCTGGGACCTCGGCCAAAGTGGTCAGCACTGGGGGCTGCTTCACCTTGTCCATCCCTCTGCCTCGGCTTCTTACACCGCAGCCCGAGCCTAGCTTTCCTGCCTTCAGTTCCCTGGAACACGTGGCTGGCAGGGGAGAGGAGTGGCGGGGAAGAGGTTAGGATTCTGGGCACTGACACAGTCCGCAATTTCTCCAGACTTGGACAGACCAGGGCTGGAGGGAGCCGGGAGCAATCTGCAGACCCTCAGTTGAAATCCCTTTCCTCTACCCAGCCCCAGCTGGCCGCTCTTGTGCTGTTACTGCACTGGGGACCTCCTAGCACAGGTCCTCTTCCCCAAGCTGCCTTAACACCGCTGGACAGAAACTTGCAGGGCTTCCACTTGCCTTGCCTCCTGCGCCCGACAGGAAGCAGTCGGCGATGGCTTTCAGTGAGCAGTGAGAGGCAGAGTGGATAGTGAGAGAGAGAGACAGAGAGAAAGGTCTTCCTTTTTGCCGTTGCCGTTGGTTCACCCTCCAATGGCCGCTGCGGCCGGCGCATCTCACTGACCCGAAGTCAGGAGCCAGGTGCAGGGCCCAAGGACTTGGGCCATCCTCCACTGCCTTCCCGGGCCACAGCAGAGAGCTGGCCTGGAAGGGGGGCAACCGGGATAGAATCCGGCGCCCCGACCGGGACTAGAACCCGGTGTGCCGGCGCCGCAAGGCGGAGGATTAGCCTGTTGAGCCACGGCGCCGGCCTGGCACCATGCTTTTCTAAGAATCCTCTTCGCCCAATGCACTCGGCCCTAGGGGCTCTGCCTGTGGCAAATCACCAAGCTAACACAGCCAAACAACCACCAGGAGGAGGGGAGAGAGGCGTCCAGTTTTGCAAAGGGAAACTTCTTGCTCCACCTGCCCATGGTTCTGGGGACCAGCCCGGCCCCTGGCACAAGTAGGAGCCTCCACCTTCTGCCTGAGCCCTGGCTGATGGCACCACCGGCCGCTCCCTGCCCGCCAGGAGTTCCCCAGGCTGAAGCACTTCCCATCCTGCAAGGAGCCCCTGCTGGGCACCAACTGTGACGACGCCCAGAGCTTCTTCCAGCTGCCGGAGACGGTGGCTGAGCTCCAGACGTGGCTGGTGGACGTGTGTCTCAGCTTCGTGGACCAGCTCCCCTTGAAGGGTCAGTCCTTGGCCGCGTTCCGGAGAGGGGACCACCCTAATGGGCTAGGATGGGAGGTCGCTGCTGCCAGCTCGTGTGCACCCCCTCAACGTGCCACAGCCCCCTGCGTGCCCAGGCCTCTCTCCAGAAGGGTGCTGGGCCCAGACAGGGTCCTCATCCAAGCCCCTCCCCCCCCCCCAGGCATTAAGATGAACTCCCACGAGGTGCTGCCGCCAGCCGTGGACAGGAAAACACTCCTCAAGTGTGAGTCACCAGTCCTAGAGTGGGAAGAGAAGGAGCGGGGGCCCCGGTGCCTCAGTTTCCTAAGCCCTGTGTTCCGGCAGGGCTCACTCCCCAGGCAGGGTCAGGGGGGATGCCAGCTCTGTCTTGCTCTGACTGCTCATTGTGGACTGGGGACCTCAGAAGGACTCTGCCCAGGCCCTGTCCTCGCCCAGAGCTGGTTTTGCAACCGCTCCCTGGCCCTGGTGTGGCTCAACCTCTGCCCTCCGCTGGACACCTGCCAGCCTCCCTGGGCTTCGGCCAAGGCAGCCTCAGGTGGATCTGTGCATCGCTCCCTGTGCATTCCACGCCCCTGCAGCCCTGCTCCCCCGCCAGGCCCAGGGACCAAACCCCCACTGGCTTCTCTGTGGCCTCGGGGGTCAAGGCTGTGCTGTCTGTGGTGTCCCCCTCTGAATCGGCTCCTGCAGGAGCCCTTGGCTGTCCCTCAGTCCCACTCACCTGTGTCCTTAACAGGTACCACAGGGGGTTATGTCAGGACCTGGTGGGAGAGGGAGGGGCACTCCTGGTCCCCAACGGCTCCCCCAAGGTGGAACTTTGGACAGTGCCCAGATCATGGCTCCGAACTATGTCAGCAGCACCCAGCTTGGCGGGGCTGGATGGGAGGGCCACTCCCAGGAGCTTGGGCTAGAAGCATCCTGCGACGAAGCTGACAACGCACCATGTCGCTTGGCGCCCACCTTCCCTGTCCTTCCTCAGGTTACTGCAACCTGAACTTTGACCCCACCACGGCCACCAAGGAGCTGTTCCTCTTCCAGGAGACGCACTCCGTGCTGAACCTGGGTGTGCTCCTGGAGCCCTCGGCCACCGACGACCTGAGCTTCCAGCCGTGGCCGCAGGTGCTGTGTTCACGTGGTCTGTCCAGGGGCAGCCACTACTGGGAGGCCAAGGTGTCCAACTCATGGCTATGCCTGGGTGTCACCTACCGCCGCCGCAGCCCCCAGCCCGACGGCCCCCCGCCCCACCACGTGGTCTACCTGCTGGGCCGCAACGCCCACTCGTGGTGCCTGCAGTGGGACTCCCTCAGGTTCTCGGTGTGGCACAACAACACAGAGACTGTGCTGCACGGCACCTACCAGCACACGCTCGGCGTGGCACTGGACTGCACCACTGGTTGCCTCTCCTTCTACAGCGTGGCCGACGACGTCAGCCTCATCTACCGCTTCCTCGCCACATTCCTCGAGCCGCTCTACCCCGCCGTCATGGTCAGCCGGGGCGCCTCGGTCACGCTCCAACAGTGCTCGGAGCTGTCAGCTCCTGGGCCGGCCCAGGGCAGCTGCCAATAAAGCAGGATTCTACTGAGCTGGCTGGACAGGGGGAAGGGGCACCGAGAGGAAGGGGCACCGGGCGCTGGCCTCCTGTGGTCCCTTGTACTCAGAGTAGAAGGGACCGTGCCTGCAGCAGCTGCCAGGTGGCCCCAGAAATCCCAAACCTTCCTAGGTACTGCCACAGGAGGATTCTGACCCAGGCGGCCATTCTCCCAGAATGAGCCTTGGGGATGAAGGTTTCTGACCCCATACACAGCCCACTGCCCTCACCCAAGCCCCCAGGCCCCAGCAGAGGTCCCTGGCCTTGGTTCTCCAGGGCCTTGTCACTTGACAGCAGGCAAGGCTTGGGCTAGGTGGCTGCTCTCCAGCTTCTCCCCCGAGGTGGGGTTCTCGCTGTCAGTTCATGGTTTGATTGAGGGTTGTTGGGAGGTGAAGCCAGAGCGATCCAGAGCTACTCTCTTGGATGCAAAATAACAGGCTGAGGATCTCGGCCAAGGCCGCTGAGCCCACAGCCCAGAGCAGAGCTTCTGTCACAGTCTGGCTGTCTAGCCTGGAGGAGTGTGGGTGTTGTCCTAGGTGGGCATCCCTCGAGCCACCCTCTGTCCCCGCTGCCATCAGACCATCGCACTCAGCTCCCACAGCGGGAGCCCTGCCTGTGAGCAAAGGGGGCTTTGTCCACATCTAGGCCTCGGCCGTCTGACCTGCACAGCGGGAATGTGTGGAAGTCTTCCAGAAAAACTGGATCCAGGCAGGGCCTCCACCAGGGGACCCCAGCAGGGCCACGGTGGGGAAGCTGCGAGTTCCAGGCAACCAGGAAACTGCCCCCACATCTCCGGCCTCCACCTGCCACTTGTCCCCGGGCTCAGGAAGGTTAATGATTGGCTCCGGAGAGGAAATGGCACAAGTCACAGGGGAACTCCCTGGGGCAACCCAGTGCAGAGCCAGGCCAAAGGTGCCCCACGAGGGTGCTCGGAGTTCCAGCGCCTGGCCCGCTCCCAGGGAAAGCAGTGACCCGGCTTTCTCCTGGAGGCCATCGCTCCGGAGCCACGCCGAGCAGACGGAGCAGAGGGTGCTCTGGGGACCAGGTGGTGGGAGCTTGCTCTCTGTCTCTCACATTTTTATAAAAGTGATTTTCAGGGCCAGCGCTGTGACGCAGTGGGTTAAGCCACAGCCTGCAGTGCCGGCATCTGTTCATGTCCCAGCTGTTCTACTTCCAATCCTGATCTCTGCTGGTGCTCCTGGGAGGGCAGCGGAGGATGGCCTGGGTGCTTGGGCCCCTGCACCCATGTGGGGGACTAGGAGGAAGCTCCTGGCTTCAGCCCGGCCCAGCCCTGGCCATTGCGGCCATTTGAGGGGTGGAGGAGCTCTCTGTCTTTCTCTTCTTTTCTCTCTCTCTGTAACTCTGCTTTCAAATAAATCAATAAATAAGTATTTTTAAAAAAGAATCTTAGAGGGCTGCAGAAATTGTTTCTTCTTTCTTTAAAAAAAAAGTAATTTTGCTTTTAACAAACACACATATAGTGCTCACTTTGTGCCAACCCCGTTCATAGGAAATGCAATGTACATAAAAATATGTACATAAAAAAATATGAACTCACTTAATCCTCATAATAACCCTATGGATAGGCGTGATTGACCACTCCCATTGTGTGGGCGAGAGGTTAAGTGACGAGCCCAATATCTCTCTTTTTAAAGATTTATTTTTTATTTGAAAAGCAGAGTGACAGAAAGGGAGAGACGGAGGGAGACATCTTCCATCTGCTGGTTCACACCCCAAATGCCCACGACAGTTGAAGCCAGGAGTCAGGAACTCCATCTGGGTCTCCCACGTAGGGTGGCGTGGACCCAAGTACTTGTGCCATCATCCGGGTGCATTAACAGGATCAGAAGCACAGAGTCGGCAGGACTCGAACCAGCACTCCGATGAGGGTTTCTGGGTATCCAAAAACAATGGCTTCACCTGCTGTGGCCACGACACCCACCCTACAAAGATATCATCTGAGAAGACAAAATTCAAAACCAGGCAATCTATTTATTATTTATTTTTGTGATTTGAGAGACAGAGCTTCCATCCCTGCTGGTTTATTCCACAAATGCCCGCAACAGCCAAGGTCAGGACAAAGTCAGGAGCCTGGAACTCCATCCAGGTCTCCCCAGCGGGTGGCAGGGGCCCGAGCACTTGAGCTTCATCCACTGCACCCAGGCACTCGGCCAGTATTAACCCCCAGTCTGCCTGTTAGGCACGACACCTACCTTGCCTGTAACGCATTCAGCATGGTAAACACACAAGCTTAAAGAAGATAGTGGGGCCTGGCGTTGTGGCATAGCGGGTGACGCTGCTGCCTGTAAAAAGCAGCAGAAGGTGACCCAAGTGGGGGACTGGGGGAGCGAACCAGCAGATGGAAGAGGGGTCTCATGCTCGCTCGCTCCCTCTCTCTGCCTTTCAAATAAAAATAAATAATACAAGATTGTTTAAAGGAGGAGAAAGAGATACAGGCATTGAGGGAAGACAAAGGCAGAAGATGCGGGTAGAAGCCAAGGAATAGCAAGAGCGACCCGCAGCCCCCAGAAGCTGGTTCATCTCCCAGAACCTCCAGAAAGAACCAGCCCTGCCAGCACCGTGATTTGGGACCTGGGTCCTCCAGAGCGGTGAGACGGTGCCCACCTGTGGCTTTACATCATCCAGTCCCCTGGGACTTTATTCCAGCAACCACAGGAAGCTACGTCGCACTTTGGGTGCTTGGGTGCCGGAGACACTAAGGCAGAGAATCCCCCGGGGAAGTCCTGGCTCCTGGGAAGCCGTGACCTCAGGGGCCACCAGGGAGGGCTCCCTGCAGGAGGTGGCACTCGGTGTTACAGCACCTGTATGGAAGCAGGGAAGTGGCCAACCAGGATCAAGACTGGAGACAGAGGCCGGCGCCGTGGCTTAACAGGCTAATCCTCCACCTTGCGGCGCCGGCACACCGGGTTCTAGTCCCGGTCGGGGCACCGATCCTGTCCCGGTTGCCCCTCTTCCAGGCCAGCTCTCTGCTGTGGCCCAGGAAGGCAGTGGAGGATGGCCCAGGTCCTTGGGCCCTGCACCCGCATGGGAGACCAGGAGAAGCACCTGGCTCCTGGCTTCGGATCAGCGCAGTGCGCCGACCACGGCGGCCATTGGAGGGTGAACCAACGGCAAAAAGGAAGACCTTTCTCTCTGTCTCTCTCTCTCACTATCCACTCTGCCTGTCAAAAAAAAAAAAGACTGGAGACAGAGAAGGGAAGAAGCCGGGAGGAAGCTGAGCTAGATTCTGGAGTGTTCCGGGCACCGTGCAGAGAGGGCACAAGGAGGTGGCATGGTCCGGGTCATTTTAGGGCAGCTGTGGGGGCATCAGGGCCTTGGCTAGGGCAGGGGAACAGGGTGTGCAACCTGGGAACCAGGGCCAGGCTGAGCGGGAGTGGGAGGTGAGGAGGTGAGGGCATGCACAGCCGGCAGGAGCACACGGGGCGGGGGTGAGGCCGAGGAGACAGAGGGATGAGCTGTGGGGTGTGTGGGTCATGGCTGGGCAGACCAGAAGCCCCCCGCCCCTAGGGCTGGAAGCGAGGTGCTCTGGGGAGCAGAGCGTGGTGGTACAGGCAGGGAGCCCGCGGACAGAGGTGGAGAAAGGACAGAGGAGCCGTCCCTGGAGCCAGAGCAGAAGTGGAGGGCACTGAGCAGGCCCCAGCCGCTCAGCAGCACCCAGGAAGGCCTGCACACACTGTGGCCCCCGCGCCCCAGCAGAGGGCTCCCTGGCCGGGCCGAGGACTTCACAGAGTCACAGAAGCCGAGGGCTGGGAGAGAGCCGGGGGACAAGCAGCTCTTAGAGCTCAGACAGTTCCGGAAGGCCGGGCGCTGGGAGTGTGCAGACGCAAGAACAGAGGAGGGATGCGCGGGGACAACAGCCGTGCGTCCGTGCTGGACGGCGCTCAGGACTGTGCTCCCGCGTACGCACCCCCTCCTCATGAGGCTCCGTTGTCATCCTGGGCTGGAGGTGCACGAGTGCTGGGGAAGCCAGAAAGCTCCTGGCCTGCGGGAACTCAGGGAGACATCACCCAGCGGGGCTCAGGCCTCAAAGGGCAGCCAGCCACAGGCCAGGGTCATCAGGTTGGATGATTCTAGGGAAAGGGAACAGCCAGACAGGTGCACAGAGTTCAGGACGCTGGGCGGAGCAGCAAAAGAAACGATGGTGGTGGTGGCCCCTGCACGCCATGGTGACCGAGCTGCGGATCGCTGGTTCCTGTTAATTCCTCAATGTGGGGTTTCCGCAGGTGCTTCCTCCCTTTGGCCTCTTTGAGCCAATGCCTCAGTATCTTTTTCTAGAGGACGACTCTTCCACTCTGGGCCCCTTGGGACCCACCCATCTCTGACAGGTGCCCTAGGCCCTCCCAGAACTATGCCTGTGACTAAGCTGTGTGCTCAGCCCAGCACCTGGGGGACAGAGTCCCAGTGGAGGTGCGGGGCAGACGGGGGGCACCTGGCTCTGGGTTACTCAGCCCCAGCCTGTAAGAGCCTCACCCCGGAGAGGCACCCAGAGTTCAAGATATTCCCAGAACTCTATCGATGTCAATCTTGATAAAGTAGAGGACAAAGTTTAGGGCGAGGCTCCCCAAAGAACAGGAGGGTCCTGAAAAGCCTCCCCCTCCCCTGCTTGAGTTTTCTCAGCGGTTGGGGGGGTGGGTCTCCGAGGTGTTGAGTGCCTGGGTCCTGCCAGAATCCTGGGGGCTGGCGAGGGAGGTGGTGGCATTGAGCCGCTCTCAGGATTGGGCCACGGTGAGATAAGGGGTGCTGAGGTCATCCTAGAATGACCTCCCTCTGTCCTCCATCCCAGGCAGGCCTGGGCCCATCCTTAAAAGACTATGGAGCAGGCCGGCGCCGTGGCTTAACAGGCTAATCCTCCGCCTTGCGGCGCCGGCACACCAGGTTCTAGTCCCGGTTGGGGTGCCGGATTCTATCCCGGTTGCCCCTCTTCCAGGCCAGCTCTCTGCCATGGCCCGGGAAGGCAGTGGAGGATGGCCCAAGTGCTTGGGCCCTGCACCCCATGGGAGACCAGGAGAAGCACCTGGCTCCTGGCTTCGGATCAGCGAGATGTGCCGGCCGCAGCGGCCATTGGAGGGTGAACCAACGGCAAAAAGGAAGACCTTTCTCTCTGTCTCTCTCTCACTATCCACTCTGCCTGTCAAAAAATAAATAAATAAATAATTAAAAAAAAAAAAAAGAAGACTATGGAGCAAACCTCCCTGGGTCCCCTCCTCTCCAAGGTTGTGCCCGGGAACCTCAGACGAAGCTGGGGGTTCCTCACGTGAGAGCCGCTGGTCCTGTGCAGCACCAACACCAGGAAGAGGAGCCATGGCAAGGGTGACTTCTGGCCCAAACGCGGCCACCTCCTGCATGAGCTACCCAGGCGCTAAGCCATTGCGGTGGGTGTGAAGCCTTATTGCGGCTTTGATCTGCATTTCTTGATGACTAATAAAACTGAATTTCTTTTCATGTACTTGTTAGGCATTTGCATGTTTTCTTTGGAGAATGTTCAGATCTTTGCCCAGTTTTTTTTTTTTTTTTGATGTTCATTTATTTTCAGCCACTTGAAAGAACAACACAGAGACAGAGAGAGAGATCTTCTGTCCATTAGTCCACTCTTCAAATGCCCACAACAGCCAAAGCCAGGCCAAAGCCAAGAGCCAGAAACTCCATTTGGGTCTCCCAGGTGGGTGGAAGGGACCCAAGTACTTGAGCCAGCATGTTCTGCCTCCCAGGGTGCGCCAGCAGGACGCTGGATCAGAAGCGGAGCAGCCAGGCCTGGAACCAGGCACTGCAGTGTGGGATTCAGGCGTCCAAACAGCAGCTTAACCTGCAGGCCACAACACCTGCACCTGTCCAGCTGTCAGGGTTGTCTTTTTATTGTTGTGTTGTTTGAGTTCTTTGTTATATTCTCCATACAAGTGCTTTATCTGATACATCATTTGCAAATATTTCCCCCCATTATCTGGGTTATTCACTTTCTTGATCTGTTCTTTAAAGAACAAAAGCTTTGCAATTTTGAAAAAGTCCAGTTTATACTTAATTTTATGCTGTTGCTTGGCTTTGGATTCTTAGACACAAGAATGCATATCTGGCCAGTGCCGCGGCTCACTAGGCTAATCCTCTACCTGCAGTGCCGTCACCCCGGGTTCTAGTCCTGGTTGGGGTGCTGGATTCTGTCCCGGTTGCTCCTTTTCCAGTCCAGCTCTCTGCTGTGGCCCAGAAAGGCAGTGGAGGATGGCCCAAGTGCTTGGGCCCTGCACCCGCATGGGAGACCAGGAGGAAGCACCTGGCTCCTGGCTTCGGATTGGCGCAGCGCCGGCCGTAGCAACCATTTGGGGGGTGAACCAACGGAAAAGGAAGACCTTTCTCTCTCTCTCACTGTCTAACTCTGCCTGTCAAAAAAAAAAAAAAAAAAAAAAAAAAAGAATGCATATCTAAGAACATGGCATAGTAGGTTAAGCCTTTGCTTGCAGTGCCAGCACCCTATATGGGTGCTGGTTCGTGTCCCAGCTGCTCCACTTCCGATCCAGCTCTCTGCTATGGCCTGGGAAAGCAGTGGCAGATGACCCAAGTGCTTGGGCCTCTGCATCCACGTGGGAGACCTGGAAGAAGCTCCTGGCTCCTGGTTTTGGATCAGAGCAAACCAGCAGATGGAAGACCTTTCTCTCTGTCCCTCTCTCGTTCTGCAGCTCCGCCTCTCAAATAAATAAATAAATAATTTTTTAAAAAAAGAATTAATTGCCTAACCCATATTCACAAAGGAATACTCATATACTTTCTTTTTCTTTTTTTATTTATTTGAAAGACAGAGTTACAGAGAGAGGCAGAGACAGAGAGAGAGAGAGGTCTTCCATCCACTGGTTCACTCCCCAGATGGCCGCAATGGCCGGAGCTGCCCCGATCTGAAGCCAGGAGCTTCTTCCAGGTCTCCTACACGGGTGCAGGGACCCAAGGACTTGGGCCATCCTCCACTGCTTTCCCAGGCCATGGCAGAGAGATGGATCAGAAAAGGAGCAGCCAGGACTAGAACTGGCACCCATACTGGATGCTGGCACTGCAGGCCAGGGCTTTAACCCACTGTGCCATAGCGCCGGCCCCTTCCTATGCTTTCTTCTAAGAGATCTTTGTGTGTGGTCTGTGACGCATGAGGGTTTCTGTAGATGGTGAGACGTGGAGATCAAACCTCATTCTTCTCCCAGGGGTGGGGAATGTCCGGCCTGTGAGCCATACAAGGGCTGCAAAATCATTGGGTCTGGCCCTGCCATGCAGCCACAGGCAGGACTGGAAATTGAATAACTATACAGCAGGCGCATTTCTAAGCTGGTAATTTTGTATGATGTACCCAAGTGGCCCTTGGCAGGCAAAAGGCTCCCCACCCCCGTTCTGTGGATGTCCAGTTGTCCACTATTCTTTCCACATTGATGGGTGTGTGGACCACGAATATAAGGGGTTAATTAATCTCTGTTCTATCCCACTGATGTATCATAAGCCAGCAGCACGTTGTCTGGGTTATTCTAAATGCAGTCATTTTACGTATGTATATATGCATATATTTATTCCAAAGGCAGAGAGAGACAAAGAGAGAGACCTTCCGTCTGCTGGTCCAGCCCCCAAATGCCCACAACAGTCCCAGCTGGGCCAGGCTGCAAGGAGCCCAGAACTCCATTCCTGACTCCCGGGAGGGTGGCAGAGACCCAAGTACTTGAACCCTCACCTGCTGCCCCCCAGCGTCTGCATTAGCATCGGAGGTGGGATGCCCAACTAGTGTCTTTTTTTCTCTTTTCTTTTCTTTTTTTTTAAGATTTATTTATTTGAAATGTAGAGTTAGAGATGGAGAGAGAGCGAGCTCCCGTTCACTGGTTCATTCCCTAAATGGCCACAATGGCAGGGGATGGGCCAGGCTGAAGCCAGGAGCCAGGAGCTACTTCTGGGCGTCCCACGCAGATGCAGGGGCCCAAGGACTTGGGCCATCCTCCCCTGCTTTCCCAGGCCATCAGCAGGGAACTGGACCGGAAGAGGAGCAACCGGAACTCCGACCGGTGCTCTTATTGGATGCTCGCTGTGGCATAGCAGGTGAAGCCGCCCAACTAGCGTGACCGTTACCCCGAACACCTGGCCCTAACTGCAGCCCGGAGCCGGCTGGTTGCAGAGGCTGGAAAGGGGCTGCGGAGGCGGTGGGCGTCCTGGGCGCCGCTCCCAGGATGGGGGTCCGGCCTGTCGTCCACAGCTGCCTGCCGGGGATCCCGCGGATGCGGCCCTCCGGGCTCCAGGGTTTCACTAGAAAGACCCCCGGACAGCTAAAGCCAGAAGAGGAGGGGTCCTCGACTTCGGCCCTGCTCCGCCCACTCCTCCTTCTCTGGCTCTCGCGTTGCCCTCCCGTGGCCGCGGGCCTGGAGCTCCCCGGGAATCGAAACGCAAACCAGGCAGGGTGCGGCGGGCTATGCAAATCACATGCTAACGTCATGCAAATGAGCCCAACTAGCCCGCCTCCAGAGCCCGGCTTGGGCCGCCGGACAGTCCGCATCCCCGGAAGGGCCGTCGCGAGGCTAGACCTCCTCCCACCCGCCCCGAACCGCCCCAGGAGTCGGAAGGTGGGGTCTCGGCCCACCGTCTCCCTGCACCCGGCCCGCCCCGCCCTCCCGGGGCCGTGCCGATCCGCAGGTCCGGGGAGCCAAGCAGCCACTTCCAGGCCCGTGCACGGTGAGCGGCTGCCGGCCCCTGCTGCTTCCGAATGCATCTTCTGCCTGGGTTCCTTTGGGGGAGGGTCCCTCCCCACCTGTGGCTCGGGGGGTGCCTCCGGGCCCCAGAAATCTCCCTGCCCCACTCCCCTAGACCCCTGCCGGCTTCCAGAGCCTGGGATGACTGGGGCACCCCAAGTGACTCCCTGCCCTCCGCGGCCTGGGGGTAGGGGCAGGCACCACCCAGAGTCTGGCCTGGGCATCTTAGAAGCCCCACCCCAGGGAGACCCCGGCTGGGGAGGCTGGGGAAGCCGATTGGACCCCACATCCCAGGCAGGAAGCAGCGACTGGGCCAGGGCCAGGGGAGGTCAGGAAGTTCCTGTTGCCCAACTGGTTTCCGGCAGGCTGTGGTCAGCTGGCAGTAGGGAACACGGAGGGCTCCTCCGGGGATAGGGAGAAGGGGAGGTGGGGTCTTGAGGCCTGGCCAGCTCCTCGGTCTCTCAGTGAGCCTCCTCTCTCCTCTTCTGGCTGGGGACAGGAGGGGTGTCAGCTCCAAGCTCAGACTCCTGCTGCTCTCCCACTTCTGGGGGCCCCTCTGCTGGGAGCTTCAAGGCCCAAAGCCCCAGCCACCACCCTACCCCAGGGCTTCCCATCAGAGCTGGCCATTGAGAGAACAGGGAAGAAGAGGAGAAGGCCTCTCATCCACTCTGGACAACGGGTGCCTGTATACCCCCAAACTCCAGCCCGAGAGCACCCCTGTGACTGCCTGCAAAGCTCCAAGGGGCGGGGGCAAGCAGGACTCTAAGGGCCTAGAGAGGCCCCTATCACCTGGTGGAGAGCCCTAAAAATATAGATTGGGGTTGTGTGGCTGAGAGCAGGACCCGAAACACCAGCTGGACTTTTGCCCCGTCCAAGCATCAGCTTGGCTGAGAAACCGGTCTCGCTGGGCTGAGGGGCCCCTGAGAGCTGAGGGTGGCAGCTCCTGCAGCCCAGGCTTACCCACACTCACAGGAGGTGAGAGGCAGCCTCTCAGTCCTGTCTCCCTCTCAGCCACAAGGACGCACCAGGCCGTGATCCTGACTCATGGTGCCCAGTGGGAAGACCACTCCACTGCCGAGGCACAGACGAGGTCAGAGCCCCAGCCCGACCGCTTCTCCAGTCTGCTGGCCTCTTCCGAGATGGACCTGCCTGCCAGGAAGCCGGGTCACTCTGAGTCCAGGGCGTGCCTGCTCCCTGGGGGACACAGGTGGGTCATGCTGGCATTGTCTTTTGTGCTGAGTAGGGGTGCATGAAGGAGTCCCTGCTCCTGGTGTAGAAGGGAGGAGAGAGGTGGGGTGACAACAGACAGGGGGAGGAGCCCCTCCACCGTGGTGTGAACACCACTGTGAAGGAGGGTAGACAGGTAGGGGCCTGGCCCAGCCTGGATAGGGGTCAGGGTAGCATCCTAGGGTACTGCAATTAGGTGTCTCTCAGGCTAAGAATTTTGGAATCCCATCAGACAAAGTCCTGAGTGTCAGGTTTTAAGATTTTAGGGTTTGAGGCCGGCGCAGCGGCTCACTTGGCTAATCTTCTGCCTGCGGCACCAGCACCCCTGGTTCTAGTCCTGGTTGGGGTGCTGGATTCTGTCCCGGTTGCTCCTCTTCCAGCCCAGCTCTCTGCTGTGGCCCGGGAAGGCAGTGGAGGATGGCCCAAGTGCTTGGGCCCTGCACCCGCATGGGAGACCAGGAGGAAGCACCTGGCTCCTGGCTTCGGATCGGCGCAGGGAGCCGGCTGTAGCGACTGAACCAATGGAAGAAAGACCTTTCTCTCTGTCTCTCTGTCTAAACTCTGCCTATTAAAAAAAAAAAAAAAGATTTTAGGGTTTGAAGAAGGAGAGAAGGCGGCTAGTTTAAGTAGAGAAGACTTTATTTTAGGGAGGACAGAATGGGCATGGGGTTGAGCCTCCCGGGCAGAGGGCGGGGTTTGAAGCCAGGCTTCATTCCGTCTGAGTGGCAGGCAGAGTCCCCTCTTGGGCAGCTTGTTGGGGGAGGCGCAGAGGGCCAGGGGACCCTGATGGGGGCGGGGGGCTCCTGGCGTGCCTGGTGGATGTCCCCAGGTGCAGGCTTTCTGGAGCAGTAAGTTCTGCTGGCCTTGAGGGCGTCTGCCTGCGCCTACTTCCTCAGGCCTGGGGGTTCAGGCCTGGGGGTTCAGGCCCGCGCTCTCACAGATCCAGCATTTTAACACATATGTAGGAAGAAAGGAGAAAAAAGACCTGTGGTGTTACAGAGACAAGAGCCCTGTGGGAGGGAGAAGCTGGAACAGGGACGCCCACAGTCTCCGTGGCTGTTTCCTGCTGAGAGGGGGCGCGGTGAGAAGAGAGGTCTCTCCTGCTCCAGCGCTGAGATGGCTGGAGTGGCGGTGGAATTCAGCACCTCTTAGCAGGGTATTGTCGGCGGGGGTCTGGGGGTGTTCCGCATCACTGAACGAACCACTGCAACAGCTGAAGGGTGCATGGCCCCAGATAAACAAGAAGAAAACATTGTTACGAGGGGTGGGAAGGGACACAGCCAGGAGGGCTTCTGGAACCAGCTGTTGCGGTCAGATGTCCACTGTTGAATTCTGGGTGCGCTGTCAGCTTGCGAGCAGCATCCGGCCAAGGCGGGGTTGAGTCACATGCAAGCAGCATCCTTCTTTGGGTTCATCCGCCTATCAGTGTGGCACCTGTGAGAGGTCGTAGGGGTTGCCATGGTTCATTCGGGTTGCTCCTGGCGATTTACCTACACAGAACTGGGAGTTAGGCACGTAGAGGGTGGGGGAGCTTGAGAACCAGACAGGTTATGTGAATTTGCGGTTAGCCTAGGGAGAGACTTGGTAATTAACGGAGTCTTGGCTAGGAGTGCTATGTTCATAGTAACTGGGCTAAGGATGGGGTTTAAAGATTAAAAAAAAAAAAAAGTTTTTGCTACGTCTGAAAATGATGCTCCCTCCCCCCCCTTCAAGATTATTTATTTTAAAGTCAGAGTTAAAGAGAGGCAGAGACAGAGAGAGGTCTTCCATCCACTGGCTCACTCCCCAGATGGCCCATCTGGACCTTCTTCCCGGTCTCCCACGTGGATGCAGGGGCCCAAGGACTTCAGCCCTCTTCTACTGCTTTCCCAGGCACATTAGCAGGGAGCTGGGCCAGAACTGGAGCAGGGGGGCCGGCGCTGTCTGGTTAATCCTCTGCCTGGGGCGCCGGCATCCCATATGGGTGCGGGGTTCTAGTTCCTGTGCTCCTCTTCCAGTCCAGCTCTCTGCTGTGGCCGGGGAAGGCAGTGGAGGATGGCCCAGGTGCTTGGGCCCTGCACCCGCATGGGAGACCAGGAAGAAGCACCTGGCTCCTGGCTGTGGCTCGGCGTAGCTCCGGCCATGGCTGCCATTTGGGGGGGAACCAACGGAAGGAAGATCTTTCTCTGTCTCTCTCCTCACTGTCTAACTCTATCTGTAAAAAAAAAAAAAAAAAAGTGAAGCAGGGCTGGCACTGTGGCGTAGTGGGCTAAGCCTCCACCTGCAGTGCTGGCATCCCATTTGGGTGCTGGTTCGAATCCCGGCTGCTCCCTGCACCCAGGTGGGAGACCCAGAAGAAGCTCCTGGCTCCTGCTTTTAGATCAGCCTTGGGGAGTGAACCAGTGGATGGAAGACCTTTCTCTCTGTAACTCTCTCAATAAATAAAATCTTTTTTTTTTGACAGGCAGAGTGGACAGTGAGAGAGAGAGACAGAGAGAAAGGTCTTCCTTTTTGCTGTTGGTTCACCCTCCAATGGCCGCCGTGGTCAGCGCACTGCGCTGATCCGAAGCCAGGAGCCAGGTGCTTATCCTGGTCTCCCGTGGGGTGCAGGGCCCAAGCACTTGGGCCATCCTCCACTGCACTCCCGGGCCACAGCAGAGAGCTGGACTGGAAGAGGGGCAACTGGGACAGAATCCGGTGCCCCGACCGGGGCTAGAACCTGGGGTGCTGGTGCCGCAGGCAGAGGATTAGCCTATTGAGCCATGGCGCCGGCCAATAAATAAAATCTTTAAAAGAAAGGAAAATCACCTTCAGGTGTTGGGGCTCAGAATATGTAGAACAGGCCGAGCCAGGGGCAAAGGCCCTCAGGAATGCACGCGATACAGCTGCCCTGGAGGACACAGCCCCACAGGAAAGTGAAAGTTTTATGTGGCTTGGATGTGGGAGTGGCAGCTTTGAACGTGGTTAGGACAATATCATGGGACTGTCCAAGATCAGATGTGGGGGTGGGGTCTCAGGAGCAGTCATCTCTTCGGGGTCTCCTGGAATAGCAGTGAAGTAGAGACCTGGGTATCACGGTTTGTGATCACCACCTCTCGACCTGTTAGGTTTATCCTGGAGAAATGAATCCAAGGCCTGACTTTAGGGGCTGTAGTAGCTAAAGTGACCCAGGAAGACCCACTCCAACTGGGTGGGAGTGGCTGTAGATTGAGGGTTTAATGGAGAGAGGTCCTTAAGAGATACCTTTATGGAGGTTTATGAGCCCTTCCTTTTGGTTTGCTCTTCCTGTCTGGGACATCGCAGAAGTGGAGGGCTTCCTGGGGGTGGAATTCCTGAAATTCCTCCCAAGACTTTCCCATAGACTCAATAGCCTGTAGAGTGGGGAAAGTTTTCCCTAACCTGCTCCTGGGAGCCAGGTTGTTGGACTTGATTTGTAATTGTGGGTCCTAATAGCTCCCTTAATGCAGGGTAGGGGAGATGCTCAGGCTGTCCCCAGGGGAAGGCTGCAACCTACCTTGACAAGGTTATGAACCAGGGCAAGACTTCGGATCATTTAGCCACACCAAATTCCCGTACTTCCTTCAGCCACTGCTTGCACACATAGGCTAGTCGCTACCTAGCTAGCTAGGAAGGTACAGAAATTTACAGTCCTACCTCTAATGCCAGCAAGGACTCGGCCATCCCCTCAATAGCAACGCCAGGGATCTGGCACTGTGGCGTAGTGGATTGAGCTGCTGTCTGCAGTGCCAGCATCCCATATGGGTACCAGTTTGAGTCCCAGCTGCTCCACTTCTGATCCAGTTCCCTGCTAATGCGCCTGGGAAGGCAGCAGATGATGGCCCAGATCCTTGGACCCCTGCACCCACCTAGGAGACCTGGAGAAAGCTCCAGGCTCCTGGTTTCAGCCTGGCCCAGCCCAGGCCATTGCGGCCATTTGGGTAGTAAACCAGTGGATGAAAGATTCTCTCTCTCTCTCTTTTTCTCTCCCGCCCTCCCTCCTTCCTTGTTTTCCTGTAACTCTGCCTTTCAAATTAATAAATAAATCTTTACAAAATACATTTAACAGTGATGGCAGGTAGAGTGACGAACTCGAACCAGCGCCCGTGTGGGGTGCTGGCACTACCGTCTGTGGCTTTACCTGCTACACATGCCATGCCACAGCACTGGCCACAGGCTTTGTGATTCTAACCCCGGGGTTGGGGGGCAGTCTCTCCCTTCCAGTGGCCAGGTTTTTTGGCAGAGTGGGTGGGGCTTCCGTGGAAGCTAGCCTCTGTCATGGCAGCTGTTAGTTTGATGCTCTGGGCTTTTTGCACACAAAGCTGTTTAGGAGTGGACTGGCCTCCTTGGGTCTTGTTGAATGCAGATCCCCACATAAAACAGCTGTTAATTGACGGAACAAGGACAGAAGCCTCAGCCGTTTTAGGTTCTTGTTACCCCTCCTTCTTTCGAGAGACCAGTCCAGCCTCACCCCCTGCGTTCTTCCCCAGGTCCGGAAGCCGGTGGGCCAAATTTGAAGAACTTGTATGGGGAAGCTCACCTCCACCTACTGCCCCCACCCCCATCTTAGCCCACCTGAGATATAAAAAGGCCCAGCCTGCTGGGGTCTGGCCCCTCTGCCACCCGCTCGGGCTGTGTGCATGCTGGCAGTGGGTCGACCTCTGCGAGTTTATTTTCTTTGAATAAATTTGGTCTGGCCGCGAGTCCGTATTCTGCCTCCTCCTGTTCTGCGCCCTCTTCCTTCGTTTATCCCTTCAGATAGGATCAAACATGTCAGTCACTTTGTATCATCTACTTACTAGGGTGCTGGCTTTATGTTCAGGGCTGAGGGCTAATTTTCCAAGCAGGAAAAGGGGGCAGGATAAAAAGTGTCCATGTAACCTTTTTCTTTTTCTTTTTCTTTCTTTTCCTTTTTTTTTCTTTAACTGGCTTTGGCTGTTTAAAGCAAGGGTGGAAATGTGGTTGGGGAGGTTTAGCCGGCTCCTTGTCCCAGTGCTGCGCTGGCCACAGCCAGAAGCTGCGGATGAGGAAGCGAGGGTCCCCATGAACGCTTCCCCATCACACAGCCAACACAGTGGGTAGGACAAGCTTTGTCTGGTATAAATCCCTGGGGGATGGGTCTGCTGTGTAATTGCGCCCATTAACAGTGATTGACCCCAGTGCGTAAAACATCAGAATTTAATATAAGTGCAGCACAAGTCTGGCATCATTGTTTTTTATTATTTATTTATGTATTTATTTTTGACAGGCAGAGTGGACAGTGAGAGAGAGAGACAGAGAGAAAGGTCTTCCTTTTGCCGTTGGTTCACCTTCCAATGGCCACCACGCTGATCCAAAGGCAGGAGCCAGGTGCTTCTCCTAGTCTCCCATGGGGTGCAGGGCCCAAGAACCTGGGTCATCCTCCACTGCACTCCCGGGCCATAGCAGAGAGCTGGCCTGGAAGAGGGGCATCTGGGACAGAATCCGGCACCCCAACCAGAACTAGAACCAGGGGTGCCAGTGCTGCAGGTGGAGGATTAGCCAAGTGAGCCACGGCGCCAGCCATACAGAGGTGTTTTAACCAAAGCTGTGGACCAGATCTAATCAAATAAAGTTAACTCCCTTAAGACTAAGCTTTTAAAGCAATTCAGCTCAATAAAAGCAACAGAAAGTACATGGAACTTCCCTGAGATCTGTAGAATTTTGTTACCTAGGTCAGTTACAAGGCACAGAAAAGCCTTGATTGAAAAAGGCTAGTGGGGCTGGTGCTGTGGCACAACGGGTAAAGCCACCACCTACAGTGCCAGCATTCCATATGGGTGCCGGTTCGAGTCCTGGCTGCTCCACTTCTGATCCAGCTCTCTGCTGTGGCCTGGAAAAGCAGTAGAAGATGGTCCAAGTGCTTGGGCCCCTGCACCTGCATGGAAGACCCAGAAGAAGCTCCTGGCTTTTGCTTCGGCCATTGCGGCCAGTTGGGGAATGAACCAGCTGATGAAGGACCTCCCCCTCAACCACCTCTCTTTCTCTCTCTGTGTAACTCTGACTTTCAAATAAATAAATAAATCTTTAAAAGAAAAAAAAAAGAACATGGAGAATTTTAACCCAGTTACTTTTTTTTTTAAGATGTATTTATTTATTTGAAAGAGTTACACAGAGAGAGAAGGAGAGGCAGAGAGAGAGAGAGAGAGAGATCGATCCTCCACTGGTTCACTCCCCAATTGGCTGCAACGGCCAGAGCTGCGCTGATCTGAAGCCAGGAGTCTCATCCAGGTCTCTCACGTGGGTGTAGGGGCCCAAGGACTTGGACCACCTTCCACTGCTCTCCCAGGCCACAACAGAGAGCTGGATCAGAATTGGAGCAGCTGGGCCCCAAACTGGTGCCCATATGGGATGCCAGGGGCTTAACCCACTATGCCACAGTGCCAGCCCCCATAGTTATTTTAATAAAAAAAAAAAGATTTATTGATTTATTTTAAAGGCAGAATCAGAGAGAGAGAGAGAGAGAGAGAGAGATCCTCTATCTGCGGGTTCACTCCCCAAATGGCCATGACAGCCAGAGCTGGGCCAATCCAAAGCCAGGATCCAGGAGCTTCCTCCAAGCCCCTAAGTGGGTGCAGGGCCCCTTGAGCCATCTCATGCTGCTCTCCCAGATGCACTAGAAGGGAGTTGTACCAGAAGTGGAGCAGCCGGTACACAAACTGGGCCCCATGTGGGATGCCACTGCCAGTGGCTTTACCCACTATGCCACAGCACCAGCCCCACCATAGTTACTTTTAAAGCAGTTTTTTTGAATTCTGAAAGCATTAAAGCAGTTTTTTTGAACATTGGAGAGATTAACTTACTTTACCAACGTGTTGCAAACCGTAGGAGTCTCAGGAAATTTTAGCCTAGAAAATGAGACATTTAAGCATAATACCAGCAACGCTTTGTTAACAGACATAAATATTTTGAAGAATCACATTGTTAATGACAAAAATGTAAACTAGTCATGATTACAATCACAACAGTTCGTAGCATCTTAGGAAATGAATGAAGGGCAGTTATGGAGAAAGAGAAGTGCCTGGACGTAGGGAACCTCAGGCCGTTTGTCGTGTCTCCGTGCAGTGATCCAGGTCACCGAGAATTTGGAGGTTGGAAGTGACAAATTCTGGCCAAGCTTTAGTGCAGAAGAAAATGAACTCTTTTGGCCTTATCTCCCCCTCTTAAGCCCAGCCTGCTCAGGGATTTTTTTTTTTTTTTTAATTAGCAGGTGGGGCAGGAGAGGGTATCAGGCAGAACGCAGGAAACTTTGGAGCCCATGGATCAGGTAAAATGGGCCCGGAGGTTGGAGGGTCACTCACTTAGAGCGTCCTCTGAGGAGCCCCACGCAAGCGGACTCTTCTCCCGGAGAGGAGAGAGCGTGGTCCTGACTTTGTGAGACAGGCGTCCCCGCCCAAAAGTGGGACAGGGTCCTGCCACGTTAGACCTCCCAGAGGTCTCCTCTTGTTCCCAGAACAAAAGGGAAAGGGGCCAAAGTGTATCTTAGACCTGCCAGAGGCAGGGGACAGTGGCCGGTCTGCCCCAGCATGCTTTGCAGAGACAGGGCCGCCCTCTTTCCAGTCCAACCGGCTGAGAACCAGATCTGGTGTTGCATGTAGAGGGAGATCCAACAGGGTGTCTGTGGCCGTGAACCTGCAGACGAGAAAGCTCAAGTGGGGACGGAGGGGAAGAGGCCAAGGCGATTCCCAGAGGCATCTCTCAAGCCCGCCCGAGTGACCCCAAGGAGGGGCCTCGAGGGGAGAGGACCTAGACATGACAGAACAGGAAGGAAGTCAGCAGAGACGAGCCGCCCCCGGTCTGCCTTCGTCCCAGGTTTTGGCACTATTATGTTACGTTTTAGGGTGTTAGAGTTCAAAGAAGGAGAGGCGGCAGCTAGTTAAAGTAGAGAAGACTTTTTTTAAATAGTTATTTACTTTTTTATTTGAAAGGCAGAGTTACTGAGAGGCATAGACACAGAGAGAGACAAGTCTTCCATCTGCTGGTTCACTCCCCAAATGGCTGCAATGGCCAGTGCTGGGCCAATCTGAAGCCAGGAGCTTCTTCGGGGTCTCCCACGTGGGTGCAGGGGCCCAAAGACTTGGGTCATCTTCTACTGCTTTCCCAGGCCATAGCAGAGAGCTGGATCGAAGTGGAGCAGCCAGGACTCGAACCAGCGCCCATATGGGATGCTGGTGCTTCAGACAGTGGCTTTACCCACTATGCCACAGTGTAGAGAAGTAGAGAAGACTTTATTTTAGGGAGAACAGAATGGGCGTGGGGTTGAGCCTCCCGGGCAGAGGGCGGGGTTTGAAGCCAGGCTTCATTCCGTCTGAGCGGCAGGCAGAGTCCCCTCTTAGGCAGCTTGTTGGGGGAGGCACAGAGGGCCAGGGGGACCCTGATGGGGGCGGGGGGCTCCTGGCGTGCCTGGTGGATGTCCCCAGGTGCAGGCTTTCTGGAGCAGTAAGTTCTGCTGGCCTTGAGGGCGTCTGCCTGCGCCTACTTCCTCAGGCCTGGGGGTGCAGGCCCGGTGCTCTCACACTGACGAAGGACCAGCTGGCTGCGGTGGGTGCTAGAGGGCCAACTGGACGTAAGTGATGTGTGTGACCTGGGCGTTCTAGGGCTGGGGGAGGGGACTGCCCCTCATGGAAGCCCAAGTCTGCAGGGGCTCCAGCGTGCACAGGTGAAGCAACCATGCAGCAGGTTGTTGGCCTGCAGCCCAGGACCAGCGGCTTCCTAAGCCCAGAGAGAGGAGCTGCTGGGGAACAGGCGGCCCCAGCCTCCGAGACCTCCTGGAGGGAAGGCGGGGAACTGGTCGAGGGTCACAGGAGCACAATCAGGGTCCCTGAAAAGAGGCTGCTGATAAGGCCACTAGGGGAGAGCTCTCCATCATGGGGGCAGGAGAAGGAAGAACCGGACGGGTCAGTGGGCAGAGGGAGCAGAGCTGGGGTCCAGCCTCCAGGTCCCCTAAAGGCTTCAGGGTGTCAGGGGCTGGGCAGTGCTCAGGCTGAAGCAGCCGTGACGGGGAAGGGGCAGAGGAAGCCAGGAAGGTCCCCAGCCCTCCTGAGAGCCTGAAGGGAAAGTGTCCGGTGGGAAAGGCCAAGAGCCAGGGAGCCGTGTGGAAACTTGAGGTTGGGGCAGCACGGAGGATCAAGTGGCGCCTGTGACCTTTCCTTTTGCCCAGGGAACAAACTCCTGGAAGGGGCGGAGCCAGTTTACAGGGGAGGTATCCCCAGGGTCCTGGAGCTGGGTCAGAAGGGAACTGGGGGCTGGAAGGATGGCTGGGGCCAAATGCGCCCTGCAGGCTCAGGAGGGGCCAGCCTGCTTGGCGGCCACGCTCAGGCTGCCACTGGCAGGCACCCTGAGGCTGTGATGAATGGGATCACCTTGGCAGGGCTCCTGGAGCCATGGAGGAGGCAGATCACAGGGTGGATCCCGCTTAGGGTCTGTTTGGAAAAACTCCTGGGTGTAGTGGGGAAGGTGTGGGGTGCTGGGCTGGGCAGGAAGAGGGGGTTTCAGATTTCTGGTAGTTTCCGGAGTTTCCTCCCAGGACCTGGGACTAAAGAGAGGGAGGAATCACAGCTCATGGGGTCAGCCGGCTGAGCTGAGCCGAGGTGAGAGCCGCCGCCTGTGCCGCCTGCAGCCTGGAGCCCCAGGTGTGGGTCCAGTTAGGAGGGAGGGAGTTGGAAATGTGAATTTGGGGAGGGGGTCTTGGGGCTTTGGAGGCCTGGTTAAGGCAGCCCCTGTGATGAGTGTGGCCTGGGTGGAGTGCCTTTCTGAGCCAAAAGTAGGAGCGTGTGTGTGTGTGCACACGCGGCGTGTGACTAGGTATGTCTGCATGTCTGTGTGGCATGTCTGCCTGTGTCTATGTGTGCTCTGCGTGCCTGTTGGCGTCTGTGCCTGCACAGGGTGTGACTGTGTGTCTGTCTCCAGGCGTGCCCATGTGTCTGTCTATGTCTTTGTGGTATGTATCCGTGCGTGTTGGTGTGTCTCCGTGAGTTTGTGTGGCTGTGTGTAGGTCTGTGTGTCACCACGGGTGGCTCTGAGCATGTGTCTTTGTCTCCTGTGTGTCTCCGTGCTTGTCTGTGTGTGTGCCGGCGTCCGTTATCTCTGTTCATGTACTGCCAGGAGCTCAGCAGGATCGTAGAGCTGGACTCTCGGCCTGGTGCTCCTTGCCGAAGCATGGGAAGGTGATTTCCAAGGGCCTCCCCGTGAGACTGTTCCTTTTCCTTGAAGGCAGCTGCTTGGGTGCCCTCATTGAGCTGCTGTGTGTACGCCGCTTGGCTGCACACAGGCAGCGCCAGCTTGGTCACTCCAGCCCTCGCAGCGGCACTGACAGTGGACTTTGCTGTTCCTGGGGCATTGTGAAAGGCTGTGTTGGTGCGCGGGGAGCCTGGCCTGGGGTGTCTGAAAATGCGTCCCATGTGCCTTTGGGGATGTAGGAACTTCCCTGGCCCGGAGGTCTGCTCTGAGGAGGCTCCTACCTGCTGACTGCCAACTGATTTAACACCTGGAAAAAATTCCACCCGCCTGCCTGTGCCAGCGCCGGCTTCCGCCCCACCCCTGCCTCCCGCCACCTCCTGCCAGGCTGGGTAGTGGGTGAAGGAGCGGCTGCAGCCAACACATGGGCTCTGGCCACCTCCCAGGGGGCGGTGCCCCGGGTGACACCTGGTGCTAGAGCATAAGGAAGAGACAGTTTCAGCCATCCAGGGCAGGTGGCAGGTGGGGCAGGGAGGCCAGGCAGCCTGCCAACCACGGGGCTCTGTTCTGTCCCCTCCCCAGGCAGTGGGCCCGGTGACAGTGAGGCCGTGGTGGCGCTGGTAACAGGATGCCCCAGGCCCTGGAGCGTGCAGACGGCAGCTGGGCCTGGGTGGTTCTGCTGGCGGCCTTGGCGACCCAGGGCCTCACCCTGGGGTTCCCCTCGTGCATCGGCGTCTTCTTCACCGACCTGCAGCGTGACTTCCAGGCCAGCAACAGCGAGACCTCCTGGTTCCCCTCTATCCTGGTGGCTATGCTCCATGCTGGGGGTGAGCAGCGTGGGGAGGGGGCTGGGGAGGGAGGAGGAAGTGGCGGGGGTGGGGGGGGCAGGAGCCACCACTTCCCTAGCCTCCCAGGTCCCTCTCTCAGGGGCCACTGGCCGCGCCTCCAGATGAATTCCTGAGATTTCACCTGATTTCTGCAGCTGGAGTCCAGCTGGCCTGGGCTGTGTCTCCAGGCTGGGCCGAGGATGGGGTGAGTGGGAAGCACCCCAGGTGCAAGCCAGACGCACTTCCTAGAGAGGCCTCTCTGAGCCGCTGCAGAACTGAGCCAGACTAAGTGCAGCTGTGCCCAGCCAAACTGGGAGGAGCCAGCGGCAGCGCCAGCACACTGGGCTCTGTTGCTGCCTTCCAACCGGGTGATCTCGCTGAACCCCCATTTCTCCCTCTGCGATATGGGGGTGACACCTAGAATCCCACCCAGCTCCCACATGGGACAGTTAGGTAGGCCAGACAGGAACTAGGAGATCAATGCACCGGTGAGTGATTAGCATTTTGGAGACCCTCCTGGGGTCTTCAGGGGTGTAAGGGAGACACCGAGAACCAGAAGCAGAGAGGGACTTTCCCTGGGGTTCCCCGCAGAAAGACGTTTGCAGGGGCTGGGGCAGTGGGACAAAGGCAGCCCCCCTCCCCCTCTGCCTGCCTCAGACTGAGGCCTCTGGGTCCTGGCTGGGAATTCTAGGAATGTGTCCACCTCACCGTGACCCCAGCCATGGAGGCAGGGCAGGAGCTGCCCACGGAAGGCTCTGCTGGAGGCCTGGGCCTGGGTTCAGGGACCTGCCCTTGGCTCCTGGGAAGACCCCACAGACTGGAACCCCATGGAGGGGGCCCGGTCAACTCCTTGAGCCTCCCAGTGAATGTACAGGTTTGCCTCGGCAGACCCCAGCTCCCTGGCTGCTGCCCTGCCACTCCTACCAGTGGGCACCAGCAGTCTGCTGGTTATTCCCTGGTCCTTCCCACACATGGAGAAGAGATTGCCGCCTGGGGGAGATTGCCGCCCTCCCTTTGGCCTGCAAGACCTGCAAAGGACAGGTACTGGGAACCGCAGGTGACTCTCACGCAGGCCAAGGAGAGCCTGGGTCACAGGAACTGGGCACCTGTAGGGACTCCTGCTGCCCAGCCAGCCTTGGGCTCACACCCCCTAGCAGGCACACCAAAGTCACAGCTGACCTGTGTGTCCATCTGTCCCTGATAGACACACACCCCTCTAGCCGAGGCGTTTTCAGAATGTCCTGGACATGTTGAACTTGAACGTGTCATTGAGTGTCTGGAGCTCTCCCCGCCCCTGCACATTGGAGAGGCATGGGAAGTGAGCAGGCACAGGGTCCAAGGTCTGCCCACGGTGGCTGCAACGTGAGTGTGGCAAAGGAAATGCCTGCCTCCCAGGGCCCCACCTGCCCTGACTCAGGGCTTCGCCCAGTGTCACCTTCTCCTGCATCAGACCAGAGGCTCAGGGGTGGGGAACATGTGTGGGCCACGGTCACATCCAGAGCCTGGCCTCTCCCTCGGCAGCGGCCGGGACCACCGATCGGCAGCCTCTGCTTGATTGTCTCCCAGGATGAGCTGCTCACGTCCCCATCACTCTCATTCACCTGACTCGCACCACGCACACCCCTCTCCACGGCAAACAGGGACTGTGACAAGCCCCGTGACGTGTGCTTGGGCCAGGGTGCTGCATGACTGGGGCCCCTGCGAGGTTCCAGGTGGAACTGGAGGGGACTGGCTGGCTTCGGCTCTCCCAGGTGTGGGCAGACCAGAAAGCAGTTGGTGGGGGGAGGGGCAGGTCCCTTCCCACACGGAGTCTAAGGCTGGAGGAGATGGGGGAAGGGAGAAGGGAACCCACCTGATTTCCTCCAGAACATTCCAGACTCCAGTGCAAGGAGGCTGCGGAATGTCGAGGGTCTCCCTCCCAAGGGTGCAAGGTGGAAGGTGGCGGGAGCACTGTGGCCTGTCTTCCTGAGGATTTCGGGGCAGAGCGGAGGCAGGCAGAACAGAGGCTGAGAGCGCTCTCTCTGCTTTAGATGCCTTGGGATGCACCCCCCACCCAGACAGACCCCTAGCAAGGGGTGTGCACTCAGGTTGTGGGCCAGTCCCCCTTTCACCTGGGTGGAGTCAGCTTTGGGTCAGTGCAGCATAGGGCCTGGGTTGTCCCCCCACCCCGGGGGGGGGAACAAATGTTACTCAACCCAACCCCTCACTCTGTGGGGGGGGGGAAACTGAGGCATAGAGAGGGCTGGGGTCCTGCTCGGGCCATGTGGTCAGTCTGTGGCAGGAACCAGGCCAGCAGGCTCCGGGGCTGGATCGCTCTTCCCCACCATCACTCTCTCCCCACCTCCTGACCACCTCGTTCACCTGCCACCTGCTGGCTGTCTCTTCCCCACAGGGCCCCTGTGCAGCATCCTGGTGGGACGCTTTGGCTGCCGAGTGACCATGATGTTGGGGGGCGTGCTGGCCAGCCTGGGCATGGTGGCCAGCTCCTTCTCCCGCACCCTCAGCCAGCTCTACGTCACGGCAGGCTTCATCACAGGTGACCGTCATTTCATCTCGACTAAGCAGTACCAGGCACAAGTGGATGGGGCAGGCAAGCTGCTGCTTTTGTTGTTTTATTTATTAATTTTTAAATTAAAGACCAGAGAGAGAGAGAGAGAGAGAGGGAGAGAGAGATCTCCTATCCATACTGAAAACTCCCCAAGTCGCTGCACAGCTGGGGCTGTGCCAGGCTGAGGCAGGAGCTTAGAACTCAATCTGGGGTTCCTGCATGGAAGGCAGGGACCCAAGTCAGGAAGCAGGAATTGGGAGCTGAGCTGGGACTCAAACCTAGGACTCCCATGTAGATGGTGGGTGTCCCAAGTGGCATCTTTATTTTATTTTATTTTTATTTGACAGGCAGAGTTATAGACAGAGAGAGACAGAGAGAAAGGTCTTCTTTCCATTGGTTCACTCCCCTAATGGCCGCCACAGCTGGCGCTGCGCCGACCTGAAGCCAGGAGCCGGGTGCTTCCTCCTGGTCTCCCATGTGGGTGCAGGAACCCAAGCACTTGGGCCATCCTCCGCTGCCCTCCCAGGCCACAGCAGAGAGCTGGACTGGAAGAGGAGCAACCGGGACTAGTACCCGGCGCCCCAACCAGGACTAGAACCTGGGGTGCTGGCGCCGCAGGCGGAGGATTAGCCAAGTGAGCCATGGCGCTGGCCTAAGTGGCCTCTTAAGAACTAGGCCAAAATGCCAAGTCCCCCAAGTTCAGGTGCAGGGATGTGGGTGCTGGATCAGAGGGAACTGAACAAGGGGGCTAAAGAGGAGGGTGCAGGTGGGATGGGGGCTCAGTTCTTAGAAGGGTCTGTGGGGAGATGGGGAGGTTCAGGCAGAGGGAAGAGTTCAGGCGTGCTGCAGCTGGGGTTTGTAAAGCATCACTCCAGCTGTGGAACTGAGAATCCGCTGCAGGCCTCGGGCTAGGCGCAGGCGGGGAGGTTAGGGGCACAGCCAGGAGCCAGGTGGGAGGGGGCTGGGGCTCTGCGCAGGGTGGTCTGCACCTGAGGTGCCGAAAGAGAAGGCAAGGGTGACCCAAGGTTCTCAGGGGACACCAAGACTCACTGCCCTGAGCCCCTGGGAAGATGCAGCAGCTGTTAACTGTTGGGAGAACGTGGGTGGGAGAGGAGCAGGTCTGGGGCAAGTTGGGTGTTCAGCGGGAGGCCCAAGCCGGAGCCGGTGCTTCAGAGCTGTGAGATGGCGGCATGGAAGCCGTGAGTTGCGGGATCGCCTGCTGTCACCGGGCGATGAGGGTGGTGAGAGGTCTGGCCAGGAAGAAGCGACCAGAGAGGTGGAAGGAGACTCAAGAATCCTCCCCGCAGAAAGCAAGTAAAGGGTGTCAAAGAGAGGGCCCGTCTCCCCTGCTTGGAGTCCCGGGGCGTCAGAGGCAGTGACAGGAGTAAGGCTGGTGCAGGTGTCAGGTTCAGAAGCGAGCAGGAGGAAGGCGAGCAAAGGTGCAGACCTAGCAGTGTCTCTGTGGCTGCCTGATGCAAGGGGACCCCAAAACAGGCCTGTTCTTGGGGGGCAGTGATGGCGGCCCGTGGGGGCTTTCCTTGCTTCCTTTATTTGAGAGGCAGAGAGAGAGAGAGAGAGAGAGAGAGAGTTCCCATTCTCTGGTTCACTCCCCAAGCCAGGAACAAGAAACTCAAGCAGATCTCCCACACGGTGACAAGAACCCAATTAATCGAGTCATCGCCGCTGCCTCCCAGGGTCAGCACTGGAGGGAGATGAATCCAGGCACTCCGAACCTCCCCACCTCCCCACAAACCCTTCTGAGAGCTGGACCCCCATCCCACCTCCACCCCGCTTCTTTGGTGCCCTTGTTATGCCCCTCTAACCTAGCACCCACATCGCTGCTCCTGAACTTCGGGACTTCACGTTTGCCGTTCCCTCTGATATGGGGCAGGTGTCATAATTGCCAGGCCAAATGCCCGTCCTCTTCTTTGTTCAGATGGTAACCATGAGGGCACAGCTGGCTAAGTTACTGTTTGTGACTTGACCCGCATCCTGTATCAGAGCGCCTGGCTTCAAGTCCGGGCTCCACTTCTGATTCCAGCTTCCGGCTGATGTGCATCCCAGGAAGCAGCAGGTGACAGCTCAAGTACTTGGATCCGTGCCACCCACGTGGGTGATCTGGCTGGAGTTCCCGACTCCTGGTTTCAGCCTGCCCCAGCTGTGGCTGCTGTGGGCATTTGGGGAGTTAGCCAGTCGACAGATGGGAAATTTCTGTCTTTCTCTCTCTGCCTTTCAGATAAAAATGCAAATAAACAGATGCAAGTTTATATTGAAAGATCAGCCTGGTGCTATGCTGAGAGGAACCAGCTTGTCCCTGGCAGCCTCAGGAGAACAGACTGGAGGGGTGGATGCCTGCGGGGGTGGCGAGGCGGTCCCTGGGGTCTTGGAAGCAGGTCTTGGCTAGAACGGAAGGGGGCACACATGCTCCAGGGCCCCAGGATGACCCTGAGCTGGTCTCCCCTCTCGCACTACAGGCCTGGGCATGAGCTTCAGCTTCCAGTCGGGCATCACAGTGCTGGGCTTTTACTTTGTCCGCCGGCGGGCTCTGGCCAATGCACTGGCCTCAGTGGGGTCCTCCCTGGGCATCACCCTCTGGCCGCTGTTGTCCCGCTACCTCCTGGAGGACCTGGGCTGGAGGGGCGCCTTCCTCATCTTCGGCGGGGTCTTTCTGCACTGCTGCGTCTGCGGGGCCCTCCTGAGGCCCGTGGCCACCAACGCGGCCCCTGAGACCACGGAAAGTCCCCCTCCACCTTCAAAGACGCCTGTGCACAGCTGCCTGGCAGCCTGCGGCCAGGCCATCCAGCACCACCTGGCCTTCGACATCCTGCGGCACAACCGGGGCTACTGCGTGTACACCCTGGGCGTGATGTGGATGATCATGGGTTTCCCGCTGCCTCACGTCTTCCTGGTCCCATTCGCCGTGAGGCACGGGGTGGACGAGCACCGGTCGGCCCTACTCATGTCCATCATCGGCTTGAGCAACATCTTCCTGCGGCCCGTGGCTGGGCTGTTGATGGGCCGGCGGGCCTTTGCCGGCTACCGCAAGCACCTGTTCTGCCTAGCAGTCCTGCTCAACGGGCTCACCAACCTGGTGTGCACAGTGTCAGCTGACTTCCGGGTGCTGGTGGGCTACTGCCTGTTGTACAGCGTGTCCATGAGTGGCGTCGGCGTCCTCATCTTCCAGGTCCTCATGGACATTGTCTCCATGGACCGGTTCCCCAGCGCCCTGGGCCTCTTCACCATCCTCAGTGGCGTCGCAGCCCTCATCTCTCCGCCACTGGCAGGTGAGGCCCCAGGAGGGGAGGTGGGCAGGTGCGGCCTGGGCAGGGGTGGGGGGGACGGTCTGTACAGAGCTGGTCCAGTCTAGCGTCACCTCCAGAGCTAGGGACTTGGACTCTCTGATTTCCCCGTGTACCCCAGAGGACAAGGGCCTGTTCCCCAACTCGTACTTGGGGTGAAAAATTAAGTCAGGGGTTGCCTACCAGACTTGCCTGTGTCCTCCGTCATCCTCAATGCACCTGATTTTCTTTCTTTTTTTTTTTTTTTCTTGAAGATTTATTTTATTTGTTTGGAATGCAGAGTAACAGAGAGAGGAGACGGAGGGCAACGAGAGAAAGAGAGAGAGTTCTCCCATTCTCTGGGTCACTCCCCAAAAGGCTATAATGGCCAAGGATGGTCTAGGTGGAAGCCAGGAGCCAGGAACTCCACGCAGGTCTCCCACCTGGGTGGCAGGGACCCAAGCACTTGGGCCATCTTCCGCTGCTTTCCCACGCACGCCAGCAGGGAGCTGGATGGGAAGCAGAACAGCTGGGACTCCAACTGGCGCTCTGATCCGGCATGCCTGTGTCACAAGTGGCAGCTTCACCCACTGCGCCACAACGCCGGCCCCACACACCCGATTCCTTATCAGTAAAGTGGGTGTGATAATAGCATGTACCTCCTGGGCCTGCTGCAAGGATCCCCAGTCGCACAGTCAGGAGCTTCATCGCGAGCCTGGCACACAGAAGCGCCCGGCACGTGTCCGCTGTGTTTCCTTTGCTCCCCTGCACCATGACGTCATCTGTGAATTGCAGAACAGAACTGCTGCTGCCCTAAGCTGTGCGGTCACAGGTGCCCGGGAGGTTCCCCCTCTGGGATCGGCTTCTCCCGGAGCAGGCACGTTTGTGACCCCACCGGTGATTTACACCGGGAGGGAAGAGCGTGGAAGTAAGACACGCACTGGAGAGGACGTGTGACACTCAGAGAGAGTGAGGCAAGTCTGCCCAGGCCCGGGTGCTGGCAGCAGCATGGGGTGGGACACAGGGAGGACTTGCCACTCACGTGTGGCTTAGCGAGTCGTGGTTTCCAAGATTGGTCTCCAAGCCAAGAAGTGGAGAGAGCTACCCAGGAAGAGGTAAGGGTGCGGCCTGGCAGTGGCTCAGCAAACAAGTCTGCCACCTAGGGCAAGGGACTCGGGTCCTTAAGTTCTCTTCCGGCCTAGGCTCCTCCTCCCCAGGCCAAAGGACACCGAGCGAGCGTCGCGATAGCTCCTGGACGACAGAGACAGGAATCAAACCCCCACTCTCACGTGGCACAGAGTTCAGTGGAGGGAGGCCTGGCAGCCCTGAGGGTGCTCTAACTCGCTCTCTGTCCCCCAGGCCTCCTCCTGGACGCCAGCAACAACTTCAGCTACGTTTTCTACCTGTCCAGCTTCTTCCTCATCTCAGCCGCCCTCTTCATGGGGGGCAGCTTCTACGTCCTACGGAAGACAGAGCAAGGCAGGCAAGCCAAGGTGGAAGGAGCCATCCGGGAGGCTGCCCTGCCGCAGGCTCTAAGCCCCAAAGGCAAGGAGACCTCAGAGAAGCAGCCGTGTCTGGAGATCACATACGTGACCAGTGTCTGAGCCTCACAGGTCACGCGTGTGACCAGCTTCTGAGCCCTGAGATCAGTGTGTGGCCACTGTCTCAGCAGAGACTTGCGACCTCTGGCGGCTTTGCCAGGGGTGAAGGGCAGCCTGGGAAGCCTGGACCCAAGGCTGTCCAGACTCTGCAGGGCGGGACTCAGCCAGGGGCCAGGGCCCAGCAGTATGGTCTCTGAAGACAGACCCAGGGTCCTCCCCTGCAGCCGGATCGAGGAGGTGGCTCTCCTGACTTTTCCAAGGGGACCAGGGGACCTAGGACCCAGGAAGCTGGGGCCAAGCCCTGCTCAGGACTGTCCCAGCCGTTCAGTTCAGCTGGCTGCCTTGCTGCTCCTACAACTCAACGCACTGGACTTTCACCTCCAACCGGGATACCACGGACATCATCCCTCTTTGTGCTTCTTGGGCTTCTGGACAATTCGGAAGAGTTTACCTTGCTTCCGGGGCCCGCCCTACCCCCTCTTCCCAAGGGACCCAGCCAGTCAGTCCCTTAGGAAAGCCAACACTGAGGGTGGGGCTGCCCCAGCCAGGGTTGCTGGAGCCTGTGAGAGGTGCTGAGGAGGCGGCCCCAGGTGCAGGATGGGGACAGTTGACAGGTCCAGTGAGTGCCCTTCCTGGCACCTGTGCAGAGAGCAGGAGGGGAGCCCCTGGCTGGGGTCCCAGGAGTCTGAGGGGCTCCCCGACAGTCTCAGCAGGACCTGACTCAGGGCCTTCCTCCCACCTTTGCCTGCACCCGCCCCCCACTCTCAGTGGGGAAGAAGAATGCTGGGGTGGAGAAGCCGGACACTGTCCAGGGGAGGGGAAGGCTTGCTGGGCAGCTTGAGGACCACTGTGAAAACAGGGCTGCTTCTCCAACAGACTCCCGCCCCCTCCGCCCCTCCACCCCTGCTGTGTCAGAGGTGTGAACCCAGGCAGAGTAGCTGGCTGGGCCAGCTGTCTGGCCACCCTTGCTCCCTGCACTGTGTCCTGGAGGGCAGAGCCCGCCCCGCCACAAACACATTGCTGGTGCCCTTCCCTGAGGTCGCCACCCACCTGAGCGCTGGCTGCCGTCAGCCCAGGCTTGTCCCAGCTGGGAGCCGAGGGGATGGGAAAACACAGTGTGTTTGAACTGCACACAAAAACATTCCCTGCAGCCAGTCATAAACTCTGAGCTAATAAAGCTGGAAAGCAGGCCTGGAGTGAGAGCCCCCTCCTCTTTCTCCCAACCTGGCAGGGGCTGCTCGGGCTCAGGCCCTTGTTTGTTGATTCAGGCTCAGCCAGGCTCCAGCAAGAAAATGTTATCAGGAGGATTGATTTTATGTTCATGACCCAGCCTCAGCCTGCCTCCATCACGTGTGCTGTAGCGTGAATAAGCATCCTTGGGGGTGGTCCGCAAGCTCCAGGACTCTGCCATGAGTGCCCCCTAATGGCCAAAAGGAGGCAGTGCAGAGGCAAAGCCAAAGACAGCTGGGATAGAGGTGGGATGTCACTTCTGTGCCATGATACGCTGTGTGACTTCAGGCAAACGGTCACCATCTCTGGGCCTTGGAAAGGGAAGGGGTTAGCCTGGAGTTAAGCCTCTTCCAGTCTGGAAAGTCTGAATTTGAGTGTATTGAAGCCACACCTTCGGGCTCCCTGTTCATTCCTGTGCTTGGCCACAGGCATAGCTTGTGCTCTCGACAAGACTGGACACATCTCCCCAGGGTCTGTCCACCTGGATTGGTGGGAAGGGAGCGAGCAGGGGCTGCAGGCAGGTGCATTTGGTGCTGGTATGCACCAGGCTTTGATAAGGTGGGCAGCCCTGTGCCCACTTCCACAAAACATGGAAGTGAGCACTCAGCACAGAAAGTGAGACCCTCGCCTGCCCCCAGGAATAACGATAACCCCTGGGCAGAATCCCTCCCACACACACTTATGAAGCACCACCATGCGCCAGGCACTGGGCAGAGAGGGGGAGCAAGTTCTGCACAAAACCAAGGATTGGGAATTCTCCAAGCAGGGCCCCTGAGGCCTTAGGAAGGGAGAAGACCAGACACTGGGGGAGGCTGGGGTTGCCCATCAGACACCAAAACCTGCAGGTGTTTTCCTGGGAAAGCAGTTCCCAGCCAGAGAAAGGAGGAGCTCACCTCCGTGTGCCCTCAAGCCCCAGGCTCCTGGTCCCCAGGCCTTTGCTGCTCCATCCAGCAACAGGCGGGAAGTCCCCTGGCTAAGACGCACTTTCCCAGGCCATCCAGGCTCCCCACAGAGCCAAAGGGCAAAGGGCAGCTATGGTACCCAAGCACCAAGGCCAAGGTCAGAACTGCGCTGTGGCACAACTGGTTAAAGCCACGGCCTGTAGTGTCGGCATCCCATGTGGGTGCCGGTTCGTGTCCCAGCCCCTCCACTTTGAACCCAGCTCCCTGCTAGTGTGCCTGGGAAAGCAGCGGAAGATGGCCCAAGTCCCTAGGCCCCTGCACCCACACGGGAGACCCGGAAGAAGCTCCTGGCTCCTGGCTTTGGATCAGCACAGCTCCGGCCGTTGCGGCCATTTGGGGAGTGAACCAGCAGATGGAAGACCTTTCTCTTTCTGTCT
Organism: Lepus europaeus; assembly: GCF_033115175.1. NCBI lineage: Eukaryota > Metazoa > Chordata > Mammalia > Lagomorpha > Leporidae > Lepus > Lepus europaeus. The sequence continues at coordinate 5,508,186 of NC_084844.1, read as the reverse complement.
CTACCTCTCTCTCTAACTCTGTCTTTCAAATAAATAAAATAAACCTTTGAAGAAGAAGGTGTGCACAGGGCAGGGCTGGAGCCTGCTTCCACCGCAGCTGTACTTGGCCCAGGGGTGAGCCACATTCCTCGTCCTCAGGAGCTCACAGCTCCACGCACCACGGGGATGTGGCAAGGCCTCCTTTCCCGGTGCTGTTCTCTCCTGAGAAGCTCCGAGGAGTCAGACCAAAGGGCTTCAGGATCCTGGGCCCAGCAACCCAGAAAGCTGCAGCGGTCCACAGGGGCGAGCTGAGGCTCCTTCCAGGGCCCCCCGGTGCTGCCCGGGACAACCCAGCTGGCAAAGAGGCTTAGGCAGGACCCCAGTCCTCGGGACTTCGGTCAGAGGTGGAGGGCCCCACTGGGGTCTGGAGTGGAGTCGGCGGGATTTGAAAGGACTGAAGGGGGCGCAGGGAGCCGACGCTGAGGCTCCAGGGGGAAGTCTAGGGGGGAAGGCTGGGCTGCGACCCCCAGCAGGTGTGGGGAGTGTGCGTGCCTTTGCCTCGACAGCCCCCTACGTGGGCACCCCCAGATTCTGCTGTGCTCCTGGGTCGCCCAGGCTCCTCGCCGCATACCAGACCGCGCACCTGTCTGCCGCGCGCGTCCCCGCGGGCCCGGGGCTCTTGCGCACGCGAGCCGAGGAGCTCCGTGACGGCCCGGTCCGGCCCGGTCCGGCCCCGCCCCTTCCGCCCCGCCCCTTCCGCCCCGCCCCGCCTCGCCTCGCCCCGCCCCGCCCCTTCCGCCCTCCGGGGGCGGGACTAGCGCGGCTTCCGGCCGGGACTCTGACAGGGTTCTGAGGGTCCCCTCGCACTTGCCGTTTCGAGCTGCGGGTTCTCGCAGGACCTGAGCCCCCCGGCCGCCCCGGGGAGGGTCTCACGCGGCTGTCCAGCCTCCCCTTCGCCCTTGTCCCACCGGGCCCAGGAGCGCTCGGCCGCCCCGCCATGGCCCAGAAGCCGAAGGTGGACCCCCACGTCGGGCGGCTGGGATACCTGCAGGCGCTCGTCACGGAGTTCCAGGAGACCGCGAGCCGAGGTGGGAAACGCGCGTGGGCGCCGCGGGCCATGGGGAGAGCCGCGGGTGGGCGCCGCGGGCCGAGGTGGGAGCCGCGGGTGGGCGCCGCGGGCCGAGGTGGGAGCCGCGGGTGGGCGCCGCGAGCCGAGGGGAGAGCCGCGGGTGGGCGCCGCGAGCCGAGGTGGGAAACGCGGGTGGGCACCGCGAGCCGTGGGGAGAGCCGCGGGTGGGCGCCGTCGCGGGCAGAGGGGAGAGCCGCGGGTGGGCGCCGGCGCGGGCCGTGGGGAGAGCCGCGGGTGGGCGCCGCGGGCCGAGGTGGGAGCCGCGGGTGGGCGCCGGCGCGGGCCGAGGTGGGCGCCGCGGGTGAGCGCCGGCGCGGGCCGTGGGGAGAGCCGCGGGCCGAGGTGGGAGCTGCGGGTGGGCGCCGCGAGCCTTGGGGAGAGCCGCGGGTGGGCGCCGGCGCGGGCCGTGGGGAGAGCCGCGGGTGGGCGCCGCGGGCCGAGGTGGGAGCTGCGGGTGGGCGCCGCGAGCCGTGGGGAGAGCCGCGTGTGGGCGCCGGCGCGGGCCAAGGTGGGCGCCGCGGGTGGGCGCCGGCGCGGGCCGAGGGGAGAGCCGCGGGTGGGCGCCGCGGGCCGAGGTGGGAGCTGCGGGTGGGCGCCGCGAGCCGTGGGGAGAGCCGCGGGTGGGCGCCGGCGCGGGCCGAGGTGGGCGCCGCGGGTGGGCGTCGCGAGCCGTGGGGAGAGCCGCGGGTGGGCGCCGGCGCGGGCCGAGGGCAGAGCCGCGGGTGGGCGCCGCGGGCCGTGGGCAGAGCCGCGGGGGCCGCCGCCCGGGACCTGGCTCCAGGGTCGCTTTCCCGTTGCAGACGCCAAGGAGCAAGTCCTCGCCAACCTGGCCAACTTCGCCTATGACCCCAGCAACTTCCAGTACCTGCGGCAGCTTCAGGTCCTGGATTTGTTCCTGGATTCGCTCTCGGAGGAGAACGAGACCCTGGTGGAGTTCGCTATGGGTAAGGGGGGCCGGACCCCGACACCTGCGGGGCTGCCGCGCGACGGGAGGGTCGCAAGGGAGTCGTCGGCAAAGGGGCCTTTAGGGGCCCCCTTGTCGCCCCACAGGCCGTCCAGGTCACAGCTAATGTGAGAGGGCGGGGGTCCCACCCAGGACCCACCCTGCTGCCTAGAGATGGGATCACATACAGGGAACAGGAGGGAGCCACCGAGAGGGAGCAGTTTGGAGGTGGATCTTTAATGCAACGATAATGTAGGGTTTTTTAGTTTTTTTTTTTTATTTACTGAAAGGCAGAGAGAGAGAGATTGAGAGATTACACCCGCTGGTTCACTCTGCAAATGGCTACAACTTCACCCAGGTCTAGGCCAGGCCAGGGCCAGGATCCTGGACCTTCATCCAGGTCTCACACAGGGCTAACAAGGGCCCAGCACTGCCTTCCCGGCTGGATTGGAAGCAGAGCAGCTGGGACTTGAGCCGGGACTCCCATCAGTTAACCCGCTGGGCCATCATCCCTGTCCTCATGCAGAAATGTTTGAAGTCCATACATAGGTTTTTTGTAATGCTTTTTCATGAACTTGTAATTAATTAATTAATTTGAGAGGCAGAGAGACAGAACTTCTATCTGTTGTTTTACTCCTCAAATGGCAGAAACAGCCAGGGCTGGTCCAGGCCAATGCTGGGGGCCAGGAATTCAATCTGGGTCTCCCCCGTGAGTGTCACGGATCCAGTCACTTGAACCTCTCATACAGTGCCTGCCCAGTGAGTACAAGGATATTTCAGCAAGTTAATGGGAAATGGAATTAAAATATAAGGGTGTTTTTGGTGCAATGCAATTTAAAAAAAATCTAAATTTTTTCATAATACACATATTCCATGAATTTTTTAAAAGATTTCCCCACACACACTCTTTTCTTTCTTTCTTTCTTTTTTTTTTTTTAAAGATTTATTTATTTGGGGCCGGTACTGTGGTGTAGTAGGCTAAGCATCCACTTGTGGCACCGGTTCGTGTCCCGGCTGCTCCTCTTCTGACCCAGCTCCCTGCTAATGCGCCTGGAAAGCAACAAAGGATGGCCCAAGTGCTTAGGCCCCTGCACCCGTGTGGGAGACCCTGAAGAAGTTCCTGGCTCCTAGCTCTGGATTGGCCATTGTGGCCATTTGGGGAGTGAACCAGCAGATGGAAGATCTTTCTCTCTCTCTCTCTCCTCCTCTCTCTGTCTATATCTCTGCCTATAAAATAAATAATCTAAAAAATGTATTTATTTATTTGAAGGGCAGAGTTATATAGAGAGGGAGCAAAAGAGACAGAGAACAAGCTAGATCTCCCACTGGCTGGTTCACTCTCCAGATGCTGCGATGTCTGGAGCTGGGCTGATCTGAAGGCCAGGAGCTTCTTCCATGTCTCCCAGGTGGCTGCAGGGGCCCAAACACCTGGACAACCCTTTGTTGCTTTCCAGGCACATTAGCAGGGAGCTGGGTCAGAAGTGGAGCAGCCGGGATATGAACCTACGCCATTGCGCTGGCCCCTTATAAATCCATATACTTATATACTTTTCATAATACACATATTCCATACTCTTTTTGAGGATCTCCCTCATTTTTTTTTTAAATATTTGTTTATTTGAAAGGCAGAATTGTGGAGAGAGAGGGAGAGATACAGAGATCTTCCATCCACTGGTTCACTCCCCAAATGGCCACAACAGCTGGGGCTGGGGCTGGGCCAGGCCGAAGCCAGGAACCAGGAGCTTCATCAGAGTCTCCCACATGGCTACAGGGGCCCAGGGACTTGGGTCCTCTTCAGCTGTTTCCCTAGGCACATTAGCAGGGAGCGTGATCAGAAATGGAGCAGTCGGGACTTGAACGCACACCGTGTGGGATGCCGGCATGGCAGGGTGCTGCTACACCACACACTGGCTCCGCCCCCTCACTCTTTAAGCCAGGTACTGTTCTGAATGTTGGAGAGATATTGAGCAAGTTGAGCAATGGGTTCTGCCTACAGGAGCTTACATTCTAGAAGGGGAGACGTGGGGAGTAAATTAAAATGATGCTGCTTGGGATGAAGTCGACTAGAGGGGGACAGCTTCCGTGTTGGCCGTGGTGGGCAGGGCACCCTCGGCAGAGATGCAGAAGCCGTGAAGGTGCAGAGGGAAAGCAGGTGCGACAGGATTGGGGTGAGAGACCTGGAAAATGGTGCCAAATGAGGCTACTGGCAGCGGAGCTGGCCAGGGCTTACATCTGACCGTGGGGATGAGTTTGGGGTTTATTATGAGAGCAAACACAAATTATTTTTTTCAGCATGCAGTTTTTAAGATTTATTTTATTTATTCATTTGAAAGTCAGAGTTAGAGAGAGGGGAGAGGCAGAGAGAGAGAGAGAGAAAGATGTCTTCCATCCACTGGTTCACTCCCCAGATGGCCGCAACGGCTGGAGCTGGGCTGATCTGAAGCCAGGAGCCAGGAGCTTCTTCCGGGTCTCCCACGTGGGTGCAGAGGTCCAAGGCCTTGGGCCATCTTCTACTGCCTTCCCAGACCATAGCGGAAAGCTGAACCAGAAGTGGAGCAATGCTGGCGCCGCGGCTCACTAGGCTAATCCTCTGCCTGCAGCGCCGGCACACCGGGTTCTAGTCCTGGTCAGGGCACTGGATTCTGTCCCAGTTGCCCCTCTTCCAGGCCAGCTCTATGCTATGGCCCGGGAGTGCAGAGGAGGATGGCCCAAGTCCTTGGGCCCTGCACCCCTTGAAAGACCAAGAGAAGCACCTGGTTCCTGCCTTCGGATCAGTGCGGTGCGCTGGTCGCAGTGCGCCGGCAGCGGCGGCCATTGGAGGGTGAACCAACGGCAAAAGGAAGACCTCTCTCTCTGTCTTCTCTGCCTGTCAAAAAATTAAAAAAAAAAAAAAAAAAAAAAAAAAAAAAAAAAAAAAGAAGTGGAGTAGCCAGGACTCGAACCGGCAACCATATGGTATGCTAGCACTTCAGGCAGTGGCTTTACCTGCCATGCCACAATGCCGGCCCTAAAGATTTATTTTATGTATTTGAAAGGCGGTTACAGAGAGGCAGAGGCAGAGAGAGAGAATCTTCCATCCACTGGTTCACTCCTTAAATGTCCACAATGGCCAGAGCTGGGCTGATCTGAAGCCAGGAGCCAGGATCTTCCTCTGGGTCTCCCATGTGGGTGCAAAGGGCCAAGGACTTGGACCATCTTCTGCTGCTTTCCTAGGTGCATTAGCAGGGAGCTGGATGGGGAGTGGAGCAGCCAGGACTCAACCGGAACCCATATGGGATGCTGACCCTGCAGGCGGTGGCTTTACCCAGCTTTTTGTTTTGTTTTGTTTGTTTGCTTTAACATCAGCATGCATCTTTTTTTTTTGGACAGGCAGAATGGATAGTGAGACAGAGAGAAAGGTCTTCCTTTTTGCCTTTGGTTCACCCTTCAATGGCCGCCGCAGCCGGTGCACTGTGCCGGTCCAAAGGCAGGAGCCAGGTGCTTACCCTGGTCTCCCATGGGGTGCAGGGCCCAAGCACTTGGGCCATCCTCCACTGCACTCCCAGGCCACAGCAGAGAGCTGGCCTGGAAGAGGGGCAACCGGGACAGAATCCAGTGTCCTGACCGGGACTAGAACCTGGTGTGCTGGCGCCGCAAGGCGGAGGATTAGCCTGTTGAGCCACGGCGCCAGCCTAGTACGCATCTTTTAAAAGCACATTTCAGTTTCTCTCTGTCTCTGGATCGCTCTTATACTCTCCTCCCTCTTTTCCTTCTTCGCTCCTTCCCTCCAGTCTGTGGGGTTTCCCCCAATAAACCTTTTCCCTTAAAAAAAGAAAAGGCAACATTTCAGGACTGGTGTTGTGCAGTGAGCTACACTGCCTCCTACAAAGCTGGCATCCAATATCGGAACACCGGTTCCAGTCCAGCTCGTCTACTTCCGATCCAGACTCTCCTCTAATGTCTCTGGGAAGGCAACGAGGTGGCCAAAGTGCTTGGGCTCCTGCCAGCCATGAGACCTGGATAGAGATCCTGGCTCCTGGCTTTGGCCTGTCCCAGCACCTGCCATTGCAGCCATTTGGAGAGCAAACCAGCATACAGAAGATGTCCCTGTCCCTCCCTCTCTCTCTGTCACTCTGCCTTTCACATAAACAAATAAATCTTTAAACAACAGATGCGTGGGAGGGGTTTGGTGCCGCAGCAGTCAGATTGCTCGCACCCTGGTATGGGTGCCTGTTTCGAATCCTGGCTTCTCCACCTCCAAGGGCACCTCTCAGGTGCCCTAAGATCTTGGCTCACTGAGCCCTCAGCTATAGGGGAGGTTTGGGCTTTCCTGGCTTCTTGCTGTCCTGGGCAGCCTCCCACATCTCCAGTTTTTTTTTTGTTTGTTTGTTTGTTTGTTTTGGCAGGCAGAGTTAGACAGTGAGAGAGAGAGACAGAGAGAAAGGTCTTCTTTTTGCTGTTGGTTCATCCCCCAAGTGGCCACTACGGCCGGCGTGTTGCGGCCAGCACGCTGTGCCGATCCGAAGCCAGGAGCCAGGTGCTTCTTCCTGGTCTCCCATGCGGGTGCAGGGCCCAAGGACCTGGGCCATCCTCCATTACACTCCCAAGCCACAGCAGAGAGCTGGCCTCGAAGAGGAGCAACCGGGGACAGAATCTGGCACCCCGACCGGGACAAGAACCTGGTGTGCCGGCGCCGCAGGTGGAGGATTAACCTATTGAGCCGCGGTGCCGGCCACATCTCCAGTTTTTAGCAGATTCTGTGAGGGAGCCCGGCCCCCCGACTCATTTTCTCGCCTGTGCCTCGCCCAGCTCACAGGGCCGCTTTAGGAGCAGAGGCTACCGTGCCTGTCGGCACCGCCCTAGTCGCAGGCACCCCTCTTTCCCAGCTGCTGCTTCCTCCTTTCCCCCCTTCCTTCCTCAACCAGAGCGAGCGCCCGGGCCCCAGAGCAGTGTTTCTCAGCGTCAGCTCCCTCCGTGGGATCCTCTGCAGATCACATTTCTCTGTGTTTGTCGTGAAGCCTGTTTCTCCATGTGTCCGGCACTGACTGGGCCCCCCGGTCAGGCCCCTCTGCTGCTGCTCCTGCCAGGGCAGGTGCGGTGCCGTGGGGCTCCAGGCCTCATCCCTGAGACTGTGGCACCCGTGAGGGCACAGCCCAGCCTTGCCGACCTCCGCACCAGGGAGGAGGGTGGAGGAAGGAAGCACAGAAGCAGATCTGAATTTGACTGACAGGCATGGAGTCCTGGCTGTGGCCTGGCGGAGCCCTGCACAGGACGGGTTCTGGAGTAACCTGCAGAGAGAAGACTTGGCCAGACTGCCCATCTGCCCACTGAACCAGAACCAGCCTGTGAAGAGCTGGGCTTTGGGGTCAGGCAGGCCTGGGCTCAAGTCTTTTGCAAGGACTTTGGTTTTGGTTTAGTTCCTTCAGGGTCCAGGGCTCTGAAGACATTGCTGTTTTTTGTTTTTGTTTTGTTTTGTTTAAATCGTAACTCTTTTTTAAAATTTATTTATTTGGAAGTCAGAGTTACACAGAGAGAGAAGGAGAGGCAGAGAGAAAGAGAGAGAGAGAGAGAGGTCTTCCACCCGCTTGTTCACTCCCCAATTGGCTGCAATGGCTGGAGCTGCGCCAATCCAAAGCCAGGAGCTTCTTCTGGGTCTCTCACGTACATACAGGGGCCCAAGGACTTAGGCCATCTCGTACTGCTTTACCCAGGCCATAGCAGAGAGCTGGATCGGAAGCGGAGCAGCTGGGACTTGAACTGGCACGCATATGGGAATGCCTGCACTGCGGGTGGCAGCTTTACCCACTACGCCACAGCGCCAACCCCCATCCAGTGCTGTTGTTATAAAAGCAACCTTTCTGAATGCCCACCCCAGGTATGCCATGCGGCCTCCACATACCAACACATGCCCACCATGTCAGGGGCTTGCAAGGTCTTGTGATGTTAACCCCTGTCTACAAAACAGGAAGTTACATCTTAGTGAAGTTAAGCCTTCCCGCTATTAGTAATAACTGGAGCCAGGGTTTTTGAATACTTATTTATTTGAAAGGCAGAGGGAGAGACTGAGATTTTTCCATCTGCTGGTTTACTCCTCAGATGCCTCCAACAGACAGGGTGGAGCCAAGCCAAAGCCAGGAGCCTGAATTTGAACCCGAGTCTCCCCCATGTATGTGGCAGAACCATCACCCATGGAACATGTTAGCAGGAGCTGAATCAGAAGTGGGACGCAGGCACCCCAGGTGGCACCTTTGCGGCTGCACCTACGCCTGCCCTGGAGCCGGGACCTTCCTGCAGTCATCCAGGCCAGTGCTTTCTCAGTCACCCCACCCGGGGGACACAGTGGGTGGACCCAGGCTCAGGCTCCACCCTCGCCTCCACCACATCCCTGAGCTAGTTCTGGTGGGGAGTCGGGAAGTCGTCATCCCTGCTGTGAGTGGCACCGCCCACGGTCAGGGTCAGGCACTGCCACCGGAGGTGGCACTGGTGAGGTGAGAGCTGCCTCTGGATGCTGGCGAGGAAAAGATGCAGAGCTGGAGTCTCAGGAAACACTCACGGGGTGAATGAGAATTCTGAGCTCAAGCCCCAGTGAAAACACTGGCAGCCCTTGGTGCTGATTTGGGGATGTTTGCTCAAAGCACCAGTGTCATACACCTGTGCCATCCCAGATGCCATACAGGGCTATAGAGGGACCAGGAGAGAGTTTCTGCTCCCGCGAAAACTGGCTGAATCCTCGAATGTCATAGTTATGGCAGGGTTACTAAACAGGGTTCAGGGACCAGTGCTGTTGGGCAGTGGGTTAAGCCGCCACTTGGAAGTGATGCTGGCATCTCATATGAGTGCCAGTTCAAGTCCCGGCTCCTGTTTCTGATCCAGCTTCCTGCTAATGTGCTTGGGAAGGAAGCTCAGGATGGCCTAAGTGCTTGAGCCCCTGTCACCCATGTGGAAGACCCGGATGGAATTCCTGGATCCTGGCTTTGGCTTGGTCCAGACCTGGCTGTTGTAACCATTTGGGGCATGAACCAGCAGATGAAGATCTCTCTCTCTCTCTCTCTCTCTCTCTGCCTCTCTCTTTCTTTCCTTTTCACTCTCACTCTTTGAAATAAAAATAAATAATGGATTCAAGTAAGTGAATTAAGGTTAAATTGCTTTCCTATATTCTACTTCCTGCAATACATGTGGCTGCCACAAGATGGTGGTGGTGCTCAGGTAAAGGCTGGCAAGTGGCGCCTGTGCCTGCTGTCTGGTAAATACTGTGTAGTAAAGTGGAAGATAGGGACCCTCTAGGACCCGGCAGTTTCCTTCACAGGGTCAGGCACATGCACATCCAGACACGTGTACAGAAATGCCACTAGCGGGGGCTGGCGTGGATTGAGCCACGGCCTGCGGTGCTGGCATCCCATATGGATGCTGGTTTGAGTACCAGCTGCTCCACTTCTGATCAGCTCCCTGCTAATGTGCCTAAGAAGGTGGCAGAAGACGGCAAGTCCCTGGGCCCCTGCATGGGAGACATGGAGGAGGCTCCTGGCTCCCATCTTCAGCCTGGCGTAGTCCTGGTCATTGCGACCATTTGGGGATTGGACCAGTGGATGGAGGATTGATCTCTCTCTCTCTCTCCCCCTCTATTTCTCTCTCCTCTCTCCAGAACTCTGCCTTTCAAATAAATGAATAAATCTTTGGGAAAAGGGGGAAAAGACGCTACCTCCAGCAGCATCTGTAATAATCGTAAACTGAAAAAAATCAGTAATAGAGTGGATACCAGCATCCTGAGATACTTAACTCCGTTTAGCAGTGAGCGTGAAACCTAAAGCTTCGTGCAGGATCTCACACACCAGGTCAGGCAGATGATGCCAGACACAGTGGTGACTCCTGTGATAGGACCACGCTCTGGGGGAGGGGGAGTTCTCTGAGAGGGACATGCAGCATTTAAGGATCACCTCGGGGCTGGTACCCTCGCCCTGACCGTGCCAGCACTTCTGTGTGTGTGGGTGCAGGTGTGGTCCTGTGCCAGAAACAGGTGCATGCTTGCTCCCCACACACTCTGCCTGCCAGGTGCCCTAGTCACAGTGTCCAGAAGCAGAGGCTTAGAGAAACTGAGTCACCGTGGTCCCCTAGGCCCTCCATGGGACTGCACTTACAGCTGCCCAGCCCAAGGCCCTGGTTCCATCCCTGACCTTCTGCCCAAAAAGAAATTCCCAGCCTTCCACTTGTGGCAGGGTCCCCCACACAGGAGGGGCTGATTTGGAGCTTCTCCCTCCTCTGCTGTGTCCCGGGCTGTCTCCAGCTCCCTCAGCAGCTCAGAAGCCTGGCTCAAGCTGTACCCCTGAGCCAGGGCAGCCCCGGCCTGCCTTCCCCTAACTTCCAGAGACCAGTTCCCCTCTCTGTAGTGCTGGCTCAAGCAGGGCGTGTGTGTGTATGTGTGTGTGTGTGAATAATTTATGTAAATACACGATTGCTTCAGGTGGTACCAAATTCAAAAGGGTGCAGAGTGAGCCGGCGCCGCGGCTCACTAGGCTAATCCTCTGCCTTGCAGAGCCTGCACACTGGGTTCTAGTCCCGGTCGGGGCGCCGGATTCTGTCCCGGTCGCCCCTCTTCCAGGCCAGCTCTCTGCTGTGGCCCGGGAGTGCAGTGGAGGATGGCCCAAGTGCTTGGGTCCTGCACCCCATGGGAGACCAGGAGAAGCACCTGGCTCCTGGCTTTGGATCAGCGCGGTGCGCCAACCGCAGCGCGCCGGCCGTGGCGGCCATTGGAGAGTGAACCAATGGCAAAGGAAGACCTTTCTCTCTGTCTTTCTCTCTCACTGTCCACTCTGCCTGTCAAAAAAAAAAAAAGGGTGCAGAGTGAACATCTCTGCCTTGGTGACCCTGTCTGGTTACTATGTGTCCTCCAGCACTGGGTTCAGGATTTATAAGCAAATATGTGTATGTGTGTATGTTTTTGCACATTCTACACACATGGCAGCCTTCTATATTGATATTCTGTTTTTTTTTTTTTTAACTCAGCAAGTGTCCTGGCACATGTGCCCCATCAGTCAGTGAAGAGCTGACTTTTTTTTTTTTAATATTTATTTATTTATTTATCTGAAAATCTAAGTTGCAAGACAGGGTCGGGTGGAGAGAATATCTTCCATCCGCTGGTTCACTCTCCAAATAACCACAATAGCTGGGGCTGGGCCAGGCCAAAGCTGAGATCTTGCAAGTCCATCTGGGTCTCCCACGTGAATGGCAGGGCCCAAGCATTTGGGCCATCTTCAGCTGCTTTTCCCAAGTCATTAGCAGGGAGCAGGTAAAGCCGCCGCCTGCAGTGGCAGCATCCCATATGAGCATCATTCGCATCCCGGCTGCTGCTTTTCCGATCCGGCTCTCTGCTGTGGCCTGGGAAAGCAGTAGAAGATGGCCCAAGTCCTTGGGCCTCTACACCCACGTGGGAGACCCAGAAGAAGCTCCTGGCTCCTGACTTCAAATCGGCCCAGCTCTGGCTGTTTATGGCCATTTGGGGAGTGAACCAGCAGATGAAAGAACTCCTCTCCCTCCCTCCCTCCCTCTCTCTTTGCCTCTGCCTCTCTGTAACTCTGCCTTTGAAATAATAAATGAATCTTTAAAAAGAAAAAAAGAAAGTGAAGCAACTGGGGCTCGCACTGGCACTCATGGGTTGCATAGGTGGCGACTGCTCGCTGTGCCGCAGTGGCGGCCTGAGCTGCCTAGTTTCTGTCGAAGTGCTGGCGCTGTTCTCAGCCTGGCTCCGAGCCAGCCCCTCGGAGATGCACGTGTAGGTGGTTTCGGGTTTGCTCTCATGGGCAGTGGTGCAGTGTCTGACCTCTGTGTCATTTCCCACTTGTGGGCATTTATCTGCAGGGTAAGTTTCTAGAAGCGAAATATCGAGGTCAGGATATGAAAAGTCATGCTGGTTTTTGCTTTTGATTCAACTTGATGTTTTCCGCATATGAAAGTCCAAGCTCTCTTGCAAGGCGTTTTCACAGCATCTCCTTTCCATTCTGGTCCTAGCAGCCCTGTTCTCTCCTCCCACAACCAGCTTCCTTAGCATCATCCTTGGTGTTTTACACATGTGCAGATCGTCTGCACCCGCCACCCCGTACCCGGATGGTAGCTTAGGCTGTCTGTCCCCCAACTTGGACATTTCAGGAAGACCCTTTGTTTTTATCTTTTATTTATTTCTTTGAGAGGTAGAGCTATAGACAGAGGGAGAGACAGAGAAAGGTCCTCCATCTGCTGGTTCACTCCCCGGCCAGATCCGGGCCAATCCAAAACCAGGAGCCAAAAGCTTCTTAGGAGTCTCCCACGTGGGTTCAAGGGCCGAAAGACTCAGGCCATCTTCTACTGCTTTCCCAGACCACAGCAGAGAGCTGGATTGGAAGAGGAGCAGTGGGATCTTGAACCGGCACCCATATAGAATGCTGGCACCACAGGCAGCCAACTAAGCCACAGTGCCAGCCCCAAGAGGGCCCATTTTCAAGAGGCCAAAGTAAAACCCAAGAACAAATGGTCCCTGATCAAGAGTTTGATGCTGGCCTGCATCAGCCCAGTGTGGCGGAGTAGGTGGAGCCACAGATGTAGCACTGTCTCTGGCGTCCCTTCTGGCAGCAGGCCCTGAGTGCTGGCTACGTGAGCACTGGTCAGCATCACTTCATTTAACCCCTGGGATGACCCTTCGACCCTCTGCTCGTGGACTAGGTCATCTCCCCCAGCACCAGCGCCCTGGTGCTATGTGGCCCGAGGTCAGCTACCTCTGCCTTTCTCAGTCTGCATTCGGGTTTTCACTTCCTGTGGTTCCTGCTCCTTGTGCTATCTCAGTCTGTTATCAGTCCAAAGCATGTACGTCAGCCGGTCAGAACTTGTTCTCTCCATTTTGTAACCATTTTAAAAATTGCAGTGTGAGCGACACACAGTAGAATGCACATGTCTTAAGTGCCACGCTGATGAGTTGCTGGTGTTCTTTTTTTTCTCCCTTAAATATTTATTTATTTATTTGAAAGGCAGAGTTATAGTAGGAGAGAGAGAGACAGAGATCTTCCATCTGCTGGTTCACTCCCCAAATGACCACAACAGCCAGGGCTGGGTCAGGCTGAAGCCAGGAGCCTGGTGCTCCATCTGAGTCTCCCACGTGGGTGTCAGGGTCCCAAGTTCTTGGGCCATCCTCTGCTGCTTTCTCAAACACAGTAGCAGAGAAATGGATCAGAAGTGGGGCAGCTGGGGCAACATCCGGCGTCCACACAGGATGCTGGCGTTGAAGACGGTGACTTAACCAGACCATGCCACAGGGTGGCCCCTGTTAGTTATTTTAAGGTTTATTTATTTCTTTGAAAGTCAGAGTGACAGAGAGGAGGGAAGACAAAGACGGAGAGAGAGAGATCTTCCATTTGCTGGTTTACTCCCCAAATACCCACAAAGGCTGGGGCTTGGCCAGGCCAAAGCCAGGAACTAGGACCTCTATCAGGGTCTCCCACATGGGTGGCAGAGGCCCAAGCACCTGGGCCATCATCTGCTGCCTTTGCAGCTGAACCGGAAGCAGAGGTGGGACTCGAACCAGCCTGCCGTATGGGATGTGGGCATCTCGAGTGGTGGCTTAACCCACCTAGCTACAGCAGCGGCCCCAGCTGCCTTCTCTGAGGCGTGTCCGTGGAGCACCTGCTGTGTGCCAAACTACAGATCAGGATGGGACCACACAGAGTCGCCATTCCCGCGGGACTGACAGTTGAGTGGGATAACCACCAAATACTTTGACAAGTAACTAATGTAGGTGTGAAGACAAGGGATGAAGCCGGGAGGGGCAGCATGGTGGAGTGAGGGCTGGTTAGTTGGTGGTGGGAGGCTCTCAGAGGGGACATGTTCAAGGACTTACTTTATTGTAAGGAATAGCCTGATACTGCAAACACTTTACTGCATTAAATGTTCTCTGGAGACAAAAAATTAAATTAAATTAAAAATCTTATTTTGGGAAGAGATTTATTTATGCATTTGAAAGGCAGAGTTTCAGAGAGTGAGAGGGAGAGACAGACAGACGTCTTCCATCCGCTGGTTTACTTCCTAGATGGCTGCAATGGCCAGGGCTGGGCCAGGCCAAAACCAGGAGCCAGGAGCCTCTTCCAGGTCTCCCACATGGGTGCAGGGGCCCAAACATTTGGGTCATCCTCTGCTGCTTTCCCAGGTGCATTAGCAGGGAGCTGGATTGGAAGTAGAGCAGCCGGGACTCGAATCAGAGTCCATATGGGATGTGGGTGCTGCAGGCAGCAGCTAACCTACGCCACAGCGCCGCCCCCGGAAGACAGCATTTTTAAGGGGCGTGTCGTTCTTCACCCTGTAAATGGCCATCATCTGCTTAACCAGTGTGCTGTTGGGCATCTGGGGAAGCTCCGGTTTCTGTGCTGCTCTTGCCCGCAGCCCTCATTAGTTCTTCAGAGCAAGTTCTCACGTGGACGGGGTTGGGTGAGTCCTCCAGAGCCTCTCGGGAGTCCACAGAGCCATCCTGGCCCATCTTGGTGCTGCGGCCCCACCTGGGCCCCCTGGCCCTCGCTCCCTTCACCTGGTGGAACACTGCCATCCAGCCTGAGGGCCTGAAACGTAGACGGCAGCTCGTGAGCATGGGCAGGCACGTGGTCCACCCATGGGCTTTCCTGGCCCCTGTCCTGAGGCCTCCTCCTGTCCCCACCCTCCAGCGATGCTATCTGGCTTCACCCTGGTCTGGGTGGCAGTGCCCTGCCCAGGCACACCTGGGTGTTACGATGACTCAGCAGCTAGGCAGGCAGTGACTGTCACACCTTGCAGCAGAGGTAAGTCCTGCCCAGTCCTGTCCCCTCCCCTCAGAGCAGGGTGAGGGTGGGAGGCTGTGTGACCACTCTGCTCTGGAGCCACAGCAGAAGTATGTAACCAGGCCAGCCAGAGCGCTTCGGCTCAGCCCTGCCCTAGGCCGAGCCTGCTGGCTGCCCACAGCAAGGCTGGTGCTGTGTGGCATCCAGAGGCGGTGGCAAGGCTCTCTGGGACTTTGGGCAAGTTACTCAGCCTCACAGCTGCTTCTCCACTGAAGTGGAAGGGGGGGAGCCCTTGCCTCGCAGGGTTCAGCCGTGTGTTCAGTGGTCCCCGCAGTTCCAAGCACCAGGGATACTAGGGTTCAGCCGTGTGCCCAGCCTGTGTTCAGTGGTCCCCGCAGTTCCAAGCACCAGGGATACTAGGGTTCAGCCGTGTGCCCAGCCTGTGTTCAGTGGTCCCCGCAGTTCCAAGCACCAGGGATACTAGGGTTCAGCCGTGTGCCCAGCCTGTGTTCAGTGGTCCCCACAGTTCCAAGCACCAGGGATACTAGGGTTCAGCCGTGTGCCAGCCTGTGTTCAGTGGTCCCCACAGTTCCAGGCACCTGGGATACTGCGGTGGAACAGGGATCAGGGCCCTGCCTTTTGGCGCCTAGTGCAACCACAGAAGGCAGTCAGGGACGACGCCAGCCGGTGCTGGGCAGCACCCTAGGGCTGAGGGTGCTGCTGTAGGGGCTGGCAGGAAAGGTGGTGGACATACGTGCAGAAGGGCGGCCCTGTCAGTGTGCCTGGTCACCCCCTGCTGCTGCTTAGCACTCCAGGGAGACCACGAGGCCCCTTCCTCCCTCACACAGGCCCTGTGTGTGAGCCACAACCCAGATCCCAGGTCTGTGCAAGTCCAGGGTGGGCTTCCCAGTCCATCCTCCAACCCTCTGCAGGTCTCCCAGTCGCCTCCCCTAGTCACTGCTTCAAAATGCTTTCAGCAAACATTCGCGGAGTGCTTCCTGTGCCTGGCACAAAACATGGCAGAAATAAGACAGCCAACATGTGGCCGGCACTGTGCCGCAGAGCATAATAGCAGCATCCCATGTGGATGCCAGTTTGAGTCCCGGCTGCTCCACTTCCGATCCAGCTCTCTGCTGTAGCCTGGGAAAGCAGTAGAGGATGACCCAAGTCCTTGGGCCCCTGCATCTGTCTAGGAGACCCCGAAGAAGCTCCTGGCTCCTGCTGTTGTGGCCTTTTGGAGAGTGAACCAGTGGACAGAAGACTTCTCTCTGTAACTCTGGCTTTCAAATAAATAAATCTTTAAAATAAAAAAGCCAATATTGTTTTTTTCATCTTTGGGTTTTATTTTTTTTTATTTGTTTATTTATTTGTTTGAAAGGCAGAATGACACAGAGAGGGGGAGAGACAGAGATCTTCTATCCACTTGTTCACTCCCCAAATCCCCACAGTAGTCAGAGCTGGACAGGCTGGAACTCCATCCTGTTCTCCTATGTGAGTGTCATGGATCCAAGCCCTTGGGCCATCATCTGCTGCCTTCCCAGGCAAATGAGCAGAGAGCTGGATCCAAAGGGAGGTAGCTGAGACTCACTGGCACTTGGAGAGGGGATGCAAGCCTCCCAAGGGCAGCCCACGCTGGGCCACAGTACCTACCCCTTGATAGCCAGGGTTCTGACCACAGAGCACTTACTTTCTAGTGGGGCTTGGTGGGCAGTGAACAAGACAACAAATTCACGGAGGTTATTCTCAGGGTTCTAAGTATGTGGAGGACAGGACACAAGCGGGGAGGGTGTTGTAGTGCGGCAGATTAAGTGGATGCTAAGGATGCCAGCATCCCATATCAGGACGTCTGGGATGAAGCGCTGCCTCGGCTTCCCATCCAGCTTCTTGCTAATGTGCCTGGCAGGCAGCAGCTGATGCCTCAACAACTTGGGTCCTGGTCATCCACATGAGAGACCTGGATGGAATTCCTGGCTCCTGGCATCAGCCTGGCCCAGCAAGCATTTGTGGAGTGAACAGATGGATGGAAATTCTCTGTCACTCTGCCTTTCAAATAAATAAATATTTTTTAAAAAGAAAAGTATACGAGACATGGGGGGGGGGGGGCTACCCTGGACGTGGTGAGGGGCTGGTCAGGTACTCAGGGAGGACCCTGCTGGTTAGCAATAGGCTGGATGCAGGTGAGGAAGGACCTGGAGCCAGAAGGGTCTGGGGTGGACTGGGGTTGGTGTCTGCAGTGAGCGCAGGGAGAGGGGAAGGACCTGGCCAGCTAACGCTGGGGCGAAGGGCACGGGAGAGAGTTAGGATTTCATTCCAAATGCAGTGGAAAATCCCAGAGGTCACAGGGATGAAACTTGAAAAATGTTTTTCTAAAGCAGCACTCAGCCTGGCCAGAGAGAAACCTTGACTCCCACCCCTGGGGGAGCAGGAGAAGAGGGCACTGTGCCCTCTTGCTGGGGAAGGTCCGGAAGCCCACTTCTCTTTTTGAGTCTCCAGAGAAACAGGGAAGTGGGTGGGGCTGGACTTCCTACTCCTGATTGGTCCATCAAGACTCCTTGAATATCTTATATAAATGAGCTGAGACAGGGCTTCCTCCAACTGAGCAGGAACCTAGAGGTGGGGGCAGGGCAGTGGCAGGAAGCTGAGTCGATGCTCAGGAAGCCATCTTCCAGCATTGAGTAACCTGTGCTAAGCACTGAGCCTCAAGACAAGGCAGCATCTGTCCCCAAGGCAAGGGGGGGGGGGGTAAGTTGAGGCAGCCTGAGCAGAAAGGGGGAGGGGTCTGCTCACACCGCCTGAGTCCATGGGTGCTTCCTTCTGGAGCCTTCCCTGCTTCTCCCAGGGTCCCAGCAGCAGTGGCACCTGCCAGGGGGATGAGCTGCCGTCATGGAAACGGCACTAAATGCCGCAGTGCGGTCGTTCACCTGCAGTCGCTGCTCTCCACGGAAAGGTGATCACAGTGTTCATGGGACTGGCTGGCACAAGGCGAGGAGAGGCCCCTTCTCTATTAGAGATTTGTGTGTATTCGCAGGCTTTTTTTTTTTTTTTTTTTTGGATAGGCAGAGTTAGTGTGAGAGAGACAGAAAGGTCTTCCTTCCCTTGGTTCACCCCCCAAAGGGCCGCTACGGCTGGCGCTGCGCCGATCCGAAGCCAGGAGCCAGGTGCTTCCTCCTGGTCTCCCATGCGGGTGCAGGGCCCAAGCACTCGGGCCATCCTCCACTGCCTTCCTGGGCCATAGCAGAGAGCTGGACTAGAAGAGGAGCAACTGGGACTAGAACCCAGGATGCCAGCGCCACAGGTGGAGGATTAGCCTATTGAGCCATGGCGCCAGCCCATATTCACAGGCTTTAAGATTATGGGACGAAAAATAAATAACTGGAGGGTAGAAGTAAGGTGCTTTAGCTGCTGTTTAGTAGGTGTGTTGGGGTGTGATTGATATAAGTTGTCCATATTTGAGGGGTGCCATTTGATTGGATAAGTTTTGACATGTAAAAACCATCACTTTACCTATATATAAAAATTCTTCTAAAGTGATGGTAGGCAGAGTATTGTGTGTTTTTTGTTTAAAGATTTATTTATTTATTTGAAAGGCAGAGTTACAGTGGCTGGAGGGTGGAAGATAGATGTCCCATCCACTGGTTCACTCCCCAAATGGCCACAACAGCCAGAGCTGGGCCAAGCCAAAGCCAGGAGAGCCAGGAGCTTCATCCAGGTCTCCCACGTGGGTGCAGGGGCCCAGGTACTTGGGCCACCCTCCAGCGCTTTCCCAGGCACATTAACAGGGAGCTGGACCAGAAGTGGAACATGCAGCAGCTTAACCCTTTACACCACAACAGCCCCATTCATTTTATTTTTTATCTGTAAAAAAGGAAAACATGTCAGCCATCAAGCTGGATGAACCAAGAGGGAACGGGAATTTTGCCCACTTCAGAAGACCGTTCTGGAACCTTTGAGAGAGAGGACAGGAGACCACAACAGACTTTGGACTCCTCGTCCCAGGGCCAGCCTCTCACAGGCCTGGGTCCTTCCCGGGACTGGGTAGGGAGGCTTGGGGAGCGGAAATGGGAGGAAGCCCAGGGCGGCAGCCCCAGACTTTCTTGCTCTCTCACAGGAGGCCTCTGCAACCTGTGCCCGGACAGAGCCAACAAGGAGCACATCCTGCAGGCGGGGGGCATCCCACTCATCACCAACTGCCTGTCCAGCACCAACGAGGAGACGGTGCTGTCCGCTGTCACCACGCTCATGTACCTGGGCTCGCCGGGCCCTGGCTGCCACCCGGAGCTGACCGCCATGCCCGTGGTCCAATGCATGCTGCGCTTCTCTCTCTCGGCCAACACAAGACTCCGGAACCTGGCCCAGATCTTCCTGGAGGACTTCTGTTCCCCAAGCCAGGTGGCCGAAGCCCGCAGCCGGCAGGCCCACTCTGCCCTGGGCATCCCACTGCCAAAGTCTGAGGCCCCACAACAGCCCTGATCCGGAGCAGCCCCTGGGCTGCAGCCCCTTACTGCCAGACACCACGGTCGTGGGGCAGGGAGCAGGCGGGGCCCAGCTCCCCTGGGCACGCGCTGCCAGGATTGTGCTGTCTCGGCCACTTTACAGGTGAGTTTTCGCAGCACGACAGATACTTATACTCTGATGAGAGGGCACTAGGGCAGGAAGCCAGACTCGGGGACACGTGGAGACAGACGCCAAAGCTGACGCCGTTTCCACAGGCCGGCGCTGCCCCACTGCTAGGTCCCTGGGTCCACAGGCTTTCAGAGGGGCAGGTTCTGAGCCGGAGGCAGAGAACTGCCTGCACTTGAAGAAATAAGGGCCTGCAGTCATTTTGAGGAACAGAAATGAGCTCTGGGGGGATAAGAGCGCGGGCCCCAGGGAGCCGGGGGCGTGACGCCTCCTCCAGGGCTGTGCTGAGATGGACCCCTCCCGTCCAGCTCCCAGGCTGGCACCCGGGCGTGGCAGTCGCCGAGCTGGGTGCAGGATGAACGTCCCTGCGTCCTGCTGTCTGCCAGACATCATGGAAGGGACTCCGAAACGAAGGCGCGGTCCCTGCCCTCGAGTGACAGCCATGACTGTTAACGTGGCATCAGGACCAAGGCCGTGCGGGGACGCCGCCTCAGAACAAAGGCAGAGCCCTGGGAGCTCAGTCTGTCCCCTCACCACCCCGCGCCCCACCCCTGCTGCACCGTGAAGGGGAGTCCTCCCCCTGGAAGCACCCCGCACCCCCTCTGCACAGTGAAGGGGGGCCCTCACCTGAAAGCACCCCCCCTGGCACAGTGAAGGGGGGCCCTCACCCCTGGAAGCACCCCGCAACGCCCTTGCACAGTGAAGGGGGCCCTCACCCCTGGGAGCACCCCCTCTGCACAGTGAAGGGGGGCCCTCACCTGAAAGCACCCCCCTGGCACAGTGAAGGGGGGCCCTCACCCCTGGAAGCACCCCGCAACGCCCTTGCACAGTGAAGGGGGCCCTCACCCCTGGAAGCACCCAACCCCCCACACACAGTGAAGGGGAGTCCTCACCCCTGGGAGCACCCTGCTCCCCCCCCGCACAGTGAAGGGGGGCCCTCACCCCGGGAAGCACCCTGCCCCCCCCCGCACAGTGAAGGGGGGTCCTCACCCCTGGGAGCACCCTGCCCCCCCCCGCACAGTGAAGGGGGGCCCTCACCCCGGGAAGCACCCTGCCCCCCCGCACAGTGAAGGGGGGCCCTCACCCCGGGAAGTGCCTCCGAGGCTCTCAGGACAGCAGGGACTGGAGACACCCGGGAAACGCGGGGCCAGAACGGTGCCCAGGTGGGCAGAGGCAGGTTCTGCAGTCTGCACTCGGGAGGAGGGAAGGAGGGGAGCCGTCCTCAGCCCCGTTCCAGCTGCTCCCCATTAAAAGGTCTCAAAAGACAGTCTTTTATTAAAAAAAACACAGTTTTTTATTAAAAGCGTCACCGACTGCTCTCCCCACTGTTCCCATGCCAGCCCAGCACTGGGTGCAGCCGTCCCTGGAGGTGCCAGCTGGCCGGGCCTGCACCAGTGTCTCCCTGGCGCTGGTGCCACTGGCTCCAGGGGGCTTCCCTGCGGCCACTGTCCACGCCGGCCTGTTCACTGCCGGTCGGCTCCGCGCTTGCTGTCTATGATCTCCCTCCAGTTGTCGCTCCAGGAGAGCAGCCGCCGCCTGGTCGGGGGCAGGGCCAGGTGCCGATTGTGGCAACAGGTGAACAGGATGTGCTCCCAGCTGGGGGTCTCCTCGTGGCCTAGGACAGGGGAGCAGCCAGCAGGTGACCCGTAAGCTGGTTATTTTTACTCCCTCCCCCTAATCCCGGCCGGCCAGATGCCTGGGGTTGCCAAGGATAAACGGCCCAACCTTGAATGGTGTCCTTGTCATCGATGAGCAGGTCCCCCAAGACCACGGTCTTGTCCCGCGTCAGGATGATCTGCTTCACAAACTGGGGGCCCAGGTGCCGCTCCACCCAGCGGTACTGTGTAGGAGACAAGGGGTGTGGGGGGGGCTCTGAGTTCGGGAGCAGGGGGCGTGGAGGGGCGAACGGGGTCTAAGGTCCCCTCTCCCCCAGCCCTCCACTATTTCTGCGAGGCTTATTTCGGAAGTGGGGACTTGGGAAGGCGGCCGCACCTTCTCGCCCACACAGTGGTCATACTTCAGCAGGGGGCTGGTGCAGATGAAGACCTCGGTGCTGCGGAGAGGGGGTGGGGGTCCCGTCAGCGCCGCCCCCGCCTCAGGCACCGCCCCGCCCGCCCCCCCCCTCCTTACTCTGGCATGGCGTGCATCTCCCGCAAGGCTTCCACGGCCCCCGGGATGGGCTCCAAGTCTAGGAAAAAGCCTGGGGCTTCGTACACGCTGGCCACTTTGTCCTGCAAGACACAGCGGACGCGGTCCCGGGCGTGCCTCCAGCAGACCCGGGCCGACGAGGGCTCACACGAAAGGCTCCGGATCGAGGAGTCTGGTTGGGGTCGGGGGAAGGGGCACCCGCCCTGACCTCCCTTTCCGCGGTGAGCATCCCCGGGGATGCGGGCTCCCGCGCCTACCCCCAGGTCCGGCCGCAGGGCCCGGTACTGCTCGCAGGCGAGGAAGCCCCGGCGCTGCTCCAGCGGCACGTGCGGCTCCCCGGGGAAGCGGCGCAGGAAGCCCCGCAGGAGCCCGCCCTCGAAGTCGGCCAGCACGCCGTCCATGTCCACCAGCACGCGCACGCGCCGCGCCGCCATCGCCGCGGGCCGGCCGGAAGCGCGGGCGGCAGCGCGCGGAGCGCCCGCTTCCGGGGCCGCGCGCGGGGGGCGGGGCCCTGCCGGGGCTAATTTGCATAGAGTGCGCGGGCCGGGGCTGCGCATGGCGGCCGCCCTCGTGGCGCCTCAGCGGTCTCGGCCGCTCGCTGCCGGCCCCCGGCCCCAGCCGCCCCCGCTTTGTCGCTCACCCCAAGTGGAGAGTCGTGGTGCCTGGCAAGGGGCCGGCCTGGGACGCGAGGACGCGCTTTCCGGAGGCACTCGGGCTCCCGCGGCCTGTGGGGCCGGCTCCTCGAAGGTTCTAGAACGTGCCCTGGGGCCCGCGGTTGGGTCCTTCCCCGCCCCTGAGACCGGTGCCGCTTCGAACGTCCAGTTCCACCTGGAAGGCTCAGGTAACCAGGGCGGTTGTGTGGAGCTGGCCGCTGCCCCGGCCTGGTCATCGTATACCCGCGGCGGGGATGCCGCCCCACGCCTCTGTGGGTGGACTCCGCCGAACTCTTGGTTGTGCTCGGATCTGGTTACCCACAGACCATTAGCGGCACGTTGGCGTCGCCGAGGGCCGCCTGGGAGCTGAGGCGCTGCCGCCTCAGGGCGCAAGCGCAGATGCTGAGCCCCTCCTCACGCAGGCCTGACTCAAGTCACTCCGACAGGCGAAAGGCCCAGCTGCCACGATATGGTTTCAGCTGCTCTTTGGGTAATTTGAAAAATAATCGTTACCGGAGACAGCTTCCACGCACTGGCTCGCGTCCTGAATATCTGCTGGGGCTGAGCCAGGTCAGGCACGCAGTCCAGCTCTCCCACGCAGATGGCAGTGACCAATCAGTTGAGCCATCATTTTGCCGCCAAGGTTTTCATTGGCAAGGAAGGCGGAGTCGAGTGGAGCCAGGTATCAAATCCAGGCACTCTGATGCCACAGTTGCAGTGTTTTTTTTCCTTAAGTGATTTATTGAGGCCAGCGCTGTGGTGTATCAGTAAAGCTGCCACCTGCAAGGCCAGCTTCCCATATAGGTGTCAGTTCAGTCCCAGCTGCTCCACTTTTTTAAGATTTATTTATTTTATTTGAAAGGGAGAAGTCTTCCATCCGCTGGTTCACTCCCCAGATGGCTGCAATGGCTGGAGCTGTACTGACCCAAAGCCAGGAGCTTCTTCTGGGTCTCCCATGCATGTGCAAGGGCCCAAGGATTTGGGCCATCTTCCACTGCTTTCCCAGGCCATCAGCAGAGAGCCGGATTGGAAGACGAGCAGCCGGGACACCCAAATGGAATGCTGGCATCGCAGGCCGAGGCTTAGCCTACCATGCCATAGCACTGACCCCAGAAAGCTTAATGTCTTAATGGTTGACTTATGGTGGAGATAATCTAATTATAGTATCTTAGAGGTGGGGCCCTGGGAGGTCTGTGGGTCACTGATGGTGGTTCTCATGAGAGGTTTGTATTGAATTCAAGTTCTGGCTAGCTGTGCCTTCCCTGCTCCTGCCCTATAATGTGATTGTGCCTCTGTACGTCATTAACCAGCATCCACCAGATGGTGGACTATGAGGCCACCAGATCCTGTAACCTCAAACTGAGCTAATGTAAACAATTTCTTTCCAAAGAAGCTCCTCTCAGGCATTTTAGTTAAAGTAACAAAAAGCAGATGACAACTACTACTTATCTTCATAGAGTAACACAATTAAGGCCAACTGTCAAGTTGTGACACAAACCAGGGCATTTCTTTCCCGGGAGCCCCACCCACACCAGCAGAGGTGGGGAGGTTGCCAACCTCAGAAGAGTTACAGAAACCGTAACAGGCCAATAAAGCCCATGCTGGTATTTATAGGACTAACCTGTTTCAGTAATACTGGAACTCATAAACACAGCAGTTGAGTCTCCATTTTGCAAATGCTTTATAAACATAAGGGAAGAAACACTTAGACCACACAATCTATTAATCTCTTATTCTTCCCAAAGATAGGCCTAATTGTAAGATAGGAAATAGAAGCCCCAAAGATAAGCCAAAGGAGCACTGCTGGCCCATAGCACAGGAAGACACAAAAGCCAGGTCTTAACAGCACTGACTGGACACTTAACACAGAATGTTGATCTGGAACTTTCAGCCTGGACTCCAGGAAGCTTTCTCTTTTCCTAAGGCTCTGGAATTCCCGGGGGCTGATTCCCTTAGCCCCTGCTAACTGCGCTCTTCAAGCACCCACCATGGGAAAGGCCTTCACAGGTGGGAAAAAAATTTTAAATGTTGCCACCCAGGCTGGCGCTGTGGCTCAATAGGCTAATCCTCCACCTGCGGCGCCGGCACCTCAGGTGCTAGTCCCGGTTGCTTCTTCCAGTTCAGCTCTCTGCTGTGGCCCGGGAGTGCAGTGGAGGATGGCCCAAGTACTTGAGCCCTGCACCCGCATGGGAGACCAGGAGAAGCACCTGGCTCCAGTCTTCGGATCAGCACGGTGTGCCAGCCGCAGTGCGCCCGCTGCAGTGGCCATTGGGGGTTAACCAATGGCAAAAGGAAGACATTTCTCTCTCTCTCTCACTGTCTAACTCTGCCTGTCAAAAAAAAAAAAAAAAGTTGCCACCCAGAACCAAGAGTAGGTGGCAGGAGAGTACCTGGTTTATTTTCTTTAGCGAGAAACCTGAGCTCTCTGGACCTCAGTTAATCTGTTATATCTTTAAGTGACTCATCAAATCATTGGGCTGAATTTACAGTAACAAAGGAAAAAGCAACTAAACAGCCAGAACACTGAAGAGATCTAAAAAGAAGACACCAGACACAATGTTTCAAAATGTGGGTATCATTTACTTAAGCAACAATCCCGGATTGTGAAGTACAACACACATTGTAAGGATGAGACTTCCGTTTCATGGTCAAGCACCAGCATCATGCACACAGCATCGAGCTATTTAGCAAGAACAATGCCCCCGTGGGATCCACTCCTGGGTGGATGAAGACCTGCTTGTGCGCTCCCTTCACCACTTTCCCTTCTGGTCAGTTTGATTGTACAACCGAAGCCTTCTGCTGCCAGCGGCAGCAGGCTTGGCCATTAGCCAGCCAGTCCAGCTAGTATCAGGCTTCCTTCTGAAGGTTTAAAAAAAAAAAAAAAAAAAAGGTAGTTTCTTTGCTTTGCAGGCAGCAAGGCATGAGGTGCAGGCCTGTCTTGTTCCACATGGCACAGTGAGATGCTCCTGGCCAAGGGTCCTGGCGGGGTAGAGACGCCAAGAAGGCTCCGCGGCAAGGCAGCCTTGCAAGTGGGGCATGACAGGAACGGCGGGTGCCAAGGCTTGTCAACCCCAATAAAGTGTGTCCAAAATCTTGCTACAAAAGACCCTCTACCACATTAGGAACCAAAGTATTTGCTCTTAAAAACACGGCACTAAGCGTCACAAAGCTTTCCCTCCAATCTACTACTAGAAAACACTCATGCCACAGCCCAGAGACCCCAAGGAGTCAGGACAGAGAGAGAGGAAGGGCGGGAGAGAGAGAGGGAGAGAGAGAGAAAAGACAGAGACCTTTCCTCAAGGGAAAAAAAAAAAGACAGCAGTACATAAAGTGCTTCTTTTTTAATGAAACAAATCCAAAAGATGTACAGTCAGGCTCAAGTTGTGCAGTTCACAAGCATGGAGAAAACAAACAAAACGACAGAGTTGAGACAGGTGGAGTTAACCCAAGACGAGGCTGGACTTGCCACCAGGAGGGTTTCTCCTGGATGGGGCTGGGGCCGGGGCCACAGGGCTGGGCACAGGCGCAGCAGGCACAGGCTTCTCTTCACTCTGCCCCAGGCTGGCTTGCAAGTCTGTGTCCACATTTTCTAGAAAAATAAGAACGGAAATAACACTAATAACTCTTTCTGGCTAAGATTATGAGTCAGTTTTTTGTTTTGAGGATAGTTTGAAACAGATCTAAAAATATAAAGAAACAGCCACCATCAACCTTGCCACTACTACTTGGAGATAACTGCTGTTTGGGTTTTATCCCCCTTGTTCTATGTACACTCTTCCCAAAGTTACACAAATGAATGAAGACAAATATTTTAATCCGAACTCACAGGAAGTGCTAGTCTGTGACTCCATCCCTACCCAGGACCTGCCTTTCCTGTCCTCAGAAGCTCTGCTAAGATTTGTGTGTGGCTTTCTGGTCTCTCTGCTGTACGTCTACATGTAGTCACAGACAACATTCAGTACCGTACTGGGTGCATTTAACATAAATGGAATCAACTTTGTCACTCAGGGGCCAGTGTTGTGGTACTGTGGGTTAAGTCACCGCTTGTGTCCCCAGCATCCCATACGGGCACAAGTTGGAATCTCAGCTGCTCCACTTCGATCCAGCTCCCTGCTAATGCACCTGGGAAAGCAGTGGAAGATGGCCCAAGGACCTGGATGAAGCTTCAGACTCTTTGCTTCAGCCTAGCCCAGCCCTGGTCATTGTGCCCATTTGGAAAGTGAACCAGCAGGTGGAAGACCTCTTTTCCTCTCTTTAACTCTACCTTTCAAATAAATAAAATAAAATCTTTAAAAGAAATCTTCCTTTCACTCGTGGAATTTATCCATACTTAGACACATGGCCATATTTACCTTAATTGCTTTACAGTATTTTATTCTACAGTATCCATTCCTCTGGTGTCAAAACCTGGAAACCACCCAACCATGGCAAACAAAGCTGTGATATATATGCAGGGATACGTGACCCTCACATAACAGGAAAAGTGAAGAAGTTCGATTTAGGGGCCAGCATTGTGGCGCAGCAGGTTAACAACTTGGCCTGCAGTGCCAGCATCCCATATGGGTGCTGGTTCAAAACCTGGCTGCTCCACTTCCAATCCAGCTCTCTGCTATGGCCTGGGAAAGCAGTAGAAGATGACCCAAATCCTTGGGCCCCTGCACCTGCGTGAGAGATCTGGAAGAAGCTCCTGGCTCCTGGCTTTGGATCAGCGCAGCTCCAGCCACTGCGGCCAATTGGGGAGTGAACCAGTGGATGGAAGACCTCTCTTTCTTGCTCTCTGCCTTTCCTTCTCTCTCTCTGTGTAACTCTGACTTTTAAATAAATAAATCTTTTTTTTTAAAAAAGTTCAATTTATTGCAGATTCAAAACAAAATTCCACATTCAAAAAAATACAAGGTGAAGAAAATGCAGACCATGACTTCAGCCTGAGACAACTTATCTGTGAGGTTGTTTCATTTCTGCTGGTGGGATGAGGCCTCACACTATGTAAGACCCAAATGAATTTGAATTCTTCATTGCCTGGATCAAACACTTTAACAACTATTCTCAAAGATACAATTACCTTGCAGCTCTACCACTGTACATTATTTTCATAACAGGATCTTCAAATGAATCAAGCTCATTCCCACCAATCTTTTATTTGTCTTTACATTATTATGTTAAAGATTTACTTATTTGGAAGGCAGAATTGCTGAGAGGGAGAGAGATCTTCCACCCACTGGTTCAATCCCCAAATGGCCTTGGCTGCTTTCCCAGCACATCAGCAGGAAGCTGGATCTGAAGTGGAGCAGCTGGGACTTGAACTGGTGCTCATATGGGATCACGGATCACAGGTAGCAGCCTAACCCACCATGCCACAAAGCTGGCACCTTATTTTTCACAAATAGACAACAATATACCAAAAAAGGAAAGAAGGGGGAAAAAAAAACACTCCACGAGACTAAACAAGCAGTGGCAGGCCATAATTTCTATGTTGCTCAGGTCAGAAATGCTCGGGCCAAAAGAGGCAGTCTGTTTTGTAACCAGCAAGCGATGAGGCAAGTCCTGGAACTGACTGAGCATTTACAAACTTCCAGACTACCAAAACGTAGATCTTATGCCTGCATATCTTTCCTCTTTACACATCAATAGGATAGCTGAGTAACACCTGTATATGAACAGAAAAAAGCCAATTCATTGTAAGGATCAAAGAATCAGAACCAGAAGAAATGCAGTCTGACTTGCCTGAAGGCAGGGATGGACCTCTGCCTAAACTTGTGGGCCTTCTAGAACCCTTCTTAAAGGGTCCCTAAGTATTCCCTGTAGCTATTCCTGTGCTTGGTTACCCAAAAGGGCAAGGCCATTTCCCTACATCCAGACAGAACCTGTCTTACATTTTACTGACCAGAGTATCCTGCCTTGAAATAAGCTTCATAATGAATTGAGGGGGACTTTCACCTGGCCGACATGTCTTGAGGCAGTGTGCCCCTCTGTGATTTTATGACAAGTAAACAAAGTTGTAGCAGTCATAAACAGAATAAGCAGGTGCAAAAACTGATGACTGTTAAAAAAAGCAAGGAAGGACTTGTCATCGATTACCATTCAATGTGCCATTTACCTGAAGAAATGATAACAAACTGAGCTGGTAGGAGGAAGAAATTAATGAATCAGTAGGCCTAATGACACCTGTCTAGAATGTCATTGGGGCTCTGTCACATGTCTCCAGCTACTCCAAATTTCTAATAACCAGTGGCCAAAATTACTGAATAAAAACTACCTGATTCTTGCTAAAGGTCTGACTATGGCAGTAGTCAGATATGAAAAGCAGCAGAATGGAAAAGCATAGGAAATTTTACTTCCAGAACAGTCTTGGCAAATGGCACAGATTCAACCCAACAATAAGTAACAGATCTTCAGTCCCAAGTGACTGATCAACTGAAGACTGGATAAAGAAATTATGGGATATGTACACCATGGAATACTACACAGCAGTAGAAAAGACTGGTTCTGTCTAAGGAAGCCCCCAGGCAATTTTTGCTCACAAAGGCTCAACAGCTTCTTGGCAAATTGGTTCATGAGCATTTATGTTTGCTGGTGAACACAGCCTCACCAAATGTACCAGCAGGAAAAAGCTGTAAGGAAGCAACTTCTTCCTTCTGGCCCAGCAGCTTAGCCATTGCTACCCCTCGTCTCTCGCAAACTGTATTACATTCGTCAGCAAAGCCCTGGCACTGGGTAAGGAAAGGCCAATAAATGCTTCAAAGATCTAAAATAATTGAGTCAATGATTACCGCTTATCTCCACCTTTAATTGGCAATGTAGCTAACTGAAAATTTACATCTGCCCCCTAAATCATCATTTATAAAATCACTGCCTGGTAACCAGTGTCTTGCTGAGTAAGCTCCTCGGTGTAAAATCAAATGAACTTCGTAAATTGAATGCTGTAAGCTGAGCTTGAAATGCCAGAGCCGCTTATTTAAAAGTTCTCATTAAGGGTAGCAGATACCGACTTGATTAATGTATGTATATTCTTCAAGGGGTCTCCAGCACTCATCTCATGGCTGGCAGATTAAAAAGGTGGCTATAGTTGCTTGCTTTATAGTTTCATTTGTTTCTTCCTCTCACCCAAGTGTATTGTACTGGGGATTGGCCAAGTTTCACTCCCCAGTCTCTTTCCCCAACACATAATCTGAATCAAAATTCAGATCAGTTCTAACACCATTTATAGAACCAAGCACTAAGTCTTCAGAACTACTCACCATGAATATCACCTTCTCCCTGGAAAAGAAGAAAATTCAAAAAGTTACTTCCCATTTTAATTTTGCAGAGCAGCTAACATCTATTCAAAACCAAATGAGAGGGGCCAGTGCTGTAGCATAGCAGGTAAAGCTGCTGCCTGTAGTGCCGACATCCCATATAGCCACTGGTTCAAGTCCCAGCTGCTCCACTTCCCATCCAGCTCTCTGCTATGGCCTGGGAAAGCAGTAGAAGATGGCCCAAGTCCTTGGGCCCCTGCATCCGCATGGGAGCCCAGAAGAAGCTCCTGGCTCCTGGCTTCAGATCGGCACAGCTTTGGCCGTTGCAGCCATCTGGGGAGTGAACCAGCAGATGGATGAAAGACCTCTTTGTCTCTCTGCCTCTGCCTCTCTGTAACTCTGCTTTCAAATAAAAAAATGCGAAATTTCATTTTGATGCAGTCAAGCACAGAGTTAGGCTGGAACAATGCTAGACAAGAATTCTGCACAATAAATGGACTGTAACACCTAACACACATTTCCTCTGATGACCTCAGACAATTAACATTTCAGAGTTTCTTTTGTCAGAAGAGGAAACTGGGGGGTGAACCAATGGAAAAAAGGAAGACCTTTCTCTCTGTCTCTCTCTTTCACTGTCCACTCTGCCTGTCCAAAAAAAAGGAAGAGGAAACTGGCAGATCATGTGTTTCTTTTTTTCTCTCCTTATCCCCTGTTGAAGGGTGCCTGTCAATTCCAAAACCCGTTCGGTGTCTCTCTTAGACGCCTAATGCCTTGGTGAGCTCCAAGGCCTCCCTGCCAGGCAGAACTTTCCAGACACCCTGGGCTTGGAGCAGACACAATGGACAGTAACGCCACTGTGAATCTCCTGGAATTGAACCCAAAACCACATCTGCAAACAGCTACAATGGTCCTTGAACTGAGAAATGCTACTTTATGTGGGAAACACAGGAAGCTTCAAATTCAGTGCTGAAGGAGCTCAAACTAATCCTGATGGTCAGAGACATCTGAACAGAGTGTTTTTCACTCCCTTTCCTGGCTGTACTCTGTTTATCAACCTTTCACCACCAATATGGCCCAGTCCCTTCCTGATTACCACCATGGGAAATTCCAGGGGCAGAACTGAAACCTTTAGTAAGAAAGGGGGAAGTTTAATTTCTGAACCTCATTGCGCTGGTCACACCGACCTTCAGATCGAAGAAGTCTCCCGAGCTGGCTTCCGAGGAGTTCCTCCTCTGCAGCCCCGATGGCTCCGGATCTTCCCTGCCACCACCAGACTTGGCACCTGAAACTCAAAACACTGCCTCATCAGGGACACAACACAAAATCCTGAAGCCAAACCCCTTTTTTTAAAATTTGATTTTTCAAAATTGATATATTTACTTGAAAGGCAAGTGACAGAGATCTTTGATCTGCTGGTTTACTCCCCAAATACTCACATCAGCCAGGACGGGGCCAGGCTAAAGCCAGGAGCCTGGAATTCTGCCTGGGTCTCTCACATGGGTGCAGGGACCCAAGCACATAGGCCATCTTCTACTGCCTCCCAGGCCATAGCAGGGAGCTGGACTGTGAGTAGAGATGCCACACACTTATCCTCCAGAGTGTCCTATTTCCTCCCTCTCACATTAGCCTGGAATCATTTATTTTCTTACCGTTAAGCTGCATTTCACTTGTCACTGCAAACCCAGCTGTGGCTGGTTTCAGCGGGCACAGTGACCACAGATAAAAGCAATACCTGCAGGGGCTGGCACTGTGGCGCAGCGAGTAAAGCCACCACATGCAGTGCCAGCATCCCATATGGAAGCCGGTTCCATCCTATATGGAAGCTGCTCCACTTCTGATCCAGCTCTCTGCTGTGGGCTGGAAGAGCAGTAGAAGACAGCCCAAGTCCTTGGCCCCTGCACCAGTGTGGGAGACCCGGAAGAAGCTCCTGGCTCCTGGCTTCGGATTGGCACAGCTCCCACCACTGTGGCCAATTGGGGAGTGAACCAGAGAATGGAAGACCTCTCTCTCCCCCGACATCTCCTCTCTCTGTGTAACTCTTTCAAATAAATAAATAAATCTTAAAAAAAAAAAAAAAAAAAAAAGTAGTACCTGCAGACTTGGCCCAGGAAGGGGGGTTTTCTTCAGGTGTCCCAAAGATGCTGGAGGCCATTTTGTTCTTCCTCACAGGTTGTTCTGTTGGTTCATCAAAACCTAATGAAAAGTTGGAACCACCACCTGGAGGCCGTAAAACCCTAGAAATAATGGCAGAACATCAATTTCAGATCATTATCAAGACCTTTCTTAGTATAAATGTTTTTACAAACCTTTCATCTCCTCTCCCACACCTACTCGTCCCCTACCCCAAACAAAAGAGAGCTAATTCCCAAAGGAATTGATTCCATCATGGTATAAACCAAACATGGGATGTTCAGACAGCAAGTACTTCTTTACATCATCTGCGGTAAGGTCACCCATCACCCCAGGCAGGTGGAGTAGCCTGGAACCCATCACAGACAGCAAGGTGGGTGTCCCCTTTGCAGAAAGGGCAAAGACTCCATGTCTTCACCCTACAGGACTTAGCTGAATATACTTGCAAAGAGACTTAGAAACACATCTTGTTCTTTATTCATTTAGAAAGCATTCTGACTACATAAAAAATACAAGGATATATACATTAAAACTAACTCGACTGGTGCTGGTGCTGTGATGTAGAGAGTAAAGCCGCCGCCTGCAGTGCCAGCATCCCATATGGACACCAGTTCGAGTCACAGCTGCTCCACTTCCCATCCAGCTCTGTGCTATGGCCTGGAAAAGCAGTAGAAGATGGCCCAAGTCCTTGGCCCCTTCACCAACATGGGAGACCTGGAAGAAGTTCCTGGCTCCTGGCTTCGGATTGGCAGCTCCAGCCATTGTGGCCAACTGGGGAGTGAACCAGTGGATGGAAGATCTCTCTCTCTCTCTGCCTCTCCTTCTCTCTCTGTGTAACTGTGACTTTCAAATAAATCTTTAAAAAAAAAAAAAATCTTAAGAAAAAAACTAACTCAACCAATTTAGAGGCACAAGAACTGATAACAGAATTGTCTACTACCTCCACATCAGCAACATGCGTCTCACTGTTCTTGTTTAGACACGAGTGACTACTGGCTAAGGACATCATCAAGGTGAGGAGCTAAGTGTGGGATTCCATGTGTGTCCGATACTCGTGTCCCTCTGGTTACCACCCACAGCTTCTGATAAACGTGGAGACACAGAGCTTCACACTTCTGAACCTTCATGCTGTGTGCTGCCCAGTTTGTCTCCTCCCTGGGAAAACGCAAGTTAACTCCTCTTGCCACCTCTTCAAACAAAAAATCATGATGGGGGTACGAGAAAACTGCACAGCTCTTTGTAAATTTCCCTATTGGTGACAGCAGTGGATCTGTTCTATTTCTCCTTAAATCAAGTTGAATAAGAAACATTTTTCTATGAAAATGTCATTTCTTCCAAGTTTCCAAATAAATGTTATTTGTAAGTTTTCATTAAATCGGAAAAGTTTAAAATTAAACACTTAAGGTATAAACTCTCTTCTAAGTATCCCTTTAGAGGCATTCTCTAGTTTTGATATGCACCATTTTTACTATTTCATTCTTTCCTTTTAAATACTTTCTAATTTTTACTGTGACTTTTATTTCACTTGAGAAGCAAAGCCAGAGACAGCGCTCCCATCTGCTGGTTCACTTCCCAGATGTCCCCAACAGTCTGATGTGGGCCAGGTCAGGAACTCCATCCAGGTCTCCCATGTGGGTGACAGAGGCCAAGCACTTGTGCCATCATCTGCTGCTTCCCAGGGTGTGCTAACAGGAATCTGGATTGGAGAACGCAGGACTTGATCCCAAGCAGCAGTTTAACACTTGTCCCTATTGTTTCATTCTAATTTTTTCTCATTTCCATTATCTTCTTTGATCCATAGGTTATTTAAAATAAAGTGTACCTTTATTTTGCCAAACATGGAGGTCTTACTAATTTACTGTTTGCTAGCTTTAAATTATAACAAGGGGGTGGGTATTTGGCCCATGGTTTAAACACCACTTTGAGATACCTGCATTCTCTAAGTATAGGGCTTAAGTTTCAGCTTCACTTCTGATTCCAGCTCCCTGCTAGTGCAACCCTGGGAAGCAGCAGGTGATGGCTGGCATAGTTGGATCCCTGCCAAACACATGAGAGACCCAGCTCCAGGCTTCTGTCTGGTCCAGCCTCAACTGTTACAGGCATTTGGGGAGTGAACCAGTGGATGAGAGATCTCTCTGCTTTTCAAATTAAATATTTTTAAAACCACTGGATAAAAACATATATGAAATATGGTTCTAGTCTTAAAGAGCTTTCTAAGCAAAAGATGAAACCATGAAAAACAGATTAAACTTGTCAAAAGTACATGCAAGTGGTAGATATTTAGCACAGTGGTTAAGGTATCACTGGGAATACCCACATCCCATATCACCTGCTTGGGTTCAAATCCTGGCTCCACTTCTGGTTTCAGTTTCCTGCTAAGGCATACCTTGAGAAATAAGAGATGAAGGCTCAAGTACTTGGGTTCCTGCTACCCATGTGGAAAACCCGAATTCAGTTCTGGAATCCCAGCTTTGGCCTGTCCCAACCCTGGCTGTTGTGGGCATTTGGGGAGTGAGCCAGTGGATGGAATATCTCTCTCTCTAACTCTGCAAGTAAACCCTTCAAAAATGATAATAATAAAGAAGTGGAGTGGCCAGGATTCAAGCCCACACAGATGGGGGATGCTGGTGTGGCAGGCAGCAGTTTAACCCACTGTACCACAAGCCAGCCCCTATACAAACTTTCTAAAGGACATCTTGATAACATTTACCAAATGTTCAAACTTGCATCTTATCTGAACTAGCATTTCTTCTTCCAGAAATTTACAGATAACCAGACATATGTACAAGGATACTCCTATAGAGTAATCTGTAAAAAAGTTGGTAATTTCTTACCTGCCTAATAGTAGGGGTCAGTTGTCAGTGTTCATAAATATTAAGGTAGGCATGGTGGGGTGAGATTCCCCTTTATGAGTAGATGTGAAGTTACCCAAAGCACAGGGAATGAAAAATGTTAGAAAACAAGTATGTGTGAGCCAAATTACGTGTTCTATAAAGCTGTGTACACAGAGATACACAGAGCAGTGTGACTGGGTAAACTGCAGACCCTCTCCAGGCCTGGGTTTTCTCCTCTTGGATCAGGATAATGTTGTTACAAGGATGTCATGTACACTGCGCTGGAAGCCCGCAGTCAGGACCATAACCAGACAGAAGTGTCACCACAGTGCTACCTGGGGCTCTTTCTCACAAGTGGGATTTCAGGTGAATGTGCATGTCTTTTTCGTTTTATTTTATTTATTTGAAATGCCGAGTTAGAGAGAAGTGGGAGAGAGAGATTTTCTATCCACTGGCTCACCCCTAAAATGGCCACAGTGGACACGGCTGAGCCAGACAAAAGCCAAGAGCTTCTCTTCCAGGTCTCCCACATGGGTGCAGGGGCCCAAGCACTTGGGCCATCTTCTGCTGCTCTCCCAGGTGCATTAGCAGGGAGCTAGATGGGAAGTGGAGCATCTGGGACTCACAGGGGTGCCCATATGGGATGCTGGCATCACAGGTGATGACTTTACCCACTATACCACAATACCTTAATATCATTTTAAAACTGATTTTTCTGTGTTGCTATTAACCTAAGATTATTTTAAATGCTTCTGGGTTCCAGAATTCCCTAACAAGGTTTCTTTTGACAATACACCTTTTCCCTGTCTGTTCCAAGGAATGTGGTCCTTTGGTCACCTGTGTCTGTGTCCCTCCTGGATTTCTAGGCAGAAAGCACAGCTACTCAGCTCCCTTGAGGGCCCTGCCTCTGCACCTTTACACCAACCCTCCTGTGCTCAGTGGTGAGCCCTGCCTGTCCCATGTCCTTTGCTGGCTGGGCTCCATGGCCCAGCAGATGCAAAACTGGTGGAGCAGGTGCCAAAGGCACCAGACGGGCTTTGCCGAGCAGCAGTATGGGCTCCCCTCCAACATAACTGTGACAATTCCTACCACCTTCCCCAACAGTGCAGTCAGGTGACTCTTCACCATTTCTCACCACCTTTGAGTCTTTATTGGCCTATTTCCTCCAGTCTGGAACTTTCTCCACCCTTCCCTAGGTGTGAACCAAAGTACAGCCTCACCCTAAGCCTCCAGCTACTCCAGGAAGCAGTTAGAGCCTCCATGACTGCCAAGGGAAACTCACAGGGCAGCAGAGAACACAGGGAGCCTGGCACTCCTGTCCTCAGGAGGCACCAGCTCTTCCTGTAAGGGGCCAGACAGGAAATATTTTTGGTTGTGAATCACATCTTTTTTTTTCTTTTTCTTTTTTTTTTTTTTGACAGGTGGAGTTAGACAGTGAGAGAGACAAAGATAAAGGTCTTCCTTCCGTTGGTTCACCCCCAAAATGGCTGCTACAGCTGGCGCTGCGCCGATCCAAAGCCAGGAGCCAGGTGCTTCTCCTGGTCTCCCATGCGGATGCAGGGGCCCAAGCACTTGGGCCATCCTCCACTGCACTCCCGGGCCACAGCAGAGAGCTTGCCTGGAAGAGGAGTGACTAGGACAGAACAGGCGCCACAGGCGGAGGATTAACCTAGTGAGCCACGGCGCCAGCCCTGGGTCTTTAGGAATCATTCACTGTCAGATTGCACCAAGGCAGCCACAGACAACATGAAAACAAGTGTGGGGTGAGTGAGGAGCAGCGGTTAGGACACTGCATCCCAGTTCCATGTTCCAAGACATAGTGCCTCCCGCAAATGCACATCCCAGGCTGGCAGCACCGATGGCTCAAGTACTTGGGTCTCTGCCGCCCACTTGGGCTCCTGGCTTCAGCCTGGCCCAGTCCTGGATATTGTGGGTGTTTGGGGAATGAACCACCACATAGAACGTATCTTGGGGGCGAGTGCTGTGGCACAGCAGGTAAAGCTGCCACTGGTGACACTGGCATCCCATATGGGTATTGGTTTGAGTTCTGGCTGTTCCATTCCAATCCATCTCCCTGCTAATAGCCCAGGAAAAGCAGCAGAAATGGCCCATGTTTTAGGGCCCTGCCACCCGTATGGGAAACCTGAGCAAAGCTCCTGGCTTCGGCCTGGCCCAGCCCTGGACAGTTGTGGCCATTTGGGGAGTGAACTGTGTAACTCTGACTTCCAAAGAAATAAATACTTCCTTTTAAAAAAAAACATAAGTTTCTGTTTCTGTGTCTCTGTCAGCCTTAAAAGTAAAACAGGGGCCAGCGCTGTGGCATAGCAGGTAAAAGCCACCGCCTGCAGTGCCAGCATCCCAAATGGGTGCTGGTTCGAGACCCAGCTGCTCCACTTCCAATCCAGTTCTCTGCTGTGGCCTTAGGAAAGCAGCAGAAGATGGCCCAAGTGCTTTGGGCCCCTGCACTCCTGTGGAAGACCCAGAAGATGCTCCAGGCTCCTAGCTTTGGATTGGCTCAGCTCCTGCCATTGCAGCCATTTGGGGAGTGAACCAGCAGATGGAAGACCTCTATCTCTCTTTCTCCTTCTCTCTCTCTCCCTCCCTCCCTCCCTCCCTGTCTCCCTGTCTCCATCTGCCTCTCTGTAGCTCTGCCTTTTAAATAAATAAATCTTTTTTTTTTTTTAAATAAATTAAGGGGCCAGCACTGTGGTGTAGAAAGTTCAGCCACTGCTTGTGTTGCTGGCATGCAGAGTACCAGTTGGAGTCCAGGTGCTCTGCTTCCTATCTAGCTTCCTGCTGATGCACTTGAGAAGTCAACAGAAAATGGCCTGAATACTCGGGCCCCTGCCACCCTTGTGGGAGACCCAAATGGAGCTCCTGGCTCCTGGCTTTGGTAGGGCCCAGCCCTGGTTGATGCAGGGATTCGGGCAGTGAGCCAGCAGATGGAAGACCTCCTTCTCTCTCTCTCTCTGCTTTTCAGATAAATAAATCTGAAAGAAAAAAAAAAAATCATAGTTCATGGATCCTACAAAAACAGGTGTTGCTGAGTGGCTGCAGGTAGTCTGTAGGTTGCTGAGTTCTGCTCAGTGTAGTTGAACAGCCTCATGTTAGAAGAGCAAAATCCATAATTATAGATAAAGATGGAAACATAGCCCCAAACCTTAGTTCGTAGCAGGCACACAACATGAGCTCCAAGTGCTCCAATGTGGGGGAACCACACAGTGCCATGTTTCTCTTTTTTTTAAGATTGATTGATTTGAAAGGTGGAGCTACAGAGAGAGAAAGACGCAGAGAGAGAGACAGAGAGATCTTCCACCCACTGGTTCACTCCCCCAAATGGCTGCAATATATAGGACTGGGCTAAGCTAAAGCCAGGAGCCAGAACTCCATCTGGGTCTCCCACATATGTGGCAGGCAGGGGCCCAAACACTTTCGCCATGTTCTGCTGCTTTCCCAGGAATATTAGCAGGGAGCTGGATTAGAAGGGGAGCAGCCAGGACCTGAACCAGCACCAAAATGAGATGCTGGCATCACAAGTGGCAGCTCACCTCTCTGTACCATAATCCTAGCCCCACCCCACCCCCCTTTTTTTAAAGATGTATTTATTTATTTGAAAGGCAGAGCTACAGAGAGGCAGAAGCATAGAGACAGACAGACAGAGAGAGAGAGAGAGTCTCCCATCTGCTGACTCACTCCCCAAGTGGCCACAATGGCTACAGCAGCACCTATCTGAAGCCAGGAGCCAGGAGCTTCTTCTGGATCTCCCATGCGGATGCAGGGGCCCAAGCACTTGAGCCATCTTCCACTGCTTTCCTAGGACATAGCAGAGACCTGGATCGGAAGTGGAGAAGCTGGGACTCAAACCAGCACCCACATGGGATGCTGGCACTGCAGGCAGCAGCTTTACCTGCTATGCCACAGCGCCAGCTCTGCCCTACCACTTTTTAAAATTACAAACTTGTACAGTTGCTACTATGACTAAGGTTTTCTTGTCTTCTAGCCTTGATCTATCTTCTATTTCCTTTTTTAAATTAAAAAAAATGTATTTATTTAAGAGACAGAGTGCTTTCTTCCACTGATTCACTCCCCAGATGCCCACAGCAAGCCTGGAATTCTAGCACTGCTGTGTGCTAGGGTCTGCACTAGCAGTAAACTGGAGTCAGGAATCAAGCCAGGTGCTCTGACGTGGAACGCAGGCCCTTTAACTGTGGGCTGTCCTGTCTTACATTTCTTTTTTTTTTTTACAGGCAGAGTGGATAGTGAGAGAGAGAGAGAGAGAGACAGAGAGAAAGGTCTTCCTTTTTTTGCCGTTGGTTCACCCTCCAATGGCCGCTGCAGCCGGCGCATCTCGCTGATCCGAAGCCAGGAGCCAGGGGCTTCTCCTGGTCTCCCATGTGGTTGCAGGGCCCAAGGACTTGGGCCATCCTCCACTGCACTCCTGGGCCACAGCAGAGAGCTGGCCTGGAAGAGGGGCAACCGGGATAGAATCCGGCGCCCCAACCAGGACTAGAACCTGGTGTGCCGGCGCCACAAGGTGGAGGATTAGCCTGTTAAGCCACAGCGCTGGCCCTGTCTTACATTTCTTATGTACATTTCCTCTAGCTTCCTCCACCCCGCCTTTTTTTTTCCTTATTCTTTTTTATTTATTTAGTTTTTATTTTTATTTTTTGACAGGCAGAGTGGATAGTGAGAGAGAGAGACAGAGAGAAAGGTCTTCCTTTTTGCCGTTGGTTCACCCTCCAATGGCCGCTGCGGCCGGCCCATCTCACTGATCCGAAGCCGGGAGCCAGGTGCTTCTCCTGGTCTCCCATGCGGGTGCAGGGCCCAAGGACTTGGGCCATCCTCCACTGCCTTCCTGGGCCATAGCAGAGAGCTGACCTGGAAGAGGGGCAACTGGAATAGAATCCGGCGCCCCAACCGGGACTAGAACCTGGTGTGCCGGCGCCGCAAGGCGGAGGATTAGCCTGTTAAGCCACGGCACTGGCCCACCCCGCCTTTTTTTAAGTTTTAATTATTGGGGCTGGCATTGTGGTATAGGGGATAAAGCCACTGCCTACAATGCAAGCATCTCACATTGGTACCAGTTCAACACCCAGCTGCTCCACTTCTGCTCCAACTCCCTGCTAATGTTCCTGGGAAGACAGCAGAACATGGCCCAAGTGTCTTGGCTCCTGTACCCACATGGGAGAACTAGAAGAAGCTCCTGCTTCAGCCTGGCCCAGCCCTGGCCGTTGAGGCCATTTGGGGAGTGAACCAGTGGATGAAGGATCTCTCTCTCCCTCTCATATATATACAGACACACACACACACACACACACATATATATATATGTAAAACTGTGTAACCCTTTCAAATAAATAAATCTTAAAGAGATTGATTTATTTATTTGAAAGGCAGAGCCACAGAGATATTCTCCACCCGACACAAACAGGTGTTCATATGCGATGCTGGCACTGCAGACCACGTGGTTCAACGCGCCACACCACAGCATCAGCCCTGAGCTTCTTCCCCCGAATGTAGTATTAGTGTCTGCCCACAGCAAAAAGCAATGTCCAATTCATCCTGAATAATTTTCATTGTTCATCTTTACTACTTTTTTTAAGGTCTCAGATATTGTTATATGAAATAAGATAAATGTTCTAGTATATATTTAACAAAGATGATAATTTTAGGTTTAATTAAACCGATTAAATCACAAAAGTTTGTTATCAATTCTTAATATGCTTTCTTTCACGTTGGAGTTTGAAGCAATTAGGTTTTTATAATTTTCCCCTAAATCAACAAAGAAGACATTGAAATACCATAATCAAAATCAACTTGCTTCATTGTTATCCCCTAGAGTAGAATGATTTTTTTCTTTATTAATCCAGATTAAAATCTCATGAATTATTTTGGCCAGATAAAAATATTTAGAACCCTAGCGGGCTGAGAAATATTTTTAGCCTTGTGGGGGGAATCAGAGGGAGGAGATAGTAGGACCCAGACACTAGCTTAAAAGCAAGCAAAGGTCTGCCACATTCAACTTTTTAAAGGTCTGTGTTCTTGCAATAGCAGGTGACAGCTACTCCGATGACGTCAGCGTTGGAGAGACCATTTGTAATAGTGAGAGATCCCCAAACAAAGGACTTGGATCACAAGACAGTAAGTATTTCCATTTTAATTCTGAAGATCCTATTCATCTTTCTAAACCACACACATGATAACTAAATCAGAATTACCAATTTAAGACTCAACAAAAACGGATCCATGTACTTTAGATAGCGATTTTTAGAAAATTACTCCTTTTCTTTCTTCTGTCCTTAAATCCTAGAGTTCACAATATGATCGCTGCAAATCATTCCCTACCAGACTAAATTTAAAGCAAGTTTCTGGAGCCAGGACAATGTTCCTGGAGAAAAGGAGTTTAGGAGAATTAGGTGAGACCACAGGAAGAAGGGTAGCCAGTAAATGCCAGCGCCACAGCAGTGTGCCACCAGATGACCACGGGTGAGTTCACACATTCAGTTTGCCGAACCAGACATCACTTCTGTCTCACATTTCAAGTACACATAAGAGAAACTCGCCTGAGAGGTCATCTGACCTGGCAAAGCACTAACCTGAGCTCAACCCCAACGGACAAAACCCCGACTCCACACCTTCCTTCTGACATCTGGAGTCTGACCGGCAAGAAGTTGACCTCCTCGCCCAAAATGAAAACCAAGGCTTGATCTGTTCCGGTGCCCTCTGAAAAAATGCCGTCCTCGGCAGGATGGCCACACAGGAGTGGCCAGTGTTTCCTGGGTCTCCACCTCGCAAGTTCTCCCACCCTGCCAGCAACCACTCAGTGAATGTTTTTCTTTTCTTCCAATCTTCTCATTCTTTTCCACATGGTAAAGCTCAGAGATGAGCTGATAAGGATTATCGTTTGCAGGGCCTCCTCCTAGACCCCTGTGCTGGGCCAGCTTTTTGTCCCCAAGTTCTCTAACCCCTGGGAGACATTGCTATCTCACGCCTGTCTTTGCAGCCCTACAAAATGGCTCCCTTTGTGCCACTTGGCCAGGACCCCAAGGCTGGCCACACAGGACTGCAGGTTGGATCAGTTTAGAACAGAAGCCCAGACAAAGTGGACTCTACCCTTCCTCTGAGCCACGAGGGTCATCCCAGGAACGCCCGTAACACCTGGAACAACAGTGTGCCCTAGCCGAGACAATGTGGACACCTCTACACGACCCAAACCCTGGCACCAAGTTAAGCAAGGGCTTGGCAAACGGTCCCAGTCCCGATACCGTGCCCAGTGTCCCCCCTGCAAGACGCAGTGGCTGAGTGGCAAGAAAGGGCCCTCTTCCCAGGTGGAGAGAACCGGAGGAGACAATGGACGTGTCGGGCCCCGCCCAGGAGCAGGAAGCCCCCTCCCTCGGGGGAGCCGGGGCCAGGGATGAACGCATTTGGTAAACGTCAAAGCGACAAGTGAAAAGGTTGGGGTGCCGAGACCGAGGGCGGAAGGTCTGGGCGCAGAGAGCCCATTGGGGCTGGCCTGCTCCCCCTCCCGCCCGGGGGTGGGCGTAGGGAGGGGAAGAGAGGGGTCTTTTCTTTGTTAGGAGAGGGGCGGCACTTCAGAGAGGGCACTGACGGCTGAGTCCGGAGCGGGAGTAAAGGGTTGCGGAACCCGGCCCCGCCCGAGCACCAGTGCACCTGCCAGGCGGCCCGACCGGGGACCCAGGAGCGGGGCCGCGGCGAGGGTCGGAGCCCGCAGGACCCGACCGATCCGATCGCAGGATCGAATCCCCGCGCCCCGCGCCGGAGAGAGGAGCACATGCCGGCCAGAGGCAGGAGCGCGTGGTCCGGGGGAGGGACAATGGGCCCCAGCGCGGCGCCCCAGAGGCTCGCCCGGGCACCCGGGGAGCCGGGACCACCACCCAGGGGCCGGGCCGGCCGGCTGCAGAGCGGGGGGCCACGACCCTCTCCGCGCTCCCCCGTTAACGAGACCCGGCGTGCTGCGAGGGGCGGCGGGCCCCGGCCTCCCCGGCCCCACGCTCCGTGGGAAGAATGAATGGAGAGCCACGGGCATCTGGGCGGGGCCGGCTCGCCGGGCGGCACAAAGGCGGCGCCCGCAGCCGAACCCCGCTGCCCGCCCGGGCGTGAGCGCGGCGCCCCGAGCACGCGGCCGCCAACGCCCGGCGCCCGGCCTGTGCGGCCGCCGGCCACCGCGCCCCTGGCCCCCAGCCCCGCGCGGCTCGCCGCCCCGTCGCCTCACCGGGAGCTGTTCCTGCTGTTGGGGTCGACACCCTTGAAGGTGGTGGTGGTGGTCATGGCGCCGAGGAGCGAGGTAGGCTGGCGCGGGTGCAGAACGCTGAAAGGGTCGGACCCGAGGGGCGCAGGCACACTCCAGACCCCACAGCCCGCTACCACTGCGAGAGCCTCCGCCACCGCCGGGCTGCTCGGCCACCGCCTTTATAGGGCCCCGAGGCCCCGCCCCTGCCCTGTCGGCATTGGCTGATTCAAACGGATCTCTTCATTCCTATTGGTTTCCTCGAGTGCCAAGTACCCTACGGCGCAACGACGGGCTGCGGGGACCACGGTTTAGCCTAAGCCCGCCCCCTTCCTGGACAGGGAAGGTCTGCTCTCCCTTCCCCCATCCCAAAATCCCGGAGACGATTGGATAGACGACGGAGCTGCCCGAGCTCGGAACAAGCTGTGCTCGCTGTCACCGGAAAAGTTACCTGGACGAGGGAAAGGCTTGCTCTGGGGGATTAGAACCGGCAACCCGAGGGCGGATTTGTCGTTCACCGCTCGTCTGCCTCTTTCGGCGGGGTATTACGGGCATTCCCCCGGAGGGATGCCCATGCCACAGCAGGCAGACGTGTTTATTGAATACCTACTGTGTGTTCCTTTTGGAAACCTAACAGTCCCAAAGCGGTAGCAGCATGAGTCAGCAGCAGAAAGCACGCCAGGATGATTCCATATACAACGACTGGGCATTCTTCACATTTCAACGCTGCTATGTAGCTGTAATGGGCGGTGCACGCACTAGACCAAAATGACCGGCGTTCCCATCTGGGGCCCCGGCGGCTGGGCCGTTCGCCTGCCATCAAGACTGGGGCGCAGCCCCGGCCTCTGCAGCTGTTTACAACCCTTGAGTCCTGACTCCGCCACCTGTCCGGGTAATCCGCCCCTGCGCCAAATGCAGACGCACTTGGAGGGGAACGGCGCTTAGCAGGATCGCAGCAGCAAAGACTGGGCAAACGCGAGCCGGCCGTGGGTGGCTGACCCCTTCCCGTGTCCCGCATATCTCCTCAAGGCAGATGTCTTTGCTTGTCACTATTTCCATAAAGACTGAGCTACATTCCACATTGCTTGGCCTGCCTCCAAGCAGTTGGGAAGTTTGTATTCTTGGCGGTGTTGGTTAACCATCCTCCCCTGAGCTCCCCATAAAAGCCGGAGAGGAGCTTCTTCCCTTCTGGATGGCTTGAGCATGCGTGTGTGTGCCTACCACTACAGCATGAGGCACACCACTTGTTTGGGTTAGAATCTTCCCTTTTTTAAAGGCTGAGCCTAAATTTCCAAAACCTTAACAAAACAAAGCAAAGAAACCCTGTCAGACCAATCCAGCCAGCAAGCCTGCCCTCCTCAGAAATCACATAATCACCCGCAGGGAGGTAGTGCAACATGGCGGGTGCTAGCTCAGGCTCTCATGGGGGAAATCTGGGTTTGAAACTTTTTTTTTTTTTTTTTTTTGACAGAGTTGGGCTGAGGGGGGAGGTTGGGTGTCTTC
This sequence comes from Lepus europaeus, assembly GCF_033115175.1. Taxonomy (NCBI): domain Eukaryota; kingdom Metazoa; phylum Chordata; class Mammalia; order Lagomorpha; family Leporidae; genus Lepus; species Lepus europaeus. The sequence goes on along the minus strand of NC_084844.1, from coordinate 5,464,021 downwards.
CATCTGCTGGTTCACTCCCCAAATGGCCGCAACTGCCAGAGCTGGGTCCATCCAAAACGAGGAGCCAGGAGCTTCTTCCAGGTCTCCCACGCGGGTGCAGGGGCCCAAGCACTTGGGCCATCTTCTGCTTTCCCAGGCCTTTAGCAGGGAGCTGGATCAGAAGTGGAGCAGCCGAGACTCCAGCCAGCACCACAGGCAGAGGCTTAACCCCCTACATCAGAGTGCCAGCCCCCTTACTATATTTCATTTATGAAGTCAGGATACATGAGTCCCTGGACTGCAGTGTTCTAGGACAGACTTTTATGATCAGACTTCCTTGGAAGGTAATCAATCGCATATTTTCTTGTACTGTTAAATGACAGGTTTCAATTTCACTCTTAGGGAATCTTTTGTTGTAAACTTTGACTTTGTACTTGACTTGCCGGATTGGCGGATCCCTTGAGTGTGGAAGATAGCTTGGTGCAGCTTGGTTCCAGTCTTGCCCCACCCTGTAAGACACCGGAATGTCCTTTATGTCGCTGAGCTGGTTTCCTCTTTTGTAAAATGGAGTTAATGCACCTACTCTGAGTCATAAGAGTTGGAAAGAGAGAAATTTAAGAATGTTGTATTTGCCAAACGGTTAGAAGTGCCCCACCCTGGTTGCATATCAGAACCACCTGGGAGAGTTTAAGGAACACAATGAATTCTGCCCCCCCTCCCCCATGTGGTCACTTGTGTTTCCAGGGCTGGAGTCCGGTCATGGGTATCTTTAACTAGGGGCGGGGCACGGAGCTGGCCTGGCAGTTGAGATATCATCAGTGTGCCAGGGCTTGGACCGCAGGTCTCAGTGCAGCCTTCTGCTAATGCATGCACTGGGAGGCAGCAGCTGATGACACAGGCAGCCCAAGTCCTGCCACCCAAGGGGGAGACCTGGACTGCATTCCTGATTCCCAGCTTCCAGGAGTGAACTAACAGGACACTCTCTCTGCCTGTCTCTTCTTCTGCCTCTCAAACACGTTTAAATTTTTTAAAGATTTATTTTACTGGCTGGCGCCACGGCTCAATAGGCTAATCCTCCGCCTGCGGCACCGGCACACTGGGTTCTAGTCCTGGTTGGGGCGCCAGAGTCTATCCCAGTTGCTCCTCTTCCAGTCCAGCTCTCTGCTGTGGCCCAGGAAGGCAGTGGAGGATGGCCCAAGTGCTTGGGCCCTGCACCTGCATGGGAGACCAGGAGGAAGCACCTGGCTCCTGGCTTCGGATCAGCGTGATGCGCCGGCCACAGCGGCCATTGGGGGGTGAACCAACAGAAAAGGAAGAGCTTTCTCTCTGTCTCTCTCTCTCCCACTGTCCACTCTGCCTGTCAAAAAAAAAAAAAAAGATTTATTTTACTGATTTGAAAGAGAGGAGAGGCAGAGAGAGAGAGAGATCTTCCATCCATTGGGTCACTGCCCAAATGGCTGCAACAGCTCCTGAAGCCCAGAGCCAGGAACTCCATCTGGGTCTCCCAAGTGGGTGGCAGGGGCCCAGGCACTCAGGCCGTCCTCTATTGCTTCCCTGTGCACATTAGCAGGGAGCTGGATAGGAAGCAGAGCACGGGGAGTTGAAGTGGTTCTCTGATATGGGGTGCCAGCTTAACTCACTGTAGCACAACTCAAGCCCCTAAATTTTTTTTTGAAAATAAAATCAAAAGTAAGTTTCATTTATAGATTGGGCTGAGAATGTTTGTTACAAAGATGAGGAATTGGGGCTGGTGCTGTGACATAGCAGGTAAAAGCCACCTCCTGAAGTGCCAGCATCCTATATGGGTGTTGGTTCAAGACCCAGCTGCTCCAATTCCAATCCAGCTCTCTGCTATGGTCTGGGAAAGCAGTAGAAGGTGACCCAAGTCCTTAGGCCCCTGCACCCACGTGGGGGACCCAGAAGAAGCTCCTGGCTCCTGGCTTCGGATCGGTGCAGCTCCGGCCGTTGCGGCCACCTGGGGAGTGAACCATCAGATGGAAGACCTCTCTCTCTGTAACTCTGTCTTTCAAATAAATAAAATAAATCTTAAAAAAAAAAAAAAGTGAGGAATCAGTCCCAGCAGAAACCTTTTAATCTTATTTATGAGTAAGAGCAAACTTACATAAACATCTGACTAAGGATGTCGACCTGGTTGGCATCTTTATCCTAACTTGAAATTGTGACAGATTGGAATACCTACCCCTCCCATTTACCTGTTCATGTACTGTAACAGTTATGACTAAAATTGCTACATCCTGGGCCAGTCTTGGCACAGCGGGTTACTTTTGCAACTCCGGCATTCCAAATCAGAGCACCAATTGGAGTCCCAGCTTCTCCACTTCTAAATCAGCTCCCTGCTAATGTGCCTGGGAAAGCAGGGGAAGATGGCCCAAGTGCCTGGGCCCCAGTCACTCATGTGGGAGACATGGATGGAGCTCCAGACTCCTGGATTCAACCTGGCCCAGTCCTGGTCTTTATGGCCATTTGTGGGGGTGAACCAGCAGATGGAAGATCTTTTTCTCTGTGTGTCTCTTTTTTTCTCTGTAACTCTGACTTTCAAGTAAATAAAATAAATCTTTTAACAAGTATAAAATCACTATATTCCATTTCCTGCTCTAAGATAGAGATTTGTGGTAAAGCAGATATACATCACTCTGCTATAATAACCTTTGCTCAGAATGACCAACTCAGTTGAAATTAGAAAATAATAAAATATATTTTGTCCACAAAAATCAATACAGATCATAAGAAGTGCAAAGGGATGTGCCAGTGTGAATATTTGTGTTTAAAATCATCAAGACCTATCATTACGATTTTTTTAAAGATTTATTTATTTATTTGAAAGGCAGAGTTACACAGAGAGGGAGAGAGAGAGAGAGAGAGAAACTTCCTGTGGTTCACTCCACAATTGGCCACAATGGCCAGGACTGAGCCAGGCCAAAGTCAGGAGCCAAGAGTTTCATCCAGGTCTCCCACGTGGGTGCAGGTGCCCAGTACTTGGGCCATTCTCCACTGCTTTCCAAGGCACATTAGCAGGGAGCTGAATCAAGAAGTGGAGCAGCTGGGACTCAAACCCGTGCCCATGTGGGATGCCAGCACCGCAGGCAGCAGCTTTGCCGGCTGTGCCACAACACTGGCCCCCATCATTATCATTTTTTAAAAACATCTAACAATCTGTAGAAGCTTATATAGGCCAGCGCCGCGGCTCAATAGGCTAATCCTCCGCCTAGTGGCGCCGGCACACCGGGTTCTAGTCCCGGTCGGGGTGCCGGATTCTGTCCCGGTTGCCCCTCTTCCAGGCCAGCTCTCTGCTGTGGCCCGGGAGTGCAGTGGAGGATGGCCCAAGTGCTTGGGCCCTGCACCCCATGGGAGACCAGGAGAAGCACCTGGCTCCTGCCATCGGATCAGCGCGGTGCACGGGCCACAGCACGCCAGCCACGGCGGCCATTGGAGGGTGAACCAACGGCAAAGGAAGACCTTTCTCTCTGTCTTTCTCTCTCTCACTGTCCACTCTGCCTGTCAAAAAAAAAAAAAAATCTTATATAAAATCATTTCTTCGGCCGGCACCATGGCTCACTAAGCTAATCCTCTGCCTGCGGCACCAGCACCCCGGGTTCCAGTCCCGGTCGGGGCACCAGATTCTATCCCAGTTGCACCTCTCCCAGTCCAGCTCTCTGCTGTGGCACGGGAGGGCAGTGGAGGATGGCCCAAGTGCTTGGGCCCCTGCACCCACATGGGAGACCAGGAGGAAGCACCTGGCTCCTGGCTTCAGATCGGCTCAGCTCTGGATGTTGTGGCCATCTGGGGAGTGAACAGCAGATGGAAGACCTCTCTTTCTCTCTCTCTCTCTCTCTCTCTCTCTGCCTCCCCTCTCTCTCTGTATAACTCTGACTTTCAAATAAAACAAATAAATCTTTTTTAAAAAGAATATAATGTGTAATTTACTTAAATAATCATCTGGAAAGTTCTTCTGCACCACTTTGTGCCTAAGGTAATAACTAAATTTTAACCAATACAAAAATATACACTAACTTAGCATCTCTTAGCTCTCAAGTATCTATTGCGCTTTGAGTGTTACCAGCTTTCCCACTATTAATAGGCAGTGATTTGAATCCCCTATTATTTCAACCTGCCCCAATTTATTTCAGTTTGTTGGAAGAAATGGACAATCTATATTGGACTCATTCTTTCTTTTTTTTTAAGATTTATTTATTTATTTGAGAGGCAGAGAGAGAGAGAGAGAGAGAGAGAGGGAGGGAGGTCTTTCATCTGCTGGTTTACTCCCCAAATGGCTGCAATGGCCAGAGCTGGGCCGATCTGAAGCCAGGAGCCTGGAGCCTCCTCCAGGTCTCCCACATGGGTGCAGGGGCCCAAGGACTTGGGTCATCTTCTACTGCTTTACCCAGGCCATAGCAGAGAGCTGGATCGGAAGTGGAGCACCTGGGACCTGAACTGGCACCCACATAGGATGCCAGCACTGCAGGGAGTGGCTTTACTTGCTACGCCATAGCGCCACTCCGACAAGCTTTTCTAACAAATTTTACTTCTGAATCCCAGCATCTCCAGGTGTCTCTTGAGTGAATCACTGTAACTTAAGGACACATTTTCACACACACACATTCTGCATCCATCACTCCTGCAGCCAAATTTAGTGCACATCTGCCCACCCTTTTCTTAGCTGTATCCTCACAAAACAAGACACATCAAGACCGTTGGGAAAGGGGTACTTCCTCTTAAAACTAAACAAATGGAGCAAGAGGCCTCAGATATAGAAAATGTCTTTGTCATGTCCATGCCTTCCCTTTATGCTAAGTCATGGTCAACAGAATGGCACATACACCTGGGCAGAGGTCTGTGCCCTTCTCAAATCCTTTTGTCACCACCCTGAATTGTAGAAATGGAGACTATTGGCCGGCACAGTGGCTTAACAGGCTAATCCTCTGCCTTGCGGCACCGGCACACTGGGTTCTAGTCCTGGTTGGGGCGCCGGATTCTATCCCGGTTGCCCCTCTTCCAGGCCAGCTCTCTGCTATGGCCCGGGAAGGCAGTGGAGGATGGCCCAAGTGCTTGGGCCCTGCACCCGCATGGGAGACCAGGAGAAGCACCTGGCTCCTGGCTTCGGATCAGCGTGATGCGCCGGCTGCAGCAGCCATTGGAGGGTGAACCAACGGCAAAAAGGAAGACCTTTCTCTCTGTCTCTCTCTCACTATCCACTCTGCCTGTCAAAAAAAGAAAAAGAAAAAAGAAATGGAGACCATTAATTCCTAACTCCCTGTCCGTTTCTCTTCCTCAAACTAGGAGCTAAATAAGGATTTTTTGGTATAAATTCATCCTTTTCCCCAATTCAATGAACTGTTTCTCGAAACAAGCTTCCCTGCCCCTCTGTCCTGCTCTTCTAGAGATGGAATTAGCCTCTGTTGCAAATGTAATTGTTAAAATTATAAATAATTTAAAAATGTATGCCCAGAAAAATAAGTGGGAAAATTCTTAATATTCCAAGTTCTACAACTTCTGGCAAAGTTAGCCACATGATAGACCTTTAAAATATGGATTATAAAGAAAACAAATACATGAGTGTCTCACAAGGCCCCAGGCTGGAGGAAACCTTAAAGTGCTCTCATATAGTCATGCTTTCAGGGAAGTGACACCCAACACCCAAATAACAGATTAAATTGGAATCTGTTTATGTTCCAATTACATTTCATCTGAGGAACTCCATTCATTAGCTAACCACTATGAAAACCAAATTCTATGACATCCAGTACTAACCTCCAAATCACCTAGATCAGAAAGCTGGGGTTGAGTCCAGCGCTGTGGCATAGTGGGTAAAGCCACCACCTGCAGTGCCGGCATCCCATTTGGACGCTGGTTCGAGTCCAGCTGCTCCACCTCCAATCCAGCTCTCTGCTATGGCCTGGGAAAGCAGTGGAAGATGGCCCAAGTCCTTGGGCCCCTGCACCCACGTGGGAGACCTGGAAAAGCTTCCTGGCTTCAGATCAGATCAGCCCAGCTCTGGCCATTGAAGCCATTTGGGGTTTGAAACAAGGAAGGAAGCTGGGGTGGGCATTTGGGTTAGTGGTTAAATACAGGTTGGGGCACTTGTATCCTTTATCAAGGTGCCTGGGTTCAAGTCCTGGAAGTGCTCTGGATGCTAGGTTCTTGTTATTGAACAGCTTAAGAGACAGCAAACTGGTGATGGCTCATGTAGTTGGTCCTCAACTACAACTGGCTATTGTAGGCATTTGGGAAGTGAACCAGCTGGTGGGAGCTCTCTGTCTCTCAAAAGAAATAAAACTTAGAAAGAAAGAAAAAGCAAGCTGAAGCAGTCTGGAGATGGGCCCTTTGCTTCTTAAGGTACTAGAGTCATTGAAATGCTGAAGTTTTCCTTGAAGATTCACTAGGGCACAATTATTTCATTTTTATTACAAAACCTGAGAAAAATAGTTTATTCCGTGTTCAGAATGAATAGAAAGCCGGCCTGGACTGGTTTCATTTGAATGAAATGCAGGCCAGTGGTCAGCTGAAACCTCAGAACTCTATGATTTTCCCTCATTCCATCTCACCATAGGCACTTCACTCCTGGTTAGGAGAGTGTCTCCCAGACTTTCTGGGGCCAGCATTGTGATGCAGCAGGTTAAGTCGCCACTCGTGACACTAGTATCCCATGTCAGAGTGCTAGTTCAAGTCCCTGGCTGATCCTGCTTCTGCTAGTGTGCCCAAGCACTTGGGCCCCTGCCATCCATGTGGGAGACTTGGATGGAGTCCTCATGCCATATGGGGAGTGAACCAGAGGATGGGAGGTCTGTCTCTCCCTCTCTCTCCCTGTCACTTTGCCTTTCAAATAAATAAATCTTAAAACAGACAGAAGAAATATTTCTGAGGTAGTTCCAGGAATTCCTGTCTTCTAGAAGTTTGCCAGAGAATTCTGATGCTAAACCATGGTCCAGAATCCATCATACTCAAAACTAGCAGAATCCGGGACCAGCGCTGTGGCGCAGTGGCCTGAAGTGCTGGCATCCCATATGAGCGGCGGTTCTAGCCCCGGCTGCTCCACTTCTGATCCAGCTCTCTGCTGTGGCCTGGGAAAGCAGTGGAAGATGGCCCAAGTGCTTGGGCCCCTGCACCCACGTGGGGGACCCAGAGGAGGTTCCTGACTTCAGATTGGCGCAGCTCCGGCCGTTGCTGCCATCTGGGGAGTGAACCATCAGATGGAAGACCCCTCTCTCTCTCTCTGCCTCTCCTCTGTGTAACTCTGTGAAATAAATCTTTAAAAAGAAAAAGAAAAAAAAAAAAAAAACAAAAAAAACAAAAACTAGCAGAATCCTACCTGAAAAATAATCCCCAGCAGCACAGCTGGCCATCTTCAGTGCATGAGAACCACAATAGACCTTGGGAAAAACATTCCAACAGGGGATCCACTGCCCGCTGACCTCACGGTCACACAAGTACACCTGGACAAAGGCCCTCCACTTCTTCCTATCTGCCATTCAATCTCACTCCCTTTAGACTGCAATCTGACCAGATTAAAGTAATTCCCATGTAAACACTTGGGCTAAGACTTGATACTCCTGTATCTGAAAAGTTGCTAGTACCTTTTATTTTGACCCGAGTCAGCTTGTAGAATGAAGGATGCTGAAGTTAAAAATTAACTCTTTGCTACAGAAAACTGTGGTCATCTATTACAACTGGACAATTTCTCTTTATTTTCATTTACTTGAAAAGTAGAACACAGATGAGTTCTTCCATCCTCTGGTTCACTTCCCAAATGCCAGCAACAGCCATGGCTGAGCCACACTGAAGCCAGGAGCCAGGAACTTCATCCAGGTCTCCCACTGTGGGTGCAAAGGCTCAGGTGCTGAAGCATGTGTCTGCTGCCTCCAGTGTGTATTAGCAGGAAACTGAATCAGAAACCCAGGCAGGGCTCAATCCTATGCACCCCATTATGGGATGCAGATATTCCAAGATGTTAAGCCACCCAGACACAATGCCTGTCCCTATTTAACTTTTAATGTTTTATTTATTTTCATTTACTTGAAAGGTAGAGATAGGGAGAGAAGGAGAGATCTTCCATTTGCTGGCTCACTCTCCAAATGCCAGTAGCCAGGGCTGGGTCAGGCGGAAGGCAGGAGCCCAGAACTCGATCCAAGTCTCATACGTGGGTGGCAGGGACTCCAGCACTTGCTGCCTCCCAGGGTACGTTAGCAGAAGCTAAGTAGCCAGACTTGCCCCAGGTAGTGCGAGATGGGATGGAAGTGTCCCAAATATCTTAACTGCTGTGCCAGATGCCTGTTCCCCCAGTATTAGTTTTTTATATCCTACCCAGGTTTTCTATGAAAGATTTTATCCTTTTTGGTAACAGAGACATTAAGTTCCTCTTTTTTAAAAAATTTTTATTTGAAAGTCTGAGAGAGAAAAGGAAACAAGGAGGGTGGGAAGTTATCTACCACCTGTTGGTCTATTCATCCCCATATGGCTGGGGCTGGGCCAGGTTGAAGCCAAAAGCCAGCTTAATTGGGGTCCCTGACATGGGTGCAGGGCCCAAGTACTTGGGCCATCTTCCACTGCTTTTCCCAGGCCATTAGCAGGGAGCTGGATCTGAAGTGGAGCAACTGATCTCATACTAGGAGTTCTTGTGGACAGGCTTACCAGTTTCACAATACAAATTTCTGAGTTGATACCCCTATACTCAACAAAGGCCACCTGATTCAAGATTAAGACTCATACACAAAACTAGAAAACCTACTGAGTTCCTGCTCTCTACAAGGGCAGGTAGCTTATAGAAATGTGGAAGGTTAAAAAAAAAAAAAAAAAAAAAAAAAGCCCAATACAATACAGGTAGAATGAATTAAGTGATCCAAGGAGACAGATAGTTCACGGGGACCTGATAAGGCTACACTGGAAGTATGAGTTCTATATTGCAGAAATCACTCAACCGTTCTGTGATTTTGTCGCTGTTCGGCTATGTGACAACACCCATTTTGATCCTTGGCTTCCTCATCGCTATGTGGGTTAGAACTAGATCATCTGTGATTATTTAAGCTCTAAGAATGGGTATGCAAGTATGCTCACATTTTCTGTCCTTCAATATCCCAACATGAAGAACACAAACTTTGGTAGGTGAGTATTTACTCACCAAAGCCAGGGATGGATGGTTCTGTGACTTATCAGCAGAGAAGGCACAATAATAACTTTTCCCTACCTGACATGCACTACCATACACTGCCTCAGAAAAATACTTGGGAGTGTATCCACAATATCATGACCCACTTCCTATCTTTTGCTAATAAAGCTGCATATTTGGATCTGGACCTACGTAAGAGTTTTGAAGAAAAAGGCTAAAATTTCCCTTACTGGTAATTTTTTGCCTTGTCCCTACCAGAAATGCAAGGGACTCTTCTTCCTTGAAACGCTGCTTCTGTCCACATCATGATTTTTCTAAGGTTTACCTTTCTACTTAATATTCCTCAGAATAATGAAAACAGCTCATTTTAAACAAGAAGTTTATTTAAACAACAAGACGCTTGACTTGAAGGGAAAACTATCTAGGATTCATTTTTTTTTTTAAGAGTAATTTACCCCTACTTAAAGACAGATTGCCCTACATGTAACAGCTACGTACAAAAAAGTTATAAAATTGTCCTTGGTTTTACAATGATAAATGAAAAACATTAAAATTCTCCAATCAAACAAGGTATGCAAGGATTTTTATGTTGTTGGTTTTTTTTGTTAAAACAGTGAGAGCAAAATAACTTACTGGAATATAAAGATAAGAGCTGAATGAGCATGCCACTCATGGAGAAAGGGGGTATTTTCACAGAACCAGGATTTTTCCCCATTCCATCTCCATTTGATGTCAATCAAAACATACCATTGGCCATTTAGTTTAAAAAAAAAAAAAAAAAGGAGAGAAAGAAAAGAAAAAATGCAATATGCTTGTGCACATACACCAGTTACTTTATGTACAATAAAGGAATGGGGAAGGGGAAATGAAAGAGTAGAGAAAACTATGCTGCAGTAGTCAGGATGTGATGGAACCAATCGCAGTTTTCAGGTTGAGAATGTGTTCTTGGTCTGTAAGGACAGAGTTCTGGAGTAAAGCAGCGGGTTCCCTTTTCAGTAGACACCGCCCGTCTGCTGCTGGAACACATCAATCGTATCTTCGTCCTCCATTTCCAACTAACATCAAAAGGAAAAAACAAACGTTAAGACCACTGATGAAGCTCCTAAAATTTGTAATTTTCAGATTTAAATATCCTGGAAAAAATGCACAAGTTTTATCTAATTCCAGTGCTCATTATTTTAGATATCCCATAACATAAAGTGCGTAAGATTTCTCACTTGGTCACCCTTTGTATGAATGTTAGAGAAAGTGTAGCTCGTTTCTAAAGATTTATTTCTGGGGCCAGTGTTGCGGCACAGCAGGTAAAGACACCACCTGTGACACCAGCATCCCATATGGGCACCGGGTGAGTCCTGGCTGTTCCACTTTCAATCTGGCTCACTGTTAATGGCCTGGGAACACAGAAGTCGGCCCAGGTATTTGGATCCCTGACACTCACATGGCAGACCAGGAAGCAGCTCCTAGCTTCAGCCTAGCCTCGTCCTCACCATTGCAGCCTTGTGGGAGTGAACCAGAAAATGGAAAATTGAACTCTCTCTCTCTGCCTCTCTGTAACTCACCTTTTAAATAAACAAATAAATCTTTAAAAAAAATTGCTTACAACAGGGGCCAACCTGGGCCACTGCTTTCCACACCAGCAACCCACAGGAGCACCAACTCTAGTGCTGGCTACTCCACTTTTCATCCAGCGCCCTGCTAATGCACAATGGGAAACCAGTGGGAGATGACTTAGTACGTGGGCCTCTGCCACCCACAGGGGAGACAAATGGAGTTCTGGCCTCCTGGCTTGCTGCACATTGCAGTCACTTGGGACTAAACCAGTGGATGGGAGATCTCTGTGCCTCTTCCCTCTAACTCTGACAATAATAAATAAATCTTTAAATAATAAATAATACTAATTGCTTTCCATGAACAAGTTTACCTGTTTTAAAAAAAACTAATTTTAGGCCGGTGCCGCGGCTCACTAGGCTAATCCTCCGCCTTGCAGCGCCGGCACACCAGGTTCTAGTCCCGGTCGGGGCACCGATCCTGTCCCGGTTGCCCCTCTTCCAGGCCAGCTCTCTGCTGTGGCCAGGGAGTGCAGTGGAGGATGACCCAAGTCCTTGGGCCCTGCACCCCATGGGAGACCAGGAGAAGCACCTGGCTCCTGCCATCGGATCAGCGTGGTGCGCTGGACGCAGCGCGCTACCGCGGCGGCCATTGGAGGGTGAACCAACGGCAAAAGGAAGACCTTTCTCTCTGTCTCTCTCTCTCACTGTCCACTCTGTCAAAAAAAAAAAAAAAAACAACTAATTTTAAATATTATTTAAAAATAGGCAGTTTTACAAGTTTATTGTGCTAATTAACTTTGAAAAACTTTCTAAATACTGGTAATCTCAAAGGTAAAATAGTAACCATGGACATCTAAAGGGATGCTTTCTAATAAGTGCAAATACACTGAAAGTAGTACTGGGGCTAAGCACTGTGGTACAGAGGGTAAAGTGCCAGCCTGCAGCACAGGCATCCCATGTGGGGCCAGTTCAAGTCCTGGCCGCTCCACTTCCCATCCAGCTCCCTGGCTCAGGTATCTGGGAAAGTAGAAGACATCCCAAGTACTGGGGCTCCTGCCACCCACATGGGAGACCTGGACAGAGTTCCTGGCCCAGTGCTGGCCATTGCGGCCACGTGGGGAGTGAGCCACTGGATTAAGATTTCTCTGTCTGCCTCTCTCTCACTGTAACACTTTCAAATAAATAAATTTTTTAAAAAAGTAGTAGTAGTAGTAAGGCATGGTTATGGATAAGGAGGGGTTAAAAACAGAAAATAGGGGCGGTGCTGTAGTGTAGTTGGTAAAGCCACCGCCTGCAGTGCCAGCGGATGGAAGAATTCTCTCTCTCTGCCTCTGCCTCTCTGCAACTCCACCTTCGAATAAGTAAGTCCTTAAAACACACACACAAAACACATTCTACCAAACTACATTCTTTTCACTCAGGTTTTGTTTTGTTTCATTTTGTTTTATTTGAAAGGCAGAGTTACAGAGTGAGGGAGAGACAGATCATCCAAACTGGTTCACTCACCAAATGGCCTCAAAAGCCATGGCTGGGCCAGGCCAAAGCCAGGAACCCAGAGCTCCAAGTGCTCCCAGAAAGGTCCCGAGCACTTGGGCCACTGTGTGCCGTTTCCCCAGTCATATTAGCAGGGAGCTGGATCAGAAGCCAGAACTCAAACCAGTGCTTGTGTGGATGTAGGTCAGCCCACTGGACCACACCAGCCCCTGTATTCAGTTTTTGTTTAAAAATGTATTCACTTGAGAGGCAGAGAGACTTCCCATCTGCAAGTCACTACCTGAATGCCTGCAATGGACAGCCTGAAGCCAGAAATTCAATTACTTGAGCCATTACCACTGCTTCCCAGGTCTGCATTAACAGGAAGCTGTAGTCAACAGCCAGAGATGGATCAAACTCAGGTGCTCTAATATGGGACACATGTGCTACAACCAGTATCTTAACCCCTAGGCCTAATCCTGGTCCCTCAGTATTTTTTCTTAAAACAATTGCTTAAATAATCACAACAGGATAGTCGTCCTACCTGCTGAAATGTTAACTTAAAAATTTTATTTATTTGAAAAACAGAATTACCGGGGTGAGGCGGGGCAGAGAGAGAAGCCTTCCATCCACTGATTCTCTCCCCAAACGGCCATAATGGCCAGGGGTACGCCAGGTGGAAGCCAGAGCTTCATCTGGGTCTCCCACATGGGTGCAGGGGCCCAGGGATTTGAACCATCTTCCACTGCTATCCCAGGTGCATTAGCAGGGAGCTGGATGGAAAGTGGAGCAGCTGGGATTCGAACCAGCACCCACATTGGATGCTGGCAGCCAGGCAGAGGCTTCACCTTCTATGCCACAGCGCCAGCCCATGGCATGATAACTTTTGTAAGGAAACTTTAACGTCTTCAAAAAACTTAAGAGATCCTTTCCCTCAGCATTCATGAAAAGAATCTGGCTCCTCCTTGTGGCTACACACTATAATTGCTTCTTACAGATTCACCAAAGGAAATTTAAGCCAGTGCCCATAAAGGACACCAGCTTCACAGGCGGTGGCTTAACCTGCTGTGTCAATGCTGGCCCCTGTATTTTTTATATTTCAGTTTTACCACTCAATAGCAACTAAAAAATACAAGTGGATGTTTGGTCTGTGACTAAGCTGCTGGTCAGGATGCCCAGGCCCCATATCAGAGTGCCTAGGTCCCCAGATATTCCTGCTACCCATGTGGAAAACCTGGATGGAGTTCCCAGCTCCCAGCTCTGACCTCGTGCAGTCCTGACTGTTGTGGGCATTTCGGGGATGAACCAGCAGATGGGAGCTCTGTCTCTCAAAGCAAAAATAAACAAGAAACCAGGGCTGCCACCTGCCAACACTGACTGCTCCACTTCTGATCCAGTTCCCTGGCTAATGTGCCTGGCAAAGCAGAAGATGGCCCAACTTCTTGGGCCCCTGCCACCCACACGAGACCCAGAGGAAGCTCCTGGCTCCAGCTTGGTCCAGCCTCGGCTATTGCAGCCTTCTGGGGAGTGAAGCCCTCTGTCTCTCCTCTGTGTAGCTCTTTCAAACAAATCTTAAAAAAGAAAGAAACAAACCTAAAAATAATTATGACATGTGTGTAACAGCATATCCAGATTGAAGTTTTGTTGACAATCTTGGAAGACTGGAGATTTCTATGAGTTGTACTTGAAGGAAAAAATGGTTTTTTTTAATAAACATCTTTTAATTCTATTTTTCCCCAAACTTTTTGAAATACTTTAAACATTTTTTTATTTGACAGGTAGAGTTATAGATAGAGACAGAGAGAAAGGTCTTCCTTCCGTTGGTTCACTCCCCAAATGGCTGCTACGGCCGGCGCTGCACCAATCCGAAGCCAGGAGCCAGCTGCTTCTTCCTGGCCTCCCATGCGGGTACAGGCACCCAAGCACTTGGGCCATCCTCCACTGCCCTCCCGGGCGACAGCAGAGAGCTGGACTGGAAAAGGAGCAACCAGGACTAGAACCCGGTGCCCATATGGGATGTCGGCGCCGCAAGGCGGAGGATTAACCAAGCGAGCCACAGCACCGGCCCCGGAAAAAATGTTTTGAGAAGTCAGAATTTGGGCAGGGCAAGTTAAGCTAGCACTGGTATCCCCTATCAGCACCAGTTCTTCAATTTCTGGCCGCTCCACTCCCAACCCAGCTCCCTGCTAATGCACCTGGGAAAGCAGCAGATGACCTGAGTGCTTGGGCCCCGTACCCACGTGGGGACCTGGATGGAGTTCCAGGCTCCTGGCTTTGGCCTGGTCCCATCTGAGCCTTTGAGGACATTTGAGGAGTAACACTGGATGAAATTTGTTTTTCTCTCTTTCTCAATGGAATTATGCTTTTCAAACAAACAAATCTTTAAAAAATAATAGTAAAAAGGGATCTGGGGAGGCCGGCGCCGTGGCTTAACAGGCTAATCCTCCACCTTGTGGCGCCGGCACACCGGGTTCTAGTCCCGGTTGGGGCGCCGGATTCTATCCCTGTTGCCCCTCTTCCAGGCCAGCTCTCTGCTATGGCCCAGGAAGGCAGTGGAGGATGGCCCAAGTGCTTGGGCCCTGCACCTGCATGGGAGACCAGGAGAAGCACCTGGCTCCTGGCTTTGGATCAGCGAGATGCGCTGGCCGCAGCGGCCACTGGAAGGTGAACCAAAGGCAAAAAGGAAGACCTTTCTCTCTGTCTCTCTCTCACTATCCACTCTGCCTGTCAAAAAAAAAAAAGGGATCTGGGGAAGGCACTGTGGCACAATGAGTTAAGTTGCAGCTTGAGACACCTGTATCAGAGCACCTGGTTCAAGTCCCAGCTACTCCACTTTGGATCAAATTTCATGCTAACACATAACTTGGGGGGAACAAGTGATGGCTCAACTATTTGGGTTCCTACTACCCATATAGAAGACCCAGACTGAATTCTAAGCTCTTGGCTTCTGCCTGGTCTAGCCCCAGTTGCCATGAGCATCTGGGGAGTGAATCAGCAGATGGAAGATCTCTGTGTCATATTATTCTGCCTTCAAAATAAAATAAAATAAAGGGGGGGGGGGCGGCATCCCATATGGGCGCTGGTTCTAGTCCCAGCTGTTCCTCTTCCTATCCAGCTCTCTGCTATGACCTGGGAAAGCAGTGGAAGATGGCCCAAGTCCTTGGGCTGCTGCCCCCACGTGGGAGACCTAGAAGAAGCTCCTGGCTCCTGATGGGCGCAGCTCCAGCCACTGCAGCCAACTGGGGAGTAAACCAGCAGATGGAAGACCTTTCTCTCTCTCTCTGCCTCTCCTCTCTATGGTTCAACTCCTGGATGCTCTGCTTCTGATCCAGCTATCTAATTTGGAAAGCAGAAGATGGCCCAAGTGCTTGGGTCCC
Organism: Lepus europaeus; assembly: GCF_033115175.1. NCBI lineage: Eukaryota > Metazoa > Chordata > Mammalia > Lagomorpha > Leporidae > Lepus > Lepus europaeus. The sequence goes on along the minus strand of NC_084844.1, from coordinate 5,448,521 downwards.
TGCAACCGTGCGGGAGACCCAGAAGCAGCTCCAGGCTCCTGCCTTCAGACTGACTCAGCTCCAGCTGTTGCAGCCATTTGGGGAGTGAACCAGTGGATGGAAGAGGTCATCACTCACTGTCTCTCTCTCTCTGCCTTTCAAGTAAACAAAAGGATCTTAAAACAACAACAAAACACACCTGTAGAGAAACCTGGGCATGATCATGGGCTACAGCAACAAAAACAAAGAGCAAACTACTTTCTGAAGAAGCAGACAGAAAAAAAAAATTTTTTTTTGACAGGCAGAGTGGACAGTGAGAGAGAGACAGAGACAGAGAGAAAGGTCTTCCTTTGCTGTTGGTTCACCCTCCAATGGCCGCCGTGGCCGGTGCACCCCAGCCGGCACACCGTGCTGATCCGAAGCCAGGAGCCAAGTGCTTCTCCTGGTCTCCCATGGGTCGCAGGGCCCAAGCACTTGGGCCATCCTCCACTGCACTCCCGGGCCATAGCAGAGAGCTGGCCTGGAAGAGGGGCAACCGGGACAGAATCTGGCACCCCGACCGGGACTAGAACCCAGTGTGCCAGCGCCGCAAGGCGGAGGATTAGCCTATTGAGCCGCGGTGCCGGCACAGACAGAAATTTTAATTATTTTCTCCAAATAATACTGATAACAGGAAAAAGGGATTCATTATTAATAAATTAATAGTAATTAGATGCCTTACTCCCTTTACTGATAACCACATATTTGACAATCATTAGCATTTCCTTAATCCGTTCTTGTTTTTTGCTTTGCTCCCCTTTGGTCACATTTCACATGGCTCTGACTCTTCAAAAACTATATTCCAATATCTAGAGCCTCACAAATTTGAGAAGCTGTTGGAAAAAAATGATTTTTCTAATAAGCACCAAGAAATTTTTACCTGTGCAGGTGTGTCTGATTCATTGATTGGCTGCCCGTCAAATCGGAATCTGATCTGCCTCATTGACAAACCCTGAACAAGAGAGTTTACAAGCAATAAGGAATATGTAAAGAAGCAGTAAGAATTCTACTGAGATGAAACCATAAGCATATTTACACCTGAGTATAGTAAAAGATACCTAATTAAACAATCATCAATATTGACATTTCCAAGTAATAAAAAGACTCTATAGTGATTCTTTCGAGTATGCCTGGATCTAGTAGGAAAAACAAATCATCTTTTAAAAAACCTTTACTGCTTGACACCACAGCTACCCCAAACTAGAACAGATCATACCTGAGACAAATATTGTATTTAAATAAGTGAGACACTGAAAGGAAACAAAGTAACAAATTCCTGTTAACTCTCTAAAAGGGGGAAAAACCCTCCTTTACAATAAAAACAAAGTCACCTGAAAACATGTTGGATGATTAAATTAAAAATTTGCCTTTAAGAGAGAAAAAAGCTTACATTCCTTCCTACCCACACAGTTCCTACCACTACGCAAACCAAAGACCCCAACTCCTGAACAATGCTACCCATGCCATGAGCACTGAACAAGTTCTCAGCCTTGAAGTCGTCAGTTGATTTCCAGAAGTCAGGGAGTAACTGTTCTTAAAATCACCCACAAGACCACACTCTATACTCCTGACATTCCTAGCATAGCTCAAAAGTACCTGGTTCTTCATGTCTTGCCTAGTACTTACCTAACCTGTAATTATTAGTAAATGTCTCGCTACAAAACAAGTTCCAGGAGAAACTGTCTTACTTACTGTATTAGACACAGTAGGTACTGCTAAGTACTAACAGTAAAATGATGAAAAGCAATATGCATCTAACCCCACTTTACTTTGTTAACCTAAAAATCAAAAATAAACCAAAAGATACTAAAAAGTTGGAAGGAAGCTTTATTATAAAAATGAAATTTTAAAACTATGTTAGTTAAGCTTCAAAGTACTTTTATGTGTATTTAGGAGATTCATGAGCATAGGCATGCCATTCCTGCAAAACAGATTTCAGCGTTGTACTTATGAATTTAGCATGATTTACCCGACAAAGGGGTAAGGAGAAGGGAAAAGAAGCAAAAAAGCGAAATTGTTGGCAACAACCAAATGAAGACAAGACAGGAAAGTATCTTTGGAGAAATGCTGTGAATTCACTTAATAGCTTTCTAGGAAACGTCTAACAAAAAGTCACCACTGAATCATGTTCATATTACAACTGCTGTTAAATCAACTCCCTTAAATAGCAATTGATGATTAAAGAACAGTTCCTGGGACTAAAAATATTGAAACAAAGCACTCACACACTTGTGTAATACCTATATTCATTATTTAACAAGGATTTACTGAACCTGTGCTTACAAAAAAACTACCCATCACATGAAGTTCCTATTTGCTCTCCTTTAAAATGCTACTCTGGTTAAGTGGTGAGCACGTACCACTTTCAAACTATACCTTGTCTTGGCTGAGGACGACAAGCAGTCCCCAACCAGGCAGGTGACACCTATAACTTTAATTCATTGCAACTTTCAAATTTGTCGTTACACCAAACAACCAAGAATCCCCTAAAAGCCATTAATTTCGCTAAGTATTACATATGTGCAAGCACTCCAGGTAAGTCTTCTGTCACCAAAATGCTAAGCACCTTCTTAGCTGGGCTCTTCACTAAACCCACCAGTAGTCAATGACGAGGTCACTCAAGAGGACAAAGGCAAGGGCAGTACCACAGAACCTAACCCTGTATCGTAGGGCACACAAATGTGCAGAGTGCCGGGAAGAGCTGTGCCGAGAATGCTGAGGGCCCCAACACAAAACACATCCCAAACAAGTCATGCACTGTCACCAGGCTCCTCTAACTCCGTTTTCTTAGATGACTCAATGCTTTCCCCTACCAATTAAACTAAGTCATCACTCATTAATTTGCCATGATATCAAGTCCAAAGAACATTTACTTGCCTCTAAGATTCCTTACACCAGCATTTGAGTTCCTCTTCTGTACAAACCCTATCCCTGAGCTGGCTGCGCCCAGGAGTCCTGTGAGGAATCACAAGGCATTGCTGCTGCTTCATTTCCTAAGAATGAACTGTAGTAAATGGTACTCACTGTTATATACCCCATGATATAACCGCTAGAATCAAACAGTATCAACAGCTCTCAGCTGAAGGCTACGTGCAGACAGTGTGCAAACTACTCCTTTGTGATTGAAAAAGCTCTTCACAAACCCATCTCTGCACAGTGAATGTCTGCTGTCACTTATAAGCACTTACTGAACATGCCATATGTGCAGACACAGTGCACGCTGGACAAAGAGTGAAAAGTTCCTATCCTCCTAGAGCTCACATTTTAGTGAAAATTGACAAAAACAGGAAGTAATCAAGGCAAAAAACAAACCAAAAAAGAGGACTAAATGATGGGAACAAGGGCACTTCCACTCAAGACCTGATGGTCAGAGAAGACTGAGGTAGTAATTGAGCAAAACTGTAATAAAACAGTTGGAGGACATGTGAGTGTCTAGCTCAGCACCATCCAATAACAATGTGAGCCACACAGGTAATTTTTTCTAGTAGCCTCATTAAAAAGTTAAAAATAGGGATGGTGTTTGGCCTGGCGGTAGAACTGCCAGTTGGGACGTCTGTATCCTCTACTGGAGTCTCATCTTAAGTTTTGGTTTTGCTAATTCCACCTTCTTGTTAACGTGTGTACCCTGGGATACAGTGGGCAACGGCTCAAGTACTTGGGTCTTTGCTGCTCACATGAGAGACCTGAACTAAACTCCTGGCTCCTGCTTTCAGCCAACTGTTGCAGGCATTTGGGGAGTCAATCAGCATATGGGAGCTGTCTCTTCCACCAAAAGCTACCCAAAAAAGTTTTTTTAAAACAAAGTTTTAATAATTTAACTCAATAAATTCAGAATACTATTACTTTAACATACAATTTTAAAGTCAAGATACCTACTTTTCTTATATCTAATCTTCAACATCTGGGATGTATTTTACTATAAATGACATCTCAATTTGCATTACCCACCTTTCAAGTGGACAATAGGGACATGTACCTTGTGGCTACCGTACTGGACAGAACGGAATTTGCTGATGGATTTTTATAAGTTATGACAGCATCATCAAGGATGACTCCAAGATTTTTACTTTAACAGTTGGACATAGAATGGAACCATTTTTTAATCTTTTAAAACCAGCAGTTGGGGCCGGCGTTGCGGCATAGAAGTTGAGGCTGCTGCCTGCAGTACAGCATCCCAAATGGGCGCCACTTGAGACCCAGCTGCTCCACTTCCGATCCAGCTCTCTGCCACGGCCTGGGAAAGTAGTAGATGATTGCCCAAGTTCTTGGGCCCCTGTACCCATGTGGGAGACCCAGAAGAAGCTCCTGGTTCTGGATCAGTGCAGCTCCAGCCATTGTGGCCATCTGGGGAGTGAAGCAGCAGATGGAAGATCGATCTCTGTTTTCTCTCTCTGCCTCTCCTTCTCTGTGTAACTGACTTTCAAATAAATAAATAAATCTAAAAAAAAAAAAAAAAAAAGGCAGGTTTTTTTTTTTTTAATGTCTATTTATTTTCATTGTATTTGAAAGGCAGAGAGATAGAAAAAAGATCTTCTATCTGCTGGTTCACTCCCCAAATGCCCAGAATAGCTAGGGCTGGGCCAGAAAGAAACCAGGAGTCCAGAACTCAATCCAGGTCTCTCATGTGGGTGACAAGGACCCAAGTACTTAAGTACCCACCTGCTGCCTCCCAAAGTGCACATTCAGCAGGGAGCTGGAATTGGAAGTGGAACAGGATCTGAATCCAGGTACTTAGATATGGGATGCAATTGTCCCAAGCAGCACTCCTACCACTGCACCAAATAGCCCACCACAGTATCATCTGTTCAATGAGATTTCTAGGGGTAAATACAAGAGTCCTCCTTTACATATTGAGTTTGAGATGCCTTTTAAGACATCTATGGGATCCACTTCAGAGACATGATGATACCAAGTGAACTCACTCAAAAATAAATATGAACATTCAATTAATCTAGATAGAAAATACTTGGTCAGGAATTCTTAACCACCCAAAAAACAAAAACAAACAAACAAAAAAAATCACGTAGCTATGCAAATCAGATCACATAGTCTTTTCATAGCCAGTACCTTATGTGACATTCCAACTCTCTCTGCCTTAGAAGCAAACAAACCATTTGAAATATAAATAAGAATCTGTTATGCAGAACTGGGAAGTTATTCCCAATTTATGAGGAAAATGAGAATCTCTTTCTGAGCTCTTCCTGCTCAAGACTTTCAAATCATATTTATATTCTGAGATAAGCAAAACTTAATTCTACTTTCTATGGACTAGTAGTGCTTCTGGTTCCTTAGTGCAAATTAAAGAGTGTTCTTAACAAGTTTAGTCAATATAATCCCAATTAAAAGACAAACTTGGCCAGCGCCGTGGCTTAACAGGCTAATCCTCCACCTTGTGGCGCCGGCACACCAGGTTCTAGTCCTGGTCAGGGCGCCGGATTCTATCCCGGTTGCCCCTCTTCCAGGCCAGCTCTCTGCTATGGCCCAGGAAGGCAGTGGAGGATGGCCCAAGTGCTTGGGCCCTGCACCCGCCTGGGAGACCAGGAGAAGCACCTGGCTCCTGGCTTTGGATCAGCGCGATGCGCCGGACACAGCAGCCATTGGAGGGTCAACCAACGGCAAAAAGGAAGACCTTTCTGTCTCTCTCTCTCTATCCACTCTGCCTGTCAAAAAAAAAAAGAAAAAGAAAGAAAAACTTACTTATACTGGGTAATATACTAAACTCAGTTTATCACAAGAAAACCCAAAAATTCTTGATGGACCTGATAACACTTCATCTTACAAAGCAATCTCTTATAAAGACCATCGGGAATAGCGGATGAGCTCCATTATTTTTTTTTTTTTTTTTTTGGTACCTCATATATAATACATAATGCCCCCAGCACATGGTAGGCACCTGGTAAATATCTGATATCCTTTGGGACCCTGATATGTGACATAGGAAGTCTTAAATGATCCTTTTAGGATGGACAGAAGGAGTTAACACATATAACAAACTGCTAATATCTGAAGGTAGCAGTAACACAGGGGTACATTGACTACAAAAAAAAAAAAATTTGTTTTCTTAGTAATTGTTGAAAAATCTGATACTAAAAGCTAAAATTTTGTAGTGATTACAGAAAAATTCATACAACATTGTTCAAAACCACCCAAAGAAAGCCTAAGTTTTTATTTTGTATAAGATTTTGCTACATAAGTTCTACAAAATAATTACCTTTTCAAACCCCTGTAACCTGAAGGGTCACTTAGTGTTCAAATATGGAAGACATCAGTGCATAAATTGTTTAGCACAATTAGTAAGTTTGTATTTACTAACCCTTAGAAGAATTTAACCAAAATTGTTCAGATAAAAGTATATTAAAGATCTTATTTTTGTCAGGAACTATAAAATTTACATATCAAGGTAAAGAATTATGAGCTTAGTATTCTATTACATTGTGAATGGCGTAGGCATAAAATAATGCTTCAAACACTTAAAAAGTTTATGTCACTGTATCTTTCAAATATCCTTAGGTATCATGGAAGAAGCCCAAGTATCAACTCAAACAGCCTCCCAACTTAGAAAGGTTTAAGTCTTGTTCTATTTTGAGCCTATTTTTTACATCACTTCACAATGTAGATTAACTTCCTGTAGCCTAAAAAAACTATTTTCCCAACTTTTATGTATTATACATTTTGATAGGATATTTCTGCTGTTAGGTTATTGTTGGATTAACAGATTCAGACACCACTTTTTGTTACATTTGTAAAAGTCATCTTTATAGTTGCTTTTGTCTTGTTAGGGACTCCCAAAATTCCAGAAAAGCAGTGAAAACTTGCATTTACCCCATTGCATCTGGTCAAATCAAGACAGCAGACTTTCCCACTTCCTCTTCTTGATGCTTATATACTATTTTTCTGAGTAAAATGCAAATACTCCTATAGCAATATTTATGCTTGGCTCAGTGAACTTAAATTTTTCTGGCCTCTACTATCAGTGTATACTGTCAGTGTAAAAAAAAAAAAGGCAAATGATACAATTTACATACATTGGGAAACTGTCAATATCCTTAACTCTTTTATTACCAAATTGGTTAAAATACTAAAAATGAATATTCTGATGGGAGAGTTTGACAAGAAATTTTGTCAAGTTCACTCTTATTTTCTTATAAAGGTAAAACTGCAACCCCTTGGAAGCAAACTAGCATTATAAATGAATACAGATGCATCTCTGGGAAAGGACTGGAATTATGTATAATATTAATTATTCTAAGGGTTTTCCATTTAGAATCATATATAAATATATATATGTATACACCCAGTGTACGAAAAAACTGTTGTCAAGTATGTAAGTGCATATTTATCCTATCAAAAATATTCATTGCAATATTACCCTAGTCTATTTCCTCAAGAAATACGGCTTTAAAAAAGTAGTGGTATTCAGCGAAAGTGCAGACAATTCCTCACCTGTCGTTCACAATAGGCTTTCATTAGTTTACTAAGTGGTGTATGCCTCTTAATCTTAAACTGCACCACAGAACCATCCTGCCCCGCCACCTTCAAATTAATATGATCGTTGTTCTCAGTCTTGACTCCTTCCTGTTGAAAGAAAAATAAAAGTGTAATTTGGAAAATGTGGAAAACACCTTTTAGAAAAGCAGCAGCCCAAGTTGCTTCGGCAATCAACAGGTTTCTGGTTCTGATACAACACACAGCTGCTTCCAGCCACCGCAATCAATGTGAACCACGACACATCCTGCAGGGACCAGAGCTGTCACAGAAGCCTGCGTGCGACACTAGCGGGGCAACAGCAGGCCCAAGAGGGGTCCCACTCAGTTCGCCGCGATGCTCTCAAGTCTCGTTACTCCCAAAACTATCTTTTCCCCCAAAAGGCGGAAAGCGTCCTTTCTCTCCTCAAAGCGTGTTCAGAGGCAACTGCTGAAATCAGAACGCATCGACAAAAACCCAGAGCCTGCAGTTCAGAACCCACCACTATTATCTCGTTAAAAAGTTACCAAAGTCAGCGCCACAACTTCAATTCAAGCTGCATCAAAGAAAACAAGAAAAATTAAGACGCCCTCTTGGCGGGCCCTCCGGCTTCCCCGGAACCGCCACCGGCGGCCGCCCCCGCGGGCATCTCCCTTCGCGCTGGGTCGGACTCCGGTGCAGCGTGCGGTCAGCGGCCGGCACACGGCCGCCCCAAGCCCTCCGCGCGCCCTTCGGAGCTCAGAGCTCCGGCGTGGGGAGCGGCGGGTGTCACGCGAGCCGCACGTCCCGCGCCCCGCGCCGCGTCCAGAAGTTGAGCCCGCGAAGTGTCCGCGGCACGGCCGCCTCCAACTTCCCGAAAGCACACGGCGGCCGCGGCGGGGGCTCGCCGGCCCTCCCGCCGTCCGCTGGGGAAGGCGCCTCGGGCGGCCCCGGCCCCGCCGCCGCCCACTGATCCCCGAGGAGACCCGGGCCGCAGGCGCTGCCCCGCGCCGGGAGGCGGCACCCCGCGCGGGCTCGGCCGAGCGTGCGAGCCGCGGGCACTAACGCCCCTGCCCACGCGCGCCCAGCCGGCCGCGCCGAGAAGCCCCGCGCGGGGCCGGCGGCCACGGGCGTCCGCGATCCGCCCGCCCCGCTCGCGCCGGCGCGCACTCGCAGGCCGCGGGGGCGGGGGCGGGCGGCGGGGCCTCCTCCGGCGCGGGAGGGCGGGCGGGCGGGAGGAAAATGGCGCGGAGCGCCCGGGCCTGAGCCGCGGCCGGCCCCGCGGGGGGCCCGGGAGGGCGCTGGGAGCCCGCGGCGGCCCGGGCCGGACCCCGGCCGCGCCGTCACCCCGGCCGCGAGGCGAGGGGCCGGCGCTGCGCTCACCTTGGGCTTTTCGTCGGCCATGGCGAGCGCCGGAGTCTCCTCAGCTGCCGCTTCACAAAAGAGGCACCAGGTCCGCACCGAACGAGCACACAAGCAGCACCAGGAGCGGCAGAAGAAGGAGGCGGCAGCGCTGGACGAAGGCGAGGGCGCGCGCACGTCGTGCGCTCCCTCCCCCCACCCGACGTGCGCGAGCACGAGCCGCCGAGGCCTCCTATTGGCTACCGCGTCGCGGGAGCGCGCAACGCTTACATAACCACCCCCGCCCCCCCAGCCCCGCGCGGCCGCCGCCTGGGCCAGGCGCCCGCCAGGCCGGCGGGAAGAGGCGCGGACACGCGCACCCGGCCCGCCGCGGGGGCGCGCCTGGCTCTGGGCGGGGCTGTATTGTCCTCCTTCTGTGGTGGAGCATAATCAAAATGGCTTCCAGCTGGTCCTCACTGAGGACGAGGAGACCCGAGGCCTTCGACGTGAGCTGTAGGCCGGGGAGGGCAGACCCACTGGACACGGAAGGGGAAGCCTAAATCAACCCCCCAGCGTGAGGCTCTGGAAAAAACCCTCTTGCTTGGTGGCCCTCATGCAGCTCTCCTCAGGGTTACAGGAACAGCCCACTTCCTCGCAGGCAGCCTCATGCAGCGTCAGCCGGCTTCCCACCGGGCTCCTGCCGCGAGCCCTGTGGCGACCTCCGCCCTGTGGGTAACCCCAGACTTCGACTACCTGAGGAAAATGCTCGTTTATTCATTCAACAACTCACTCGTGACCTGCCCTTCAACTGCCAAGAGGAAGCAGCCCAGCAGCGCGCTACCCCACGTCAAGCTTCCACACCCAGCGGTCGTTTCCTCCCCGCGTTCAGTTAAAGAATACAGTGGGCGCCTCCTGTTTGAAGAAGGATCCCCACGTCTGTGCCGTGGAATCCATCTCGCACCTCTCAGTCGGCTTTATTTTCTCCTTTTCCCTGTATTTTCTTCCACTCTTGCATTAGCATAGGAAAAAAAAAAAAGCCTGAATTCTATTATGCTACCACCGTATCTCCATTCTTGGCCAAACCGCTTGAAAAAGTGTCCAGGCCAGCTGTCCCTCCTCCCTCGCCTCCCACTCATGCTCGATCCGCTGCAATCTGGTGCTGCCGAGCCCGGGCTCGGCTGAAACTGCTCTCTCCCAGGTCGCTGCCGCGGCCTTGCTGGAGCCAGTGTGCGTCCCAGTTTGAACTCGCTCCGACTTCTTGGTCGGTCAAACTTCCTCTCATCCTCATCTGGCCTCAGCCCTCCCCCTCACTGTTCCTTGGGGTTTTGTTCTAGACCCTTTGGTGACTGTATTCCCTTTTCCTGGGACAACTTCATCCCCTTCCATTAACATCTATCTGCTAATGGTGCTCAAATCTGTTATTTCTAGGTCAGATCTTTCCTTTTAATTTCCAACCTGTATAGTCAGCCAACTTCTGAACATCTCCATTTGGGTGTCCCAGGGGTGCCTCAGGAGTCCACTGACACTCCTGGCGGGGGGCCTTCCTTGACACGCCCTCTTCCAGGCCTGCCCTTCTTGCACTCAATGGCTCCCCTTGGTGACATTGCCCCAGGGCATCCCTGAGCCCATCTCACACTGGCCAATCAATCTCTTGTTTATTGCACTTGTAAGTAGCTACCAAATCGCTCCACTTCTCTTAGCCTCTGGCTCTGGGTGGAGCTGCATTGGAGAGGAAGAGGCCGAAGATCATAAACTTAAGACAAACCAATCTAAGCAGGTCGATCAGAGGAGGCAAGGGAAGCCCAGTGCTGCTTAGTTCAGATCAACTGTACCAGGGCTACTACAATGCCCTCTAAACTAGCTTTATGTTAAGGTCCTGAGGCCCACGTTGTGACATAGTAGGCTAAACCTCTGCCTGCATCCCGGCATCCTATATGGGTGCTGGTTCCTGTCCTGGGTGCTCCTCCTCCCATCCAGCTCTCTGCTATGGGCTGGGAAAGCAGTAGAAGACGGCCCAAGTCCTTGGGCCTTGGGTCCCTGTACCTACATGGGAGACCTGAAAGAAGCTCCTGGCTCCTGGCTTCGGATCAGCACAGCTCCAGCCATTGCAGCTATTTGGGAGTGAACCAGTGGATGGAAGAACTTTCTCTCCCTCTTTCTGTAACTTTACCTCTCAAATAAATAAATCTTAAAATATATGTATTTTAAGGTCCTGCCACTGGTGCCTGAATAGTTAAGTGAATGAAAATCACCCAGGGCTGGGGCCGGCACTGTGGCATAGCAGGTAAAGCTGCCGCCTTCAGTGCCAGCATCCCATATGAACACTGGTTTGAGCCCTGGCTGTTCCTCTTCCGATCCAGCTCTCTGTAATGGCCTGGGAAGGCAGTGGAAGATGGCCCAAGTCCTTGGGCCCCTGCACCCGTGTGAGAGACCTGGAGGAAGCTCCTAGCTCCTGGCTTCGGATGGGTGCAGCTCCGGCCATTGCGGCCAATTTGGGAGTGAACCATCGGATGGAAGACCTCTCTCTCTCTCTCTCTCTCTCTCTCTCTCTCTCTCTGCCTCTCCTTCTCTCCCTGTGTAACTCTGACTTTCAAATAAATAAATAAATCTTTTTAAAAAAGTCACTCAGGGTGCTAGTTTAAAACACACCCTTAGGCCTCTTGGCAGTGTGGCTCTGGAATCTGCCTTTTAACAAGCAACCTAGTGATTTTTTTTTAAAGATTTATTTATTTATTCAAAAGGCAGAGTTACTCAGAGGCAGAAGCAGATTGAAAGGTCTTCTACTTGCTGGTTCACTCCCCAGATGGCCATGATGTCCAGAAGCCAGGAGCTTCTTCTAGGTCTGCCACATGGATGCAGGGCCCCAAGGACTTGGGCCATCTTCTACTGCTTTCCCAGGCCATAGCAGAGAGCTGGATCGGAAGTGGAGAAGCCAGGACTCAAACTGGTGCCCATATGGGATGCTGGCTTTACCCGCTACACCACAGCACCAAGGCAGTTACAAAGAAAGAGATGCTACATCACTGGTTCACTCCCCCAAATGACCACAAAGCCGGGGCTGGGCCAAGCCCAAGTCAGGAACCAAGAGCTGCTTCTGGATCTTCTAAATGAGTGACAGGGGCCCAAATACTTGGGCTGTCCTCTGCTGCTTTCCCAGGCGTGTTATCAGGGAATTGGATTGGAAGTGGAGCAGCTGGGACTCGAGCCAGTGCTGATATGGGTTGCTGGCCTTGCTGGTGCTGCTTACCCTGCTGAGCCACGACGCCAGCTGCCCCCCGCCACCGCGGCCCCGTGATTCTTAGGCACACTGAAGTTTGAAACAAACCCTTCTAAAATAGAACTGCTGGGCACTCCCTGGTTCTGGGACAATCCTCTGCCTCACAGGATAAAGTCCAAATTTCTCAGGAGACCTAAAAAGCCCTTTGAGAGCTAATCTGTTCTAACTCCCCTAGCCTCATTCCACCTCATTTCCTCCTTGAAGCCTTTGTGTTGATCACAATTTCTTGGGGTTCCCAAATGTGCTTGTTCTCCCTCAACTCCAGGGTGTTTTTTTTTTTTTTTTTTTGACAGGCAGAGTGGACAGTGAGAGAGAGAGAGACAGAGAGAAAGGTCTTCCTTTGCCGTTGGTTCACCCTCCAATGGCCGCCGCGGTAGCGCGTTGCGGCCGGCGCACCGCGCTGTTCCGATGGCAGGAGCCAGGTGCTTCTCCTGGTCTCCCATGGGGTGCAGAGCCCAAACACTTGGGCCATCCTCCACTGCACTCCCTGGCCACAGCAGAGAGCTGGCCTGGAAGAGGGGCAACCGGGACAGGATCGGTGCCCCGACCGGGACTAGAACCCGGTGTGCCGGCGCCGCAAGGTGGAGGATTAGCCTGTTGAGCCACGGCGCCGGCCCAACTCCAGGGTTTTGTCCATTGCAGGTGCTGCAACACTTGTTGAACGAGTAGATAGACTGAAACTATCACAGTGTGTAAGTTCCCATGGCACTGGAGATGGGAGGAGCAGACGCAGTCCCTGACTCCTGACGCCAATACCCCGTATCTGGGGTAGGAGTAAATCACAAGAAATGACAGCAGAACGAAATCAGCAAATGCCAAACACCTGCCACGGATCAGCCATCGTGAGGTTTTACTAATGGTAGCTCATTTGCTCCTTACTTAAACCTTTGCCACTGGGCCTCAAAGGGGCTAGAAAGTAGTAGTCCTGCCGTATGTCAAAGAAGAAACACACCAGCATTGTTCCAGGTAGTAAGACCCAGGAAAAGAGATGTCATCCTTGTCCTTGAGGCTGTCCTTTTTTTTTTTTTTTTTTTTTTTTTGACAGGCAGAGTGGATAGTGAGAGAGAAAGAGAGACAGAGAGAAAGGTCTTCCTTTTTGCCGTTGGTTCACCCTCCAATGGCCGCTGCGGATGGCGCATCTTGCTGATCTGAAGCCAGAAGCCAGGTGCTTCTCCTGGTCTCCCTTGCGGGTGCAGGGCCCAAGCACTTGGGCCATCCTCCACTGCCTTCCTGGGCCATAGCAGAGAGCTGGCCTGGAAGAGGGGCAACCGGGATAGAGTCCGGCGCCCCAACCGGGACTAGAACCCGGTGTGCCGGCGCTGCAAGGTGGAGGATTAGCCTGTTAAGCCACGGCGCCGGCCAAGGCTGTCCTAAATGCAGGTTTTCTGTTGCCACCACATGCTTCCATAGCTTTGTGTCAGCCAGGTTGAGTCTGGCCACTGTTGTGGCGCAGTAGGTTAAGCTGCTGTTTGTGATGTTGGCATCTGCTATCAGAGCACTGGTTCAAGTCTCTGCTGCTCTGTTCCCTATCCAGCTGCCTGCTAATGTACCTTGGAAAGCAATGGAAGATAGCACAAGTATTTGGACTTCTGCCACCCATATGGGAATCCCGAATGAAGTTCGGGGCTCTTGGCTTCAACCTGAACCAGCCTCAGCCATTGTGGCCATTTGAAGAGTAATCCAACAGATGGAAAATCTCTCTGTCTTTCTGCCTTACAAATAAATAAATCTTATTTCTTAAAAAAGAGGAGTGTCCCATGTTAAGCTTACTTTCAGTAATGTGCTGAGGCCACCGATAGTCAAATGTTTGCTTTCATTGGTTTCTGGGTGATGGATGTGCCTACAATATCCACTCCCCTCCCAAGTTATGCTAAGTAAAGAAGGACTTCATAGAAGAATCATATTCAAATGTGTCAGCAGTATATATTCCAATGGCAAACTCAAATTCTGTTCTGCTGGCCTCAGCCATCGACCAAAGTCACACACTGAGAATCCTTTTCCAATTGTGAAAAGGTAGAAATCCCCCAACATGCAGTTTCTCCCTCCTTCATTTTTTAGGGGTGGGATAAGAGGCAGCTGTGTGCAGAAAAAGGATGCTTTTGAAAAAGAAATTAAAAGAAATTACAAGGGGCCGGCGCCGTGGCTCAACAGGCTAATCCTCCGCCTTGCGGCACCGGCACCCCGGGTTCTAGTCCCGGTCGGGGCGCCGGATTCTGTCCCGGTTGCCCTTCTTCCAGGCCAGCTCTCTGCTGTGGCCCAGGAGTGCAGTGGAGAATGGCCCAAGTGCTTGGGCCCTGCACCCCATGGGAGACCAGGAGAAGCACCTGGCTCCTGCCATCGGAACAGCGTGGTGCGCCGGCCGCAGCAGCCATTGGAGGGTGAACCAACGACAAAGGAAGACCTTTCTCTCTCTCTCTCTCTCTCTCACTGTCCACTCTGCCTGTCAAAAAAAAAAAAAAAAAAAAAAAAAGAGAGAGAGAGAGAGAGAGAAATTACAAGGAAAACACACAGGAAAGGTAAGAGTGGCACTCATTAACCTGGTGATTATTATGTTTGAACTCTCAGTGCTAAATCCTTAATCCTCGGAAAACATCTATTATAATTATCACCACTTTACATATGAGGAAAGTGAGAGAGAGCGGTTGGGCAACTTGGTCACCCAGCTCGACGTGGCAGAGCCAGTGTGGAACTCAGGCTTCTGACTCAGAGCCCAGTGCTTAATTTTTGGGAGGTGGCACAGAGATGACTGTGAAAGAATACAGAGAGAACACATGGAAAGGCAAAGGAAATCCTAGTATAGGACCAGAGTGCAGTCAAATTGTTCTGTCGCTTGCCTTTTCTGGCAGAAGGCAAGTTCCATGAAAGCAGAGATCTGCCTTTCTTGTTCAAGGTGTTTTTCCCAGCGTTTTGCACATTTCCTGGGTGAATATGGGAATGAATGAGGAAGGAATTGAGCAGTGACTAGTTTTCTTTTCTTCCTTATTTATTTGAAAGGCAGAGTTACAGAAAGAAAGAGGGGAGAAGAGCATGGAGAAGGCGAGGGGGAGAGAGAGAGATTGAAATATTTTTCAATCTGATTCTCTCCCCAGATGGCTGGGACTGGGCTAGGCCTAAGCCAGAAGACAGGAGATTCTTCCAGGTCTCCCATGTGGACAGAGCACTTGGGCCATCTCCCACTGCTTTTCCAGGTGCGTTAGCAGGGAACTGGATTGGAAATGGAGTAGCTGGTGCTCATATGGGAAACCAGTGTTGCAGGCAGCAGCTTAATCCAGGACGCCACAACACCAGCCCCGTGAGTAGTTTTCACTATTAGGGCTTAACTATTAGGGCTTAACCTGGGCCAGAAAGGCCTGCTTGCTCCAGGAACCTAATGAAATATCAATAATTGGTGTTAGAAGGAGAAAGTAAGAATGGGGTGAACAGAACAAGTTAGAATCTACTCCCCAAGGTCAGGTGCCAAAGAAAAATAACATCATTTCTTAGATTTCTTTCTTTCTTTGAAAAGCAGAGCAACAGAGAGTGAAAGAGAGAGATTTTCCGTCTATTGATTAATTCCTAAAATGGTGGAAACACCCAAGGCTGGGTCACGCTGAAGCCAGGAGCAAAAAACTAAAGAACTTGGGGCTGGCGCTGTGGCACAGCGGGTTAACGCCCTGGCCTGAAGCACTGGCATCCCATATGGGCATCAGTTCAAGACTCGGCTGCTCCACTTCCTGTCCAGCTCTCTGCTATGGCCTGGGAAGGCAGTAGAAGATGGCCCAAGTCCTTGGGCCCCTGCACTCACGTGGGAGACCAGGAAGAAGCTCCTGGCTCCTGGCTTCGGATTGGCACAGTTCCAGCCATTGCGGCCACCTGGGGAGTGAACCATCGAATGGAAGACCTCTCTCTCTGCCTCTGCCTCTCCTCTCTCTGTGTAACTCTTTCAAATAAATAAATAAATCTTAACAACAACAAAAAAAAACTAAAGAACTCCATCCTGGTCTCCCACATAGTAGCAGGGGCCCAAGTACTTGAGCCATAGTCCACTGCCTTCCCAGGCACATTAGCAAGAAGTTGGATTGGAAGCGGAGCGGCTAGGACTCAAACTGGCACCCCGTTATGGGATGCTGCTATGGTAAGCTGTGGCTTAATCCACTGTGTGACAATGCTGTCACCAACATAACATCATTTCTAAAAGGGGCAGAAGAACAGAACCTCAGAATCTGTTTAGAGGTTTAGACTCTTGCCAAAAACCCCGAGAAACACGTAACAACATTTATAATGCAGATGGCTAAATGGTGCATGCTGTATGCCACCAAATTTCCTTCCAGCGGTAACAGAGTTGAGTACTTGAACTGTCTTTGTGAATGCTGCAGTAGTCAATACTGAATTCCTCAACACTGCACGAAATCGGAAGCAAAATAATGATGTTGTAGAAACCTTCCAACTTAACACTTTGGGTCACGGCAAACCAGTGTCTGCAGCTGATGCAAAAAATCTGGGATACGGGTCTTTAAATGTGTCAGGTTGTAAGGAAATATTGTGTCACTTCACAATGTCATACATTCAGTGAACACTGAATCACCCATTGAACAAAACGTTAAAGTCCCTCACTATTGATATACATATTGCGCACATATCTTAGAAAGTGATCATCTGTGGGCAGTCCCATTACATCTTTTTTTTTTTTTAATATTTTTTTTTTGACAGGCAGAGTTAGACAGTGAAAGAGAGAGAGAGAAAGGTCTTCCTTCCGTTGGTTCACTCCCCAAATGGCTGCTATGGCCGCGCAGCACGCTGATCCAAAGCCAGGAGCCAGGTGCTTCTCCTGGTCTCCCATGCGGGTGCAGGGCCCAAGCACTTGGGCCATCCTCCACTGCACTCCCGGGCCACAGCAGAGAGCTGGACTGGAAGAGGAGCAACCGGGACAGAACCCGGCACCCCAACCGGATAAATATTTATTTATTTACTTGAGAAGCAGAGTTACAGACAGAGAGAGGAAGAGAAAGGGCTTCCATCCACTGTTTCACTCCCCAAATGGCCATAACGGCTGGAGCCCTGGGCCAATCCGAAGCCAGGAGCTTCTTCCAGGTCTCCCGTGTGGGTACAGAGGCCTAAGCACTTGGATCATATCTACTGCTTTCCCAGGCCATCAGCAGGGAGCTGGATCAGAAATGGAGCAGCTGGCAGTAGAACCGGCAACCATATGGGATGCCAGTGCTGCAGGTGGCGGCTTTACCCACCATGCCACATTGCCAGCCCCTATCTTTCATCTTTGTAGTCTCAGCCAATAACAGAGGTTTGCGAGCTGGAGGTCAGTAAATATTCATGTACTTGTTGAGGCAGTGCTAACTTGGTCATACTTTCCATGGGAAAACCCAAAACTGCCTTTCAGCAGAGGCTCCGAGCGCCCGTCCATCACACAGCCTCTGCCTAGAGATGGCGATGGCTGGTCTCCTGGCCTCAGTTGTGCTCCAACTCCGCTCTGTCCATGGCCGCAGTCAAACACTGGAACGAGGTCCAGTCACTTGAGGCTGTTTTGTAAAAACATGAACAAAATAAGCTAAGCTACATTTTGTAGCATTTTACCCAATATAGATGTTGTCCTTCCTCCCAACGTTTCTACTGGGATTGGTTACTGTCACTCCAACATGGGGGAGACAAAGTTGGAAGGATGGTTCTCAAAGGGTGGTTCCATGGATAAAGAGACTTTACTGGGGAAGTCTCTCTCTCTCTCTCTCTCTCTCTCTTTTTTTTTTTTTTTTTAACAATTTTATTTACTCTGGAGTCTGCGTTGTGGTATAGTGGGTAAAGCAGCCACCCGGGACATTGACATCCCATGTGGGCCCTAGTTCATGGCCTGGGAAAAGCAGCAGAGGATGGCCCAAGTGTTTGGGCCTCTGCCACCCACATGGGAGATCTAGAAGAAACTCCTGGCTCCTGGCTTCCATCTGGTCCAGCTCTGGCTGTTGGTTCCTTCTGGAGAGTGAACCAGCAGATGGAGGACCTCTCTCTCTCTCTTTCTCTCTCCCCCTCTCTATAACTCTGCCTTTTTTATATATTTATTTATTTATTTTCAGGGATTTGGGCCATCTTCCATTGCCTTCTAGCTGCATTAGCAGGGAGCCGGATCAGAAGTGGAGCAACCAGGACTCAAGCTGGCAGATGGTTGACCTACTGTGCTGCAAAGGGAGCCACCTGGTTAGAAATCTTTAGAAATGCAAATATGCAGGCCCTGCCCCAGACCTACTGATACAGAAGCTCTGGGGATCCACGCTTGTTTTTAAGGATTTATTTATTTGACTCTCTCTGACTCTCTCCTTCTCCATTATTCTTTCTTTCTTTCTTTCTTTCTTTCTTTCTTTCTTTCTCTCTCTCTCTCTCTCTCTCTCTCTCTCTCTCTCCTCTCTCTCTTTCTTTCTTTCTTTCTTTCTTTCTTTCTTTCTTTCTTTCTTTCTTTCTTTCTTTCTTTCTTTTGACAGGCAGAGTGGACAGTGAGAGAGAGAGAGACAGAGAGAAAGGTCTTCCTTTTCCGTTGGTTCACCCTCCAATGGCTGCTGCGGCCGGCGCATCGTGCTGATCCGAAGCCAGGAGCCAGGTGCTTCTCCTGGTCTCCCATGAGGTGCAGGGCCCAAGCACTTGGGCCATCCTCCACTGCACTCCCTGGCCATAGCAGAGAGCTGGCCTGGAAGAGGGGCAACCGGGACAGAATCCGGCGCCCCGACCGGGACTAGAACCCGTGTGCCGGCGCCGCTAGGCAGAGGATTAGCTTGTTGAGCCACGGCGCCGGCCATATTCTGCCTTTCAAATCAATAAATCTTTTTTAAAAAGTTGGACATTTTGGTCGGCGCCGTGGCTCACTAGACTAATCCTCCACCTGCGGCGCCGGCACCCCGGGGTTCTAGTCCCGATCAGGGTGCCGGATTCTATCCCGGTTGCCCCTCTTCCAGTCCAGCTCTCTGCTGTGGGCTGGGAAGGCAGTGGAGGATGGCCCAAGTCCTTGGGCCCGCACCTCCATGGGAGACGAGGAGGAAGCACCTGGCTCCTGGCTTCGGATTGGTGTGGCGCGCTGGCCCAACATGCCAGCCGTAGCGGCCACTTAGGGGGTGAACCAACTGAAGGAAGACCTTTCTCTCTGTCTCTCTCTCATTGTCTAACTCTGCCTGTCCAAAAAAAAAAAAAGTTGGACATTTTAAAAACCTCTTGAAGGATTTTTGCATGTCCTTTTCATTCTTCATGTTTCTTTTTAAATAGGTAACAATCTCTTCAATATATTTATTTAGCTATGACTCTATGGGCTCTCAATACAGATGATTTTGCCCCTAGTGGAAGTTAGCAATGTCTGAATATATTTTTGGTTGTCACCATTGTTGAGGGATGCTCTTGGCATCTAGTGGGGAGAGGCTGTATATTTATTTATTTATTTATTTTAATTTTTCACAGGCAGAGTGGACAGTGAGAGAGAGAGACAGAGAGAAAGGTCTTCCTTTGCCGTTGGTTCACCCTCCAATGGCCGCTGCGGCTGGCGCGCTGTGGCTGGTGCACCGCGCTGATCCGAAGGCAGGAGCCAGGTGCTTCTCCTGGTCTCCCATGCGGGTGCAGGGCCCAAGCACTTGGGCCATCCTCCACTGCACTCCCGGGCCACTGCAGAGAGCTGGCCAGGAAGAGGGGCAACCGGGACAGAATCCAGTGCCCCGACCGGCACTAGAACCCGGTGTGCCGGCGCCGCAAGGTGGAGGATTAGCCTAGTGAGCCGCGGCGCCAGCTAGAGGCTGTATATTTAAACAACCTACAACGCACCGGAAAACTCAGAATTGTCTGGCTCAGATTATCAATGGGCTGAGCAATTTATTCTCCTGTTACGTTCTTCCTAGCGCATCCCAAATTCATGTATGTTTTGTTTTTTGAAATTATTTCAGATTGGGGATGGTGCTGTGGCCCAGTGGGTTAGGCTGCCACCTGAAGCACCAGCAGCCCATGTGAGCGCAGGTTTGAGTCCCGGCTGCTCCACTTCTGACCCGGCTCCCTGCTGATGGCCTGGGAAAGCAGCGGAGGATGGCGTAAGCACTTGGGCTTTGCTGCCACCCACATGGGAGATCCCAATGGAGTTTCAGTCTCCTGGCCCAGCCTGGCTGGTGCAGCCATTTGGTGAGTGAACCAGAGGACGGAAGGTCTCCCTCTATAACTCTGTCATTCAAATAAATACATCGTGTTTTTTTTTTTAAATGATATTTAAATTTTCAAGAGAAGATTTCCACAAAGTATACAAGTATTTGTATGAATCTTGGAAATGCATTTTAACCTTGTTTTCCAAAGTAGTGGTGTCCCTTGAAACAGTTACCTATATGTTCATTTCTCTGCTGTTCTGGGGTGTGCATTAGCCTGACGCTGGAATCAAAAGCAGAGCTGGAGGCTGGGCTGGTGCTGTGATGCAGGGCATTAAGCAGTCCTACAGCCAGGGCTTGGCCAGGCTGAAGTCAGGAGCCAGAAAGTCCGTCTGTGCCTCAAGTACTGGAGTCATCAACTTCTGCTTCCCAGGCACAGCAGAAGGCGGCAGGATCAGCAGTGGAGCAGCCGGGAATCGAACAGGCGACCCACTGTGCCGTGCAGCCATCCCAAGCGGCGGCTTAACTCCCTGTGGGGCAGTGCCCACCACTGCACCAAACGTCACTACCCAGAATCTTTTTTAAGATTTATTTTTATTTATTTGAAAGACAAGCGTTACAGAGAGAAATAGAGACAGAGCGAGATAGAAAGATCTTCCATCTGCTGGTTCACTCCCCAAATGGCTGCAATAGCCAGAGCTTCCTCTGGGTCCCCTAGGTGGGTGCAGGGGCCCAAACACTTGGGCCATCTTCTGCTGCTTTCCCAGGCCATAGCAGGGAGCTGTATTGGAAGTGGAACAGCTGGTACTAGAACCAGTGCTCATACAGGATGCTAGCACTTCAGGCTGGGGCTTTACCACACTGTGCCACTGTGCTGGCCCCCAACTCCGTAATCTTGACTTGAACCGCTGCTGCTGGGGAATTTTGAACAGCCAGAATAAACATAATAACTACTTTAAATTTTTTTTTAAAGATTTATTTTGTTTATTTGAAAGACAGAGTTACAGAGAGAGAGAGGCAAACAGAGAGAGAGAGGTCTTCCATCCGATGGTTCACTCCCCAGATGGCCACAACAGCTGGAGCTGTGCCAATCCGAAGCCAGGAGCCAGGAGCTTCTTCTGGGTCTCCCACGTGGATGCAGGGGCCCAAGGACTTGGGCCATCTTCCACTGCTTTCCCAGGCCATAGCAGAGAGCTGGATCGGAAGTGGAACAGCCAGGACTTAAACTGGCACCCATATGGGATGCTGGCACTGCATAGTGGCTTTACCCACTACGCCACAGCACCAGCCCCAATTTTTTTTTTTTTTTAACTTTTAAAAACGTGTTTGTGGGGCCAGAGCTGTAGTGCAGCAGGTGGGTTAACATCCTGGCCTGAGGCATCAGCATCCCATATGGACAAAGGTTCAACACCCTGTGGCTCCACTTCCGATCCAGCTCTCTGGAAGATGGCCCAAGTCCTTGGGCCCCTGCACCCACGTGGGAGACCCGGAAGAAGCTCCTGGCTTTGGATCGGCACAGCTCTGGCAGTTGCGGCCATTTGGGGAGTGAACCAGCAGATGGAAGACCTCTCTCTCTGCCTCTCCTCTCTTTGTGTAACTCTGACTTTCAAATAAAATAAATAAATATTAAAAAAAAAAAAAAGTATGTTTGCTAGGCAGAGAGGAAGGATCCAGAAAGACAAAGAGAGCTCCCACCCAACAGTTCACAGCTCCAGTGTCCATGATGTCTCGGGTTTGGGCGAAGCCAGCACCCAGGAACTGGGTAGCCCCATCCAAGTCCCCGTGTGGACGCCAGGAACCAACCACTTGAGCCATTACTGCTGTCCCTCATGGTCTGGGCCAGCAAGAGGCGAGTCAGGAACCGAGGGGTGCAGAACCAGCTACTCCGACATGGGACGCAGGCGTCCTGACTGCCAGGGAAAATGCCCGCCCAACTTTGAAAATGTTATCTGCTACTCAGTGCTTAGTTTCCTTTTGGAAATAGTAGGCGGCTTTGAACCCCCTAGGTCAGAGGTGGGGTACATTGGCCTGTGGGCAGGGTAAAGCCCGTAAGTCACTTGGTCCGGGCCTGCCGAGGGCACCGGGTGTAGGACTTGAAGTTCAATAGGTGTGTAGCAGGCACTTTTTTAAAAAAGGATTTATTTATTTGAAGGCAGAGACCCAGAGAGGAGGGGGAGAGAGAGAATGCATCTTGCATCTGTTGGTTCACTCCCCAAATGGCAGCAATGGGCAGGGGCTGGGCCACGCTGAAGCGGGGAGCCAGGAGCTCCAGCTGGGTCCCCGACGTGGGTGCAGGAGCCCAAGGACTTCCGCTGCTTTTAGCAGGGAGCTGGATGGGAAGTGGAGCAGCTGGGACTCGAACCCGCGCCCCCGACAAGAACACACGGCTGGGCGGCAGTTCCAGCAGGGAAAGGCGCGTTCGCCCCCGGGCACGCGCTGCCACACTGGCCCTCGGGCCAGATTCCTCCCGCGCTGAGCTGCTCCACTCCGCGCGCCGTTTCCTAAAACTTCCAAATCGCGAGTTTAAGTTCGCCCACGCGGCCGAGCGGGAGCGGAGGCCAGCGCCACCGCCCCTCCATGTCACTCAGGAAACAACGGCTGCGGGCCACTGGAGCCCCTCTGCCTCCTCCGCCGGTCGCGGACGCGCGCGCTGTTTCGCACAGCACCAGCAGGTCCAGGCGTCCACTCCTCGCGGCTGGTTCAGCCGCCATCAATTAGGTCCGCGCTCCCGAGAAGCAATGGCGGCGACGGCTTCCTAACGTACGCCCTTTCGATCGCCGGGGCTCGGAGACGCTGTTGTGCGGATGCCACGCAGCGCGGACGGGGGAGCCAGGGCCGCCACCGTGGGCACTTACCCCTGCCACCGCCCGGCGGCACCCACTCGAGTCCGCGCATGCGCAGGCGCCCTGCCGTCCGCCCCGCGGTCTCTCCCGCCCTCTCCGGGGGCCTTCTCTGTGCCCGGCGCGGGGCTGCCCGCGGCGCCGCCTGACCGGGCGAGATCACTCCTGGGACGTTAGGCTGGCCTCGCGCTGTCCTTCCCGGACGCTCTGCCGAGGAGTGAAGGAGGGACACATGGCGAGGGCGGCAGAGGGGTGGCTGAGAGGCGAGGCCTCGGCGGCGCCGCGCGGTTGTCGGCAGGCGCTGCCGGGGGCGCCCGCGCGGGGTCCTCTCTCGCGGCCGGCTCCTGAGCGGGAGGCCCGAGCGCTGGAGCGAGTCGGCGGCGCGGCGCTATGGAGGAGCTGGACGGCGAGCCCACAGTCACTGTAAGGGAGCCCGGCACGGGCCTGCTTGCTCTCGCCGCCCCGGGACTGCGTCCGCTTGGTCGTCTCAGGCTTGTCAGCTCGGCTCCCTGCCGGCCGCGCGGTGCCCAGCCCCTTCCTCGGCTCCGTTAGGAACTGGGGTGCAGCCGTGGTGGTCGCCGTCCCTGGCTTCGCTGCCTTCGCGTTTCCTCGTGGGCATGAGACTGGGCTCGGACTGAGCAGAGGAGCTGGGCTGTGTTGTTTTCTTTCCTGTTTTTCCCGAGTTTGTGCCGGCTGGTGCTGGCCCCAGGTTTAGTGGACGTGTCTGTTCTCCTGGGGACACTGTTTTTAAAATCGGCTGTGCATTCAGTTCCGCTTGAACTCGCGAGTGTGTCAGGTGTGGATGATCTGTGCTAAAGGAATCCTGGGCTTTGGACAGGAGAAGCCCGCCGGTCTCGCGGCCCGGGTGTTTTCCCTTCCTTGATAAGAGTCGGCCCGTGGCAGGCTCGCAGAGTTCTGCGTGTCTGGGTAACCTTCAGTTCCGCTAATTTTTTCTTTTCTTTTCTTTTTTTTTTTTTTTGACAGGCAGAGTGGACAGTGAGAGAGAGACAGAGAGAAAGGTCTTCCTTTTGCCGTTGGTTCACCCTCCAATGGCCGCCACGGTAGCGCGCTGCGTCCGGCGCACCGCGCTGATCCGATGGCAGGAGCCAGGTGCTTCTCCTGGTCTCCCATGGGATGCAGGGCCCAAGCACTTGGGCCATCCTCCACTGCACTCCCTGGCCACAGCAGAGAGCTGGCCTGGAAGAAGGGCAACCGGGACAGGATCGGTGCCCCGACCGGGACTAGAACTCGGTGTGCCGGCGCTGCAAGGCAGAGGATTAGCCTAGTGAGCCGTGGCGCCGGCCAGTTCCGCTAATTTTTATGAAAGGTTCTGGACCTATCCGGAAGCGGAGCGACAGAGAGAGGGCTCTTCCGTGGCTACAGCAGCCAGGTGTGGGCCAGGCCCAGGCCCGGGCCCGGAGCCGGAGCTCCATCCTGTTGTCCCCTACGGGTAGCAGGGGCCCGAGTGTGTGGCCGTCGTCCGCCTGCAGGGGCTGTGCCAGCGGTCACTGGGTTGGACTGGGAGGAGCCCAGATTGGAACCGGGTTCGCAGATGTGGGCTGCGGCCTCGCAGGTGGCAGTGAAGCCCGCCGTGGCCATGCCCGCCCGGAGCGGTGTCCTGAGGGGCGCACTGATGAGGGCCCTACGCCTGGTCTGTAGTCTGTTAGTGCGCTTTCAGAAACAGGCAGACTTCCTACGTGCTTGCTTCGGGCCTAACACGTCTTGCTCTACGTTGTGGTTAATTTTTGAGTGTGTGTATTACACTTGACCTTTGCCGGCCTGCTCATCCATCAAGGGTTGGCTGATCGGATTCTCTCCTGTGTGTCTGTTCCCTTGGCTTCTGTCTGCCTGCTGTTTACTGCTGTTTGTTTGTTTGAAGATTTATTGATTTACTTGAAAGTCAGGATTACACAGAGAGAGAAGGAGAGGCAGATAGAGAGAGAGAGAGAGAGAGAGAGAGAGAGAGAGAGAGAGGTCTTCCATCCACTGGTTCACTCCCCAGATGGCAGCAACAGCCGAAGCTGAGCTGATCTGAAGTCAGGAGCCAGGAGCTTCCTCTGGGTCTCCCACGTGGGTGCAGGGGCCCAAGCACTTGGGCCATCTTCTACTGCTCTCCTAGGCCATAGCAGAGAGCTGGATCAGAAGTGGAGCAGCCAGGACTCGAACCAGCACCCATTTGGGATGCCGGCACTGCAGGCAGCGGCTTTACCTGCTAGGCCACGGCGCCGCCCATGTTGCTCTTGTAAACTGCTCGCGTTTGGAGGGCAGGGCTATTTCACATTGTGTTCTTAGAGCCCAGCATTGCTTAGTTGTTCAGTGATTGCGTTAAGTCTTCCTGAGGCCTGGACTCCCTTTTCTTGAGACTAGGTGGTCGCTAGCCAAGTTCTGTGCAGCAGTGTCTCTGTAGGCAGTGGGTGAGGATCCTAAAGCCCCTGCCCTTGTGAGCGCCGTCTGTTTACAGGGCAGGTGATGGCCATGTGAGAGAATCACTCAGGGACTGAGCAGTGTTCAGGGAGAGTTGCTGGTGGCCTCAGTCGGGCTGTAGACGTGGTGATTAGACTCGGGCTCCCGTCAGGGGCGGCCAGGACTTATGCTGGGTCAGACACGGGTGGGGAGGGAGGAGCTGGAGCCAGGGTCACTCCCAGCTGGAGACTGGCCGGGAGTGTTGGATGCGGTTTGGCGGTAAGGATGCCCCTCGGGGTTTCCCTCCTGGCTGCTGTTTTGATTAGCTTTGTAAGTCGGAGAACGGAGAACGGTGAAGCTGAGGCGCCAAGGGCTTGGTCTGCTTCGGAGATAATTATGTGGAGTCGCCAGCATAGCTGTGCACGAGAGTAGTGAGATTGGAAGTTCCTGTTGTTCTTCAGTATCACTCCAATTACTTAAAAATTTTAGGGGCTTGGGGCCAGTGCTGTGGCACAGTGGGTTAAGCCACTGTCCGCAACGCCAGCATCCCATTTGGGCACCAGTTCGAATCCTGGCTGCTTCACTTTGGATCCAGCTCCCTGCTAGTGCACCTGGGAAAGCAGCAGAAGGTGGCTCAAGCATTTGGGCCCGTGTACCCACGTGGGAGACCTCGAAAAAGCTCTTGGCTTCGGCTGTTGCAGCCATTTGGAGAGTAAACTAGTGGATGGATGATCTCTCTGTCTCTGTCTCTCCCTCTCTATCTGTAACTCTGTCTTTTCTTTTCCTCTCCTCTCCTTTTTTTCTTTTTAAGAGTTACACAGAGAAAGGAAAGGCAGAGAGAGAGAGGGAGGTCTTCCATCCGATGGCTCACTCCCTAAATGGCCACAACATCCAGAGCTGAGCCGATCCGAAGCCAGGAGCTTCTTCCAGGTCTCCCTCGTGGGTGCAGGGGCCCAAGGACTTGGGCCATCTTTTACTGCTTTTCCAGGTCACAGCAGAGAGCTGGATTGGAAGTGGAGCAGCCGGGACTAGAACCGGTGCCCATATAGGATGCTGGTGCTTCAGGCCAGGGCGTTAATCTGCTGCATCACAGCGCCAACCCCAACTCTAACTTTCAAATAACTATTTTTTAAAAAATGTGGGGGCTGGCATTGTGGCACAGCTGGTTAAGCTGCTGCTTGTGGCACCAGTGTGTCATGAGTGCCAGTGCAAGTCCTGGCTGCTCCACTTCCCATCTACCCGCTGCTGATGTGCCTGGGAAAGCAGCAGATGATGGCTGTGCCACCCACACTGGGAGACCCTAATGGAGTTTCAGGCTCTTGGCTTGACCTGGCCCAGCCCTGGCCATTGTGGCCATTTGGAGAGAGTGAACCAGGGCCTGCTGCCTGCAGTGCTGGCATCCCATGTAGGCACCAGTTCAAATCCTGGCTGCTCCACTTCCCGTCCAGCTCTCTGCTGTGGCCTGGGAAAGCAGTGGAAGATGGCCCAAGTGCTTGGGCCTCTGCACCCACATGAGAGACTTGGAAGAGGCTCCTGGCTTCAGATCGGTGCAGCTCCAGCCGTTGCTGCTGTCTGGGGAGTGAACCAGCAGATGGAAGATTTCTCTCTCTCTCTCTCTCTCCCTCCCTCCCTCCCTCCCCCTCCCCCTCCCTCCCTCCCTCCTTCCTTTCTCTCTCTCTCTCTCTCTCTGTACTCTGACTTTCTAATAAATAAGTCTTAAAAAAAAAAAAAGAGTGAACCAGCAGATTATGATTTGTCTTTGCTTCTCTCTTTGCAACTTTTTAAAAAAATATTTATTTATTTTATTTGAAAGTCAGTGTTACACAATGAGAGAAGGAGAGGCAGAGAGAGAGAGAGGGAGAGGTGTCTTCCATCTGCTGGTTCCTTACCTAAACTGTAGACCATTGCAGTGTATGCACTGGTTAGGGTGCAGCCTTTCTGATCATCGACACTTGAGACATGGTGGCCTGGGCTGAGGCGCCCACCAGGCTCCCTCGCGTGTCCAGGTACTGCTAGTGACTGAACAGAAAGGGCCCATCTCAGATTAGCACTTCCTAACTCTCATGTCTACTCATGTCTGTGATTATACTTGTAAGTCTTTTTAAATTTTTCTCTGATTTTTGTAGCAGCTTTATTTGTAATTGCCCGAAGTTGGAAGCAACAAAGATGTCTTTCAGTAAGGCTAATCCTCCGCCTTGTGGCGCTGGCACCCCGGGTTCTAGTCCTGGTCGGGGCGCCGGATTCTGTCCCGGTTGCCCCTCTTCCAGGCCAGCTCTCTGCTGTGGCCCGGGAGTGCAGAGGAGGATGGCCCAAGTGCTTGGGCCCTGCACCCCATGGGAGACCAGGAGAAGCACCTGGCTCCTGGCTTCGGATCAGCGCAGTGCGCCGACCACGGCGGCCATTGGAGGGTGAACCAACGGCAAAGGAAGACCTTTCTCTCTCTCTCTCTCTCTCTCACTCTCTCTCACTCTCTCTCACTCTCCACTCTGCCTGTAAAAAAAAAAAAAAGTGTCTGGTATAACCAGACAGTGGAATACTATGCAGTGCCAAAAGAAATTAACTGTAAGACGTGAAAAGACGTGGAGGAAGCGTAAATGCTTATTACTAGGTGGGCCGGCATTGTGGCTCTGCAGGTTAAGTTGTGCCTGCAAAGCATGCATCCCAACCCTGCCTACTGTGGTCACTGGGGGAGTGAACCAGTGGATGGAAGATCTCTCTGTCTCTCTCTCTCCTCTCTCTCTGTAACTTTGTCTTTCAAATAAATAAAAAATAAATCTTTAGAAAAAAAGTCAGAACATCACATTGCTAAGTGAAAGGAGCCGATCTGGAAAGGCATCCACGGTATGAGCCTGACAGTCTGACATTCCGGGAAAGGAAGGCTGTGGAGACAGATAAGGGGCTGGGACTTCAAAGTCATTTAGAAAATATATTTATTTGAAAGGCAGAATTCCAGAGAGGGAGAGACTCATCTTCCATCTGCTGACTCACTCCCCAAATTCCTCCAACAGGTGGGGCAGGGTCAGACTGAAGCCAAGAGCCAGGAACTCCATGCAGGTCTCCCATGTGGGTGTCAGGGGCTCAAGTACTTGGGCCGTCATCTGCTACCTCCCAGGTACGTTAGCATGAAGCTGGATCGGAAGAAGTTGGGGTGGGGGCTGGCATTGTGGCATAGCTAGTAAGACTGCCGCCTGTGAGCCAGCATCGTATGTGGGTGCTGGTTCAGGTCCCGGCTGTTCCACTTCCGATCCAGTTCCCTGCTAATGTGCCTGGGAAGGCAACAGAAGATAATCTTAAGTTCTTGGGCCCCTGTGCTCATGTAGGAGACCCTGAAGAAGCTCCTGGCTTCCGTCTGGGCCAGTCCTAGCCCTTGAGGCCATGTAGGGAGTGAACCAGCAGATAGAAGATCTCTCTCTCTCTCTGGAAGTCTGCCTTTCAAATAAAAAATAAACCTTAAAAAAAAAAAAAAATATGAGGTGGGACTTGATCCTAGGCACTCCTTAGGCATCCTAAGAAGCATGATCCCATGTACCACTAACAAATACTAGCCCCTGCTTATAAGTCATTTGAAAAGCAAAGGGGCCTGTGCTGTGGCGCAGCGGGTTAACGCCCTGGCCTGAAGTGCCGGCATCCCATATGGGCGCCGATTCTAGTCCCGGCTGCTCCACTTCCCATCCAGCTCTCTGCTATGGCCTGGGAAAGCAGTGGAGGATGGCCCAAGTCCTTGGGCCCTTGCACCTGTGTGGGAGACCTGGAAGAAGCTCCTGGCTCCTGATTTCAGATCGGCTTAGCTCTGGCCATTGTAGCCATTGTAGCCTCTCTCTTTGTCTCTACCTCTCTTTGTAACTCTGTCTTTCAAATAAATAAAAATAAATTTTTAAAAAAGTAAAGCCTTCAGGGTGAATAACAGTTTTCTCATCCTGTTTTTTGGTAGTTCGTTCCAGGTGTGAATTCTAAGAAGAAGCAAATGTGTTTTGACTGGGGTCCGGGGGAGTTGCTGGTATGTGAAACCTCCTTCAACAATAAAGGTAGGCATTTGTTCTGTTTCTGGGTCCAGATTGTTTACCTTGGCATACTTGTTCATTGTCTATCCCCCTCTCTTTTTTTTAATTTTTTTTATTTTTTGACAGGCAGAGTGGACAGTAGAGGGAGACAGAGAGAATGGTCTTCCTTTTGCCTTTGGTTCACCCTCCAATGGCCACCGCGGTAGGCACGCTGCGGCCGGCGCACCACGCTGATCCGATGGCAGGAGCCAGGTGCTTCTCCTGGTCTCCCATGGGGTGCAGGGCCCAAGCACTTGGGCCATCCTCCACTGCACTCCAGGGCCACAGCAGAGAGCTGGCCTGGAAGAGGGGCAACCGGGACAGGATCGGTGCCCCGACCGGGACTAGAACCCCGTGTGCCAGCGCCGCAAGGCGGAGGATTATCCTACTGAGCCGCGGCGCCGGCTGTATCCCCCTCTCTTTTAAAAAAAGATTATTTATTTGTTATTTGAAAGGCAGAGTTACAGAGAGAGAGGGAGAGGAGAGGTCTTCCATCCGCTGGTTCACTCAACAGATGCCCACAACAGCCGGAGCCAGGCCAATCTGAAGCCAGGAGCCAGGAGCTTCCTTCAGATCTGCTACATGGGTGCAGCGGCCAAGCACTTGGCCATTTTCCACTGCTTTCCCAGGCAATAACAGAGCTGGATGAGAAGAGGAGCAGCCAGGACATGAATTGGTACCCATGTGGGATGCCAGCACTGCAGCAGAGGCTTAAGCCTACTGTGCCATAGCGTTGGCCCCAATAAATAAATCTTAAAGCCGCTTGGAATGCCCACATTTACTAACAGAGTGTCTATGTTTGAGTCCTGGCCCTGCTGCTGTCCAGCTGTTTACTAATCCGCACTGTGGGACCAGCAGGTGATGCTTCCAGTATTTGGGTCCTTACCACCCATGTGGGAAACTAGGATTGAGTTCCAGACTCCTGGCTTCTCCCTGCCCAAGAAGTGAGCCAGCACATGGAAGATTTCTCAGTCTCTCTGCCTCTCAAGTAAAGAAATAAAATGTTAAAAAAAAAAAAAGGAAAAGAAGGGAGGGCTTAGCCTGGGGATTGACGCGGTAGTTGGATACGCACATCCCACGTCATGGTGTGTGAGTTCGATTCTCAGCTCCAGTTCCTCACTGATGTCTGGCTAATGCAGACCCTTGGAGTTGGCACAAGATGGTTCAGATGGTTGGGTTCCTGCCGCTCACAAGGGAGATCTGGATTAAGCTTCTGGCTTTGGGCCTGGCCGCTGAGTGGGGCGTGGACCAGCAGACGCGGAGTGCTCTTGTGCACATGCTCTCTGAGTTTCCCTTCATCTGTTTCAGTCTCTGAAATAAATAAATTTTTAAAAAGATTTCCGTTATGTTAATGCGCCCTGCTGTCTTTCCCTTTTTCTTGTGCGGTGACCAAATTCCTCTCTCAGTCTCTCCCTCATTGTGGAGCTCTGCAGTCCCAGCGAGAGCGGGACAGCGCTTCTGTCCAGATGGGGCTGGAGAGTGACGGAGCATCCTTGGCTTGGGTTGCGCCACGTCAGCTGTTGGCCATGGCTCTTTCCTTCCCCCAGTAGCAGGATGGAACAGAAATCTTGACATTTGATTTGCTTTCTCCTTTCAAGAGAAAAATCTCAAGAAATGAAGAGATTTTCTTACAAATCATCCAAGTATGAGTTTCTTCTTTATAAAGAGATGATTAAATTACTGAAAGGCTTATAATTTTGTCCCATTTTGTGGTGTGCAGTTGATGTCATTTTTTCAAAAGATTTGTTGATTTGTTTGAAAGAGCAACAGGAAAGTGAGAGAGACACAGTGCACACGTGCCAGTGAGTGTGCGTTCCCATCTGCTGGTTAACTCCCCAGACGCCTACAGTGGCTGCTCCTGGGCTGGACCAAAACTAGAGGCCAAGAACTCAATCCGTATCTCCCACAAGGAGAAGCCAGTTAGGTGAGCCCTCACTGCTGACCCTCAGGGTTTGTGTTAGCAAGCAGCCAGCGTTAGGAGCTGGAGCTGGAGCTGGGGATAGAACCTAGGAACTCCCATGTGGGACTCCTTTACCTTTTCTTTGTTTGGAATATATAAGAAATTTCTACAAGTTTTTGGTTTATAGCTTATTGTTATAAAACCTTTTCCTTGTTATTTTTGGAAAATTTCATTGTTTTTGAGAAATAGTATAAAGTAACAAGTGATTTTGCAGTAATTTAAATTTTTGGTTTTTTAAATTAATTTATTTTACTTGAAAGTCAGAGTTACACAGAGAAGGAGAGGCAGAGAGAGAGGTCTTCCACCCACTGGTTCAATCCCTAATTGGCCACAATGGTCAGAGCTGTGCCGATCCAAAGTCAGGAGCTTCTTCCAGGTCTCCCACACAGGTGCAGGGCCCCAAGGACTTGGACCATCTTCTACTGCTTTCCCAGGCCATAGCAGAGAGCTGGATGGGAAGTGGAGCAGCCAGGATTTGAACCGGTGCCCATATGGGATGCTGGTCCTGCAGGCACTGGCCCCTTAGATTTTTTTTTTTTTTTTTTTTTTTTTTGACAGGCAGAGTGGATAGTGAGAGAGAGAGAGACAGAGAGAAAGGTCTTCCTTTTTTGCCGTTGGTTCACCCTCCAATGGCCTCTGCGGCCGGCGCATCTCGCTGATCCGAAGCCAGGAGCCAGGTGCTTCTCCTGGTCTCCCATGCGGGTGCAGGGCCCAAGGACTTGGGCCATCCTCCACTGCACTCCTGGGCCACAGCAGAGAGCTGGACTGGAAGAGGAGCAACAGGGACAGAATCCGGTGTCCCGACCGGGACTAGAACCTGGTGTGCCGGCGCCACCAGGCGGAGGATTAGCCTGTTAAGCCACGGCGCCGGCCGATTTTTTTTTTTTTTAACTGTGTTTTGCATAGAGTGACATTAAGTGTGCTTGCTATTTTTCAATATCTCAGTTGATGGAGACACAAAATAGTTCCAAAATGTGCTAGTAAATTGAGAAGTAAAATCTGAAAATAAATATTTGTGTTTAAAAATTAACACGTGGGCATGGGGCCGATGCTGTGGCATAGCTGGTAAAGCCACAACCTGCAGTGCTGGCATCCCATATGGGTACTGGTTTGAGTTTCTGCTCTTCCACTTCCAGTCTAGCTCCCTGCTGATGTGCCTGGGAAAGCACTAGAAGATGCTCCAAGTCCTTGGGCCTCTTTACCCACATGGGAGACCTGGAAGAAGCTCCCGGGTCTCGGTTTCAGATAGGCCCAGCTATTGCAGTCTTTTGGGGGAATGAACCAGAGGATGAAAGACCTCTCTGCCTCTCTGTAACTCTGCCTTTCAAATAAATAAATCTTTTTTTTTTTTTTTTTTTTTAAATTAATGTATGGGCAAGCATTCAGCCTGGCAGTTGAGGTACTGGTTAGGATGCTTGCATTCCATATCAGAGTGCGTGGGTTCAAGTCTCAACTCTGGCTCCTGACTCCAGCTTCCTGATAGTGCAGATTCTGGGAGACAGCAGTGAGTTCCTGCTGTTTACCTGGAAGACCTTGGTTGAGTTCCTGGCTCCTTTCTTTGGCCTGGCTCAGCCCCAGCTGTTGTGGGCGTTTGGAGAATGAGCCAGTGAATCGCAGTTCTCACTGCTCTTTGTTTCTGTTTCTCTGCCTCTCAAATAAGAAAGAGGCACTGGGCAGGCACCGGGCAGGCACTGGGCAGACACTGGGCAGGCACTGGGCAGGCACTGGGCAGGCACCGGGCAGACACTGGGCAGACACTGGGCAGGCACCGGGCAGGCATTGGGCAGGCACCGGGCAGCCACCGGGCAGGCACTGGGCAGCCACCGGGCAGGCACTGGCAGGCACCGGGCAGGCACTGGCAGGCACTGGGCAGCCACCAGGCAGGCACCAGGCAGGCACTGGCAGGCACCGGGCAGCAGTGAAGACACTGGTTGGAGGTCGCTGATCTCAGCTGTGGCCCTGCCCTAACTGCCTGTTGTAGGCATTTGGGAAATGAAACAATGGGGCGAGCTCTCTGCCTCTCAAATAAGCAAATAAAATTTGTAAAAAATTCATGTATGGTCAACGTATGATAATCCGTTTTTTAATTTATATTTTTGAAAGTTATTTTTTATTTTTGTTTGGGAGTCAGAAAAATGGAGAGACAGGTAGAGAAATGTCTTCTGTCGGCCGGTTCACTCCCCAAATACCCACAACAGCTAGGACAAGGCCAGCTGAAACAGGAACCTGGAACTCAGTCTCCCATGGGAACAGCAGGGGCTCAGGTGCTTAAACTAGCTTAACCTGTCATTTGCTCTCCCTTCCAGGACACATTAGCAAGAAGCTGTATTGGAAGCAGAGCAGC
Source organism: Lepus europaeus (assembly GCF_033115175.1). Lineage (NCBI taxonomy): Eukaryota > Metazoa > Chordata > Mammalia > Lagomorpha > Leporidae > Lepus > Lepus europaeus. The sequence continues at coordinate 5,414,771 of NC_084844.1, read as the reverse complement.
TAGAACTCAAATCAGCAATTTGTTTATTTTTTATTTATTTTTAAAAGTTTTATTTAGTTGAAAGGTTGAGTTATACAGGGAGAGAGAGAACTTCCATCCACTGGTTCGCTTCCCAAATGGCTGCAGGGGTCAGGGTGGGCCAGGCTGAAGCCAGGAGCCAACAGCTTCATCTAGGTCTCACACATGGGTGCGAGGGGTCCAAGCACTTGGGGTATCTTCCGCTGTTTCCCCTGGCATATTAGCATGGAGTGGGATCAGAAGTGGAGTAACGGATTAGAACTGGCAACCATGGCCGGCGCCGCGGCTCAATAGGCTAATCCTCCACCTAGTGGCGCCGGCACACCGGGTTCTAGTCCCGGTCGGGGCGCCGGATTCTGTCCCGGTTGCCCCTCTTCCAGGCCAGCTCTCTGCTGTGGCCCAGGAAGGCAGTGGAGGATGGCCCAAGTGCTTGGGCCCTGCACCCCATGGGAGACCAGGAGAAGCACCTGGCTCCTGCCATTGGATCAGCGCGGTGCACTGGCTGCAGCGCGCCGGCCGCAGCGGTCATTGGAGGGTGAACCAACGACAAAAAGGAAGACCTTTCTCTCTGTCTCTCTCTCTCTCACTGTCCACTCTGCCTGTTTAAAAAAAAATTAAAAAAAAAAAAAAAAAAAAAAAAGAACTGGCAACCATATGGGATGCTGGTGTTGTGGGCGATGGCTTAACCCACTACACCAACAGTGCCGGCCCCTCACCAGCCGCCAGCACTTTGTAGGATGTGTGTCACAAGTGGCAGCTTATCCTGCTGTGCCACAGCGTGCGTTGCATTGCTTTATTTTTTGTAAATCAGTGGTGAGGAAGCCAAAGCTTTTGTATCTAGACCGTTCAGATTTTTAGAGTGGATTCTTTCGGGGTGATGATGAGAGATGTTAAATCTTTTTTTCTGTTTAATTTCAGAGAAATCGGACATGGTGCCATGCTGCCCCTTTATTTTTATCATCCGGAAGGATGTAGGTGTGTACTCTCAGATCTTGAGAAAACTCTTCAATGAATCCCATGGAATCTTCGTGGGCCTCCAAAGAATTGAAGAAGAATTCTCGGGAAAGTCCAGAAAAGCTCAGTGAGTAGCTGCTGATAGGTGCCTGAGTCCACAGCTACGTTGTGTACCCTGTCCTTTGGTGCCTGGGGCAGGTCACCGAGGGCAGTCAGGGTGCCTGGTTCTGGTTGTGGCCTGCACACTGCCGGGATGGGGCACTGTGGAGGGAATGTGCACTTGCTGTAGATTCACTGGCTGGCTTCATGAGCTTCATGTATAATATGTATATATTCTACTTCATTTATTCAGAGAAGTGAATTTAGCCCAGATTAGCTCCTGAGAGTCATTGAATGAGGCCCTGTTGTTGGGAGATTTGGAAATTAACAAAAAAGTGAGAGTTCTGTTTGGTCCTTGAAGAATCACTTTTGGGCTCTTTCACTCTGTCTCCCAATCTCTCTGTTTCTCTCCATCTCTTGATCTTTCTCGCTCTCTCTCTTGCTCTCTCTTATGCTCTCCTTCTCCCTCTTTTTCTTCTTTTCCTCTTCTCTCCCATCTACTGGGTTTCCCCCAATAAACCTTTCCCTTACCCTGGTGTTCGGTCTGTTTTGTGGTGGGCTTACGTTGGTGCCTTGACTCAAATCCAGGCTCCCTCAGTGACTTTGTTCTCCCTTCGGGGATCTCTGAACTGCCCTGGGGTCCTGGGTTTCTGCCAGTCACAAAGCACAGCCCCAGAACTCCTTCCACGCCACCAAAAGCTTCGTGATCCCCATCCACACACCGGCCTTCCAAATTCTGAGTGTTTACAGGAGGTGATAATGAACGAACCAAGGCCTTCACCAACCAGGTGGTCAACCAAATGCTGCTACAGGGGTATACTCGGCTCCCCACCCAGGAGACCGTGGCTTCAGACAACGCCCATGACAGCAGAGAGTACCTTGTTGCCCCATGTCAACAGGATAGATCTCTAAAGATAGATCATCGTCCTTCTGCTCCTGGACTTTCGGGGCTAATGTAATCCCATACAGCTCTTGGTTTGTAAAAAACAAAAGGGGGAATGTTAGTAAAATGGTGCAGTCTTATCTGTGGCACAGTCTATGCCCTGGACATATTTTGAACTAATTTTAGACTTACCAAAGAGTTAGAAAAATAGTGTATATCTCCCACCTGGCTTCCCTAATATCAGTATCTTAGAAAACCATATTTACTGTTATTAAAACCAGTTAACACTGACGATTAACTGAAGACCTTACTTGAATTTCCCCGATTTTTGCAATAATGTCTTTTTTCCTTCTGCAGCTGAATGAGGTTGCACTTGGTTTTTTGCTTAGTCTCCCCATGACCGCTACACTTGGGCAGAGCACCATCTGCTTTATGGGGTGTCCCTCAGCCTGAGTGTGTCAGCTGTTCTCTCGTAACTGGACAAAGACCATGCCCATATCAGCAAGGACCCTGCAGAAGTTGTGATTGCGCGGAAGGCTCCTGGTGTTGGCATTTGGTTACTGTGGTGTTTACCTTGGTTACTGCGGTGTCTGCTGTGTAGACCACCGTTAGCTGGGAACTCTCTGCTTTTTTTTTTTTAAGATTTGTTTTTATTTCTATGAAGGAAAGAGGTAGAGAGAGAGGTAGAGACAGAGAGGGAGATCTTCCACCTGCTGGTTCTCTCCCCACATGGCTGCTCCCTAAATGGGTGTTGGTGCGGGGGCCTGAGGATTTGGGCCGTTCTCTGCTGCTTTCCCAGGCACATTAGCAGGGAGCTGGGTAGGAAGTGAAGCAGCTGGGACTTGTACTGGTGCCTATATGGGATGCCGGTGCTGCGGGCCGGGGCTTTAACCTGCTGTGCCAGAGCACCAGCCACTGCCCCCTCTTTCCCCTCCCTTTCCCTTCCCTCCCCTTCCCTCTCCCTCCCCTCCCCTCTTCTCCCCTCTTCTCCTCTCCTCTCCTTTCTTATATTTATTTATTTGTTGGAAAGGCAGGGTTACAGAGGGAGAGACAGAGTGAGAGAGATCTTCCATTTGCTGGTTCACTTCCCAGATGGCTACAACAGCTGGAGCTGAGCTGACCTGAAGTCAGGAGCCAGGAGGTGCTTCTGGGTCTCCCATGTGGATGCTATTTGGGCCATCCTCCGCTACTTTCCCAGGAGCATCAGCAGGGAGCTGGATCAGAAATGGAGCAGCTGGGATTGAACTGGTGCCCACATGGGGTGCAGGCGCTGCAGCTGACAGCTTTACCTGCTGTGCCACAGTGCCAGCCCTGCTTTGACACTTGAAATCCTATTTCTTCTTATATTTTCACCCACTCATTTTAGTATCTGTTGGTGGATCTGATCTGCAACAACTGATATCAGTATGGAGTCTTGGGCTTTTTTTTTTTAATATATACCATGATTTATATTATATTTTACTTGTTTTGTTACTCAAGTTGTTCTAGCTCTGCAGTATCTGGACCTCCTTCAGGTTGGCTCCTGTGTTCTGTAAATTCCTTTTTGAGCCCTTACTTTCTGGCTCCACAGATCCAGTTCCAGTTCAGGCTCATCTTATATCCGTTTCATTTTTGTAGGTTGGTTCGTGTGAGTAAAAACTACCGTTCAGTCATCAGAGCGTGTATGGAGGAAATGCACCAGACTACAAGTAAGGGTTGGGGCCGGGGGGGGGGGGGGAGTTTTTTTGCCTTTTTTTTTTTTTTTTTTTTTTAAGATTTATTTATTATTTGAAAGGGAGAGTTCCAGAGAGGCAAAATCAGAGAGAGAGGGAGGTTTTCCATCTGTTGGCTCACTCCCCAAATGGTTGCAATGGCCAGAGCTGGGCTAATTCGATCTGAAGCCAAGAGCTAGGAGTTTCCTCTGGGTCTCCCATGCGAGTGTAGGGGCCCAAACACTTGGACCATCTTCCACTGCTTTCCCAGGCCACAGCAGAGAGCTGGATCAGAAGTGGAGAAGCCAGGACTCGAACTGGGACCCAGATGATGGTGGCTTTACCTGCTGTGCCACAGTGCTGGCCCTTGTTTTTTTGTTTGTTTGTTTGTTTTTGTTAAATATTTATTTGAAAGGCAGAGAGGGAAAGAGAGCATGAAAAAACAGATCCTCTCTCTGTGGATTCACGCCTCAAATGCTTGCAACTTCTGAGGATGAAGTCAGTAGCCAGGAATTCCATCCAGGTCTCCTACAAGGGTGTCAGGAACTCAAGTACCTGAGCCACATCCACTGCTTCCCAGGCACATGGGCAGGGAGCTGGATTGGAAGCAGAGTGGCTGGTGCTAGAACTGTCACTGATGTGGGATGCAGGAGTCCCACGTGTGCTTAACCTGCTGCTCCCTGACACCCGTCCTACAGCTGTTTTTAGTTTTATGTATTTGAAAGGTACAGTGACAAGGAAGACAGAGATCTTCCATCTATTAGTTTACTTCCTAAATGCCTCTAACAGCTGGGCATGAGCCAGGCACAAATCAGGAGCCTGGAACTCCATCTGTGTCTCCCATGTGGGTCACAGGAACCCATGTACTTGGGCCATCCTCTCCCTCCCAGACCCATTAGCAAGAAGCTGGATCAGAAATGTGGAGTAGCTAGGACTTGAACCTGGCACTCTGGTATGGGACGTGGGCATCCCAAGTAGTGGCTTAATCCCCTGTGCCACAGCAGTTGCCTCTGTGTGGGAGTGTTTGAAGCATGTGTCTGACTGTAAGTACCACAAGGCAGGGACTGGCATTGTGGCACAGCTCATTGACTTTGATCATTTGGAGTCACCATAACTGTTTCCCAGATGCCTGCTGGAACCTTGCATAACGTGGCAGTATCTTTGTTAGAGACCTGTTTAAGGTGGGTGCATTGAAATTGAAATGTTGCTTGTAACTGAGGGCCTTGGCTTCTGAATCACTGATGTACAACCAAGGACTATGAAACATTACAACTGTAGTGGGGGCACAGTTGTGGGCATGGCAGGTTATGCTGCTTTTGGCATCCCATATTGGAGCACTGGTTTGAGTCCCAGATGTCCGCTTCCCATCTAGCTGCCTGCTGATACGCCCGAGAAGGCAGTGGAAGATGGCCGGAGTACTTGGATCCCTGCCAAACACATGGGAGACCTGGGTGGAATTCCTGGCTCCTGGCTTTGGCCTGGTCTAGCCCCAGCTGTTGTAGCTATTTGGGAAGTGAACCAGCAGATAGATGATCTCTCCCCTTGTCTGTAGCTCTGCCTTTCAAATAAATCAATCTTTGGAAAAAAGAGATCTCTAGTTAAAATGGGTGATCATTAACAGCACCAGGTATAGAACCTGATATGGGAAGCTACGAGAATAAGACTAAAAGTTCCTCACTTAAAATGTCTCATGTTTTGTAGTTGCTGCTAAAGATCCAGCCAGTGGCCGCCAGTTCAGCAGCCAGGTAAGGGGGCTGCCTTTGTGGTACTGCCCTGTGTGTCCATCAGCACCCTTGGCACCCACCCCAGGCTGGAATCGCATTGAACATCCTCTCGTTTTTTAGATGTTGGAACACACAAGGATCTGCTTGATAAGTACGGTATAAGTTTTCAATCCTGGAAAAGACGAACCTTAAGCAACTGTGCTGATGAGTCATTTGCCCCTGACTGGGGAGCTGTGCTTTTCGAGCACTGCTTGTGCCGTGTAGCTCGTACGGTGCCGTTCGTGGCTCAGCCTTGTGACTGAGCCGTGCTTTCATTGGAGCTGAAAGACGATGTGTGGAATCCTTTCCTTGGTGGAACCTTGGTCGTTTTCAAACTCTGGTCAGTAGGGAATACACCGTCTTTGAAGTTGTCAGAGCGTGTATTTTCCCCCTATGAACAAGGCATGCTGGTGTCTGGACAGAGGGGTAGTGAGGAAGGGGATCCAGCAGTTTCCTAAGGTCATGGTCCAGTTGAGATTTATTTTGGAATCTTGTATTGGGCTTTGCCTTGAATAGATTGTTTCCTAAACTTCAGTTGGAATACCAACTTCACAATTCTGCTCTATCTACATATTTCTTATTATTTATTAAGTATTTTCTTTTTTATTTTTATGAATTTAGGAACTAAGCCTCTTTGATTTATTTGTTTATTTTAAAGATTTATTTATTTGAAAGAGTTACACAAAGAGAGGAGAGGCAGAAAGAGAGAGGTCTTCCATCTGCTGGCTCACTCCCCAACTGGCCACAATGGCCAGAGCTGTGCTGATCCGAAGCCGGGAGCCAGGAGCTTCTTCCAGGTCTCCCATGCGGGTGGACGGGCTCAAGGACTTGGGCCATTTTCTACTGCTTTCCCAGGCCATAGCAGAGATCTGGATTGGAAGTGGGGCAGCTGGGACTAGAACCGGCGCCCATATGGGATGCCAGCACTTCAGGCCAGGGTGTTAACCCACTGTGCCACAGCGCCGGCCCCTCACTTTCCAGCACTGGTGCGGAGGCTCTCGGCAGCTGGGGTCCTGAGCTGCGGGCGCCCACGCCCTCCACGTGGGTCCGCCGTGTCCCTCTGATTGTGTAAGAGTTTCCTCTGCCGTTTTTTCCCAACTCTTCCCTGAGGCTGCACTGTCTAACTTTGATCAAACTGTCTTCTCCTGGATTAGGTCAGTAAGCTCCTCCCTTACTCCGCCATCTTGGAACCACCCCCTGATTTATTGTTAAACATTTGTTTTATGGAGGCTGGTGCTGTGGCACCGTGGGTTAAGACGCCATCTGCAGCGCCAGCATCCTCTATGGGCACCAGTTTGAGTCCCAGCTGCTCCACTGCTGATAAAGCTCCCTGCTGGTGCACCTAAGAAAGCAGCAGAGGATAGCTCAGAATGCCCGGGCCCCTGCACCTACGAGGCCAGCAACAGATGAAGCTCCTGGCTTTGGCCTGGCCCAACCCTGGTCATTGGAGCCATTTGGGGAGTGAACCAGAAGATGGAAGATCTCTCCTTTCTTTGTCTTTCCCTCTCTCACTGTAACTCTGACTTTCAAATACATAAAATTTTTTAAGGTTTGTTTATTTGTTTGAGAGGCCGAGTTATAGGGAGAGAGAGGGAGAGACAGAGAGAGATCTTCCATCCTCTGGTTCACTCCCCGAATGGCCATAACAGTCAAAGCTGGGCCGGTCAGTAGCCAGAAGCTTCTTCTGGGTCTCCCACATAAGTATACAGGCCCAAGCACTTGGGCATCTTCCGCTGCTTTCTCAGGCCATTAGCAGAGAGCTGGATTGGAAGAGGGGCATCCAGGACACAAACTAGCACTCATATGGGATGCCAGCGCTCAGGCGGAGGCTTAACCTACCCTACAGCACTAGCTCCCCCCAATAAATTTTAAAAAAGGCGAAAAAAATGGGATGGGCCAGTGCTGTGGCATAGCAGGTAAAGCCGCTGCCTGCGATGCCAGCTGCTCTTCTTCCTATCCTGCTCCCTGCTGTGGCCTGGGAAAGCAGTGGAAGATGGCCCAGGTCCTTGGGCCCCTGCAGCCACATGAGAGACTCGGAAGAAGCTCCTGGCTCCTGACTTCAGATTGGCCCAGCTCCAGTTGTAGCAGCTATTTGAGGAGTGAACCAGCAGATGGAAGACCTCTCTCTTTCTAGCTGTGTCTGCCTTTCAAATTAATAAATAAATCTTTAAAAATAACAAAAAAACAGGCCTGCGCCATGGCTCAATAGGCTAATCCTCTGCCTTGCGGCGCCGGCACCCCAGGTTCTAGTCCTGATTGGGGCACCGGATTCTGTCTCGGTTGCTCCTCTTCCTGTCCAGCTCTCTGCTGTGGCCCGGGAGTGCAGTGGAGGATGGCCCAAATCCTTGGGCCCTGCACCCGCCTGGGAGACCAGGAGAAGCACCTGGCTCCTGCTTCGGATCAGTGCGGTGCGCCGGCCTCAGCGACCATTGGAGGGTGAACCAACGGATAAAGGAAGACCTTTCTCTCTGTCTCTCTCTCTCTCACTATCCACTCTGCCTGTCAAACAAACCAAAAAAAACCTGGGAGTCCCTGCCACAGGTGGCCTCCTTCAGGGGCTCACAGCCACCAGCCTCCTTGTTCTTATTTATTTATTATTATTATTATTTTTTGACAGGCAGAGTTAGAGAGACAGAGAGAAAGGTCTTCCTTCCGTTGGTTCATCCCCCAAATGGCCACTATGGCCGGCGCACCACGCCAATCTGAAGCCAGAAGCCAGGTACTTCCTCCTGGTCTCCCATGGGGTACAGGGCCCAAGCACTTGGGCCATCCTCCTGGGCACTCCTGGGCCACAGCAGAGAGCTGGACTGGAAGAGGAGCAGCCGGGACAGAATCCGGCACCCCGACTGGGACTAGAACCTGGAGTGCCGGCGCCACAGGTGGAGGATTAATCCAATGAGCTGTGGCGCCAGCCTCTTTTTTTTTTTTTTTTTTTTTATGATTATTTTATGTATTTATTTTAAAGACAGAGCAACTGAGAGGCGGGGGGGGGGGGACAGATTGATCTTCCATCTGTTGGTTCACTTCCTGAGTGGCCACAACACACAACAACTAGGATTGGGTCGGGCTGATGCCAGGAGTCAGGAACTCCATCCTGACTGCCCACTAGGGTGGGAGAGGCCCAAACACTTGAGCCATTTTTTGCTATCTTCCCAGGGGCATTAGTTGGAAATTGAATTGAAAGTGAAGTAACTGGGACTTGAACTGGCATTGCAACTGACAGCTTACCCTACTGCACCACAGTGCCAGTCTTTGTTTATCTTAAGTATTTGAAAGGCAGACACACACACACCCCTTCCATCTGATGGTTCCCTCTTCAAATGTCTGCAACATCCAGGGCTGGCCAGGCCAAAGCGAGGATTTGAGAACTCAGTGTGGATTTGCCATGTGGGCAACGGGGACATGAGCAGTTGCAACATCAGCCACTGCTGCTGGTTGTGTGCATTAGGCATTAGCAGGAGGCGGAAATCCGAAGCAGAACCAGAACTTGAACCCAGGCATTCTGATAAGAGATGCAGGTATCCCAGGTGGCATCCTAACCACCGTGCCAAATGCTTAACCCGTATATCTTCTAGAAATTGTCTCTTCCCTCATACTGAAAGCCCCTTCCTAAACCATAATTCATGAAGATTAGCAATGTGAGGGGCCGGTTAAGCTGCAGCCTGTGATGCCAGATCCCATAATGAGTGCTGATGGAGTCCCGGCTGCTCCACTTCTGATCCAGCTACCTGCTAATGTGCCTGGGAGAAGCAGCAGAAGATGGCCCAAGTACTTGGGCCTCTGCACCCATGTAGGAGACCTGGATGAAGCTCCTGGCTTTGTCCTAGCCCATCCCTGGCTATTGTGGCCATTTGGGGAGTGAACCAATGGATGGAAGATCTCTCTGTAACTGCCTTTCAATTAAAAAAAAATTATGGGCCGGCGCCGCGGCTCAGTAGGCTAATCCTCCGCCTTGCGGCGCCGGCACACCGGGTTCTAGTCCCGGTCGGGGCACCGATCCTGTCCCGGTTGCCCCTCTTCCAGGCCAGCTCTCTGCTGTGGCCAGGGAGTACAGTGGAGGATGGCCCAAGTGCTTGGGCCCTGCACCCCATGGGAGACCAGGATAAGCCCCTGGCTCCTGTCATCGGATCAGCACGGTGCGCAGGCCGCAGCGCGCCTACCGCGGCAGCCATTGGAGGGTGAACCAACGGCAAAAGGAAGACCTTCCTCTCTGTCTCTCTCTCACTATCCACTCTGTCTGTCAAAAAAAAAAAAAAAAAATTATGTATTTGATAAAAAGAGTTACAGAGAAGCAAAGGCAGAGGAAGAGAGATCTTGCATCTGTTGTTTGACTCCCCAGAGGGTGCAGTGGGCTGAACCGCACCAATCTGAAGCCAGGAGCTAGGAGCTTCCTCCTGGTCTCCCATGTGGGTGCAGGGGCCCAAGGACTTGGGCCATCTTCTACTGCTTTCCTAGACCATAGCAGAGCTGGGTCGGAAGTGGAGCAGCCCCGACTGGAACCATGATGTTGGCACTGTAGGTGGTGGCTTTTACGTGCTATGCTACCGTGCCAGCCCCGAAATAAATAAATCTTTAGAAAAGATGATTATCAATGTGATATGCTAATGTGTGAAAAAATATGTATTACAACTTTTGAGTAGTCGTATTTTTAAGATTTGTTTTTTGTTAATTTGGAAGGCACAGTTACAGGGAGGAGGAGAGAGAGAGCGAGCGAGAGTGAGCTTCTATCCCCTGTCTTTTTTTTTTTTTTTGACAGGCAGAGTGGACAGTGAGAGAGAGAGACAGAGAGAAAGGTCTTCCTCTGCCGTTGGTTCACCCTCCAATGGCTGCCGTGGCCAGCGCACCACGCTGATCCGAAGCAGGAGCCAGGTGCTTCTCCTGGTCTCCCATGGGGTGCAGGGCCCAAGCACTTGGGCCATCCTCCACTGCACTCCTGGGCCATAGCAGAGAGCTGGCCTGGAAGAGGAGCAACCAGGACAGAATCCGGCGCCCTGACCGGGACTAGAACCCGGTGTGCCAGCACTGCTAGGCGGAGGATTAAGCCTGTTGAGCCACGGCGCCGGCCATCCCCTGTCTTAACTCCCCAAATGGCCACAGTGGCTGATGCTGGGCCATCTTTGGCTGCTTTCAGGCACATTAGCTGAGAGCTGAAGTGGAGTGGAACAGCCAGGTTTTGAACCAGTACCCATGTGAGATGCTGGCATTGCAGGTTGAGGCTTAACCTGCTATGTCAAAACACCAGCCCCCATATTTTTCTTAAATACATCACAACCATTAAAATAATGTTAGTCTGGGGCTGGTGCTGTGGCGTAATGGGTAAAGACACCGCCTACAGTGCCAGCATTCTATTTGGGTGCCAGTTTGAGTCCCAGCTGCTCCACTTCTGATTCAGCTCTCTGCTATGTGCTGGGAAGGCAGTAGAAGATGGCCCAAGTCCTTGGGCCCCTGCACCCATGTGGGAGATCCGGAGGAAGCTCCTGGCCCCTGGCTTCAGATTGGCACCTCTCTGGTCGTTTTGGCCAATTGGGGAGTGAACCAGCGGATGGAAGACCTCTGTTTTTCTCTCCACCCCTGCCTCTCTGTAACTCTGACTTTCAAATAAATAATGTTTTTAAAAAGTAGTAATGTTAGTCTATGTACTCCTTCCTAAAATCTTCTCACGGGCTGCCCTCTGGAAATCCTGCTGTTGGAGCACTGCAGTGGTGGGGAGAATGGCTGTCCGTGATTCACGCCGTGGGGTGGTGAATGGCTGTCACGTGATCATGCCGTGGGGTGGTGAATGGCTGTCACGTGATCATGCCGTGGGGGAGGAGAATGGCTGTCACGTGATTCATGCCCTGGGGAGGAGAATGGCTGTCACGTGATTCACGCCGTGGGGAGGAGAATGGCTGTCACGTGATTCATGCCGTGGGGAGGAGAATGGCTGTCACGTGATTCATGCCGTGGGGTGGTGAATGGCTGTCACGTGATCATGCCGTGGGGTGGTGAATGGCTGTCACGTGATCATGCCGTGGGGAGGAGAATGGCTGTCAGTGATTCACGCCCGCTTTATTTTGCTCTGCCGAAGTCTCGGGGATACTTTTCAGCGAAAGCTGTCTCCGTTGCTTCCGTAGGTCTCCATTTTGTCAGTAATGGAGCTCATTTGGAACCTGTGTGAGATTCTCTTCATTGAAGTCGCCCCAGGTGAGCATGGAGTCTGCCCGGCTCGGCCTCGGAGGGGTCCCTGCCATCCTCCGCCCTTCGTCCCCTTTCCGGGTGTTGTGTTGAGAATGTTCTTGCCCGTGGTTTTCATCAACAGAACCCTCAAATTGTTGGAAACCACCTAGGGAAACCTGCCATCTCGTCAGGTAGTGTCAGAGGAACCATACAGCATGCCTCTGGAAACCCGGTGTTAGACAGGTGACACCTTGGAAATACCGGAAGCCAGCACTGGGCTCGTCTGTGAGGCGTGGGCAGTGTTTATATCATGGATTAGCAAATTTAAAATGTTGAGGATGCAGGGAGGGACTACTGGTAGGAGGAAGAGTTGCTCTCAGTCAGCGGCTCATGATTGGCTTAGGGCAACCCTGTCAGAATTACTCTGTTGACCTTTTTTCTTTTTAATGTTTTTTAATTTATTTGAAAGATAGGGTGTTGTGGGAGAGGAAGAGAGGTGTCTTTCACACGCTGGTTCACTCCCAAATGCCAGAAGAAGCTGGGCTGGGGCAGATTAAAGCCAGGGACCTGGCATTCCATCCAGCTCTCCCACATGGGTGGCAGGGACCCAAGGACTTGTGCTGTCACCAGCTGCCTCCCAGGTGCTCTTTAACGAGAGCTGGACTGGAGAGCAGAGACAGGACCCAAACGCAGGCCCTCTGATAAGACATGCAGAGGCCCAGCTGCCGGCCCAGCTGCCCGCCCCAAGGCTCCTGTGTCTTGTCACCATCACACGCTCACCACCTTGCCAGGAGCGGTCCCTGGATGGCCGTCCTTCCACAGCCATAGAGTTTTCGTGATGGTCTGGGGGACAGGGTGGTGAGGTCTGGGTCCTTTGCTCACCCCTTTGCGGGGAAGCTGCCTGACCCGAAGGGAGGATTCCATACAAGCCTGTGCGGTTCCCCTAGGCCTGTCCTGTGGCCAGGCTGAGTGTGTGTCTGCTTAGGAGAAGCAGCCGCCTTCGTGAGGTCGCCTGTCTGCCTTAACTCCCCCTGCACCACAGTTGCTGCGGGTGAGGCTGAGCTGTGTGTGATGAGTCTCTCCTCCTAGCCGGCCCGCTCCTCCTCCTCCTGCTGGACTGGGTTCGACTCCACGTGTGCGAGGTGGATACTCTGTCGGCGGATGTCCTGGGTAGTGAGAATCCGAGCAAACATGAGGACTTCTGGAAGTTGGTAAGCATCCCCGCAGGATGGGTCCCCGTCCTTCTGCCTTGGCTGTCATCGTCCCTGACGGTCAGCTGGCCACACTGTCCTTTCTGGTTCCTTGCGTGTGTGACTGTGGACACAGGCTTGGATCTTGTCTTTCCTGCTCCACGAGAGAGCGTTTAAACCTAAGTCTTTATGTGAGAAAAGCAATACTTGTAGACTTTGCAGGAAAAGGGGAGTTTGGTTTCCTTGTGTCTCTAAGAAGAGAAGATATGATAGGAGCTGAAGTTGGGCCTGGGGTTGCATGTAGATGGGGATGTCGGTGGGTTTGGTGGTGGGAGTGCTCTAACCCTGGATTGTGGTGATGGCACACAGCTCTAACCTCAGGAAAATGCCATGAATATAGACTTCAGTGCGAGAATTTTTATGATATAAGAAATATAAACTTTATGACGCTGTCAGAAGGATGAGGGGCTCATGTGGCACAGTGGGTAAGCTGCTGCCAGTGATGCTGGCGTCCCACGTGAGCACTGGTTTGAGTCCCAGCTTCTGATCTGGCTCTTTGCTAGTGCTCCTGGGAAGGCAGTGGAAGAAGGCCCAAGTACTTGGGACACTGCCACACATGTGGGAGACCTGGTTTGAGTTTGTAGCTCCTGGCTTCAGCTTGGCCCAGCCCAGGCCATTGTGGCCATTTGGGGATGGACGACCTGTGTGCCTGCCTCCTCTCTCTAACTCTGCCTTTCAAATAAATAAATAAATAAATAAATAACTCTTTTAAAAAAGGCTGATAGTGCCAAAGTCATTTTGGATTATTAATTTGAATTCAGTACATGCATGGGCTGTGGTGTGTGTGTGTGTGTGTGTGTGTGTGTGAGAGAGAGAGAGAGAGAGAGAGAAGAGCAAGAGTATATATGGGTGTGTATGTGTTCTCTGTGCTTGTAAGAGCAACACTTGTTCCCATTTACTCTGCTGACCTCTGACCTGACTGGGAGGTGGCAGGGAGGAGGTTGACGGTTGACTGGAATAAACTTGTCCGGTCTGGAATTCAGGTAAAGAATTGCTGCCTTTTGGAATATGTGGGCGGTTTGGCTCCAGGAGGTCTGTGCAGGGCAGGGAGTACCTCTGCCCAGGAAATACTGGGCTGAGATTTTGTTTTTTTAGATTTATTTGTTTATTTCAAAGACAGGGGGAAAGACAGAAATCTTCCATGCACTGGTTCGTTTCCCAAGTGGCCACAACTGCCAGGGCTGGGCCAGGCCAGGCCAAAGCCAGGAGTTTTCCAGATCTCTCCATGAGTGGCAGGGGCCCAAACACTTGGGCCATTTTCTGCTTTCCCAGAGCATTAGTAGGGAGCAGGATTGGAAGTGAAGCAGCTGGCCCTTAAACTGGCGCCCATATGAGATGCCCACATTGCACTGCAGATGGTGGCTTTACCTGCTGTGCCACAATACCGGTCCTTGTGCTAAGGATATATGTATTTTATAATATTTATATTTATATATATTATGTATATTTATTTAAAAATATATATATATTTTTGACAGAGTTAGACAGTGAGAGAGAGAGAGAGAGACAGAGAGAAAGGTCTTCCTTTTTCTGTTGGTTCACTCCTAAGTGGCTGCTACGGCAGGCGCGCTGCGCCAATCCGAAGCCAAGAGCCAGGTGATTCCTCCTGGTTTCCCATGCGGGTGCAGGGCCAAGGACCTGGGCCATCTTCCACTGCACTCCCGGGCCACAGCAGAGGGCTGGACTGGAAGAGGAGCAACCGGTACAGGACCGTGCCCCAACCGGGACTAGAACCTGGGGTGCTGGCGCCGCAGGCAGAGTATTAGCCTAATGAGCTGTGGCGCTGGCAAAATATATATATTTTAATTATTTATTTGAGAGGCAGAGTTACAGATGGAGGGAGAGACAGAGAGAAAGGTCTTCCATCTGCTGGTTCACTCCCCAGGTGGCTGCAATGGCCAGAACTGGATCAGGCTGAAGCCAGGGGGTGCAGGGGCCCAAGGACTTGGGCCGTCTTCCACTGCTTTCCCAGGCCACAGCAGAGAGCTGGATCAGAAGAGGAGCAGCTGGGACTCGAACCAGCGCCCACGTGGGATTCTGGCGCTGCAGGCGGAGGCTCATGCACTTGGCCACATGCCGGCCCCTGGGCTGAGATTTTGAGTCTGTGGTTTAGTACCTACTGTTGAGTGCTGGGGGCAGAAACGAGGACCAGAGCAGGCAGTAACTGTGCAGTGTGGCTGATAGCGAAGGGCTGAGAGAGAAATGAAGGTGAGCGTGTGGGTAAGGGAGGCCTCGCTCATGAGTGACAGGTGAGGAGGACAGCTAGCTCAGGAAGGAAGAGCGTTCCTGACGTGTGGCCTGCGGCTGCTGTGTGCTAGAGGCACGGTGAGAACCAGGGAGAGTGGGCAGGAAGGGCAGAGACGCCAGGCCGCCCCGAGGAGACCTGGGGCTGTTGCCAGGCCTTCAGGGGCTGTGTGCAGTGTGGCCAGCAACGTGCCCTGGGACGCCAAACTTCCTGCGTCGATGTCCTTGCCCTGCCTCTGGGAGCTGCGCGGGCCTGGATGAGTCAGTCACAGTCTTGGTGTCCTTTCCAGGACAAGGGAGAGAGTGACTGTACCAGCCTCGTCAGGCTGCTGTGACGGATGGACTGCCAGGGGCTGGGAGGGGTGGGAGCTGGCTTCATGTGTGAGGTGCGGAAGAAGAGGTACTGTTTCAGTCCAATCAGAGGGGGAAGGAGGCACTGGGATTGGAGCCGTGCAGCGCTCTAGTCTCACTGAGGGCCCGAGAGCTCTCCCAGCTGCCCTGTTGGGACAGAGCAAGGGCAGAGACAGACCCACCTGGAGCTGCTGCACTAAGCCTGGCAAAAGATGGTGACGTGGACAAGAGTCGTAGCTGAGCAGATGAGGTGGTAAGAAGTGACCTGGGTTTAAAACGTTTATTTAGGGCCTGATATTGCAGTGTAGCTGGTAAAGCTGCCACCTGCAGTGCCAGCATCCCATATTGACACTGGTTCCAGTCCTGGTTGCTCCACATCTGATCCAGCTTGGGAAAAGCAGGCAGTGCTTGGGCCCCTGTCACCCCTGTGGGAAACCTGGAAGAAGCTCCTGGCTTCGTCCTGGCCCAGCCCCGGGCTGTTGCGACCATCTGGGCAGTGAACCGGTGGATGGATGATCTCTCTCTGTCTCTCCCTCTCTCTGTGTACTCTTTCAAATCGATAAACAAATCTTCTAAAAAAAACACCCCAAATGTCTGTTTATTTGAAAGCCAGAGCAACAGAGGTCTCCCACCGCTGGTTTACAATAAAGAAATAAAGCGGCTCAACAGGCTAATCCTCCGCCCTGCGGCGCTGGCACACCGGGTTCTAGTCCTGGTCCGGGCGCCGGTTCTGTCCCGGTTGCCCCTCTTCCAGGCCAGCTCTCTGCTGTGGCCAGGGGTGCAGTGGAGGATGGCCCAAGTGCTTGGGCCCTGCACCCCATGGGAGACCAGGAGAAGCACCTGGCTCCTGCCATCGGATCAGTGCGGTGCGCTGGCCGCAGCACGCTGGCTGTGGCAGCCATTGGAGGGTGAACCAACGGCAAAAGGAAGACCTTTCTCTCTGTCTCTCTCTCTCACTGTCCACTCTGCCTGTCAAATAAATAAATAAATAAATAAAAATCTGTAACATATACAAAGTAAAACAACATTTACGATGTATTTATTTGAAAGGCAGAGTAACTGGAGGGGGGAGAGAGGGAGAGCATGCGCGTGCGAGCTTACATCCGCTGGCTCACTTCCCTGATGCCTACAACAGCTGGGGCTGGTCCAGGCTGAAGATAGGAGCCTAGAACTGAATCGCTGTCTCCCACATAGGTGGCCGGGGCCCAGGTGCTTGGCCATCTCCTGCCTTCCCAAAGGCATTAGGGAGCCGGATGGAAAGCAGAGTAGCCAAAACCAGAGCCTGCCTCCCCTATGGGATGTGGGTGTCCCAGGAGCACACTGCAGCTGCCCCGGCCAGTTCTCCAGAGGCCGCGAGTACTGACTTGGCGGGTTTTGTGCTGTTGCTCTTAGGGAAATGCAGCGTTGGGTTCCTGTGAGCCTCTGCTCGTGTGTGTGTGTGTGTGTGCGCGATTTATATTTTTAAACATTATTTGAAAGGCAGAGTTACAGAGAGATCTTCCGTCTTCTGGTTCATTGTCCAGATGGCCACAACAGCCAGAGCTGGGCTGGGCCAAAGCCAAGAGCCACACTCCGGTGGTCTCCCCGTGGGTGGCAGGGGGCAAGCACTTCTGCTTTCCCAGGTGCATTAACATGGGGCTGGATTGGAAGTGGAGCAGCCAGGACTCCAGTTGGCCGTGCCCACAGGGGATGCCAGTGTCCCAGGTGGTACTCAACCCACAGTACCAGAGCACTGGCCCCACTTCGTCATGTTTTCATCAGCCGATGAATCTGTAACCTTATTTTGTGTGTAGTGTAATGACAGCTGATGTAACAGCTGGATTCATTGACTTGAACTCGGGGCCAAAAGCACATGGCTGAGTGAAGCTCGGCTGACCCCTCACAGCCTTTCTGCCCCTGAGAACCAGGGCGGCTCCTCACTCTGCTGGGGACCAGCGGTGCGCACACAGGTGCACAGAGCCTGGCACTGGACACAGTGAGGGCTGGGCCTCAGCGGAGAAAGTACATCAGTGCTACAAGTGAGTGGAGGTTCTGAGTAAGATCAGCTGACAAATATGGGCCCAACAACATGTAAGTCTGTGTAAACGTGTATGGACTGAGATGTTTATGAGCCAACGTTTGATGCACTCTGGTACTCTGGTTTCTTATCTGTTTTTAAGAAGCTGTCACAGCCTATTATGGGCTACATCTGGGAGTTTGAAAACCATGGTTGAGGGGGTAAAACTGTGAGACTGGGTGGGATTGCTTCTAGGGGATGGAGCCATTGCTCTTTGCGGGTGAAAAACCCAAGTGTGGGTGGAGGCACTGCCCCTGCCGCTGCTCATGACCCCTGCCTCCTTCCAGGTGACCGTCTTGGTGCTACAGGGCCGGCTGGACGAGGCCCGGCAGGTGCTGTCCAAGGAAGCGGATGCCAACCCCCCCTCTGCAGGCATGTGCCGCGTCTTAGGGGACCTCATGAGGACGATGCCCATTCTCAGCGTACGTGGGAGCAGCCGTGCGGCTGGGTCACGGGAGGTGGGTCCTCTGTGAAGCACAGGGTTGGGGTGGGATGACATCTCACTCCAGTCTCTCCACAGCCTGGCAACACGCAGACGCTGACGGAGCTGGAGCTGAAGTGGCAGCACTGGCATGAGGAGTGCGGGCGGCACCTCCAGGACGGCACGTTTGCCTCCAGCCCTCCCCTGGAGTCACTGTGCAAGGTCTGAAAGCAGCGGTCCTGGTCAGCCCGCACGGGCTTCCCGGGGGCAGGGGCCGGGGGGGCAGTGCAGCCGAAGCGGGAGCGTCGCCCTCCTCGGAGAGACGCCATCGCCGGCAGGGCGGGGTGAGGCCTCCAGGCTACAGTTGAAAGGTGGTGCCGCAGACGACTGGGGCCGGAGCAGCTGGCCCTGCCGCGAGTCCAGGAAGGTGGCGTCTGTCCCTGCAGGTCATGCTGGGGGACGAGGCCGCCCTGCTGGAGCACAGGGACCTGCTGAGTAACTGGTACCACTTCCTGGTGACGCGGCTGCTGTACTCGAATCCCACGGTGAAACCCATGGACCTGCACTTCTACGCCCAGGTGAGTGAGCTCTGAGGGCGGAGCGAGGGGCCGGAGTCCTGCTGGGTCATTCTCAGCGTGGCCTGGTTAGACTGAACCCCCCTGGGGCCAGGAAGCCCCTGTGCTTCCACACTGTTTGACCTCCTCACCCTTCTCCAGGGCTCTCTAGACAGCAGCCCTGCCTGTCCTGAGTCTGCTTCCATCCCAGGGACGGAGGAGTCAGTGCCCCTCCCCCCTCCCCCTCCCCCCTCCCTCCCTCCCTTTTTTGTGAAGTGATGAGGTTTTATTGGGGATAGGACATCCTCAGAATGGAAGGGACAGAGCGCTCAGTCGCTCGGACTGGGGGAGAGCGAGGTTACATGGTTGACCAGGGAGAACACACCAGGGCTGGCCAGCGGGCGGCTCCGCAGAGAGCTGAGAGCACCTCATTGCCTTCTCACAGTCCAGCCTGGACCTGTTTCTGGGAGGTGAGAGCAGCCCAGAACCCCTGGACAACATCCTGATGGCCGCCTTTGAGTTTGACATCCACCAGGTGATCAAGGAGTGCAGGTGAGCCCCTGCCCGTCGCCACTTCAGCTGCCTCTGTTTAAAAAAATGGTTGGTTGATTTATTTGAAAAGCAGTTAGAGATCTTCCATCGGTTGGTTCCCTCAGTGGTTGGAATGGCTGGGGCT
This sequence comes from Lepus europaeus, assembly GCF_033115175.1. Lineage (NCBI taxonomy): Eukaryota > Metazoa > Chordata > Mammalia > Lagomorpha > Leporidae > Lepus > Lepus europaeus. The sequence continues at coordinate 5,395,655 of NC_084844.1, read as the reverse complement.
GGGCCAGGCTGAAGCCAGGAGCTTCTTCCCGGCCCCACACGGTGCAGAGGTCCAAGCGTCCTCAGTGCTTTCTGAGACCGTAGCAGGGAGCCGGATCAGCAGTGGAGCAGCCGGGACTCAGACTGGCGCCCATAGGGGATGGCCGTGCTGCAGGCAGTGGCCGGCCCAACTGGGTGCTTTATAAAGAGCAGACATGTATTTTCTCACCGCTCTGGTAGCCAGGAAGTCCGAGATTTGTGTTTTGTGTCCAGGTGTGGGGTTTGTGAGGGCTTCCAAGGTAACACCTTGAGTTCTATGTCCCGACATAGAAGGCGAAGGGGCGAGAGGGGCCGAGCTTCCTCCCGCAAGCCCCTTTGTCGGGAGCCTCATCCCCTTCACAGGGGTGCCCTCATCACCCGCCCCGCTCAAGGCTCCACCTCTGAGCACCATCATGTGGGCACCGCCTGACCTGGAGGGAACACATTCAAACCGCAGCACCTGCTCCCCTGCCTCCCCGGATGCAGGGGGCAGCAGCTGCTCTCTGGATGAGCTTGGGGGCTTTGCTGAGGCAGAAGGCTGTTGTGTTTATAACCACCTCCTTTTCAGGAGCCCTTATTAAAAATAACACTGCATGAAATGATTTTGATGTTTAGAATCCAGAAAAAGCCAGCGAGCCTATTCCTTGGTACCTGGTGGACACAACCACCTTTGGGTCGTATCCCACAGTGTCATGGTGAGTCCAGGGCGGCCAGACTGCTGGTCTTGTGCTGGCATTTGCAGGATTCCCAGCCCGCTCCCTGCCCCATCATCGCACTGACACTCGAGTGTCGGAAAGGGAATGTCAGACACACAACAAAGGTCGGACCTTCCTGGACTGTCCACACGTACGAAGTCAAAAACACGTGCTGTGGGGCCAGCTGTGGCGCGGTTCCTGTCTCGGAACAGGCTGGCAGGCAGCATCTGCTCAGGAAGGGGCAGACTCCGAGCCCGGCAGCCAGCGTCTCTCGGATGCTGGGGCCGAGGGCTGCGAGCGCAACTCTTCGCCTGGGGGTAATGCCTGATGCGGTGTCCCGTGGGGTTCGGAGGCCTCTGCTCCTGGGTCAGCACGGGGCTTTCCCCTTTCCCAGTTCCCGTGCCCGGGAGACTTGCTCTGCTCACATCTGCTGTGTGTCTGAAACCCAGATACGCCTAGAGGAGCTGGTGGAACTTGCTCACGGCTGTAGCGGACGAGAGGTCCGGGAAGCTTTCACTGAGAGTTACGGCGGGGATGCCCCTGAAGTGGAATGACAACGTGTGTCCTTTTGTTGTTCTCGTATCTCCTGCACACAAGTGCTCCCATTCCTGCCATTAGCCATGTAGGCCTAGGAAATATTGACAGAAAACTGCTCTGGCTTTGCTTTCCCCAAATTTACCATTATTTTCCTGAAGCCCTGGTTTCCTTTTTGCCAGAACAAGAGCTGGTAGCTGTAGGGAAACACCATTGCCCAAAACTGCTTAAAATCTGGTGGAGGTCAGGGAGCTTGACACTTCAGCAGGGTCATCGGCCGTGCCCAGCTTTCTCTCTGCCAGCGCCTTTCAGCACAGTGCCCGTTTCTAGGGCAACCGTTGAAAGAATTATGTGTTTGCTTATTTATTTGTGATTCGTTCTCAAGATGGCTACAGTGACCTGGGCTGGGCAGGCCGAAGCCAGGAGCTTTATCTGTTCTCCCCGTGGGTGCAGGGGCCCAGCACTTGGGCCATCTTCTGCTTCCCCAGACCTTTGGCTTGGAGCTGGATGGGAAGCGGAGCAGCCAGGGCACAAGCTGGCGCCCACGTGCTGCTGCAGGCGTCACAGGTGGCAGCTGACTGCCGTCCCACAACACCAGCGCTAAACCTTCCTTGTTTTTGAACACAGACACTGCTCAGAACTCGCAGGACGTGTACGTAAGGATCCAAAGTCTAACTGTTGGGTCCAGAGTTGCTTGAGTCTGCACAGAGACCCTGGCAGCCGCACACTGTGCCCAGCCTCGATCCCTCGAGCAGTCCCCCACCGTTAGTGCTTGGTGGGAGTCTTCCTCCTGCTGGGTCACTCCCCAGATGGCCACAACGGCCTAGCCGAGGAACCCACAACTCGGGTCACCCACGTAGGTGCCAGGGCCCAGGCACCTGAGCCGTCAGGGCTGCCCGTCAGAACGTGGTAGCTGGAAGCCGGCTGGGAAGCAGAGAAGCCAGCACTTATACAAGCACTCCAGTGTGGGGGGTGCATCGCAGGGGCGGCTTGGCCTGCCCCTCAGACCTCAGAGGGGACTGTGGGTGCTGTGACGCGGTGCCACCATCAAGCTGACAGCATAGTGAGCACCTCAGTTGCCTCTGTTGTGTGTGTGTGGTGAGAACACTCCGGGCGGGTTTCGCGTGTACAGTCCATTACAAGCTGTGGGCCGTGGCCAGCATCTCCTCCCTGCCACCCGCCAGCCCCCACCAGCCCCCGCCCCACTCTGTGTGGTTTAGAGTTTACACATGAATGTGACCACAGCGTCCTTCAGCGCCTGGCACATTTCACTTAGTATAAGGTCCTTCCGGTCCATGCAGACCATCACACGTGGCTAAGTGTCCACCGTGTACCCACACACACCTCACCTCATCCCTGTCAGTACAGCCGTGTCCACTGTGAAGGAATTTTCCCCTTTGCACACATCCCGAGGGGATTGCTGGGGGATATGTGGTAGTCTGAGGGTTGCTGGGGGATATGTGGTAGTCTGAGGGACTGCTGGGGATATGTGGTAGTCTGAGGGTTGCTGGGGATATGTGGTAGTCTGAGGGACTGCTGGGGGATATGTGGTAGTCTGAGGGTTGCTGGGGATATGTGGTAGTCTGAGGGACTGCTGGGGGATATGTGGTAGTCTGAGGACTGCTGGGGGATATGTGGTAGTCTGAGGGTCGCTGGGGGATATGTGGTAGTCTGAGGGTTGCTGGGGATATGTGGTAGTCTGAGGGACTGCTGGGGATATGTGGTAGTCTGAGGGTTGCTGGGGGATATGCGGTAGTCTGAGGGTTGCTGGGGGATATGCGGTAGTCTGAGGGTTGCTGGGGGATATGCGGTAGTCTGAGGGTTGCTGGGGATATGTGGTAGTCTGAGGGTTGCTGGGGATATGTGGTAGTCTGAGGGACTGCTGGGGATATGTGGTAGTCTGAGGGTTGCTGGGGGATATGTGGTAGTCTGAGGGTTGCAGGGGGATATGTGGTAGTCTGAGGGTCGCTGGGGATATGTGGTAGTCTGAGGGTCGCTGGGGGATATGTGGTAGTCTGAGGGTTGCTGGGGGATATGTGGTAGTCTGAGGGTTGCTGGGGATATGTGGTAGTCTGAGGGTTGCTGGGGGATATGTGGTAGTCTGAGGGTTGCTGGGGATATGTGCTAGTCTGAGGGTTGCTGGGGATATGTGGTAGTCTGAGGGTTGCTGGGCCTGTGTGGGTCTGACTATACTGTAAGGTGCCTCAGGCCTGTTTGCTGTGAGGCCTCGCCAGCGTGCACTGCCTGCAGCACACAAGGTTCCCGGCTCCACGCCCTCAGCAGCACCTGCTCTCGTGACTGCGGCAGTGGCCGTGCTGACAGGTGGAGGGGATAGCCCACCTCTTTCGAAGCAGGGACGTGGGGTTCCTGCCCATGCCTCGCTCCTATGGGACGTGGCTTCTCCTGACTTTCCCTCTTGCCTGGTCTCAATCTGCAGCATCGCCCTGAGCAACTGGTGGTTTGTGGCCCACCTGACAGACCTGCTGGACCACTGCCGACTGCTGCAGTCACACAACCTCTAGTGAGTGCGTGGGTGGTGGCGTGACCAGCAGGGAAGCCGGGCTGAGGAGGGGCCCTGCACGGAGCAGGCCCGGAGTCTTGTCTGTCCCGGTTCGTTGCAGTTTCGGTTCCAACATGAGGGAGTTCCTCCTGCTGGAATACGCCTCTGGACTGTTTGCCCATCACAGGTAGGAGGCCCCGGTCTGGGTGGGGCTCGGGGGTCGAGGAGGAGCCGGGCCTGCCAGCCCCAGGTCTGTCCTCGGGACCTTGCAGCCTGTGGCAGCTGGGCGTGGATTACCTGGACTGCTGCCCCGAGCTGGGCCGCGCTTCCTTGGAGCTGCACATCGAGCGCATCCCTCTCAGCACCGAGCAGAAGGCCCTGAAGGTGCTACGGGTCTGCGAGCAGCGGCAGATGACCGAGCAAGGTGAGCCCGACACAGGCCCGAGGCGGGCTGTGGCCACTGGAGCCTGGCTCGGAGGGAAGTGGTGCAGCTGGAGAATGCATGTGCACAGGGGCCCTCCCCTCGCCCCAGAATGTGGTGCCCTGAGCCCTGTGACCCTCTGACGGCGTGTGTTCCAGACCCAAGGCAAGCTAGGATTTTAAGCATCTGGTGGGGCTGATAGGAGGTGTGTGTGTAGGGGCAGGAACACATCTGAAGCCACACCCCCTCAGCCACTCTGCTGGGGTCTGTCTACCCTGCTCACGGAGCCAAGACACCACTTTGCAAACCCTCAAGTTTCTGGTTCTGATGACCCAGCTGCATTTGGTGCCCAAGGAGAGCCTTTGGGTTCTAGTGAGGCTTTGGGAAGGCCACTCTGTCCCCACAGGGCTCAGGAATGAGATGACAGTGTTCACCTTTTCTCTCTCTCCCCCTGCAAAGTTCGCAGCATTTGTAAGATCTTAGCCATGAAAGCTGTTCGAAACAATCGTCTGGGCTCCGCCCTCTCTTGGAGCATCCGTGCCAAAGATGCTGCCTTTGCCACGCTTGTATCAGACAGGTGGGTTCAGCAGGTGCTCGCATCCCGGGGTGGGCTGGAGGTTGGGAGGGGGTGGGGGTGGGGCCAGTGCTCTGATCTCCCCTGGGCTGGGCTCTGCAGGTTCCTCAGGGATTACTGTGATCGGGGCTGCTTTTCGGATTTGGACCTCATTGACAATCTGGGGCCAGCCATGATGCTCAGTGATCGCCTGACATTCCTGGGTAAGTTGCTCCGAGTTTGGGTCTGCACCTTGGGCGTAAGTGGACAGCCGGGGAGATTAGCGGTGGTGCTGGACTCTCCACATGTTTCCTTCCTGTTAAGCCTAAACTCCAAACCACACGGAGTCCTGCATACCAGACTCCTCCAAAAACAGTAAGAGGAATAAGGAGCCCCCATAACATGTGTTACGCACGCTCAGTCCTGGGCGATTCGCCTCCCTTTCTCTGTCAGGCTGCAGTGTGGAGCCCTTGTCGATGGCAACACCTTCACGAAACCTAGGCTGTGCCTGGCGTTTTCTCACGATCCAGATGTGGTGTCCGGGGCAGGAATCCCACCAAAGTGCCGGCCCCTCGCTGGTGGTGTTGCTTTTAGTGGTTACCAGTGTTGGACAAAGCATCTTCTCCCCTTGTACCCAACCACTTGTGGAGCAGAGCTTGGGACGATTCTCACGTCGGCTCCTCATGGCCGCCACACTGGCTTCCAGTCCGCTGGAGGTTCCCTGGCTGCTGTGTGTGTTGTACCCCCAGCGCGGACCTATGGCGTCTGTTAGCCGGTGACGTCCTTGGCTCTGTGTCCCTGCCAAGCCCGGCCGTGCCCTCTCGGTCTGCACCATGTTGATGCATGATAGGCTGCGCTGTGAAAATCTCCCTGCTTGTGGAGTGGCTCATGGGGGGGGGGGGGGGGCTTCTCTCTCCTTGGTTAGGGCCAGACTCACCTGGGGGCTGGGGGGGCACACACTGGGAGCCCTAGTGGAGTTTCCCGCCTCCCCAGGGAAGTACCGGGAGTTCCACCGCCTCTACGGGGAGAAGCGCTTCGTGGAGGCCGCCTCCCTCCTGCTGTCCCTGATGACGTCTCAGATCGCGCCCCGCTCCTTCTGGATGACGCTGCTAACAGACGCCCTGCCCCTTCTGGAACAGAAACAGGTACAGGTGGCGCCTGGAGACTGCTCTGCCTCCTGAGCCCCTCGTCTGGCCATGGTGGACGTGCCCGAGTGGCCACGAGCACCCACTGTGGAGTCCACTGTTCCCTTTGAAATGTAGCAGCTGTCAGCCAGGGCTGGAGTTGAGACTAGGAAGCTGCTCCGTCCTCGAAGCACCAGGGCCGTGGAGGACCCAGCGTGGCTGCAGAAGCTCCCTGGGGAGCAGCCGAGTGACGCAGCCTCTGCCCCCAGGTGATTTTCTCAGCAGAACAGACCTACGAGCTGATGCGGTGTCTGGAGGACTTGACCTCGGGGAGGCCAGCGCGCACGGAGCCTGATGCCCAGCGGCTGGAGGTAATGGCCGCTTCCCTCCCCCCCTCCCTGTGCCAATGTGGGGTGACTCTAGGGGTCTCATCGGAATGTTTGCCCCCCATTTGTTGGACAGTTAGACAAAGAAAGGTCTTCCTTCCATTGGTTCACCCCCCAAAATGGCTGCTATGGCTGGTGCGCTACGCCAATCCGAAGCCAGGTGCCAATCCGAAGCCAGGTGCTTCTCCTGGTCTCCCATGGGGTGCAGGGCCCAAGCACTTGGGCCATCCTCCACTGCCCTCCCAGACCACAGCAGAGAGCTGGCCTGGAAGAGGGGCAACCGGGACTAGAACCCGGGGTTCTGGCGCCGCAGGCGGAGGATTAGCCAAGTGAACCGCAGCACCGGCCCAGGATGTTTGCCCCTTCCTGGTTGTCCCCTGCATATTGCGCTTACATTGAGAACTTGCCCGAAGCTGCTCTCCCTCCCTTTGGGAGGCTGTGAGCAGCACTTCCTGCTGTGCCTCTGTAGGACGATGATGTGGAGACCACCAAGGTGGAGATGCTGAGACTCGCTCTGGCACGAAACCTGGCTCGGGCCATTGTGAGAGAAGGCTCCCTGGGAGGTTCCTGAGGCCATGTACAGACTGCTAAAGGAATAAATGTTTTCTTTTGCAAATACAAGGCAAGTTCTTGCCGAGGCGGGCCAGGGAGCTTTTAGTCTAGGTTTCCTCTGAACCTGTGGAGAAGTGAGGAAAACGCTAGTTCTGTCTCTTCCATGTGGAACTCCATTGTCTCCCCGGGGAAGACACCCCAAGTTTCCCCTAAAACAGCGTCAAGGAACCTCTGCCTTTGGAGCAGAAACTGATGACGTCAGTGTAGTCTGTGCGTCTGTATTAGGGACTCACACATGGCGGCTCACCCCGCCCCTGCTCCGCCTTGCTGGTGCCGGATCAGGATTCCAGGGAGGGTGGGGATGGTTTTATTCAACATGCAGCAGAGCGGATCTGTCCAGTACATGAAGCAGCGATTCACTAGTGGGGTAACACTCGTAAATAATTTAATGTCCACTTCCACGTGGACCCCAGGTGCTCCCAGGGCTGCAGCGTCTCCAGGAAGTGCTTGGGAGTGGAATGATTCCCTCGGAGCTGTCTTCAGGCAGCAGTGACACCTGCTTGCTGAAGCCGGCGAGGGCGTGGCAGGGGTCAGCGAGTGGGGCTCCTTGCCCAGGAGAGCCTTTCCCAAGCCACTTGCTTTTCCAGCTGCCACAGCAGCTGGGGGTTCTGTGTCCTCTCACCTGGCCAGACGGCACCGAGGTGGCGCGGCTGGACTGCAGTGAGCACGACTGACCCTGCCCTCATGAGCCAGAGCGTGGTCAGTCTCGGGGGCCATACGAGAGGCGTAGGTCTAGTGCAATGCAACCTGAGGCCTCCTGTGTCCGACCCTGGGCGCCACAGCGCGTGCCACTGGTGGGAGGAGGGGAGGCCAGAGCAGATGCGGGGTGGGAACCGTTCTCCCCTGAGAGGCTTAACGGGGAGGGGAGCAGCTTAGTTCATGCCAAGCAAGAGGTAGTGAGTAGGAGGGCCCCTGCCGCGCAGGAGGCACGCTTCCCACACAATCCACGTTCCTGATTCTGGGGGAGGGGCGACGCCTCTAGGCTGTCCCAACACCATGTTCTCCACTACGCTGGGCTCTGGGTTCTGCTGTGATGTCCATAGGACACAGCTGGCCGCCACCACCAGGGACACGATGCACGGCGTGCCACCTGGTGGCTGTCCCTGGATGCTGCAGCCCACAGGAGACCGGCCTGGAAATCACACAGCTCCCCCCCTCCCAGGAGGGGGCAGCGGGAACCTGCCTGCAAGGGAAGCGCCTTCACAGTCTGACCTTCCCTGGGACGGCGGGGAGGGCAGTGAAGAGGGGGAAACCTGCTCCAAACCCAGGACAGCCGTGCCCCGCCCTGACGTGTATGGCCACTTCGAGTCGCACAGGTAGATGAAACAGGTCCTTTTAGGAGGCCCAAGAGGACAGATCTGCAGCAGCTTGGCTGGGCCCCTGGTCATGGCTACAAGCTCTGTCACCAAGGTGAGCAGAGCCCAGACCAGGCCCTCCCCGTCCTGGCTTCCAAGTGGAGAAGCAGCGTCCTCTGTGGTCATAGGTTGCCCCACTGCTCCACAGGAGGGAACTGGTCGACCTCGCCCACCTCCGTGCTCAGCTGTTCCCCGAGGGTGAACATCAGCCTGTAGCGAAGCCGCACCTTCTCCTGGGACAGAGGGCACAGGTGAGCTCTCTTCCAGGTGAAGGCCTCTTCCACAGTCCTGGTCCATGGAAGCCCACCCACACAGCGTCCCCTGCTCACCTTGAGAGGGTTGGCCAGCAGCATGACCTGGGTGATGGCTGCAGGGGGGTGGATGGGGCTGAAGGGGGAGAGCTCTGTTCCAGAGGGCGGCTGCAGCTTCACTTTCATCGACTGGGGAGTGAGAGAAAGGCTGGCTGAGGGGAGCTGGCAGGTGCCCGCTGGAACCGGTCGCTCAGTGGACACACTCCCACCTGCTGGCCAGAGGGCCTCACTGCAGTGGGGTCAGGGTAGAGCGGGGGTACCTTGGGCACTGCAGCCTGCAGGACGATGCTCTTGACGGGCAGGGGAGCTGTGTTCAGCATGGACACCACCACCACCAGCACGTCAGGCCGTCCGGGGGGGCATTCCTTGGCAAAGTGGAAGAGGATGTGGAAGCCATTTTTATCATAGGCTGTCACAGGAAGGGCACTGCCTGCAAGAGGGCACGCGGGTGTGAAAGAAGACAGCTGGAGGAGCCGGCAGGGAGGGAGGGGGCCACACCGGCCCCCGCAGACGCCTATACACCCCCCACTCCCTTCCCAGCTCGAGCCCCCAACACCTACTAGGCTTGATGGATTCCAGGGGCACATGGACGCTGGCCAGGGAGAGCTCGGGCACTTTCACAGGGCTGCCTGGCCCCGTGGACAGAGGCAGGAGCGGCCTGGCTGGAGAGCTGGCGGGGATCAGAGCGGGGGCCGCAGCCTTGGAGGGAAAGCAGGAACTGGGTTTCACCAGGCCCGAGGTCCTGGGAGACAAAGGACAGGAGGTGAGAGCAGCCCGGAGCTGGGCCAGTTCTCGGCCTCACCACACGGGGCCTCGGTTCTGCCGTGACCAGACCCGACCTTTAGCACCCCCACCTCGTCTCCCACTCATTTTACACTTTGGCCTCTTCCAGCAGCTGATCGAGGGCATCCAGGTGGTGCAGGGCGCTGTCCCGGGCAGCTACGCCTTGGTACTCGGGGGCTGGGGGCGCAGCCTTTAGAGCCAAAGCTGGGTCCAGTCCAGTAGCGAATAAGGAGCTTGCGCCGGGGGTAGGAACGCTGGCTGGGACCACAGGAGCTGGGAAGGGAGAGCTGGCGGTGGGGACCGAGGGCTGCAGCAGCGGCCCCTCAGGGGAGCAGCAGGCGCCAGTGGCCGGCCTAGGGCTGAAGAAGTCCAGGTCGCACTGTTCACTCTGTGGGCAAGGGAAAAGGGCTGGAGGGCCAGTGGCAGGGGCCCAGCTCCCCTGCCCAGCCCTACCAGTCCTCCAGCGACAAGGCCAGAGAAGCCCCTAGGGCCACAGTGCTCCCCGTTAAGGAAGTGCTGGAGGGCTGAGGCCAGCACAGCTTCTGGCTGGTCGGGAAGAGGACGCCGGGCGAGGGGGTGCTCGAGCCCTCAGGGACGTCCCTGTGGCTTCCCTACCTGGAACAGGTGCCACTGGTTTCTCCCAGCTGACTCTCTGGGAGGCACGCTGGGGGCTGGGTCAGCGAGGCCTGAGGACAAAGGAAGTGCTGCCAGAGGCGGCCCCAGACCTCATCTGGCTAAGGAAGGGTCACGTGACTGGTGACCCCACCGGGGAAAGGCGTGGAGAGGTGTCCAGGCAGCCACCAGAAGGGACAGGATCCCTTTCAGTCATCACTGGAAGGTCAGGGGGTCCCCAGGAGAGGGAGCAGAGCATCATGGTCCATGGCCTGAGAAGACTGCCCTGGTGGCCTTCAGGGACACTGACCGTGACTGCACCTCCTCCCAGCAGAAGCCCCCGCCCCGCCTCCCACCCCCAAGCCCAGCAGGCAGCTCTGGCCTGTGCCTGGGACCCAAAGGGACCTACCCAGGCAGAGCAGCTCCTCATCCAGCAGCGAGAGGGCATTGCTGGTGCTGCTGGGCCCCGAGGGGGCCTCGGCTTGGCTGGAGGAGCGGCTTCGCAGGGGCGCCGAGGTCTGAGGAGGTGGAGGGAGGATGGGGATACCCGAGGAGGGCGGGGCAGGTGGCGGGGCTGCCGCTGGGGAGGAACTGTTTGGTGTCTCCAACTCAGCGAGGTCGATGAGCGTGCCTTGGTTGCTGGAGAGGCTGTTTCCTGAAGGAGGGCAGGAATGACAGGGGCAGAAGCTAGGGCTCCAACTGCTGGCCTGACCCAGGGCACACTAAGGGCAGGCAGGACATGCGCACTGTGTCTCCTGGGCTCAAGCTGGCGGAGAGCCCTCAGGCCCTGCAGGAGTGCACACGGACCCCTGCACCTACAGCTCTCGGCAGCCAGTCAGGTACCTTCGCTGTCAGGCAGGGTTGAGATGGCCACCTCCCCGTTGATGGCCTGTCCCTCCATAACTCTTTTGTAAGAGCTGATGACGCGGGAGAGGTTGTCACTGGCCTGCAGGATGTCGCCTAGAGTGGACGAGAGGGACTCCTCACTCCTGGCTGTGACGACAGGACTCCTAGTCCTGCCGTCTCTGCTTCCCACTCACCCAGGCTGTTGTCGTTGTCCTCTGTCTCGCTGGCCAGTTTGAACAACGTGCGCCTCTTGTTCTCACACCGATCAAACAGCTCCTGGAAGAGACCGAGACGTCCAGATCCCACAGACGTCATCGGACTCAGTGCTTGTGTCCAGAAAGCGAGGGGCGTCCCTAGGTGCCATGGTCAGTCAGTGCCAGCGCTGGGACCAAGGCACAGGCCCCATGCCAGCTTCTAGCACACCCTGTCTCCCAAGGCATCGGCACAGCCGCAAGGGCCTCCTGGCTGGCTTGTGCCACAGCATCGGGCCTGGGGAGGCCTCTGACGGACGGCCCAAGGCCGTCAGGACCGTTGGCCGGGGAGCGCAGAGGGTGAGCGGGGCCGTGTCGGGGCCGACCTTCATGAGCTCACGGTCGCCGTCCGAGGAGTCCTCGTGGCTGTAGTGCAGCAGCATCTCGTGCAGCAGCTTCACATTGTTGCTCACCTCCTCCAGGGCGTGCAGGCGCTCCGTGACCTTCCGCACCCGCGCCTCGTCCTGCGCACCCAGAGACCCGGAGAGCGCCTCAGCTGGGCCGCCTCCCTGCCCCCTGGCGGGCCGAGGCCTTACTACTGGCTGCTTCCTCTAGACGCGTGCTTCCTGGGACCACAGGCCTCAAGCCTAACGCAGTTAGCCGTCCCAGCCCCCCACGTGGCCCACGCCGCTTGCATGCCCGGGAGCTCGGTCCCTCCAGGTAAGGGCTGGCGGCAGGGAGAACAAGACAGGCCTAACGTCCCGGGGACCTCTGCTTCCCCCAGGGCCCAGGGCGCACTCACTTCCTTCACCATGGACTTGATGAGCTTGTTGGCCTCTTGCAGGTCATCTGGATTTTTGCTTTTCAGCAGCTTGGCTAAAAGCTGGAAGAGGGAGATTCCAAAGGCGAAGAAAGGTTAGCAGCCTCCCCCTCCGGAGGCCAGGGAAACCCCCACCCCAGCTCGTACTGTACCTTGGACTTCTCTTCATCATCAAAAACAGGGTTTTTGGGACGAGGTGGTGGCGAGGGGATCAGCGTCCTGTCCACTGGGACGGGTGGGTCGCACTGCACGATGCCTGAAAGGGGGTGCGGGGGGCAGAGTGCGCTCAGGCTTGGTCACCGGTCACCCCTCCTCAGGCCGGAGGGCCATGTCCGTGACAGCCTGCAGCGGGGAGCCGGGGACGCAGCTCGCTGCTCACATCACCCCGCCGACGTGCCAGCTGGCTCTGCCCCGAGGACAAATGCTGTTCCGTGCGGCAAGAGGAAGGGAGGCCCCCGGGGGGCCCAGCACCCCCTTCCGCAGCCGAGGCGAGGACACGTACCCTGCCTCTTCAGCATTTGGTAGGCATCCTTGATCTTGGCCTCCTCCGGCAAGGCCAGGGTCCAGCTATAAAGCAGCTCGATGACCTTTGTCTTCACTTTCTCAGACACCCTGTCCCCCAGGTACTAAGAGGCAAAAGGAAATGGGAGAACCTGGTAACCGCAGTTCGGAGGCCCAGAGAACCACCTGGTCTCCTCCCGGCAGTGACGTAGCTGCCCACAAGCCTACTCAAAGCCAGCAGGGCCGGGGTGCAGAGCCCCGTGCCCCGTATCGGAGGCCCGGCTGGAGTCCCAGCCACGGCGTCTCCGAGCCAGCTCCCTCCGAATGTGCTCAGCAGGCAGCAGAGGGCGGCACAGGTTCTCAGGTTCCTGCCAACCGCGCGGGGGCCCAGGTGGAGGGCCTGAGCCGGAGGGTGGAAGATGTCTCTCACTCTGCCTTTCAAGTAGGTGAAAATAAACAAACGTTAGAAAACCCCAGCAGGTGTCGCGGCACACGAGACAGGTGGCCTGCCAGGAGGGGCCGGACCCGGCCACTGTTTCTGTGCACGTCTTGGCTGACGTGTTCAGAACGTTTGCTTCAAGTGGGTGCCCTGAGCACACAACAGGAGGTGGTCCCCGCTACAGTGCCGGAGTCTGAGGTCCCTCGCTCTGCCAGCCCTCTCTGGGCCTGCACCCAGCCTCTGCGGTGTCACCTCTCACATTCAGGCTGGCAGCCCATCAGAGAAGGCTGCCGGGTCCTGTGGCCTGTTTGGTCAACCTGTTACCTCCAGGGCCTAGCTCTGCAAGGACAGGGCACAGAGAGTCTCAGCTCCATGGACAGGAAAGCGAGCAAGATGGGAGACAGGAGACCCACCTGGGTCCCGCTGCTGACTGACCTTTGGGGAGACGACTTTGATCAACTCATTCAGAAAACGGAACTTCCCCACTTCGTTATGGAATCTCCTCCCACAGTTCTTCATGCACGCCTCCAGCACCTGCAGCCACACACAGGGGCTCCGTGAGGGCTGGCTCTGGGCCGGGACCATACCTGGACAGCACCGAGCGGATGCTCCTGGGGAAGGAGCCCATCGGGAGTGGGGCGAGCTCTGCCTCACAGCCAGTGCAGCACAAGCAAGACTCGCTCACCCCCCGCAGCCCAGACAGCCAGAGCTGGGCACGCTGCAGCCCGGCCGCCACACTGCGCGGCGTCTCCCTCAAGGACTCTGCGTGCATCTTGCACACAAGGAAACAGGCCCAGGGTCAGGGCCCGCACAAGCGGACCGGCGTGACGTTGTTCCTCCTCCTGCCCTTCGTTTACTTCCCTAACTCCGTCCTGTGCCTTTAGCACCTACACAGCTTGTGGGGGGTGCACCTCCCAGAGGGCCCCCCCCCCGTCATGGCAGGGGGTTAACAGCACCCCTGCCTTCATGTGCCTGGGGCCAGCAGCACCCCGCCCTCTGACCAAGACAAACATCTGCAGCGCCGGCCAAATGTCCCGAGACAGAGGTCAGCGCCGGGAATCACTGCTCCGCGGCGGCCATGACAGAGGGTCCTGGGGGCATCTCAGCTCTGCTCTCGTCTTCCCAGGGCCCAGAGGAAGTGAGGGGAGCACCTGGACGCCTCTCAGCGCAGCTGCTCTGGCTTAGGGGAACCAGACAGAGGCCCCCAAGCAGCACGCACATCCCCGAGCTGAACCTCTGGTCCTCGGGCCCCGCCGCAGCAGGCCCCTGTACACACAGGCACGGCCTTTCACTGCTCTTCAGCGGGCCCGCTGGCCAGCGTCTCTGGGAGACCAAGCCACTGCCCTGGGCTCCGACCCTCAGCGGCACCCCTGCCCGTGGGCTCACGTGGCCCTGCGGCACACACGGTGGACTGGCCAACTAAACGTGTTCTAGATGTACGTGGTCTGTCCAAGGCCTTTCTGATGCTGGGCCCTGAGCACTACCAAGAGCCCATGGAGGCACGAGGAAGGGCCTGGGCAGGCGAAGACACATGGATCTCATCTCTGGAGAGCGGGACCTACCGTCAGGGCCTGGACCGCCTCCCATTCCTGCGGAGACTGGATCTTGTGGGCGAGCAGTCGGACGGCGATCTGTGGCCTGGGGGACAAGCAGACCCCACTGTCAGTGCCCGGGTGCTGGGGCCTCTTGGCAGCCAGTGGCCAGTCTTTCACTTCACCAGCCAGCTCTCACCCTTCAAGCTCTTTGTTGATCTGATCACAGAAGCCAATGATGTATTCCCAGTCCTCCTGGCGGTTGGAAGGATTGGTGGCTTTATCTTAGGACAGAACAAAGAGGTCAAGTGTTACAGAAGCAAGGAGGACGAAACGGAACGTTTTAGCCACAATTTCTAGGTACTACAAGTTTGCTTTCAGGGGCCGGCATTGTAGCGTAGTGGGTAAAGCCACCTCCTGTAACGCTGGCTTCGCATGTGGGTGCCGGTTTGTGTCCTAGCTGCTCTACTACCGATCCAGCTCCGTTAGTGGCCTGGGAAAGCAGTGGAAGATGGCCCGAGTGCTTTGGGCCCCTGATACCATGTGGGAGTTCCAGATGGAGCCCCTGGCTGTGGCCTGGCCCAGGCCTAGCTGTTGCGGCCATCTGGGGAGTGAGCCAGAGGACAGAAGAGCAATCTCTCTCTCTGTCTCTAACTCTCACTTTCAAATAAAATAAAATAAAATCCAAATTTCTTCTCTAACTCAAGTCAAACACAAACACTGCTTCCTGTCCAGTTTTGAGAAAGTTACAGCTGAAAATGAAAAATACTCAGCCACATGGAACTTACAGATCAGGATCAATGGGAAAACACAGATACAGTTGACTCAGGTTCACTCACAAGCCACCTAACGATGCTTTAGGCAATGACAGAAGGCACATACAACAGAGGTCCCGTAAGAGTCTACGGCCAGGGCCAGCGCTGTGGCGTAGTGGGTAAAGCCACTGCCTGCAGTGCTGGTATCCCATATGGGCACCAGTTCGAGTCCCGGCTGCTCCACTTCCGATGCAGCTCTCTGCTGTGGCCTGGGAGAGCAGTAGAAGATGGCCCAAGTGCTTGGGCCCCTGCACCCATGTGGGAGACCTGGAAGAAGCTCCTGGCTCTTCTGGCTTCAGATTGGCTCAGCTCTGGCCGTTGCAGCCATTTGGGGAGTGAACCAGCGGATGGAAGACCACTCACTCGTGCTCTCTCTCTCTCTGCCTCTCAAATAAATATTTAAAAATAAAATAGAGTCTACGGCCAAGGGATGCTGAAGCAGTCTTGGGCGTGAGTCCACTCCAGGATGTCAGCTGCCTGACCTCACGTTTCTCAGACACATCGCTGTTGTTTGTGCTATGACTGTATGTACACATAAAGACCTGTATGAAATATGTAAATTAAGTAGAGAACGGCAAGTACAAAAAACAGCTACGTGTTCCACAAGTAGGGACAGCCAGGAACCAAGGGCGGCCTAGGCCCAGTGCTGTGGTGCGAAGGGTTAAGCTGCTGCTTGTGACACCGGCATCCCATAATGAGTTCCTATATGAGCACTGGTTCTAGTCCCCGCTGCTCCACTTATTTGAAAGTCAGAGTTAGAGAGAGGAGGGAGAGAGATCTACCATCTGCTGGTTCATCCCCCAGATGGCTGCCAACAGCTAAGGCTGGGCCAGGCCAAAGCCAGGAGCCAGAAGCCTCCTCTGGGTCTCCCATGCGGGTAGCAGGGGCACAAACACTTGAGCCATCTTCCACTGCTTTTCCCAGACCATTAGCAGGGAACTGATGGGAGGTGGAGCAGCAGGACGCAAGCTGGCACCCATGGGGACGCTGGTATTGTAGGCGGCGGCTTTACCCACTGTGCCACAACACCTGCCCCAGCTGCTTCACTTCTGCTCCAGCTCCCTGAACACCTGGAAGCAGTGGAAGACGCCCCAGTGTTTGGGCCCAAATGGGATCCTGGCTCAGCCTTGGTGGCTGCAGGTACTTGGTGAGTGAACCAGCGGACGGAAGTTCTCTCTCAGATAAGTCAGTCTTCAAAAAACGGAAGTGTCGGGCAGCATTCTGGTAGCGCAGGTTAAGCTGCTGTCTTTGTTACTGGCATAACATGAGTGCAGGTTTGAGTCCTGGCTGCTCCACTTCCAGTCCAGTTCCCTGTTTATGCACCTGGGAAAGCAGTGAAGGAGTGAACCAGCAGATAGACCTCTCGCTCTGTCTCTACCTCTGTCTTCCAAATAACATTTTTGCTACAGTATTTCCTAGACAAACTGGAGTCAGGTTGGACATTAGGGGACTTTTTTCTGCCCAGGGCCAGCTGGATATTTATAACATCATTTGCGGGCCATACAAATCAATCAACTCAAAAATCAGCCTGCTATAGCTTTATTGAATTTTGAGTCCCACATGCGGCTACCTTGGTGGGGCCAGACCAAACCAGTCTGCAAGACTTATGATGGTCCATGGGCCAAAGGTTCCTCATCACCAGGATATATCAAAAATACAGAAACTTCACATACTCTTCAAAAAGATTTTTCAGGACCTAACTTTCCCTTGTGCATTAAATGCTTCTGAAGTTGCGCCACAGCTCATCACTGCAGGCTCAGCTATGGAGGCCCTTCAGACCATCCGGGGCTGTCAGTCTCACCCTGGGACTGCAAAACAGAACCCTGGCTTCCGTACCCAGCACCACGCTTTGTTCTGTCTGAGAGGCACAGAGACAGAGCTCCCACTGCTGGCTCACTCCCAGTGCCCGCAGTGGGTAGCTGGTCTACGGCTGGGTGAAGAGGGAACTCGGTCCAAGCCTCCCACGTGGGTGGCAGGAACCCGATCAGCTGAGCCATTACTACTGCCTCCTGGGGTCTGCAATGGCAGAAGCTGGAGTCAGGAGCCAGAGAGCAAACCCAGGCGCAGGAGTCTCACCCACTACGGGACACCGGCCCAGGGACACAGGAGTCTGAACTGGGAGGCTAAACGCCCATTCCAGCGGCCTCAAGTTCAAACGGCCTCCACAGTCAAGTGAGAAGCAAACACTGGAAAGGTATCAGAGGGTCACTGAAGGCTTAAAATCCAGGTGCTCGGGTTCGGTACCGCAGCGTAGCAGCTAAAGCCACTGCCCGTGGTGCTGGCATCCCATGTGGGTACCAGTGCGGGTCCCGGCTGCTCCACTTCTGATCCAGCTCTCTGCTGTGGCCTGGGAAAGCAGCAAAGGTTGGCCCAAGTCCTTGGGCCCCTGCACCCACGTGGGAGACCCAGAAGAAGCTCCTGACTCCTGGCTTCGGATTGGCCCAGCTCCGGCTGTTGCGGCCATCTGGGGAGTGAACCAGCGGGTGGAAGAGCTCTTCCTCTAACTCTGCCTTTCAAATGAATGAATAAATCTTTTTTTAAAAAAGAAAGAAGTCCAGGTGCTAACGCAGAGTTCTCTAATGCGTGGTTCGGGGCCTCCTCCGCTGCCCAGCACCTGTGCTTTCAGAGGGTGGCCCAGCTGAGGGCGCCGCGTGCCCATCTGGTTCGGGTCCCAGCCCGCCTCCTGCAGAGAGCACTCAGGCTGTTTGCTAAATGTCGTGCCTCAGCTTGGGAAGACAGGAAAGACCGCAGACACTCATCCTTTGAGACACCCATGCCGCCCCCAGACTCCCACACAGGCCAAGAGCAGATGACAGAGCCCCTGCTGACCAGGGGTATTCTTAGAAGTTCCTGAGTTCTGGTTTCTCACCACCACCGGTGTTTTCCTAACTTGAAAAAACGCGAGCTGGCCAGGGTCGTGGCTCAGTGGGTTAAGCCGCAGCTCGCAATGCGGCCATCACACTGAAGCAAAGGTTCGAGCCCTGGCCCCTATGCTTAGCTCCCTCTGAGGTGCCCGGGAAGGCAGCAGAAGATGGGCCCCCCTCCCTCGTGGGGACCCTGACAGAGCTCCTGACTCCTGGTTGCAGCCTGGCCCAGGCCCAGCACTTGCAGTGTTTGGGGAGTGACCCAGGGATGGAAAATCTCTCCCTGCCCCTCCCTTCTCTGGTGCTCTGTGGTCCAGATGAACCAAAAAGAAACCAGCTGACTGCCCAGACCTAACTGGGCCTGCAGTTCCTGTGCTGGGAACAGGGCTCCGAGGGGCCCGTGTGAGCCGCGACCCAGGCCAGGGCTGCTTCTGATGGGTTAGGGTCCTAGTTAGAGGAAGGTGTGTGTCCTCTTTTTTTTTTTTTTTGACAGGCAGAGTGGACAGTGAGAGAGAGAAAGACAGAGAAAAAGGTCTTCCTTTGCCGTTGGTTCACCCTCCAATGGCTGCCGCACCACACTGATCCGAAGCCGGGAGCCAGGTGCTTCTCCTGGTCTCCCATGGGGTGCAGGGCCCAAGCACTTGGGCCATCCTCCACTGCACTCCCTGGCCACAGCAGAGAGCTGGCCTGGAAGAGGAGCAACCGGGACAGAATCCGGTGCCCCGACCAGGGCTAGAACCCGGTGTGCCGGCGCTGCAGGCAGAGGATTAGCCTAGTGAGCCGCGCGCCGGCCGGTGTGTGTTCTCATCCTGAAGGAGAATTAGCAGCGCCATGAGCAGGAAGGGAGATTCATTCAGCCGAGAGAGGCCATTCGGAGAGGACCGCCCGGCAATCCGCCGGCAGCGCCGCGCGAGCTCCCGGCTCCCCTTCCCCAGAGCGCCGCCCTCTCCCGGCGGTGACCGCACCTCTCCGGCGTTAGCGCCTTCACAGCCGAGCCCCATCGTGAGACACTGACCGCGTTCCCGGGACGCCAGCCCGCTGCAGGCCACACAGGAGGGTCTGAGGAGCCAGGCACCTGGACCGCTCCCCAGGGAGCAGCGGGGACGCTCGCCGCCGCCCGCCACAGCACTTCTGCTTCCGGAGAACTCCCGCCTCCTCTCCTCTGTGGCTGCTCCCCTAGGATGTCCCCTCCTCTCACCGTGATCTGCTACTGCGAATCCCCGGAACGCCGCCCACACAGCAGAGCCTGCCTTAGCGCCCCTCCCGAGGTTCTCCTGCGGCTCCCCCACCCGCGGGACGGGAAGGGGCCTCTGGGGGCCGCTCCGGGCAGCTGGCTCTCTCCGCCCGGCCACAGGTGATGGAGCGCAGACCCCGCCTCCTCGGGGCTCCGCTCTGACTCCCGGCTCAGTCTCCGGTCTCGGGGAAAGCCTCCCTCGTTTCTGTGCTTCCAGATGTCCTGCTCTCATTTTCTGCTTAATTCCTTTCGAGCCTGGACTCTCGGGGACCCCAAAATGGCAGGCAGGGACAGGAACGGCACGGACGCCCCCGTCCTGACAGGCAGGTGACTCACAAAGCGAGCAGATGCCAAGGACGGGCTGCAAAGGGAGCCGAGGGCCTCCGCCCGTCCGCGCACAGACCAGGCCAGACCCCGCAGGGGCCGCGGCGAAGCACGAGCAGAGGCCCTGCGGGAGGCTGACAGTCAGTAAGTGCTAACGTGGTACAGAAGTGAGTCAAAGAACGAACTCTTCACTCCTTCCCGACTTCCCGTTTCTAGAAGGAGCCACTCCAAAAGCAGGCGTCTGGCCTAGCGGTTCGTTTTGACATAGCAGGTGAAGCCGCCACCTGCCACGCCGGCATCCCATATGGGCGCAGGTTCTTGTCCCCGGCTGCTCCGCTTCCCATGCAACTCTATGCTAATGGCCTGGGAAAAGCAGAAGATGGCCCAGGAGTTGGGGCCCCTGCACCCACGTGGGACACCTGGAACAAGCTCCTGGCTTCAGTTTGACCCAGCCCGGGCCATTGCAGTCACTTGGGGAGTGAACCAGTGGATGGAAGACCCATCTCTTCAATGATTAAAAAAAAAAAAAAAAGATGTCCAAGTCCCACACTGGAATGCTCGAGTCTGACACGGACTCTGGTCCCAGCTGCCCGCTAGTACACCCGGTGAACCTGCTTCCTCACCACCGTGGGAGGCCGGACTGAGCTCCTGACCCTGGCTTCAGCGAAGGGGAGAGCCAGAGAGACCTTCATCTACTGGTTGACTCCCCAAACGGCCACGACAGCCAGGCTGAAGCCAGGAGGGGCACAGGGGTCTCCCACACGGGTGGCAGGGCCCAAGCAGCGGGCTGGATTGGCAGCAGACCAGCAAGGGCTCAGGCACTCAGCTGCGGAGGCCGCACGGAGCACCCGCCCCGGCCTAACTTCTGAAAGCTCCCCTCGTCCCAGCCCCAGGCTGGAAAGGACCCCTTTTCTCCTGACGCACCCCCTCCAGTCCTGAAGCCCTCACCGTGCGCCCACTTGCGTCCCGAGCTCTACTCTAAGCCACCCCCCTAAAACACGCCCTCATGACGGGAGGGAGGGCCACCGTCCTGCAGCCGCGATCCCAGCACGGCGGGCCGCCGCCTCTGCTGCCGTGTCTGGTCCCCCCGCAGCACCAACCAGTGCTTCCTTGGTCAGTTTCCCCAGCCTCTGAGGTCGGCTTCAATGCTGCCTCCTCCCAGAATCCTCTCCCATCCCCTGGACCCCTTCCCTAAGGAAATGATCTCCACCCCCGTACTTCCGGCTCCTGCCTGTGCCTCCAGCCAAGGGAAGGCAGCTGACCCCTCCCGGAGCAGGTGCTTGTCACACTGACGGACAGGCCGAGGGCGGGCTGAGGTCATCAGAAGACGCCCACGGAGAAGCATCTGAGGCATTTAGCTCTGCAGGGGGAGAAGGGCTCCTGGGAAGGGCCGGGGGTGTCCGGCGTACGTGGGGGCCAGCACTGGGCCTGAGGAGCGTGAGTGCCCGTCTAGGAGCAGAATGCAGAACTGAACTCCCTGGCCCTGGGCCACGGGGAAGCTGCTGCAATAACCCGGGGAGCTGGGGGAGCGGGCCCCAAGCAGCGGTCCACTGTCAGCACGGTTCCGGGGAGCTGAGAGGGTGGGGCTGGAAGCAACCCCAACACAGCTGGGGACGCCACTCCACTGGGAAAACGCCGAAGGCCGGTCTCACCTGTAGCCCCTACAGCTACCATCGCCCCTGCCTCACACCGGGCTGCAAACTCCTGCCTCGGAACAAACTCCACCGACCCCTGCACCCTGCGTGTAACTCCGCCTACCCCCGCACCCTGCGTGTAACTCCGCCTACCCCCGCACCCTGCATGTAACTCCGCCTACCCCGCACCCTGCGTGTAACTTCACCTACCCCTACATCCTGCGTGTAACTCCGCCTACCCCCGCACCCTACCGGCTACACTCAGCTCACCTCCGCTAACCATTACTCCAGCCCCACTAGCACCTGCGAACACAGCTAATCCTACCGCGGTTACATCCCGGTGGGTGGGTTCCCCGCAGTGGCTGGGGCTGTGCCAGGCTGAAGCCAAGAGGCGGGAACTCACTCTGGGTCACCACCTCGCAGGGACGCCCACCACCGAACACCATCACCTGCTGCCTCCAGGGCCCGCGTCAGCACGAAGCGGCAATCCGGAGCCGAGCCAACACACAAACCCACGCACCTCAGGACAGACGGTGCCAAGAGGCACCTCACCCCGGGCACCCAAGGCGCCCCCCGCAAATGCATCTAAAGAATCGAGCCGCGTGAACAGCTCCAGGCCTCGCAGCCGCGCGCACCTGCGGGCTTCGCGTGTCTTCCGACCGGTCTCTCCCTTTGTGCTGCCTCAAGCCTGGGTTCAACCTCCCGAGGAGGGCGGGCTTCCGTTACGAAAGACCAGGCAACCGGAGAACGCGGCCGTGGGCTCCCAGGACCCCGATGACCGCACACGGCGGCAGCTCGGTCTGCTCCGCCCGAGGCCGCCACGGGCCCCGGCCCACCGCCCGCACTCCGCGCCAGGCCGCCCCCAGCTCCCTCCCGGCGGTTCCCGGCTCCAGGCCGCCGCAGCCGCACCCATCTCCTTACAGCGTCCGTGCGGGGCGGCCGGGGGCCCCGACACCATCGGCCGCGCTGCAGCCGCTCTGGGAGAAAGGCCTATGGCAGCGCGCGCTCTGCAAAAACCAAAACTCTTGTCCCTGCAAGCGCTCGGCCCGGGCGAAGGGGTCACCTCCGAGGGGCACACGGTCACCCCCGAGGCTTCCGCCCCGAGCCGGAGGTGGGGCCCGGGCACCCGGAGTCCGCCCCCAGGGCGCCACTGCCCGGAGAACCCGGCTGTCGCCCTGGTCGAACCCGCGGCCCGGCCGCCCCGCGCGGGAAGGGGCGCGACCGCGGGCGGCTCGCGGCGGGATGGCGGGATGGCGCGGGCTGCCGGGCGGCGCCGCCGCGGGGCCGGGGGAGGGGTGGCGGGATGAGGGCAGGGCCCAGGCGGCCGCGGGTACTCACTCAGCCAAGACTCCAAGCTCTCTCCTTCCGCCTCCGCCATATTGCAGGCGCCCGGGGCGGCCCCGCCGCCCTAAGTCTCGCGAGAGTCCGCGCGAGCCGCGCCGGGGCGGGGCCGGCATGGGGGCCTGAGAGGCGCGAGCGGCGACGCCGGCTGTAGTGCCGGGCCGCCGCTGATTTCGAGAGGACGAGTTTCCGGTGGGCCCCTCTTTTTGGACGTCGCAGTGAGAGACTAGCGCGTGAAAGGGAGCTGTAGCGCCCGGCGGGCTGTGTAGCTCGGCTCCCGTCGCTCGCTCCGGCGCGCCGAGGGCAGGCCCCGCGGGGTCCTCGTGGCCAGCCAAGATGGCCGCCCGCGCAGCGCAGGTGGCGCGTGGGTGGTCGGCGTCGGTGCTGGGCGTGCGGCCGGCGGCCGGCTGGCTTCCAGGGTGAGCGGCTGGCGAGCGCCGCTGGGATCTTCCCAGTGGGACCTGCGGGGAAGGAAGGGGGTCCGCGCCCCCTGCCTGGCTGCGTGACCTGAAGGCTTGGGGACTGCCCGCCGCCCGTGACAGTGGCCCCACCTGCAGATCCGGCTCCCGGGCTGGGGCTGAGCCCGGCGGCCTGTGTGCTGGGCGATGGGAGGGGCCTCACCTTGAGCACAGGACGGGGAGGCGACTTCCCTGGGCTGCTTGAGCGAACGCCCCCGACCCCTCGGGGAACAGGCCCAGAGGTAGCGGCGGTGCAGGTGCAGCCGGCGGCGGGGTGGCGGCCATCCTATTGTTAAGTCAGGCTGGGCCGTTTGTGGGGTCAGCTTTGGTCGGCCCTGCCCTCTTGTGCCCCTCCCAGGCTCACGCAGGTCAGGTGGAGCCGCTATGGCCCGGAGTACAGGGACCCCCGGGTCGACAAGGGGCATTACCGCAAGCCGGAGGCCGAGCTCACAGAGGAGGAGAGATACGACCTGGAGCTCAGGAAAACGCAGCTCATCAAAGCCGCGCCGGCCACGGCCACCGGCTCCGTGTTTGAGGACCCGGTGATCAGGTGGGGAGACCCGTGGGGTGGGGCCGCCCGGGCAGGGTGCGCGGCGCGGTCCCGGGCGCTAAACTCGCTGTTTCCCCCTCGAAGCAAATTCACCAACATGATGATGAAAGGCGGCAACAAGGTGCTGGCCAGGTCCCTCATGGCGCAGGTGAGCCGCGTGTGCAGGGTGCGGGCTTCAGGGAGCCAGCGCTCCCCCCGCAGGTCTCGGCCCTCTGTCCACCCTGCGCTCTCAGGGCGGGGAGGCCTTGACCAACTCCAGTCTTGGAAGCGCCGCCGCGGGACCACTGGACGACGGGAGAGGCCAGGGCGCGGAGCTGAGCAGGCTGCACCCTGGGGGTGGGTGGGGGGGAGCTCTGCCTGGGCAGAGGGTTCTATTTTGTTTTTGTAAAGATGTATTTATTTGAAGGAGAGAGAAAAAGAGACAGAAATCACCCACTGGTTGACACCCTAAATGGTCGCCATGACTGGTGCTGGGCCAGGCAGGAGCCAGGAGCTTCTTCCGGGTCCCCCACTTGGGTGCAGGGGCCCATCTTCCTCTGCTTTCCCAGGCCATTAGAGAGCTGGACAGGAGGTGGGCGGCCGGGACTCGAACCTGTGCCCGTATGGGATGCCGGCGCTGCAGGTTGGGGCAGACCTTGGCCTCTCCCTTCGCAGACCCTAGAAGCCGTGAAGAGGAAGCAGTTCGAGAAGTACCGGGCCGCCTCCCCAGAGGAGCAGGCCACCATCAAGCGCAACCCCTACGTCATCTTCCACCAGGCTCTCAAGAACTGCGAGCCGGTGATCGGGCTGGTGCCCATCCTCAGGGGCGGCCACTTCTACCAGGTGCGCGGTCGGGGCAGGGGCCGGCGTGCCGAGTCCTGTGCCGCAGAACTCGGGAAGCAGAGCGGCAGTCCCCTCTCCTGGCCACGTCCTGCCTGTCCTAGGCTACAGCTGCTCAGAGCCGGGGATGGCACTGGGTCACGTTCCGTTGGCGTCCATTGTACGCCGTGGGGGCGGGGCCGCGCTCCTCAGGGTCCACGTGGCCCTTGGCACTAGCGAGGCCGTCCCAGGTGACTCTGGACAGCAGGTCTTGTTTTCAGGGACCTGTGGCCCGCGCTGGCTGTCGCCACAGCAGACATGTCCCGGGCGGTGCCGGTGCCCGCCTGGCAAAGCTTCTCTAGCAGCGAGGTCACTCGCGGAGGGACCTCCCGCACAGGAGACACAGAACTCGGGCGGCAGGAGGCCCAGCCCACCCGCGGACAGCCGCCCCACATCCCGTCTCACGCAGGTCCCTGTGCCGCTGGCCGACCGCCGCCGCCGCTTCCTGGCCATGAAGTGGATGATCACCGAGTGCCGCGAGAAGAAGCACCGGCGGACGCTGATGCCGGAGAAGCTGTCGCACGAGCTGCTGGAGGCCTTCCACAACCAGGGCCCCGTCATCAAGCGGAAGCACGAGATGCACAAGATGGCCGAGGCCAACCGTGCCCTGGCGCACTACCGCTGGTGGTAGGGGGGCCCAGAGGCGCCGGGCCCAGCCACCGCCATGGCGGAGGACCCCTGGGCTCAAGGACACGGCTCCTGAGGGCCAGCAAGCCTCCCGTGCAGGCCGCCACTGCCCGCCAGGCCCCTCAGAGGGCAGAACCTGCTCTCCCCGTCCCATCTGGCTCCACCAGGGGCAACTCGGGGCCTGGTCCTCTGTGCCCTCGGCTCGGAGTGGACCTTGGGGTGGTACGAGAGGAGGCCGCGTTAGTGTCTGAAAAGGTTTATTAGAAAATTCTCTCCTGAACTGTTGTGGCGTGAGATCCACTACCACCATTCATTAAAACAGGCGGAGGAGCTACGCTTGTGTGCAAAGGGGTTCGTGTGCGACGTGGTGCCTTGTGCTCTGCCTCTGCCCCGACACCCAAAGCATCCCCATGGCTGTGGTTACCCATTTTACAGATGGGAAACTGAGGCACCGGGGCGGCTGCTGAGCCGTGTTACACAGTGCAGTGTTGGTCGGCGTTGCTCGTCTCTGCACGGCGGGGCGCGGGGACAGCCTCAGACCTGCAGAGGTGTCTGGTGGGGGGAGGCCTCCTCGGGCGGGCCACACACAGGTGCAGATGGAAACGTCTAGAAGTAGAAGCCAGAGCCCACGGCGGTCCGCGGCGCGGAGCCTAGTCCGGCAGCTCGCTGTAGTAGTACTTGTGCGCGGCGGGGGTCGTTGTCCAGCCGGCCGCCCTGAACTCGATGATCTCCAGCAGCAGCAGCTGGGCCAGCGAGCTGAGGCCGCGGGGGAGCAGGAATCCGTCCCGGATCAGGACGAAGAGCTCGTCCATGCGCTGCCCGTTCATCTTCTCCAGCTGCTCCCCGACCCGGTGCAGCTGCAACACCAGGCAGTCCACCTGCAGGGCACGGGCAGTGCTCGCCGAGGGCCAGGCCCACGCTGCGCCCCGAGAGCGCCTTCAAGCTCACACCACCCCACGGGTGCTGGCCACGCCAAAGCCAGGGACCTGGGCCTCCAGTTTGCAGGCCCGGCTGCGCGAGGGCGATGTCCAGGCCACTGCCTCGCCCCTTTCGACCGCCCCCGCCCACAGGGCCTTGGGTTGCTTTCTGAGCCAACCTGTGTCCAGAGCTGGCCGTGGCGGTCACCATTCCTTTCCTACCGGGGAGGAAGCCACCCAGCCACTAGCTCTTGGTCCTGGGTAAATTCCAGACTTGGCAGCTTGCCTGTAACTGACAGCCCTCGGGTGCTCCCACCAGGCTCCTGCCCCGGCGGCCTCTGTGGGCAATGCGCAGGCACTCAGCCAGACCGCCCACCTCCACAGCCTTCCGCGCCAGGGCCACCCACCTCCTCCTCCGTGCTCAGACTGTCGGGCTGGGCCAGCCGGAAGAGGCAGTCATAAACGGGGTTCACCAGGGCCATCATGGGCATGTTGTTCACCTGTGGGAGGAGAGGAGGGGACGGAGCAGCCGCTTCAGTGGCCGCGGGGGTGACCTGAGCCTTGGGACACGGGGTGGCTGCCAGGGCCTCACCCTCAGGTAGTCAAAGATGTTGCAGATGAAGGTGACGTAGCAGACCCAGCCCTGCAGCGAGCGCGCGCGCAGCTGCTCCCGAGCCTGGTACTCCTGCTGCAGCCGGTTGAGGAGTTCCCGTCGGAAGACACTCTGGCCTGCTTGTGTACTCTCAGCCTGAGGCGGGGAGAGGGGCGTGAGGGAGGGGCGGTGTGGGGCAACCACCCCTCTGCCGCTCTGTGCTGCTGGCCAGGCCTCCTGCCCTCCGGGAGCACCTGCCCCGGGCAGCTCCGGTCCCCCACACCTGAATGATGGCGTAGCACATGCGTCCTGCTTCCTTGATGAACACACAGTCCTGCAGGGAATGGTCCACAATCACATTGGCCACTTTGTCCAAGTCCACAGCTCCGGGATCTAGGGGTGGAGACAGGAGGGAGTCCAGCGCCGGGCCCCTGCGTGTGCCGGGCAGCTCCGGCCGCGAGTCCTGGTTGCCCAGCAGAGGGAGGACGGTGAGACAGTGTCGTCAGCTGGGACACACACTGCCCAGCAGCAGGCTGAGGACGGACACCAGGACGGACTCCCACGGCAGTTTCCGGGAAGAGCTCGTGCACACACTAACCCTGGCGAGAGCAGGCCACGCGGGGCCTCACCGTGGGCTCAGCCGGGCACGTGATGGGCACCGCTAACGGCCGGCCGAGGCAAGCTCACGTCCTAGTGTTGGGGCGGGAAGGCACGGGGCCAGGCATGACTCAACCTCTGCCAAGCTGACCGCGCCACCCTCCGGCCCCAGCCAGGCAGCTGCGCACCAGCAGGGCCAGAAGGGCAGCATCCGGCCCTGCTCTCATGGGGACTTAAGTGTAGAGAAAGACTGCCCGGCCGCCGCCTGCAGTGCCGGCATCCCACACGCGTGCCGGCTTCACGAGTCCCAGCTGCTCCTCTTCCAATCCAGCTCTCTGCTATGGCCTGGGAAAGCAGTAGAAGATGGCCCAAGCCCTTAGGCCCCTGCACCTGCGTGGGAGACCTGGGGGAAGCTCCTGGCTTCAGATCGGCGCAACTCCGGCCACCGTGGCCATCTAGGGTGTGAACCAGCGGATGGGAGACCTCTCTCTGCCTCTCTAATTCCTTCAAATAAATAATTAAATAAATTAAAAAAAGAAAGCAAGCCTTTGCAGGCTGAGGGGTGACTCCACGATTCCTCCTTCGAAACACCAGCCTCCATGTAGTTTGTCCAGCACAAGAGCTGTGCCGCCGATTCTCAGAAAGCGAGGGACCAGAGCTGGCCGCTCCCTGACCCCCAAGGCTCAGCCTGCTCCGTGCTGCCACACGTGCCCCTCCTTTTTTTAAAATTTATTTATTTATTTGAAAGTCAGAGTTACAAAGAGAGAGAGAGAGGGGTCTTCCATTTGCTGGTCCACTCCCCAAATGGCCATAATGGCCAGAGCTGTACCATTTGGAAGCCAGGAACTGGGAGCTTCTTCCAGGTCTGCCACGCAGGTGCAGGGGCCCAAGGGCTTGGGCCATCTTCCACTGCTTTCCCAGGCCACAGCAGAGAGCTGGATCAGAAGTGGAGCAGCCGAGACTCGAACCGGCGCCCACAGGGGATGCCGGCCCTGCAGGCGCTGGCCCCACGTGGCCCCTCCTCTGCAGCTCCTGACCTCAGCTCAGAAGCGGCCGAGCTCACCTTTGAGCGCTGTCTTCAGCAGCTGCTGGGTGTCTGCGTCAAAAGACTGGATTTTATACTCCTCTCTCCCCGACTCGCCCATGACCATCCGGGCTGGGAATACTGACAGCACCTGGGAAGAAGGAACGGCGAGGCCTCAGGTGTGCAGGGCAGGCCCTTTGGGGCAGGTGCTCGGGGCAGCCCGTGGCCTCGGTGTTTGGCTGAGAGCCCATCGCGCTTGGCTTCGCGGCTCCCGCCAGGCACCTGCTGCTCGGCCCCAGGGCGCCCCAGGTGTCTGGGACTACACAGGAGTGAGAAGTGAAAAGCGGACGCGCCTGCCCTGGGGTCCCAGCAGGAGGCAGGGCTGTTCGCCCCCTTCCCGAGGGAGACCCGGGTGCGCGCGCGCCGAGCCGAGCCGGGGTGCGCACTGGCGGATCAGATTAGATTCGCCCGAGCGCACCGGCGCGGAAGCTGCTGGCCCCGCTCGGTGCCGGACGACGGACGAGGCTGGGGGCCCCAGGCTGCGGTCCAAGTCCATCTCCCTCCCCCCGCCCCCGCCTCGGGGGTCCTTCTCAGGGCGCGACACCCACCCCTCCAGCTCCACTTGGAGCGGCCTGCGCTCGTAGGCGCCCAGGGCCGGCGGCGGCTCCCCGGGACGGGCTGGCTACACCGGCCCCCCGAGAGGCAGCGCCCCGGCCCTACCCACTCAGGACTCCCAACTCCCGGGGTCCATCCCGGACCCGTGCCCTAGAGTGGGAGCGGGACGGCGCGTCCCCGAGAGGTGGCTGCCGCCGGACTGCCTCCTCTCGGGTCCCACGAGGCGACCGTAGCGGCTTCCAGACCTCAGCAGCCGGCCAGGTCCGGGATCCGCTGCGCGGCGGCCGAGCCCGCGGGCGGGAAAGGCTGCGGGGTCGCCGGGACCCACCTGCCGGGCCGGCACCGCGCGCGCGCCCGAGGGCCGCCCGGCGGGCACGGTGCGCGCGCCCGGCGTCCCGCGCGCCGCTGAGCTCACTTCCTAGCGCGGGGCGGGGCGGCGCCTGCTCGCCAGCGCCACCTGCCGGGCCCCCGGCCCTGCCCTCGCCGCCGCCTGTCCGAGCGAGGGCCGCGCTGGACGCCCGCCACGCCGCCGCCGCCCCCGCCTCACCAGGTGGGCCCCGGCCCCGTGGGCGGCCACGGGCGCTCGTGGGCTCTGGGGCCGGCCCGCTCCTCGATCCGCACGCAGCCCCTCGCCCCGTCCCGCGTCGGGGCGCAGGTGAAGTGGGGCGGACCGGCCAGGCCGCGGGGAGGGGCGCGCGGAGGGCGTGGCCGGCCGGGCGGCGGGAGGGGCGGCCCCGCGGCTCTGCCCGCGTCCCCACGCGGAGGCGGCTGGGAGGCCCGCACCTGCGAAGGGCAGTCACGGGAGATCCCGTCTTGCGCCCGAGGGGTGTCGGGGCTGCCCCTGAGGCTCGGGCCGTAGTGGCCACGGCCTCCGGCTGGCGGTCACTGGGAAAGGGTGCAGCGCAGGAACCCGATGAGCTGGTGAGGACAAGAAACTTCCCTGGCGAGGCATCGCATAGACGCCGCCTCTCCGTAGCCGGGGGTCCAATGCTGAGGCCTCGGACACGGAGGCCATCCGCCCAGCCTGGACCTGCAGCATCCGCAGCCGAGAGCTGGGGGACAGACCACGAAGACCCGGCCCAGGGCAGGGCTGAGATGGGGCCAGGGGCCAGGGGGAGTGGGGGCCACGGCACCCACGTTCTGGGCCTGGGTGGTGGTTTCCTGCCCTATCAGTGGGCTCCTCTGCACCCACACCCGTCCTGGACTCCGGTGACTCCCCTGGGAGCCCACGGTGTCCTCCCCAGGCTGTCTGCCCCACCCCTCCCGTCCAAGGCCCTGCTGGGGTTACAGAGCACACTGCAGTGCCATACTGCGCTGAAGGTCAGCCTGAGTGGGGGTGAGGCCAGCAGGCCGGTCTGTAAGCCGCCCCCCAGCAGGGCTACCCCAGCAGCACCCAGGGACAGGGCTCCATCTCGACCCACCCCCGCCTGCCGGCTCAGCCCCTCTAATCCCTGCCGGGGCTGCTGGGAGGGTGGCCCCAGGGTGGCGGGTTTGCAAGCAGGAAGGTGAGGGCTGGGCCTGGGCAGCAGGAAGCAGGGCCTGGGGCTGGAACCCGAGGAAGGCAGGTCCCTTCCCTCGCTTGTGGGCAGGGCTGTGGTCTGTAAGGGAAGATGGAGGGAGTGAGATAAGGAACAAGTTTTCGGCTTTAATGTCCCTTAAATACGCTGATGGGAAAAACGGCCCAGGCTCAGGGACCAGACTCCTGCCCAGAGCCGGGCCGGCCCTCCACATTCAGGCCGTGCCTCCTTTCCGACGATGGCGCCTGCTCCCCGTGTGCCTTGGGGGACAGGAGAGAAGCAACCACAGGAGCTCCTTCTCCCAGCCTGGACCTCCTGCTGGTGTCTGGTCGGGCAGGCTGCAGGCTGCTCCCGGCTCCCCACGCTGGTGGAGGAAGGGCCGGGCGGCCCCTCGCTCTGCCTCCCCCGGGGGGCGGCCCCAGGCCCCTCTGTGCGCTGAGCTAGCCGTCTGCCTTCTTCATGCAGTGGAAGAAGTTACAGAAGAGCTCGTACCAGAAGAACACCAAGCCCGTGGAGAGCGCGGCCTTCAGCAGGCTGGGAGACAAGCCCTTGAAGAAGCCCTGGGCGCCCTCCTCCTGAAGCACCCGCCCGGCGCAGTCCCGCAGGCCTCTGTAGCGCCGCACCTGGGGGAGGAAGGCTGAGGTTATGGGGAAGGCGGGCGATGGAAATACAGGTGCAGCTGGCACGGCATGGCCCCGACAGACTTGCTGGGTGTGGAACAAGCTAACCCCGTTCCGTCCCAGGTGGGTCAGACTTCACACACACGGGGCCCCGCTCAGAGCTCCTTCCGGCCACAGCTCGGGCTGCCCCAGGCCCTAAGGGAGCCAGACACTGGATCTTCCCAGAGGCGTCTCTGACCCTTCGCCCCACCCCACCTGGTCCGCCCTGGGAAGCAGATCTGAAACTGGCCCTTGGTCGCTTTTTCTTTTTCTTTAAAGATTTCCCATCTACTGGTTCACACCCAGAATGGTCCCAAAGGCCAGAGCTGAGCCACAAGGAAGCCAAGAGCCGGCAGCTTCCTCTGGGTCTCCCACGTGGGGCCCAGGGGCCCAGGGACTCGGGCCATCTGCTGCTGCTTTCCCAGGCCATTAGCAGGGAGCTGGGTCACACATGGCATGCCAGCGCCTCAGCCTGATGGGTGCTGCCTCTCCAGGTCTCGCTCCAGTGTCGCCCGCAAAACTCCGGGAATTCCATCGCCAAGCTCTGAGGCCTGGCATCCAAGGCGCCCACCTCCCAGGCCCCCTGGGCGCCCCCCACCGTCTCCCTGTCCACAGACTGTTCCTTCTGGACAAGACAGTAAGTGGAAAAAGGAGATTCCAAGACGTTGCCTACAGGGAGCCCAGCCTGGTGAACGTTTATGTGAGGATGGAAACCCACGGCACAGGGTTCCCCGGCGATGTCTCTCGCTGGTGACAGATACAGGAATTTTGGTATTTCTTGTCTATCTGAATTTTCTACAGTTCCCTACAGAAAACAAAACGTATGCCAGACAAAAACCCGATTCCTTCTCAAGTAAAAAGCACCCTCCCGCCCCTGCCCCACACCACACCCACTACCCCTCCCCTGGGAACCTGCCACACAAGTCCCACGGGCCTGGTGCCCCACGTTCCCCGGATCTGAAGGAGAAAATCCTGGAATCTCCCACTGATACCCCGAAGCTGTCTGTAAGTCAGTGCCCCAAAAGGAGCAGAGGAGACCCCGAATGTGGGATGAGCGCTCAGCACAGCACTTAGCCACCACCTGGGAAGCTGGCACCCACACCGGAGCGGCAGGGCCAGCCCAGCTACTCCCACACCGGAGCGGCAGGCCCATCCCAGCTACTCCCACACTGGAGCGGCAGGCCCATCCCAGCTACTTCAGTCCAGATCCTGGGAGACAGCAGATGATGGCTGAAGAGGGCCCCTGCCACCACGTGGAGACCCGGATGGAGTTCCCGGCCCCTGGCTTTGGCCTGGCCCAGCCCCAGCTACTCCCACACCGGAGCGGCAGGCCCATCCCAGCTACTTCAGTCCAGATCCTGGGAGACAGCAGATGATGGCTGAAGTGCCTGGGCCCCTGCCACCACGTGGGAGACCCGGATGGAGTTCCCGGCCCCTGGCTTTGGCCTGGCCCAGCCCCAGCTACTCCCACACCGGAGCGCCAGGCCCACCCCAGCTACTTCAGTCCAGATCCTGGGAGACAGCAGATGATGGCTGAAGAGGGCCCCTGCCACCACGTGGAGACCCGGATGGAGTTCCCGGCCCCTGGCTTTGGCCTGGCCCAGCCCCAGCTGTTGAGGAACTTGGGGAGTGAACCAGTGGATGGAGGCGTTCCCTCTCTTTCTCGTACATTAAAAACAAATCTGTAAATAAATAAAAACACACCGGCACGTGCAAATCTGAAGAACTGAGACGGAGTGACCTTGTCTCCATGGGCCTCTCCCAGGGGCAACCCCTCTAGGGCGCTTAAAATCCAACTCGGGGTCCGAGATTCTATGCACCCCTTTCCAGAAACGCCCGCAACAAAAAGCCAAGGTGCCTACGCCCCGGTGTGCGTCTCCTGCTCCACGCGCTTCAACATTCCGGGGCCTTCCGGGCTGCGGGGACCATGTGCCCCACGGGCAGGGGCTGTCCGCACCGTGGCGGGACGGGGGGGCTCACCTGGCCAAAGGTGGCTCGGGCCTGCTCGAAGCCCCCGACCTGCAGCCGTTTCTTGAAGAGGTCCAGGGGGTAGGTCAGGGTCTTGCTGACGACTCCGGCCCCACAGCCACAGAGCAGGTTTCTGAGGTTCTCTGGGGCAGGGAAGCGGAATGGAGGGGACGGAGAGAAATGTGGTCTTTGGTGGGCAGCTCAGAAGCCATCCGCTCCGATCCTCAGCAGCCCCCAGCAGCCCTTGATTTCAAAGAGGGATCTCGTCGGGGAGCGAGACAGCCGCTCAGGACTGAGAAGGGGCGCGGAGTGGGCAGGCGGGGGCGGCCGCCCTGACTCCCCACTCCCCTGCCCTGCTGCAGGGCAGATGCCCATCCCGACTCAGTCCCAGGCCGCGGAAGGAACAGGATGCCCATCCCTCCCGCTCCCTGAAACAAACACACAAAACCCACAATCGGGGAAAAAAGGGGATCTGCAGGTGAACACCAGGGGCCGGCGCTGTGGTGTAGCAGGTAAAGCCGCCGCCTGCAGTGCCGGCATCCCATATGGGCGCCAGTTCGAGTCCCGGCTGCTCCACTTCCCATCCAGCTCTCTGCTATGGCCCGGGAGGGCAGTGGAAGATGGCCCAAGTCCCTGGGCCCCTGCACCCGCGTGGGAGACCTGGAAGAAGCTCCTGGCTCCTGGCTTTGGATCAGCACAGCTCCAGCCGTTGTGGCCATTTGGGGAGTGAACCAGCGGATGGAAGACCGAACCCCCCCCCCCCCCCCCGCTGAGCTGCTGGGGCTTGCTGTCCCTGGCTGCAGGGACAGGCACCGTGAGCAGCAGTAGCTCACTCCCAGCAGGAAGGCGCCCCTGCCCGCTGTCTCCAGAAGACGCCCTGGGCACGGGCGGGTGGAGGGCAGGGCCGCTCCGGTTCTGAGGCCGTCTCACCGTTCTGCTTCCCCCTGGCTGGCACGACCCACTCAGAGGCGGACTTCAGGGAGCTGTAGCAGGAGAACTGGAAGCCGGCGTAGGGGAAGATGGCGATCAGCGTGGGGGTCAAGCCTTTGTAGAAGACCAAGGGGCCTTCGGTCCTGTGCATGGTCACCACAGCGTCCCGCAGGGTCTTGTAGACCTGGACACATGGGACGCTTGAGTGAGCTCGGCGGGGTCCTCACCCATCACAGCCACTCCCACTCAGCCACAAACCCAGCTACCAGGAGCCTAACTTCCTGCCAGGAGGACAGCCGTGGGAAAGGCAGGAGCGAAGCACACAGCCACGTGCCGGCCACAGCCTCCTGTGGGCACGGGAGCAGGGGCTCCAGGCATCACCGCGGCTTCTGGCAGGAGCAGGTCCCCTGTGGGCGATGGTTACACACACGAGTGACGATGTGTGCGAGTGACGTGGAATAGTCCCCAGTCGACAGATGAACACAGCAAGACCCAGAGGAGTGGACCGGCGTTTATGGAGCAGCAGTCACCCCTTGAGGGGAGGGGGGCGCAGAGGGGCCGAGGCTGATCAGCGTGCCATGGCGCGCTGTGTGGTTCTGCCTCGGTGAGGGGCGGCCCCTAGGCAGGCAGACCTCGGGCCACTTGCTGCCTTTAGCAGCTTCTGCTAAAGGTATGTTATCTGAGCTGCCCCGAGGGCCCTGACCTGGCCTGGCTGGGGTAGACAAAGCACCTCGCAGCAACTGGGAGTCTGGGGGGAGGGGGCGCCCATCTCGCTGCTCCCAGCTGAAGGATCCCTCTGCAGGGACTCCATGACAGGGCCAGGCCCTCTGGGAAGGTAACCAGCGGCGACCTGCCCAGGGCTGCCACTCAATTCTCTGTGCCCTATTAACGCCGGCCTGGCAGCCAGGGGTGGAGATGTCTGGGGAAGGTCTTCATAGGGATTTGGCCTGGTAAGTGACACGCCTGCCTGTCAGACTGCTTGGTTCTGAGTTTGCTCTCATTCCAGTTTCCTGCTAATATAGACCTGGGAGGGGCCGGCGCCGTGGCTCACTTGGTTAATCCTCCGCCTGTGGTGCCGACATCCCATATGGGCACTGGGTTCTAGTCCTGGTTGCCCCTCTTCCAGTCCAGCTCTGCTGTGGCCCGGGAAGGCAGTGGAGGGTGGCCCAGGTGCTTGGGTCCCTGCACCCGCGTGGGAGACCAGGAGGAAGCACCTGGCTCCTGGCTTTGGATCAGCGTAACTCCATCCGTGGCGGCCATTTGGGGGATGAACCAACGGAAGGAAGACCTTTCTCTCTGTCTCTCTCTCTCTCACTGTCTGACTCTATCTCTCAAATATATCTATATCTATATCTATATCTATCTATCTATATATATATATAGAGAGAGAGAGAGACCTGGGCATGGCAGCAGGTGACGGCTCAAGTGATTGGGTCCCTGCCACCCACAGGGGGACCTAGATCTCGCTCCTACCTCCCAGCTTCCGAAATCAGTGGATCTGTCCATCTCTGTCTCTTTGCCTCTCACATCAGTTAGTTATTAAGATGAAAAACGCACAAAAAACAGAGACCAAGACGCTAAAACAAGAGTTAAGGGCAAAGGAAAGAAGAGTTGGGACGCACAGTAGAGGAAAACAGAACACATCACCCAGACATTGTAGCTGGCCGCCCCGCCACAGAGGGGTCGCCTCCATGATAAAAGAAGAGGGTCTGTCTTTCAAAAAGGAAGAAAGACGCAGAGAACAAGCGGGAGCACTCGGGAGATCTGTGTGACTTGTTGGACAGCAGATACTTCTTTGGTACAAACACAGAATCCAGAGAACAAACTGACACACTGGATTGCAGCAAAATTAAAATCATCTGCTCTTCAAAGGATGTTGTTAAGAAATTGAAAACACGGGCCGGCGCCGCGGCTCACTAGGCTAATCCTCCGCCTTGCGGCGCCGGCACACCGGGTTCTAGTCCCGGTCGGGGCACCGATCCTGTCCCGGTTGCCCCTCTTCCAGGCCAGCTCTCTGCGTGGCCAGGGAGTGCAGTGGAGGATGGCCCAAGTCATTGGGCCCTGCACCCCATGGGAGACCAGGAGAAGCACCTGGCTCCTGCCATCAGATCAGCGCGATGCGCAGGTCGCAGCGCGCCTACCGCGGCGGCCATTGGAGGGTGAACCAACGGCAAAAGGAAGACCTTTCTCTCTGTCTCTCTCTCTCACTATCCACTCTGCCTGTCAAAAAAAAAAAAAAATTAAAAAAAAAAAAAGAAAAAAAAAAGAAAATAAAAAGAAATTGAAAACACGGGCCGGCGCCGTGGCTCACTAGGTACTCTGCCTGCGGCGCCGGCATCCCACATGGGCGCCGGGTTCTAGTCCCAGTTGCTCCTCTTCCAGGCCAGCTCTCTGCTGTGGCCCAGGAGGGCAGTGGAGGATGGCCCAAGTGCTTGGGCCCCTGCCACACACGTGGGAGACCCAGATGAATAAAGAAAGAAAGAGGGAGGGAGGGAGGGAGGGAGGGAGGGAGGGAGAGAGGAGCTAAATTCTCATTTTCCATAGTAGCAGTCAGTGGTTAATGTCCATAATTTAAAAATAAGACAGGGGATGGGGACTGTGGTACAGTGGGTTAAGCTTCTACCTGGGATGCTCACACCCTTTATAGGAATGCCTGGTTTGAGTCCCGGCTCCTCTGCTTCTGATCCAGTTCCCTGCTGATACACCTGGGAGACAGCGGCAGGTGACGGCCCAAGTACCTGGGTTCCTGCCACCTAAGTGGGAGCTTCGGATGGAGTTCTTGGCTCCTGGCTTCGGCCTGTGCCAGCTCTTGGCAGGCATCGGGGAGTACCCCAGGGACGGAAGATCTCTCTCTCCCTCTCTGTCACTCTGCCTTTCACAATTAAAAAAATAAAATCTTTTGAAAGAAGAAAGGAAGAATGGGAGAGGGAGAAAAACGGCGGTATGAAATGCGATAAATAAAAATCCCAGAAGGCCACTGCTTTGCCCTGCACTCCAACCCACCAGGTTAGGGAATAAACGGGGACCTGAGCCTCAGTTAGGGTGCCTGCGCCCCACGTCAGCCCCTGAGCTGGGCACTCCTCTCTGCTCCTCACTCCGGCTTCCTGCAGACCTGGGAGTGACTGGGTCCCTGCCACCCACGTGGGAGACCTGGACTGAGTTCCCAGCTCCAACTCCAGCCGCAGCCTGGCCCAAATCTCTGCACGTGGGCATCTGGGGAGTGAGCCAGCAGAGGAGAGCTCTTTGTCATCTCTCAAATAGATAATTAACATAAAAAAATAATCCACGGGTGTGGACACTGTGGCTCAGTGGGTGATGTGCACAGCCCATTTCGGACGCTGGCTCAGCGCTGGCTACCCTGCTCCCCATCCAGCCCCTGCAAATGCACCCTGGGAGGTAACAGGTACTGGCTCGAGTGC
Source organism: Lepus europaeus (assembly GCF_033115175.1). Lineage (NCBI taxonomy): Eukaryota > Metazoa > Chordata > Mammalia > Lagomorpha > Leporidae > Lepus > Lepus europaeus. The sequence continues at coordinate 5,358,480 of NC_084844.1, read as the reverse complement.
TCGGGTCCCTGCCTCCCATGCGGGCGAGCAGATGGAGTCTGGGTTCCTGGCGTGGGCCTGGCCCAGCCTTGGCTGCTGTAGGCATTTGGGAAGTGAACTACAGGATGGAAGAGCTCTTCCCCTCTGCCTCTCTCTCTCTGTCGCTCTGCCTTTCTTTCTTTTTTTTTTTTTTTTTTGACAGGCAGAGTGGACAGTGAGAGAGAGAGACAGAGAGAAAGGTCTTCCTTTGCCGTTGGTTCATCCTCCAATGGCCGCCGTGGCCAGCGCACCACGCTGATCCGATGGCAGGAGCCAGGTGCTTCTCCTGGTCTCCCATGGGGTGCAGGGCCCAAGCACTTGGGCCATCCTCCACTGCACTCCCTGGCCACAGCAGAGAGCTGGACTGGAAGAGGGGCAACCGGGACAGAATCCGGTGCCCCGACTGGGACTAGAACCCGGTGTGCCAGCGCCGCAAGGCGGAGGATTAGCCTAGTGAGCCGCAGCGCCGGCCTTCACTCTGCCTTTCAAACAAATCTTTTTAAAAAATAAAATCCATCATGTCAGTCATCTCGGTAAACTGCTTGTCTGCACGTTTTCCATCACACAGACTTTTACTAAAGGTTGGCGAGTGACAGAGTGACAGAGGCCATGGCAGATCCCTGCTGTCACTGGGTAAGTCCCTCCTCGAGTCTGACTCAGATACCCCATTTCTCCAAGTCATCTTTGTGGAAACAGACACTCTCACGACACAGCCTGCTCTCGAGGTCATGTGCCCAGATCCCTCCCTTTCACACCAGCAGGTGCCAGCTCCCCAGGGAGGCGGGAGCGCCTCCGAGCAAGGATGTGGAGCCCCGTGCCTGGTGCGGCCCAGCTGAGGACCCCAAACCCCTGGAACACGTCCCTTCCTTGGGCGCCCCTTGACTGGGCCCCGACCACTCACCCGGGGCTCACCCTGAGCTGCAAAGCGGGTGCGCAGAACGTCCACAGGGTGCACGGTGAGTGTGGCCATGCAGGCGGAGAGGCCGCCACACACAAAGTGCACGGAGAACTCGCGGGCGTCGTGCGCCGTGGCTCCGTGAACCAGCTCGGTCAGCAGCTCGAACGACAAGAACTGTGGGAGCACAAAGAATGAGGCTGAGACCAACCCCCCCCAGAGACCACCCCGGCCCAGGAGGGGCCCAGGCCTAGGGACAAGAGAGAAACGAGAAAACGCTCTTCTTGAGCAGTTTTACAACCTAACGAACACACGGGGCCGGGGGTGTGGCGCAGCAGGTCAAGCCGCCACCTGCAACACCAGCATCCCATAAGAGCGCTGGTTCGAGACCCGGCTGCTCCACTTCCGATGCAGCTCCCTGCTGATGCGCCAGGGAAAACAGTGATGACGGCCCATTTGGGAGACCAGGATGGAGTTCCTGGCTCCTGGCTTCGGCCTGGATATTATCTTTTTTTTTTTTTAAAGATTTTTATTTATTTATTTGACAGGTAGAGTTGCAGACAGTGAGAGAGAGAGAGTCAGAGAGAAAGGTCCTCCTTCTGTTGGTTCACTCCCCAAATGGCTGCAATGGCTGGAGCTACGCCGATCCGAAGCCAGGAGCCAGGTGCTTTTTCCTGGTCTTCCACACGGGTGCAGGGCCCAAGCACTTGGGCCATCCTCCACTGCCTCCCGGGCCACAGCAGAGAGCTGGCCTGGAAGAGGAACAACCGGGACTAGAACCAGCGCCCACAGGGGATGCTGGCACCGCAGGCAGAGGATTAACCAAGTGAGCCACGGGGCCGGCCCCTGGATGTTATCTTTTTTTTGACAGATAGAGCTAGTGAGAAAGAGAGACAGAGAGAAAGGTCTTCCTTTTTTCCGTTGGTTCACCCCCCCAAATGGCTGCTACGGCCGGAGCTATGCCAATCCAAAGCCAGGAGCCAGGTGCTTCCTCCTGGTCTCCCACGCGGGTGCAGGGCCCAAGCACTTGGGCCATCCTCCACTGCCTTCCCGGGCCACAGCAGAGAGCTGGACTGGAAGAGGAGCAACTGGGACAGAATCCGGCGCCCATATGGGAAGCCAGCACCACAGATAGAGGATTAGCCAAGTGAGCCACGGCGCTGGCCCCGGATGTTATCTTTTTTAAAAATCTATTAAGCAGGCCGGCGCTGTGGAGCAGTGGGTTAAGGCCCTGGCCTGAAGCACCAACTTCCCATATGGGTGCCGGTTCGATTCCCAGCTGCTCCTCTTCTGATCCAGCTCTCTGCTATGGCCTGGGAAAGCAGTGGAAGATGGCCCAAGTGCTTGGGGCCCCTGAACCCACGTGGGAGACCCGGAAGAAGCTCCTGGCTCCTGGCTTTGGATCGGCGCAGCTCCAGCCATTACAGCCACCTGGAGAGTGAACCAGCAGATGGAAGACCTCTCTCTGTGTTCCTACCTTTCTCTGTAACTCTGTCTTTCAAATAAAAAAATAAATCTTAAAAAGAAAAAGAAAAAATCTATTAAGCTCTCCCTGCCCTACCCAAGAAGGTATGAGTCAACAGAGCTTTTCAGAAGGAAACCATTTCAGGAAGGGCTGGCCCTGTGGTGCCGCAGGGTAAATCACCACTTGTGGCGCTGGCATCCCATGGCTCACCGCTGGTTCAAGTCCCGGCTCCTCCACTTCCAACCCAACTCCCTGCTAATGTGCCTGGGAAAGCAGCACAAGCTGGCCCAAGTCCTAGGGAGACCCGGATGGAGTTCCAGGCTGCTGGCTTCAGCCAGGCCCAGCCCTGGCCACTGTGGCCATTTAGTGAGTGAACAAGTGGGTAGAAGATTCTCTCTCTGTCCCGGCTTTGTAACTCTGCCCTTCAAATAAATAAACTTAAAAAAAATAATAATAAAAAGAACGAGGCTGGCGCTGTGGTGCAGCGGGTTAACGCTCTGGCCTGAAGCACCAGCATCTGATATGGGCGCCAGTTCAAGTCCCGGCTGCTCCACTTCCGATCCAGCTCTCTGCTATGGCCTAGGAAAGCAGTAGAAGATGGCCCAAGTCCTTGGGCCCCTGCATCCACTTGAGGGACCTGGAAGAAGCTCCTGGCTCCAGGCTTCAGATCGGTGCAGCTCTGGCCGTTGCGGCCAATTGGGGGGTGAATCATCAGATGGAAGACCTCTCTCTCTCCCTCTCTCTGTGTAACTCTTTCAAATGAATAAATAAGTTTTTTAAAAAAGGAACTTAATAAACATATACACAATTTTATGCAAAACTTATTTGAAAGTCAGAGAGAGAGAGGGAGACATCTTCCATCTGCTGGTTCCCCTACCAAATGGCTACAATGGCCAGGGTTAGGCCAGGCCAAAGCCAGGAGCCGAGACCTTCATCCAGGTCTCCCACTGGGTAGCAGCAGTCCAAACATTTGAGCCATCCTCTGCTGCTTTTCCCAGGCCTTTAGCAGGGAGCTGGATGGAAAATGGAGCAGCCGAGACTTGAGATGGCACCCACAGGGGATGCCAGGGTCACAGGTGGCAGCCTTACCCACTATACCACAACACCAGCCCCTTATACTCTATTTGAAAAGAGCCAGCCGGCGCTGTGGCTCACTAGGCTAATCCTCCGCCTTGCGGCGCCGGCACACCAGGTTCTAGTCCCGGTCGGGGCACCAGATTCTGTCCCGGTTGCCCCTCTTCCAGGCCAGCTCTCTGCTGTGGCCAGGGAGTGCAGTGGAGGATGTCCCAAGTGCTTGGGCCCTGCACCCCATGGGAGACCAGGAGAGCACCTGGCTCCTGCCATCGGATCAGCGCGGTGCACCGGCCGCAGTGAGCCGGCCGTGGCGGCCATTGGAGGGTGAACCAACGGCAAAGGAAGACCTTTCTCTCTGTCTCTCTCTCTCATTGTCCACTCTGCCTGTCAAAAAAAAAAAAAAGAAAAAGAAAAAAGAAAAGAAAGAAAAGAGCCAAATACCTTAAAGGTTAAGAAAATATATGGGGAAATTTTTATATTAAAAAAGTCTACTCAAGGACTGGTGCTGTGGCATAGTGGATAAAGCCACCACCTATAGCGCCAGCATCCCATATGGGCACCAGTTCATGTCCTGGCTGCTCTACTTTCGATCCAGCTCTCTGCTATGGCCTGGAGAAGCAGTGGAAGATGGCCCAGATCCTTGGGCCCCTGCACCTGTGTGGGAGACCAGGGAGAAGCTCCTGGCTCCTGGCTTTGGATTGGCTCAGCTCTGGCCTTGCGGCCATTTGGGGAGTGAACCAGTGGATGGAAGACCTCTCTCTCTCTCTGTCTCTCTCTGTCTCTCTCTCTGTCTCTCTGTAACTCTGCCTTTCAAATGAATAAATAAATCTTTTTTTGTTTTTAATGGAGGTGGTTTTCTAAGCGCTGGGAAACGAGCCCTATCCAGCTGTAGGCAGGGACCCCTTGGGCACAGCAGGCGGTGGAGGTGACAATCATTCTTCCCTGGGAGCATGGGCCCCGGTAACCCGTCACACTCCGATCTGCCTCCCGCCACCTGCAGACGGTCGTCACACAGCGGTATCTGTGTGCCAGAAGCAGGGATGGAACGGCAGGGGCGCGCCGCCCGGGGAAGCACCTCCAGGGAGCAACGGCTGGGACCTCACAGACAGGGCAGGAAGCGACTGCTCTGGTGCTAGCTGCCTGGGTGGGATCCCGGCTCTGCCACTGCCTGGCTGGTCAGTGACAACAGAACCCACCTCAATGTAAAGTGTCAGAGCGGGGGTCTGGCCCCCGGCTGGCACTGGGCGAGGGCTAACAGCAGCATTACCTCCAGCGACAGCCGCTGGCCCACAGGTGAGTGACCAAGTGACTGAAGCCAGGGTAAAGCCACTGCCCGCAGTGCCAGCATCCCTTAAGGGCACCAGTTCAACTCCCGGCTGTTCCACTTTCCATCCAGCTCTCAGCTGTGGCCTAAGAAAAGCAGTGGAAGATGGCCCAAGTCCTTGGGCCCCTGACCCTGCATGGAAGACTGGAAGAAGCTCCCGGCTCCTGGCTCCAGATCAGCCCACCTCTGGTCACTGTGGCCATGTTGGGAGTGAACCAGCGGATGGAAGACCTCTCTGCCTCTCTGTAACTCTGCCTTTCAAATAAATAAATAAATAAATATTAAAAAAAGAAAAGAAAAGAAAAGAAAACCTAGCTTCTAAGCCTAACCCCGTCACATCCAGGCTGTGTGGCCTTCGGCAGTTCACGTGACTCCTTGTGATCCACGTGACAAAGGACGCACACATGTGAGGATGCTGCTTCCACAGGGAAGACCAGCATACGCTGCAGCAGTTGGAGCACTGCCTGTGACACCGCCATCCCACACCCACAGTGGGTTCAAGTCCCGGCTGCTCTGCTTCTGAACCAGCTCCCTGCTAATGCGCTGGGGAGGCAGCAGAGGACGGGCCAAGTGCTTGGGCCCCTGACACCCATGTGGGAGACCCGGCTGAAATTCCAGGCTCCTAGCTTTAGCCTGGCCCAGCCCTGGCCACTGTGGCCATCTGGGGTATGAGAAGTGAACCAGTGGATGGAAGATGTCTCTCTCTCCCCCTCCTCTCTGTCACTCTTTCAAATAAATAAAAATAAATATTCCTAAAGTTGAAAAAAAGAAGTGGGGGCAGGTATCTGGTACAGCAGTTAGGACACCCCACCCTCTACAGGAGGGCCTGGGTTGGGTCCCTACTCTGTCGCTAATTCCAACTTCCTGCTCATGTGCACCTGGCAGACAAGTGTGGCTCAAGTACTCAGACCCCTGGCGCCCAAATCCAGCTCCTGGCTTTCAGCTTCAGCCTGGCCCAGCCCAAACAGTTGCCTGTATTTGGGAGGGGGCAAACCAGAGGGTAGAAGCTCTGACTTCCTCTCGGTCTCTCCTGCTGTCTGCATCTCAAGTAAATAAAAATAGGGGCTGTTGCTGTGGCCTAGTGGGTAAAGCTGCCGCCTGCAGTGCCGGCATCCCCTATGGGCACCGGTTCGAGTCCCAGTTGCTCCATTTCCAGTCCAGCTCTCTGCTATGGCCTGGGAAAGCAGCAAAGGATGGCCCAAGTCCTTGAGCCCCTGCACCCATGTGGGAGACCCAGAAGAGGCTCCTGGCTCTGGATCAGTGCAGCTCTGGCCATTGCAGCCATCTGGGGAGTGAACCAGCGGATGGAAGACCTATCTCTCTCTCTCTGCCTCTGGCTCTCTGTAACTCTGCCTTTCAAATAAATAAATAAATCTTTAAAAAAAAAATAAAGAAAAACAAAACTCACCCTTGGCCGAGCCCCACGGGGACATGATGTCAAGGCCGTCCCCAGAGTGGGGACCTAAGTCACCAGGGCCAGACAGTGGGGACGTGGGCCAGGCAGCCTCTAAGGCACAGCTCAGTCCGATGTTCCCAGCGCTCAGGCAGGTCCTGGGGCTGCTGGAAACGTGGGACTGCCTCTGGGCCCCGCCCCAGCTCGCCCCACCCCTGCTCCCCACTGAGCACTGCCACACACCTGGACGGCTCCATAGCCTACGGAGAGGAGCTGGGCCGGGATGTGTCCTTTCCAGAAGGCCGTCGGGCCCTCGTCCCGCAGGATCTGCCTCGCGGCCTGCAGGATGCCATGGTATTTCGCGCTGGGGTCCCTGCGAGACAGGCGTTCAATCTGAAGCTGAGAATCAAAACCGGAGACATGAGGGAGGCAGGGGTGCGGTGAGAAGTCCAGAGCAGGGGCAGAGGCGGCAAAGCGCTTCACCCTGGCCACGTCCAAGTCTCCAACGCACTTCTGCCCCAGAGGCCGGGCCTGCGCGGCGGCCGTTCTGCACACACGGGGAGAGGTACCTGGAAGCGGATCTTGATGACGTCCAAGGGGCTGATCAGCGCCCGAGTGACGAGTCCGGACACAGAGCCAGCCACGGCCACCTCGACCTTGGAGACGTTCCTGCCATCTGTCGTGGGGTCATAGCCGACCATCCCTGCCTCTGGTCCGTCCACTGTCCATCCGTGTCAAGCTGGACGTGAGAGACAGGGCATCAGCGCTGGGGCAGGTTTGCCAGGGCTTCCGCCCAGACCTCCCTGCCCAGAGCACCCCTGCCCTCCTGTCTGCAGGGAGAGCGGCTGGGCGTCGGTTCCTCGTCCCCCCCACGGAAACGTGGCCTTGGTCATCTGCTGACCACTGCCTGGAGTTGCCTCCCACGCCTATCTGAGGCCACTGTAAGTGTCAGTGCTGTCGGTGGACAGAGCGCACGAAGTGGACAACAGGCTGGAAAGGAAACTGGCTCACACGATGGCCTCTGTGACTTTATGGAGACCCTCACCTGAGCTAAGGTGTGAACTGGCCCACGCCGAACGCCGAGGGGGCCTGCCAGGCACGCGGGGCCAGAGGACGGGCTTGGGATTCCAGCAAGTTCCCACCAAAGAAGAGCCCAGACACACTCGGCCCCTCCCAGTCCCCTCCCCTGTTCTCTGCACACGCCTCAGGCTCACCCCAGCACGGGGTCACCCCAGGTGGGGTCGTGTGAAGCCAGGACACTCCCAGCCGCATCTGGGCTGGACCCTGCTGACCTCAGCTTCCCACTCAACCAGGTGTCCCGAGTCCTTCTGACCACTCTCTAGAAAATGCTGCGGTGGGCCCGGCGCTGCGGCGCAGGGAGTTAACGCCCTGGCTTGAAGCGCCGGCATCCCTTATGGGCGCCGGGGTGCTGGTTCTAGTCCCGGCTGCTCTACTTCTGATCCAGCCCTCTGCTATGGCCTGGGGAAGCAGTAGAAGATGATCCAAGTCCTTGGGCCCCTGCACCTGCATGGGAGACCCGGAAGAAGCTCCTGACTCCTGGCTTTGGGTCAGCACAGCTCCGGCCGTTGTGGCCAATTGAGGAGTGAAACAGCAGACGGAAGACCTCTCTCCCTCTCTCTCCCTCGCACTCTCTCTCTCTCTCTGCCTCTCCTCTCTCTGTGTAACTCTGACTTTCAAATAAATAAATAAATCTTAAAAAAAAAAAAAAAAAGAAAATTCTGCGGGCGCCCCAGCCACCCCCGGCCACCAGCCGTGTCTTATTATTTTTTAATTCAAAGGCTTTAAGAACAGCTCAAAGGGGCTGGGTTTTGCCACAGCAGTTAACGCACCGCATGGGATGCCTGCGTCCAGACCAGAATGTCTGGGCTTCAGTCTCGGCTCCACCTCCCAGTCCAGCTCCCTGCTAACGAGCTCCTGCCAGGCGACAGGGGCTGCTCAAGTCCTGCTTCCCTGTCACCCACATGGGAGACCTGCATTGCCTTTCTGGTTCCGACTTCCACCAGGCCCAGCCCGAGCTGTTGCATTTGGGGAGTGAACCAGCAGATGGGAGCACTCGCTCTCGCTGCCTTTCAATTAAAGTTTTTTTTTTTTTAATAAAATGTCATAAACACGTTTCCATGTTGCTACAAGATCTTCATAAATATCTTTATTTTATTTTTTTAAAAATTTATTTAGGTATTTATTTGACAGAGCAAGACAGAGAAAGAGGTCTTCCATCCACTGGCTCACTCCCCAAATGGCTGCAATAGATGGGTCTGGATCAGGCCCAAGCCAGGAGCCAGGAGCTGCACCTTGGTCCCCCACGTGGGTGCAGGGCCCCAAGCACCTGGGCCGCCTTCCGCTGTCTTCCCAGGCACATGAGCAGCCGCTGCACTGGAAGCTGAGAGCCAGGACTTGACCGGAACTCCAGGATAGGGCTGAGCAGCTGCAGCACAGCTCCAGCCCCTCAAATGTCATCTTATTTATTTATTTTTAAATCTGTTTATTTGAAAGGCAGACTTAGAGAGAGTGAGAGCAAGAGTGAGAGACAGAGAGAGAGATATCTTCCATCCACTGGTTCACTCCCCAGATGGCCACAACAGCTGGAGCTGCGCCGTTCTGAAGCCAAGAGCCAGAAGCTTCTTCCAGGTCTCCTACACAGGTGCAGAGGTCCAAGCACTTGGCCATCCTCTGCTGTTTTCCCAGGCCATTAGCAGGGAGCTGGATCGGAAGTGGAGCAGCCGGGATTCGAACCAGAACCCATATGGGATGCCAGAGCCACAGGTGGCAGCTTTACCTGCTACACCACAGTGCTGGACATCAAACGTCATTTTAAATGGCTGACTGATACTCCATCAAATAGCTGTGTAATAATTATTTTGGGCAATTTTTTTAAAAAGATTTATTTATTGGCCGGCGCCGTGGCTCAACAGGCTAATCCTCCGCCTTGCGGCGCCGGCACACCGGGTTCTAGTCCCGGTCGGGGCACCGATCCTGTCCCGGTTGCCCCTCTTCCAGGCCAGCTCTCTGCTGTGGCCAGGGAGTGCAGTGGAGGATGGCCCAAGTCCTTGGGTCCTGCACCCCACGGGAGACCAGGAGAAGCACCTGGCTCCTGCCATTGGAACAGCGCGGTGCGCCGGCCGCAGCGCGCTACCGCGGCGGCCATTGGAGGGTGAACCAACGGCAAAAGGAAGACCTTTCTCTCTGTCTCTCTCTCTCACTGTCCACTCTGCCTGTCAAAAAAAAAAAAAAAGAAAAAAAAAAAGAAAAAAAAAAGATTTATTTATTTATTTACTTGAAAGACAGAGTTACACAGAGAGAGAAGGAGAGGCAGAGAGAGAGACGTCTTCCATCTGCTGGTTCACTCCCCAATGTGCCACAATGGCCAGAGCTGTGCCAATCTGAAGCCAGGAGTGTCTTCCCAGTCTCCCACGTGGGTGCAGGGGCTCAGGGACTTGGGCCATCTTCTTCTGCTTTCCCAAGCCATAGCAGAGAGCTGGATCAGAAGTGGAGCAGCTGGGATCCAAACTTGCACCCATATGGGAGGCCGGTGCTGCAGGCGGCAGCTTTACCCGCTATGCCACAGCACCGTCTTTTTTTTTTAATTTAAATTTTATTCTAGAGTAGTGTTTCTGGCCCTCAGCAGTACCGCTATGCCAGAGTGGATGATTCTGTCGGGGCCAGTGCAGGGTGCTTGGCGGTGCCTCATCCCCACAACCACACTCCGGCCGGGACACCAACAACGCCTCCCAGCGCTGCCGAGTGGCCCGCTCCCGGCTGAGAAGCACTGGTCTGGAGAAGCACTGGCAGGCGTGAGTGAAGTGCCGTGCGTTGCGTTATTGTTTGCAAAACTGGTCACAACCCAAATGCCCGCCAGTAAAGGAATGGACCAGCATGCCAAGTGAGCCCCGGCTCATGAAATCCCAGGCGGCCATTACGAAGCCCGGGCCACTGCTCTGCCCGCTGGCCGGAAGCAAGCAGGTCTCGGAGCCTCGCGGCCGCTAAACTCCCCATCTCGGGAAACAAAAGCAGCGAGGCCCCTCCGGGCTCTGTGCACTTGTGCAAGTGCAGGAAGAAGTCCGGGCCAACACCAGCAGGGAGCTGCCCAGTCACCGCGGGGGAAGGAGAGGCAATGCAGATCTCGTGCTCCAGGTCAATAGATATGGTTAGAAAAAAAAATTTTTTTTGACAGAGTTAGACAGTGAGAGAGAGAGACAGAGAAAAAGGTCTTCCTTCCATTGGTTCATCCCCCAAATGGCCACTACGGCTGGTGCGCTGTGCTGATCCGAAGCCAGGAGCCAGGTGCTTATCCTGGTCTCCCATGGGGTGCAGGGCCCAAGCACTTGGGCCATCCTCCACTGCCCTCCCGGGCCACAGCAGAGAGCTGGATGGAAGAGGAGCAGCCGGGACTAGAACCCGGCGCCCATATGGGATGCCGGTGTTGCAGGCCGAGGATTAGCCAAGTGAGCCACAGCGCCGGCCCCACGTTGTTAGAATTTGAAATGGGGCCGGCGCCTTGGCTCAACAGGCTAATCCTCCGCCTAGCGGCGCCGGCACCCCGGGTTCTAGTCCTGGTTGGGGTGCCGGATTCTGTCCCGGTTGCCCCTCTTCCAGGCCAGCTCTCTGCTGTGGCCTGGGAAGACAGTGGAGGATGGCCCAAGTGCTTGGGCCCTGCACCCCATGGGAGACCAGCAGAAGCACCTGGCTCCTGGCTTCGGATCAGTGTGGTGCCCCGGCCACAGCGTGCCAGCTGCGGCAGCCATTGGAGAGTGAACCAACGGCAAAAGGAAGACCTTTCTCTCTGTCTCTCTCTCTCACTGTCCACTCTGCCTATCAAAAAAAAAAAAAAAAAAAAAAGAATTTGAAATGGGATGGGGCCGGTGCTTTGGCATAGTAGGTTAAACCTCTACCTGCAGCACCAGCATCCCCTGTGGGCGCTGGTTCAAGTCCCAGCTGCTCCTCTTCTGATCCAGCTCCCCGCTGATGGCCTGGGACAGCAGCAGAAGACGGCACAAGTGCTTGGGCCCCTGTACCCATGTGAGAGGCCCAGAAGAAGCTCCTGGCTCCTGGATTCTGACAGGCCCAGCTCTGGCCATTGCAGCCATTTGGGGAGTGAACCAGGAGACAGAAGATCTCTTTCTCTAACTCTGCCTCTCAAATAAATAAATAAAACCTTAAAGAATTTGCTATGAGAAAAAAAAAAATACTAACTATAAACTGATTTTACCAGGCACCCTAGAATTAATCTATTCTTTTTTAAAAAATAAGTTTGGTGTTTTTTATTTTTGTGTTTATTTATTTATTGTCATCTACTTGAAAGGTAGAGCAACAAAGACAGAGATCTTCCTTCCACTGGCTCAGTCCCCAAACACCCTCAACACCAGGGCTGACCAGGCTGAAGGTGGGGCCCAGGACCTCATCCAGGCCTCTCACACAGGTGGCAGTGGCCTGAGTACCTGGCCACCATCTCTGCCTCCCTGGCACATTAGAGGGAGCCGGCCTAGCAGCACAGTAGCCAAGACTCACACCAGTGCTCCGATGTGGCACGCAGGCATCTCAAACAGCCGCTTAAGCTGCTGCACCACAACGCCAGCCCCTCCACCTGGTTCTCGAATACTTGTTACAAAAGGGAGGGCACTCTTGGGGCCAGCGCTGTGGCGTAGCGGGTAAAGCCGCCACCTGCAGTGCCAGCATCCCATATGGGTGCTTGTTCGAGTCCCAGCTGCTCCACTTCCAATCCAGCTCCCTGTTATAGCCTGGAAAAGCAGTGGAAGATGGCCCAAGTGCTTGGGCCCCTGCACCCACATGGAGACCTGGAAGAAGCTCCTGGCTCCTGGCTTCAGATCAGCCATGGAAGACCTCTCTTGGACTTGGACTGAACACGGGCTGGGCTCTCCCTCTGGAAAACGAGGCTCCCAGGCTGCTGGGAGATCACACAAGACACATACCGGGCCGGCGCCGTGTCGTAGTGGGTAAAGCCACCGCCTGCAGTGCCAGCATCCCACACGGGCGCCGGTTCTAGTCTCAGCTGTTCCACTTCCCATCCATTTCTCTGCTGTAGCCTGGGAAAGCAGTAGAAGATGGTCCAAGTGTTTGGGCCCCTGCACCCATGTGGGAGACCTGGAAGAGGCTCCTGGCTTCAGATCAGTGCAGCCCCGGCTGTTGTGGCCATTTGGGGAGTGAACAGCGGATGTTAGACCTCTCTCTTCTCTGCCTTTCAAATAAATAAATCTTTTTTTAAAATGTGACATGTGATGAGCTTTAGTCCAAAAAGCCAGGGTCTGGGTGGGCATTTAGCCTACTGGTTAAGACGAGGGCTGCTCTCACATGGGGTCCCGCTCCCGGCCGAAGCTCGGGGCCCCTGGGAGCAGGTGGCGATGGGTCAGGTAACTGCTGGGTTCCTGACGCCCACCTGCGAGACCTGGGCTGCGTTCCGCCCTCCGCCACCGCAGGACGGGGGAGTGAGCCAGCAGGTGGGAAGCTTCCTCCGTCTCTCAAATTAAAAAACAAAGGAGCAGACACACACTGGTGAGAGGCGCCCGTGGGTACTCACTTCCGCTGGCTCCGGTCTCCCGGCACCGGTGAGCCTCGATATTCACCTAGAGGACAAAATAAAACAACGACGTCAGGGCCGGGCGGGTTCGCCCCGCGCCCCGCGCCCCTGCGGACGCCCGCGGAGCTCCGGGCACAGGTGCCCCGCGTGCCCGCGCGTCCCCGGCGATGCTGCCCAGAGCAGGTGTGACACGTGTGCGCAGGCCCCGCCCCCGCGAGAGCACCCGCGCGGGGCCCCCGTCCTCGAGGGGACGGCAGAAGGACAGGTCACTCACCCGCTCAGTTCCACGGGCGCGGCTCGGCAGCCTGTGCTCTTGCTGTCTTTTCCTCGCGCAGTCTAACAGCAAAACTCAATTTCTCTCGAAAGTAACTGACGGGCATCTAGGCCAATCACCGCGCAGCTTCGCCAGACACCGGGCCAATGGTTGTACGCTCGGAGTCTAGCCCCCGCCCCCGCGAGGCTTCCTGGGTAATGTAGTCCTGACCCACGATGCGCTTTCTGGGTGGGGCGCACAGCCTCCTGGGCGGTGTAGTTCCACTGCGCACGCGTGCGCGTGAGAGTCCCGGCGGGCAGGAAGGGGGCGAGCGACGGCGCGCGGTGACCTTGGGCGCGCTGGGCGGCGCGCGGCTCGGAAGTCCGCCTGAGGGCGGGGTGGGAGGTTAGGGGGCGCTGAACTTGACCCGTTTGGGGCGGGGATCCAGAGGAGGGGCACGACGCGGTGGATGGGTTTAACACCGGGGATTGTCTCCCTCCACGGTTGATGACAGTTTCCCATCGTCAAGACAAAATTCAGTTTATCCGGGACAAAATTCAGTATATCCGGACGCAGGCGCTGTGGAAGCCAGGGGGCATCGCCTCCGGGGCGGCGATCCGGGGCGCTGGGTGCCTGCGTCCCCGCGCCCTGCCGCCCTGGGTCTCGGGTCTCTGCCCACGTCGGCTGGTTCTGTTCTCTGCAGTTCCAGTCACCTTGTTGGCCTCGGTCCAAAAGTAGTGGAAAATCCCAGAATTAATTCATAACCTTTTTTTTTTTTTTAAAGGTTCAGTCATTTGAGAGGCGGAGCGGGTCGGCTCAGCTCCGGCCGGTGGGAGTGAACCAGCGGATGGAAGACCTGTCTCTCTGTCTTACCTCGCTCTGTAACTCTTTCAAATAAATAAAATAAATCTTTAAAAAAAAAAAAAAAAAGAAATAGAGCAGCCAGGAACCTGGCCCACATGGGATGCCGCACTGCAGGCGGTGGCTTAACCCACTGTGCCAAGCGCCAGCCCCAATTCATAATTTTCAAACCATTTTTGTTACGGTGTGCTGTTACAATTGTTTTTGCTTTACATTAATTACTATTACTCTCTTACTATGATCTATAAATGAATTTTATCATGGGTATGAGTAGGAGCAAACATCACAGATACACAGGGGTTAGCACTGGCCACAGTTTTAGGAGCGTCCTGGGGTCTCAATGTTTGTCCTGCAGACGAGCGGGGTCTCGTCTGGTTTTCCTGGACTGCAGCCAGTGCCCCTCCGGTGCCGTTGGACAGAGAAGGCGACCCCAGGGTATTGGAGCCGTGGGTGCGCTGGGGAGACTCCTGGCGGGCATCGGTCCAGCCAGGCCCTCCAGGGACTGGATGATGTGCCCAAGGCCCCTGGCGGTCAGGTGGCATTGGTGGCTGAGCTGACAGGAGACCCGTGGCAGGTGCCCGTCTCCCTGCAGTGTTTGCGCCTTTGAAATCTGGTCGTTTCACTGGCAGATGAACAGATTCGGTCGGTCACGCCCAGTGAGAGCAGAAACGGGAACGGCGGTTCCCGTCAGCGTGGGGAAGTGAGCCCTTCAGTGCCCTCATCAGCACTGCCCGATCAGACCTATTAAAAGCGCCTTCGGACTTCCCCCACCTCCTGGGGGAAGCAGAGATCTCCTCGGCCTTGACCGACAGAGGCCGTGTTTACCAGCCTTGAGGTGAACCGGCCTCGGGGTCGCTCAGCCGTGCTGCCGGTGGGAGGCCCGGGGCCCCAAAGCAGCTTGCTGGGTCCTGTTCTTCCTCTGGGCTACAGCTTTCTCCTCCATGAAGATGGAGGGCTTGGACCACAGGCGCCCAAGCCCTGATGCCGGTCAGCCACCACAGAGCTAAAAAATCGGCATTTAGCAAGAGTCCCACGGGCTTCTCAGTTTCAGCTGGTGAAAATCATTTGGGATGCCTTTATTTTTTTCCTTAAAGTATTTTTTTTTTTTTTTTGAGAGGTAGACAGAGAAGGCCAGCGTGTGGCACAGTGAGTCAGCTGCCACCCGTGACACCAGCATCCCCTGTGAGCGCCAGTTCGAGTCCCGGCTGCTCCACTTCGGATCCAGCTCCCTGCTGATGTGCCTAGGAGAGCAGCAGAACTTAGCCCAGGTTCTTGGCCCCTGCCACCCATGGAGGAGACCTGGATGGAATTCCAGGCTCCTGGCTCCTGCCTGACCCTGAACTGGCTGTTGCAGCCATTTGGGGAGTGAACCAGTGGATGGAAGACCTCTCGCTCTCTTTCTGTCTCTTGCTCTCTGTAACTCTTTCAAATAAATAAAATAAATCTTAAAGAGAGAGAGAGAGAGAGGGAAGTTTCCCATCTCTGGTTCACTTCCTAAATCCCAAAACAGCGAGGGGCTAGCCAAGGCCAAAGCCAAGTGGGTTCTCAATCTGGGTCTCCCATGTGGGCGGCAAAGACTCAAGTACTTGAGCCCCACCTGGTGCCCCACAGGAAGGGCATTGGCAGGAAGCTGGAACGGAGCCTGGAGCCAGGGCCCAGACCCAGGCACTCTGCTATGGGGTGTGGTGTCCCCAGCACCAGGCGCCCAGCCCTGGCTTGTTTTAAGATGCAGGCCACCTCCTCCCTTGGGGTGCGGAGTGGGCACCGGAAGTGCACATCCAGACGCTGCATTGGAGACACCCCGCCGACCACCTACACCTGCCGGTTTCCTTCTTTCTGACTCAGAATGTTGACGCCTCTGCCTGCCATCTTAAATATATATACACGAAACAGAGCGACCCCCCTTCCGTTGGCTCACTCCCCAAATGCCCACCACCAGCCAGAGCTGGGCCAAGCCTAAGCCAGGAAGCAGGAACCCAATCCGGGTCCTCCTCGTCGGAGGGAGCACGCATCTCCTTGGCCTTGACCAAATACCCAAGTAGCCGGGCCACAAGCCCTCCCAGGGCTCGCTCCAGCAGGAAACTGGAGAGGAAGGCAGCGTTGGGCTGTGACAGGGGACGCGGTGTGCCAGCCCTCCGCCCGGTGCCCCCTGTGAAAACCATCAAAAACTGACCGCAGCCGGGGGTCCAGGAGGAAGTTCTTTCGCCTCCAGGGGCCGAAGGTGGGCGCTTTGGCCACGGTTCTGTCCTTTCAGATTTACTCGGCCAATGACTCAAAACACCAAGAAAAAAAAAAAAATAGAAGATTCACTGCCCAGCGACTGTGGAGAGCTGATTTCCTATGCACTTCAGCCGGCTCCTGGGGTCCCTCTCGCCAGGGCCCACGACAGGAGCGGCGGGGACGTGGCGGCAGAGGGGGCTTCCCGCGGCGGCCGGAGGGCCTGAGGCCCCACTTCCTGGTTTCCAGCACTTGGCTCTGACCGGATCGTCCACTCTGTGGGTGACCACACCGTCACCCCTCGTTTCTGAGCTTCCCTGGGGAGGCGTCCGGGGCTCGGTCTGTGGGAGCCCGCCTGCCCCTGCCACTAGGTGCAGAGGAAGCCAGCGGGTGCAGCACTGTCACTGTGTGTGTGTGTGTGTTCATGCGCCCCCCCACCCCGGGTCAACCACAGAGCCTGTCTCCCTGCCCCAGGGCTTCTGCTCCGTGCCTCCCTCAGAGACAGCTGGGTTCTGGGAATCCCAGAACCGAGCCTCAGACTGGAGAGACAATGGAGCAGGAGACTCCTTGAACCCACAGCAGGCTGGGGCGGTCCTGTCTTTACTGCCAAGCTGCAGAGGGCTGCCCCGCCAGGCCCTTCCTCACCGCCACCCCCTCCACCCCACCTGCCCCCCCGCCCCAGTCCTGGAGGCTGTGGCAAAGGCTGCCTCCCCCAGGTTTCGGGTCCTCCCCAGTTCTTCCCCCAGGGCCTGCACACACTGTTAGCCAGCGCCCAGCTCCACATGCGCTCCGCTGGCGGCGTGGTCTGCGAGCTCCCGGAAGGCGAGGGCCCTGTCTCGAGGGCCCTGTCTCGTGCGCCCCCTGCCCCCTCGCAGGGTCTGCTGAAGATGCTCCAGGGATTTGCTGAGTCAGTGAGTGAAAGGTCGGAGCCTCACACCGCCGCTCGGCTTCCGCCACTTGGACTTCGGCCATCGGTTTTCCCAATCTTAAGCCCGAAAGCAGGAGCGGGTGCTTGGTGCAGCCATCGAGACATCCACGTCCCACCTCGGGGGCCTGGGTTTCAGGACTGGCTGGTGTAGGCCCTGAGAGGCAGTGCTGATGGCTCAAGTACTTGTGTCTCGGCCACGCGTGTGGGGAAACCTGCGTGGAGCTCCTGGCTCCTGGCTTCCGCCTGGCCCAGCTCCAGCTGCTGTGGGCACCCGGGGAGTGATCCAGCAGATGGAAGATCTCTATATGTCTATCTCTGTCTCTATATGCTTCAAATAAAATGAAAATAAATAAATAAAAAGCCATCACCTTTTAATAATTTATTTCTAGATGTTTATTTATTCATTTTTTGTGTATTTGAAAAACTAGTGACAAGCGTCAGCACTGTGGTACAGCAGGTTAAGCCCAGGCCTGCAGCGCTGGCTTCCCATGGAGACACTGGTGTGAACCCCGGCTGCTGTGCCTCTGACCCAGCTCCCTGCTAGTGGGCCTGGGAAAGCAGCAGCAGACGGCCCAAGTGCTTGGGCCCTGCCACCCACACGGGAGACCTGGAGGAAGTTCCAGGTTCCTGGCCTGGTCCAGCCCCTGCCACTGTGGCCATTTGGAGAGGGAACCAGCAGATGGAAGACCTCTCTCTGTCTCTCTCTCTCCATCTCTCCCTCTCTCTCCCCGTCTCTCTCTCTTCCTTTCAAATGAATAAATACATCTTTAAAATAATAATAATAAGCAGAGTGGCAGAGTGAGATGGCGTGTCCATCTGCTGATTTACTTTACAAATTCCCTCAACAGCAGAGGGTGAGCCGGGCAGAGGCCAGGAGCCAGGGACTCCGTCTGGGTCTCCCCCAAGGCTCTGGGACTCAGTAGCTGAGCCAGCGTTTGCTGCCTCTCTGGCATGTTAGCAGGCGGCTGGATCAGAAGCACAGGCGGAGGTGGGACCCAATGCTAGGCACTGGTGGGGTGCGGGCATCCCAAGTAGTGGCTTAACCCACGGTACCATAACGCCCACCGCTGTTAATTTATTATAGAAGAAGTTAAATTCTGGAACATGCCAGAATGGCAGACACGCTAAGCAATGAGAATGGAATCACTCTTAGTCTCATTATGCAATTACAAGTCCTGTTACAATTTCTATTTATCTCCTTCTCCTGTGCTTTTTCTACATTTAAGTGGTGGGTATTTGTTTTTAGTACAACTATAATCACAGGGTATGTACAAGACTACACATTTTTATTTAGTATTCTACCATGTTGACATTTCCACACTCAAATGTTTCATAAACTGCCTTTCTTTAAACAAGTATTTATTTATATTTGAAAGCCAGGGTGACAGAGCAAGAGAAGAGAGTTAGAATGAGACAGAGTAGGAGAGAGAGATCTTCCCTCTGCTTGTTTATCCCTCAAATGGTCACAGCACCAGGTCTGGGCCAGGCTGAAGCCAGGAGTCAGGACCTCCATCCTGGTCTCCCACATGGGTAGCAGGGGCCCAAGTATTTAGACCATCATCTACTGCTTTCCCAGGTGCATTAGCTGGGGGCAGAATTGGAAGTGGAGCAGCCGGGACTTGAACCGGTGCTCTGCCATGAGATGCCAGTGTCACAAGCAGTGGCTTAACCGGCTATGCCGTAACGCGGGCCCCAAAGAGCTACCATTTTTGATTATTGCATAATGATCTGTTTAGGCTCACTTTTACTGAGATTAATTCATGACCTAAAAACACTTTATTGTCTGCCTGGCATTTATTTATTTTGTTATTTGCGAGGGAAGAGTGAGAGGTTCAGAGAGAATTCTCAACTGCACGTTCATGGCTTAAACGCCTGCACAGCCAGGGTGGGCCAGGCCGGGGCTGAGGACCAGGAATTCAGCCTGGGTCTCCGTGTGGGGGCAGGAGTCACACTGCTCAGGCCACCACCTGTTGCCTCCCAGGGCCCACATCAGCAGGAAGCTGGAATCAGGAGCCAGGCTGGTACTCAGATTTCGGCACTCTGATACGGGATGTTCACTGCTTAACCCCTAGACCAAAAAAAAAAAAAAAAAAAAAACAGCCCCTAAGAGCAGTCATTCAGTGTATACAGTTTAGTGATGTAAAGAATGTGACCCACAGTACCGTGCAATCAGACCCCACCAGTTCCAGAACGTGTCCCTCACTGCAAAAAGACCCCAACCCTAACCCCGCAGCCGTTAGCGGTCGCTCATCGCCCCGTGGTTCTGCTTTCTGTCTACGGATCTGGGTGTGGTGCTCTTCTGAGTTTATAATTATTTCATTAGTTATTCTCCTAGTGCTGGACAATTAAATGGTAAACCAGCCCTTTGTAAAATCCCATTGTGGGAGCCGGCGCTGTGGCATAGCAGTGCCAGCATCCCATATAGGCACCAGTTCGAGTCCCGGCTGCTCCACTTCCGATCCAGCTCTCTGCTGTGGCCTGGGAAAGCAGTAGAAGAAGATGACCCAAGTGCTTGGGCCCCTGCACCCGTGTGGGAAGACCTGGAAGAAGCTCCTGGCTTCTGGCTTTGGATCGGCGCAGCTCCGGCAGTTGCAGCCATCTGGGGAGTGAACCATTGGATGGAAGACCCCTCTCTCTCTCTCTCTGCCTCTCCTCTCTCTCTGTGTAACTCTGACTTTCAAATAAATAAATAAATCTTTTTTAAAAAATGTCAGTTCTCCAGACTGATCTGCAGGGCTTCCTAATTCCCATCCAACCTCAGCAGCCGTGAGCCTGTCTCTGTGGATGGACAGGCTCGTTCAAATTTCTCTAGGTATTAAAGAAACAGAATTTTTAGCAGCCATGCCGAAGAACAAAATGACGGATTCGTCCTGACATCGGGATTCACCAGGGAGGGGCAGGCATTTGGCAGGGCAGTTAGAACACTGCCTGGGGCCCCGCAGCCCGCGTTGGCATCCCAGGGTTCAAGTCCTGTTCAAGCGCCTGCGCCCCTGCCACCCAGGCAGGAGACCTGGATTGAATTCCAGGCTCCTGAGTTCAGCTTGGCCCAGCCTCAGCTACTGCAGGCCTCTGGGGAATGAACCCGCAGATGGGAGATACCTCTCTCTCTCTCTCTCTCTCATACTGCCTTTCAAACAAATAAATAACTCAAAGCAGCAATGGTGCGTGCGTCCCCCGTTGGAGTTCCTGGGTTCGATGCTCGGTGTGGGCTCCGGACTCCAGCAGCCTGCCACCCACAAGGGAGGTCGGGATTGAGCTCCTGGCTCCCAGACAGGCATTTGGGGAGTGCAGCTCTCCATCAAAAAAAAAAAAAAAAAAAAAAAAAAAAAGTCAAGAGATTTGAATACACACTTCACAAAGAAACTTGCAAATAGGCAACAAGCAAGCAAAAACACGTTCAGCATCCTTAGACGTCTGGAAAGTGCAAATTAAAGCCACGCGGAGTTGCCACTTCCAGACTCGCCAGACTGGCTGAAACTGAAAGACTGATAGCACCAAACGTTAGCAAGAATGTGGAACAACTGGCCCCTCCTGCGTTGTTGAGAGCTTCAAGGGATACAGGCGCCTTGGGGAAAGGTTGGTTTCTTAGGAGGTTACCAAATACCTGTGACTCAGCAATTCTGCAACTACCTGTGACTCAGCAATTCACGGCCAGCTGATTGACTTGTGGAAGAATGTCCCCTGCGGGAAGGGCCTGCAGGGCTGCCCCCCTCCCCCCAGCTCAGCAGCCGCAGAAGTACACAGCGGCCCCTGGGAGCGACTCTCAGAGCCTAACCCCCCCACTCTCTCTGCTCTGCTCCTCCAACCCTTCTCACAGCGAAACAGGGCGCCCAGGGCTTGGGCGGCACAAAGACAAAGTGATCAGTGGAAACCCAGACGCTACTGCTATGCCCTGTCTCACCCACTTCCCCAGCCCTCCGGCCCCAGGGGCAGCCACTCCCTAGGCTGCCCAGGCCTCGTCCTGAGGCTGTGTTGGCTCCTTCTAGGACTCATAAAGGGGCCCCAGTGCTCTTTAATTATTTAATTGTTAGCATGGGCGTTGGGCCCAGAAGTTAAGCCCCTGCTTGGGACGCACACATCCCATGGTGGAGTGCCTGGGTTCAGGTCAGAGCCCTGCTCCTAATTCCAGCTTCCTGCCGTTGCAGACCCAGGGAGGCAGTAGTGATGTTCGGGTACTCGGGCCACCCTGTGGGAGTCCCGGACTGAGCTCCCTGCTCCTGGCTTTGGCCTGGCCAGGCTCTGGCTCTTGTGGACATTTGGGGGGAGTGAACCAATGAATGGGAGATCTCTCTCTCTGTGTCCCTCTGTATCCCTGCCTTTCACATAGTAAAAATCAATAAACAAACATTTTTAAACATCAAAAATTGGGTCCGGCATTGTGGCACACCCTACCGTTTACAACACTGGCATCCCATGTGGGTGCCAGTCGTGTCCTGGCTGCCCAGCTTCCAGCCAGCTCCCTGGTAACGTGCCTGGGAAAGCAGGGGAAGGTGGCCCAAGTGCTTGGAACCCTTTCACCCAGGTGGGAGACCCAGAGAAGCTCCTGGCTCCCGGCTTTGCTTGGTCCAGCCCTGGCCTTGGTCTGCAGCCATCTGGGGAGTGAATCATCACATGGAAGATCTCCCTCTCTCTCTCTGTCTGCAACTTTGCCTTTCTTTCTCTTTCTTTCTTTCTCTCTCTCTTTCTTTCTTTCTCTTTCTCTCTTTTTTTGACAGGCAGAGTTAGACAGTAAGAGACAGAGAGAAAGGTCTTCCTTTTCCGTTGGTTCACCCCCCAAATGGACGCTATGGCCGGCGCTGCGCCGATCCGAAGCCAGGAGCCAGGTGCTTCTCCTGGTCTCCCATGCGGGTGCAGGGTCCAAGCACCTGGGCCATCCTCCACTGCCTTCCCGGGCCACAGCAGAGAGCTGGACTGGAAGAGGAGCAACTGGGACAGAATCCAGCGCCCCGACCGGGACTAGAACCCAGGGTGCCGGCGCTGCAGGCGGAGGATTAGCCAAGTGAGCCACAGCGCTGGCCGCAACTCCGCCTTTCAAATTAATAAACAAATCTTTTATAAATTAAAACAAAATTGTCTTATGGCTAAAAAAAATCCCTATCTGGGTATCTCATAACACGTCCGTCAATCATGTCCAGCTCACGGCCCCGTGGTATTAACCCCATAGACAACGCTGCGAAGCCACCCCTACCAACTTCTGACTCTCGTCACCCCAGTAGAAATTCTTACTGATTAAGCAATAGCTACTTTTCTCGCCTTCCCCACAGCCCCTAGTTTAATCTACTTTCTGTCTCTAATAGTCTAAATATACCATACAAGTGAAATAATACAATATTTCTCCTTTTGTGTTCAACTTATTATCCTTGGCCAGCACAGCTTCCGCCTGCCTGGGGTCCCTTGCGGAGCTCTGAAAAGGCCGAGCCTCCCTCCTCACGCTCGCCTGGGCTGTGCGGTGTCCTGGTTTTCTCTTCCAGAACCAGCTCTCAGAGACAGCAGCGCTCCCTTGAATCTTTCCCTTGGGAAAAGGGAAAAGTGGGGCCCTCAGGCCTCTGCCCCAAAGCTCTCAGCGGAGGCTGTTCCAGCGAACGGGAAGGAAGACCTCGCTGGCCTCCGGCCGCTGCCACCTTCCGCGCTCCTTTCTCACTCCATCGTCCCGAGAAACTCGGATAATCGATAATCGGAGCCCTGACCACGCCCCTCTGGGGTCTGCAGCCGCTGCAGCCTCCACCCTTGCGTTTCAGATTTTATTTTAGAGGAAGGTGTTTGGCAGAGCCCTTGAGGGCACGCTTGTCCCTTGGGACAAGCTGTATCCCGGGTTCAAGTCCCAGCTCTGCTTCCGACTCTAGCTTCCTGCCAGTGCGCACCCTCGGGGCAGCAGGTGACGGCTCAAGGGCTCAAGTGCTCCCTGCCATCCACGCGGGAGGCCTGGATGGAGTTTCCGGCTCCCAGCTTTGGACCAGGGCGTGGACAAGCAGATTACCATCGGTAGCTCTGACTGTGTGTCTGCTGCTCAGATAAATGCACTTTTTTTTTTTTTTTTTTTTTTTTGACAGGCAGAGTGGACAGTGAGAGAGAGACAGAGAGAAAGGTCTTCCTTTTTGCCGTTGGTTCTCCCTCCAATGGCCGCTGCGGCCGGTGCATCTCGCTGATCTGAAGCCAGGAGCCAGGTGCTTCTCCTGGTCTCCCATGCGGGCGCAGGGCCCAAGGACTTGGGCCATCCTCCACTGCCTTCCCGGGCCATAGCAGAGAGCTGGCCTGGAAAAGGGGCAACCAGGACAGAATCTGGCGCCCCGACCAGGACTAGAACCCGGTGTGCCGGCGCCGCAAAGCGGAGGATTAGCCTGTTAAGCCACGGCCTAAATGCGCAAATTTTAAAACATTGTCTGCAGAAATCAGTACTGGGAACAAACATCATAATGAATGTGCAACACTGCCATGAGGCAAACTTTGCTATACACCCACAGGATACAAAACTGGGAAGACCTGCCAGGTTCCTGGGGATTCAACGTCACGGAGATGTCAGTTCTTTTGAAGGTAGTTTATAAATTTAACATGATCCAAATAAAAACACCAAGAAGCATTTTTTTTGGAACAAAGTTTACATTGAAAACATAAACAAGTGAGAAAAGCCAGGGAAATTCAGAAAAGCAAGAGCAACAGGGGGAGGAAGCCCCTCTGACATCAAAGCCAGCCCTGACGGCTGAGGAGTCGGCACAGCACGGCCCCCCTGGCCCAGGACAGCCGGACACAGCAACAGGAGAGGCAGCCGGGAAACAGGGCCCCAGGCCACGGAAACCCAGCTCGCACTGTACATCCTCTCGGACCCGAGCTGATGAGGGACCTGATAGACACCACCTGCACAACTGTGCAGCCAATGGAGAAATCGAAGCGAAGAGGCCGGCGCTGTGGCCCAGCGGGTTAAGCTGCCACCTGCAACGCTGGGATCCTATCTGAGCAGTGGTTCAAGTCCCGGCTCCTCTATTTCTGATCCAGCTCCCTGCTAATGTGCCTGGGTAAGCAGCACAAGAAGGCCCCAGTACTTGGGCCCCTGCCACCCACGTGGGAGACCCAGATGGAGTCCCAGGCTCCTGGGTTTGACCTGGCCGTTGTGGCCATTTGGGGAGTGAACCAGTGGATGGATGATCAATCTCTCTCTTTCCCTCTTTAACTCTGCCCTTCAAATAAATCATCTTTAAAATAAAATTAAAGAAAATATGGATGAACTAATCTTCCCTGACTGAGACAAGAGCAAGAACACGAAACCTAGCTGTTAAGACCCAACTTGGGACGCTGGGTTTGAGTCCCAGCTCCCGCCCTGATTCCAGTTCCTGCTCGTGGGCGCCCTGGGAAGCAGCCGCGATGGCTCAAGTCCTTGGGTGCTGCCACCCACGTGGGAGGCCTGCGTCAGGTCTGACTTCCAGCATAGGCCTGGCCCAGCTAGGAAGGCTGGGGAATTAGCGTAGCGTTGGGCACTGGGAGAGGCGACCAGCAGAGGAACTCCGCCTCTCTGGATTTCTGAACAAACAAACACTTACAGAGGAATTCTGGCCAGGCCTGCCCGGGCCTCAGCTGAACGCAGAAGCTAGCCCTGATTTTTTTTTTTAAGATTTATTTATTTATTTGAAAGGTGGAGTTACAGAGAGGCAGAGAGAGAGAGAAAGAGAGAGAGAGAGGTCTTCCATCCAGTGGTTCACTCCACAAATGGCTGCAACAGCTGGAGCTGGGCTGATCTGAAGCCAGGAGCCAGGAACTGCTTCCGGGTCCCCCATGCAGGTGCAGGGGCCCAGGGACCTGGGCCATCCTCCACTGCTTCTCCAGGCCACAGCAGAGAGCTAGATGGGAAGTGAAGCAGCCAGGACATGAACTGTCGCCCATATGGGATGTCGATGCTGCAGGCGATGGCTTTACCCACTCCGCCACAGAGCCAGCCCCCACCCCTCACTCTTACAGCAGGCCCTTGGAGAACTCACTCACTCCAGGAGAGACCACTACTAGCCCCTTCCTAGGGCAGTGGCCCACGACCCAACCACCTTGCCCTAGGTCTCTCTCTCTTTTTTTTTTTTTTTTTTAAAAGATTTTATTAATTTGAAAAAGTAGAGTTAGAGCGAGAGGGGGAGAGATCTTATGCTGGTTCACTCCCCAAATGGCCACAATGGCTGCAGCTGGGCCAGGCCAAGCCAGGCCTGGGACTCCATCTGGGTCTCCCACGGGGGTGGCAGGGGGTCCCAGCACCTGGGCCGTCTTCCACTGCCTTCTCTGGACCATTAGCAGGGAGCTGGATCAGAAGTGGAGCAGCTGGGACTCGAACCGGTGTCCATATGGGATGCTGATGTCACTGAAGGCGGCTTAACCCGCTGGGCCGCAAGGCCAGCCCCTGGGCCCCGCCTCTTCAGGGTTCTTCCGCATCCACTCTGCAGCCTGGGGACTATGACGCTTCGGGAGGTGCACTGAGGCCACACACAGGCCACAGGGGGCACTGACCGACCGAGAGGAGCCTAATTGCCAGAGCAGGGCCGTGGGCCTGGGGGCGGCAGGAGCAGGGAGGACCCAGGGCAGGTCAGGCGCTGTTGCTCTAGGACTCTCTGGGGCTGGACACACAGAGGAAGGAGGCAGGGAAGCAAGAGTTCATGGGAAGGCGGTCAGGGGAGGGTGCGTGGAAAAGCTTGGGTTTGTCCCCTGCATTCTATGGCAGGATGGGGACAGGCAGAGAGCAGAGAGGAGCGGCTGGGCCTGTCAGAGAGGATGCTGGCTGGGGGCAGAGCTGGCCAGCAGCCCTCGCCCCGGGGTCCAAGAGAAAGGGGACTCAGGACACAGCAAGGACTCGGAAGGCCCTGGGCGGCCAGGGCTGGGGAGTCGTCCTGGTGCCGGCTGGGGAGGCCTCGTCGTCCTGGCGCCGGCTGGGGAAGGCCTCGTCGTCCTGGCGCCGGCTGGGGAGTCGTCCTGGTGCCGGCTGGGGAAGGCCTCATGTGCCCAGGTCGCAGCCCGCACCTGCTGCACACAGAATCACGTTGGACCCTGAGGCCACCCTGGTGACAGCACCCGAGGTCTGAGCTTTAGGGAGATGAGGGGAGGGGCCAGCGGTTAAGCCGCTGGTTGGGACATGGGAGTCTCCCATCAGAGAGCCTGGGGTTGAGGTTGAGCCCTGGCTCCTGACCCCAGCTTCCCTGCTGGGGCAAACCCTGGCAGGCAGCAGTGATAGCGCAAGAAGCCGGACTCCTCCACCCTGCCTGGGGCCATTGTGGGCCCTCGGAGAGCAAACCAGGATGGGGGAGCGCGCGCTCTCTCTGGACAGCATGTAATGTGTGGTGGCCAGGAATGGGAGGTGACCGCTGACGGGTGTAAGGTTTGAGGTGACAGCAATGTTCCGGACTGTGGCGATGACTGCGTAACTGAGTTTTACTAAAAACCACTGAATGGATGGGGCCGGCACCGTGGCACAGTAGGTTAGTCTTCCGCCTGCGGCGCTGGCATCCCATATGGGCGCCGGTTCTAGTCCCGGCTGCTCCTCTTCCAATCTAGCTCTCTGTTGTGGCCTGGGAGGGTGGTGGAGGATGGCCCAAGTCCTAGGGCCCCTTCACCCACATGGGAGACCAGGAAGAAGCACCTGGTTCCTGGCTTCGGATCAGCATTGTTCCAACCACTGCGGCCATTTGGGGAGTGAACCAACGGAAGGAAGACCTTTCTCTCTGTAGCTCTACCTCTCAAATAAATAAATAAATAAATCTAAAAAAAAAAAAAAAAAAAACCACTGAATGGTACATTTTAAGTGGGTTATTTGTAGAAGACAATAATTGTATTTCAATAAAGCTGTTAAAAAAAAAAAACAATGTGGGGGCAGCGTTGTGGTACAGCAGGTCAAACCTGGCCTGTGACATCTCATACGACGGCTGGTTCGAATCCCAGCTGCTCCACTTCCCACTCAGCTACCTGCTGATGTGCGTGAGAAAGCCATGCAAGATGGCCCAAGTACTTGGGCCCCCGCCATCCACATGGGAGACCTGGATGGAGCTGTGGGCTCCTGACACAGGCCTGGTTCTTGAGGCCATCTTGGGGATGAATTAGTGTCACTCTGCCTTTCAAATAAATAAATCTTAAAAGAAAAGGAAAAGCCAACCAATCTACCTGCCCTGCAGGGTGCCCTGACTCTGTTTCCTTCCTGTGGCTCCCAGGGCCCTGACGGGTCCAGGCCTCCCTGCCTGGCACACCCTCCCTCCCTGGGTGCATCCTGTCCAGCCGTGGGCCTCTGCTGGAGCATCTGGCCTTCCCCAGCCTCTCAGCAGGCCGGAGCAGCTGCTGCTGTCCCCTTGTCAGCCACTCCTCCCACTGGGTCACTGTCAGCATCAGGCTTCCTCCCCCATAGGCTGTAGGGGTGGGGTGGGGCAGGGAACATGGCCTCAGGGGACAAGGAGTTATTTATCTGAAAGTCAGAGAGTGAGAGAGAGAGAGAGAGAGAGATTGATCTTCCATGGGCAAGTTTCACCTTCCAACTGGTCACCATGGCCAGGGCTGAGCCAGGCTGAAGCCAGGAGCCAGAACTTGGCCTCTGCTGCTTTCCCAGGTGCATTAGCAGGGAGTTGGATCAGAAGTGGAGCAGCCGGGATCCGAACCGGCACCCACATGGGATGCGAGTCGCAGGTGGCAGCTTAACCCGCTGTGCCGCAGCTACGGTCGCTGGGACATACTTTTAAAGATCAGGTAATAAATATGATGGGGGGCCAGCGCCGTGGCTCACTTGATTAATCCTCCCCCTGTGACGCTGGCATCCCACATGGGCGCCGGATTCTGTCCCGGCTGCTCCTCTTCCAGTGCAGCTCTCTGCTGTGGCCTGGGAGTGCAGTGGAGGATGGCCCAAGTGCTTGGGCCCTGCACCCGCATGGGAGACCAGGAGGAAGTGCCTGGCTCCTGGCTTCAGATCGGCACAGCGCTGGCCGTGGCGGCCATTTGGGGAGTGAACCAACGGAAGGAAGACCTTTCTCTCTCTCTCTCTCTCTCACTGTCTGTAACTCTACCTGTCAAATAAATATAAAAAAAATATATGATGGAACAGCCCATCTCCCCATGCACAATAAGCAACCCCATGAGGCCGCAGTAAAGACCACAGGGAAACGGAAGCTGGGTGAGGGCGCGAACGTGCCAGCGAGGGGGTGACTGCCGCTTACATCCAGGGAGCCCCGGCTTCTCCGGGGTCACATTGGCAGGGGCTTGGAGGAGATGGAGGAGTGCAGGCCGCAAGCCGGGGTGATCTGGTGGACGCCAGTGGTCCAACAGGTGAGGCAGAGTCAGAAAATGATGGGAGGGGGCAGCCTGGCCTTCGCATCCTGCCCTGCCCCCTTCTACCTGATAACCTGCCAGGTGGGGGTCCCGCCCCTTCTGCCTGACAAATCTTCCACAATCTCCCAGGTGCAGCCCAGTATCTGCATTTCAAACCCCCTGCTCCCATCCCCATTCTCCAGGGGGTCCTGCTCACCCTTCCTCTGAACCCAGGATGGCACCAGCTAGGCTTCCTCCTGTCTGATACCTTCAGGGGAAAACTCAGATAGGAGCTTCTTAATATTTACAGCCATGAAATCCTTTGTTTCAGGAGGAGATGTGTGAAGACAGAGACCCATCTCCTTAAAAACCCCCGGCCTCAACCAGACTGCGCGCTCAGCCCTCTGCCTCTCTGCTGAGCCGCCCGCCTGGCCTGGTCAGCTGTGGCTCCTTCCCCCAGCCTGAGCGACTGCACACTCTCTCAGGCTCTGTCTGGAGAGGTGCCCATCCGTCCTGATGGTTGTCCCTTCCCTAGTAAACCTTGCTACTTTACCTGCCATACTCTCTGTCTCACACCTGAATTCTTTCTTGCGCGAAGACAAGAACCCTGCCATTCTCCGGTAACACATCCACTGCTTCACTCCCCAGATGCCCACGACGGCTGGGGCTGGGCGGGTGCTGACGCCAGGAGCCAGGAACTCAATCCAGGCCTCCCACAGCAGGCACCCAGCTATCGAAGCCATCACTGCTGCCGCCCAGGGCTTGCATTAGCAGGGAGCTGGAGTCAGGAACCAGAGGCGAGTCTCGAACCCAGGCACTCTGGGGACCTGGGTATCGTAACCGCTGGGCTGAACGCCGCCTGCCCGCCCTTTTGTCTCAAGTGTGTTGCTCGCTGCCACCCCCACACCTCTGACGAAAACCACACTGCCTGCCCCAAGCCCCAAGCCTCCACTTCCTCCCTGAAATCCCCTCAGCCAAATCACTACCCAGGAATGCAACTGTGTGAACACAGCAGAGGCCCCAGAGGGGGATTTCCAGCTGCGGCCTGGTGCCACGTGGGGAGGGCGCCCACGGCCTAGGGGGCTTCCCCGGCCTCTCACTGGGATGGAGCCGGGGTGGGGTGGGGCGGTCCTCCAAGGCCAGAGCCAGCAGACTCCATGCGCCCTGGGAGTGACACTTAGTGCCTAAGGGGCGACGCATCGAGTCTGCCAACACCCCTGGCCTCTGCACAGCACCAGTGAGAGGGGCTCGGGCAGGGCCCCCGCTCAAGCCCTCGGTTTTTAGAGGTGCAGAACCGAGGTCGGCTGCAAGGACTCTGTGCTTCCTGCCCTGAGACCAGCGATGTTCCTGGCTGGGCCAGGATCAGGCCTTCAAAGGCAGTTCAGTGACTTCTCTTTTGGATGGCATATAGTTGACTGCGGTTTTTTGTTTTGCTTTGTTTTTTGTTTTTTTTTTTTTTTTTTTTTTTTTTTTTTTTTTTTAAAGATGTGTTTACTTGAAGGGCAGGGTTGGAGAGAGAGAGGGAGAGAGATCTTCCATCCAGTGGTTCACTCCAAGAACGGCTGCAGCGGCTGGGCCTGGGCCAGCTCTACGTGGGTCTTTACACGGATGGCAGGGGCCCAAGGCTTGGACCGGCGTCCACTGCTTTCTCAAGCGCAGTAGCAGGGAGCTCAGCAGGAAGTGGGGCGGCCAGGAGCTCATATGGGATCCCGGTGTCTGAGGCAGCGGCTTACCCCTCTAGGCCACAACGCTGGCCCCTAACTGCATTAGCTTTATTTATTTTTAATAAAATATTTATTTATTTGAATGACTTACGGAGAGACAAAGAGATCATCCGTCACTGGTTCACTCCCCAGATGGCTGCAATGACCAGACTGGGCCAATCTGAAGCCAGGAGCCAGGAACTTCTTCTGGGTCTCCCACGTGGGTGCAGGGGCTGCTTTCCCAGGCATGTTATTAGGGAGTTGGGTCGGAAGTGGAGCAGCCAGGACTTGAACCAGTGCCCATATGGGATGCCGGCACTGCAGGCGGCGGCTCAACCTACTGTGCCACCATGTCATCCCCACTGCCTTAGGTTTTTTTTTTTTTTTTGACAGGCAGAGTGGATAGTGAGAGAGAGAGAGAGAGAAAGGTCTTCCTTTTTGCCGTTGGTTCACCCTCCAATGGCCGCTGCGGCCGGCACATCTCGCTGATCAAAAGCCAGGAGCCAGGTGCTTCTCCTGGTCTGCCATGCAGGTACAGGGCCCAAGCACTTGGGCCATCCTCCACTGCCTTCCCGGGCCATAGCAGAGAGCTGGCCTGGAAGAGGGGCAACCGGGATAGAATCCAGCGCCCCAACGCTGCAAGGCGGAGGATTAGCCTGTTAAGCCACGGTGCCGGCCCCCACTGCCTTAGTTTTAACAGCAGTGTTTGGGAGCCTGTGTGGTGGTGCAGTGGGTTAACCCACCACCTGCAGTTCCTGGCAGAACCAGTGGATGGATGATCTGTGTCTCCCTTTAAAAATATATATATATATATATTTTTTCATTTTGAGCCTAAGGGGGACAATCAACACCACTATCAGTGCTCTTGGCACACAGAATTGCACATTTCCTAAAAATTATTTTTTTAAACTTTTTAAAAAAAAATTTAGGCTGGTGCCACGGCTCACTTGGTTAATCCTCCGCCTGCGGCGCCGGCACTCCAAGTTCTAGTCCCAGTTGCCCCTCTTCCAGTCCAGCTCTCTGCTGTGGCCCGGGAAGGCAGCGGAGGATGTCCCAAGTGCTTGGGCCCTGTACCCACATGGGAGACCAGGAGGAAGCACCTGGCTCCTGGCTTCGGATTGGCGCAGCGTGCCGGCCATAGCGGCCATTTGGGGGGTGAACCAATGGAATGAAGACCTTTCTGTCTGTCTCTCTCTCACTAACTCTGCCTGTCAAAAAAAAAAAAAAAAAAAAAAAAAAAAGCGACAGAGAGGTCTTCCATCCGTTGGTTCACTCCCCCAGTGACCACAATGGCCAGAGCTGCGCCGATCCAAAGCCAGGAGCCAGGAGCTTCTTCCGGGTCTCCCATGCAGGTGCAGGGGCCCAAGGACTTGGGCCATCCTCCACTGCCTTCCCAGGCCACAGCAGAGAGCTGGATCAGAAGAGGAGCAGCCAGGACTTGAACCGGCGCCCATATGGGATGCCAGCACTGCAGGTGGATGCTTAACCTACTACGCCATAGCGCTGGCCCCAGGATTGCACTCTTGACAGCGATCAATGCCCTAACAC
Source organism: Lepus europaeus (assembly GCF_033115175.1). Classification (NCBI taxonomy): domain Eukaryota; kingdom Metazoa; phylum Chordata; class Mammalia; order Lagomorpha; family Leporidae; genus Lepus; species Lepus europaeus. The sequence goes on along the minus strand of NC_084844.1, from coordinate 5,327,001 downwards.
ATGGTGACCGGGCAGGACTGCCACCAGCTGCCTGGGCGGTGAGCACAGTGCTCATTTGCCTCGGGACTGGTGGCTGTGGTGCTTGGCCTGGAACCCAGGGGACAAAGTTTAAGAAGCTTCCAAAGCAACACACAGATGTCCCCAAGCATCCTTCTCGAGGGCCAAACAGGACAGAGAACGGGGCTCTGTCTCCAGGTGCCAGTATTTCCACTCCACTCTCATCGTCCCTGGTGACTCAGGGACTCTCACCACGCACAGTGTTTTGGCCTCAACACCTATCCGTAAGCAGGTCGAAGGGACGAGCGTCAAAGGCAGGCACACCACTTGTGCCCAGGGCCTTTGTCTAAAATGCCACATAAGCAGCCCTCGTGCCAGCTCCTCCACGAGCGTGTTTGAAGATAAGCCTGCTGCAGGCTCCCGGTTTGCCAAGTCAGAGCGCCAGCGACCAACAGGGCCTCCCCAGAGCGAGCTCGGTAAGAGCGACCCCAGGCCACGTGCCCCCTCCACTGCGGGGCTATTCCAAGGCTCAACATCCAGCCAGGGGAATGCTGGGGGAAGCGGGAGGTTCCTTGCCAGGAATTACGGATCCATGAGGAGGGCATCCAGTCACCAAGAACTCTGTGACCAAATGACAATTTCCCTGTTCACCTAACGCAATCGACAGGGAGAAACTGAGCCAGAGGCCTCAAGATACAGCTCAGTGACAACCACCGTGTTGTCACTTAATGGGGGGGACCTCCACTCAGCTTCAAGGTAGCCCAGAGGGCCGAGGGGCCGGCAGCTTCCGGGAGGCCACGACACAGACGTTTCTGTAGGGCAGGGGAGAGCAGCGGCTCTGGCGCCCAGCAGTGGAGCCATCCGGGGTGGCGTCCTGAGGTTTGCCTAGGAGCCAGAGGAGGGGCAGGCGTGGTGGTGCAGGAACAACCCCACTGCTCCTTGGAGGCTCTGGTTCAAGTCCCAGCCACTCCAGCTTCCTGATGCACAACCTGGAGAGCAGATGATGGCTCAAGGGCCAGTTCCTGTTCCTCCCACAGACCGACGGGGAGATCCTGCTCGCGGCCCTTGGCCTGGCCCAGCCCTGGCTGCTGTGGGCATTTGGGGAGTGAACCAGCAGATGGTAGCTCTTTGCCTTTCAAACAGCTTAAAAACAAAACAACAACAAACCCAAGCTCGATGAGAACACCAGCAGAAACTCCTTGGACTGGGCTACTGTAGCCAGAGCTTCGTGTGGTCCAACAGGCCTCACGCTGAGCAGCCTACGGGGGAGGCAGTCTCAGCCCGAGCTGGTGGGAGCCCCTTCCTCACAGGTGCCTGTCCTCTCCTTCAACAGAGAGGAAGTGCAGAACCAACAGCCGAGCTCTCTGTTGCTCCACATCGGCTTCTTAAGGGTGGCCTGTGGCTTGTCCACACCAGCAGCACCAAGGACTCCCCTGCACCTCAACCAAACTGTCCTGGGGGCTCTGTGTGAGCCTGCATTGTTAACTAGCTTCCCCCCCCCCCTTTTTTTTTTTTTTTAAGATTTATTTACTTGAAAAGGCAGAGTTACAGACGGAGGACAGCGAGAGGTCTTCCATCCACTCGTTCACTCCCCACATGGCTGCAACGGCAGGAGATGGGCCAATCCGAAGCCAGGAGCCAGGAACTTTTTCTGGATCTGCTACACGGGTGCAGGGGCCCAAGCACTTGGGCCATCTTCCACTGCTTCCCAGGCCATCAGCAGGGAGCTGGATAGAACTGGAGCAGCCCAGTTGGGATGCCGGCGTGGCAGGTGGAGGCTTAACCTACTACGCCACAGTGCTGGCATCATTCCCAAGAGGCTGCTGGAGACCCACGTGCCCCCAGGGGCGACAAGAGTTGGGTGAATTGGAAATAAGGCCTCAGAGGCCCCAACTGCCTGACCTTACACCTTATGCAGTTTCCAAATTTTTACCAAAATGAAGCAAGGGGGAGAAAAAAGAAGCAGAATGAAGAATCATTGTATGTTTATTATTCACAGTTAATCACTACCTACCAAGTGCTACCCGCAGAGTTAAAGGATTAAGTACATAGGTCTTTTTATTTAAACACGGATTTGTTTTTAAATATATACACACACAACTTAGTTCAGCAAGGCTTCATGATATACACCAACTCCAAAATAAAACAATCAGACGGTCCAGGTGTGGACGCCAGGCGTTCCTTTGATCAGCAACGCGGGAGGGAAGTCGGATGGGAGCCAGGAGGGGCGTGAACATGCTTTGTCCACAGGAGCAGCGGCCTCCAGGCCTCCGGGACCTGCAGGCTGAGTCTGTTTCCACAGCCACAGTCTGGGGGGATTCCACTGAGGGGGCACAGGAGCCCAAGGCCACCAGCACGCCCAGGGAGGGAAAAGGAAGCAGCCTCGTCCGTGTCCTGGGGAGGAAAAGCCCACGAGCCCAAACGACAAGGGACGGAGAGCTGACACGAGATGGACACGGAGAGCTTCGAGGGGCTCCAGCCCTCCCCTCCCCCTCCCCGCCTCCCGGGCTGTTTCACTGGGTGGGGGTGGTGCTGGGGGTCGGCCTGCTGCGAATGGGACAAGGAACAACGTGTCCCAGCTTTTGCACACTGCCCTGCTGCTCACCTGGACAGGTGAGGGGACACAAAAGGTGAAAGCCATGACCTAATGTCAAGAGCAAGAAACACAAATACTCTTACTCTGCGACCTAATGCAGGCCCACGGACAGCACTTCCTCTGCCGGCTTTCCTGTGTCTGAGACTTGCTGGCTCCAGCGGCTTGGGTGGGGGTCTCTGGGGTCGGCAGGGCAGACAACACCTGGACCACAAGGCAAGGATTCTGACTCCCTCTTGGCCAGATCCAGCCAGGCGTCGCAGAGCTGCAGCCTGCCCTTCCCCGGCACACCAGGCTGGCGGCTCCCTCGGACCCTGGCCTTCTGGCTTGGCACGGGTAGAACGCTCACCCCACCCCCTTCTGCTGTCTCCTCTCTCTACCCTGCTTTCCCCTTCCCTGAGGGAAAAGTATTTACAGAGAGTGGGAGACGAACTGGCTGCAAGGCCAATTTGGACTGTCTTTAATTTATCTGAAAACAAAACAAAGACAACACATCACTCCTAAGCAACCCTCGACGCAGGGGAAAGGCACCGTGGAAAACAGCATGCTCAGGGACGCCGCTGGGAGCCCAACCACGTGGAGCCAGGCGGTGAGCCAGGCGGCGGAGGCTTCTCAGAAGCCGCCGGGCAGGTGACACCCCTCCCCTCCCCCAGAACAGCCCCAGGCTCGGCCGCAGACCCCACCCCGACCCAGCAGCAGCTGCCCGCCTGCTCCTTTCTGTGGTGCACGGAGAACACAGCAGTAGTTGTTCCAACTAAAACAGACATTTTGCATAGAGAAAATACCAGCCCACATGGTTTCTTTTCTTTTATTATTGGCATCAGCTAGGACTATACGTGGCCTTAAACGTCATGCACTGAGGAACAGGAGAAAAAGGACGAGAAAAAGGACAAAGGCGGGGCAAAGGAGCAGCGGTGAAAATTTGTAATAAAAACTCTTTTCTTAATAGGTAAGTTTTGGCATTTTTATATCCAATGCCCCCTCCCACCCCCCGAAGTTCCAACCCAGGTCAGAGAGTCACAGGCGAGAGGTGACCCAGCCAGGTGTCCGGGCTCCTGCTAGGCTGCTGGGAGAGGCAGCCCGGGGCTGTCATTCTTTCGTGTGTTTTCAACTTTTCACTGCTTTAAATAGCCTCCTCTGGATTCTTAGACGTTCCGGTTCACGGGGGTGACGTAGTTGCGGGGAAACATGCCGGTCTGCCCGTGGCAAGCCCCCTTCCACCAGTTGGGGTCAGAGTTATCCATGACATGGATGAAATCTCCCCGGCGGAACCCCAGCTCTCCGTCCTCCTGGGGGTCAAAGTCAAAGAGGGCCTGGACGTACGTCGGCTGCTGCAAAAGAGGAGCAGGGAAAACACGCGTGTGGCGCCCTGAGCGTGGAGTCCTTCCTGTGCTGGGCGCCCGTGCCCCCCAGCCCACGCTCAGGGGGCTGCGCGCCCCAGGGCGTCTCAGCAGTGCAGTCAGCACTCCTGGCGGTCTGGGCTCCTGCACAGCCCAGGATCGAACGCCTCTGAGCTCCTGTTGCTGCCAACACCCTCGAGGGTTTGCGGTCAAAACATCTGGACGAGCTCGAAAACATAAGGTGGTGGACTCAGCTGGGCCGCCAGGGACAGGAGCACAGGTGTGAGCTCAGGCCCCACCCTCCCTACAGGACACCCCTCACAGTTTTCTTCCCGGGACAGAACAGTTGACGGACAGGTGGTGAGCGAGCCACACACCTGACTGCACACTGCAGGCCTCTGTGTGAGCTAAGGGTGAGGGCCGGAAGTGACCCTCTGAAAGGCACCTGCTCCTAACCGCTGAACATGAGCCCAACCTCTGTCCCCAGGCTTACCTGCGGCACCTGTTCTATGTCCCGCAGGAATATCTGCTGGTTTCTGGAGACAGACGTCGACCTGTGGTAATCTACCAGCTCATTCAAGGAGTTGAACTTCACCACCCAGAGGAAATATTTCCCCGCTCCATCTCGGAGCACCTTGAAGTGCTGCACGTCATTTCCAAACCTGGGGAGGGGCAGAGAACACAGCACATGGGTCAAAGGGCTCTGGCCTGGCCCATGAGGCCCTCTGCCAAACAGGACGGGTCCAGAGGAAGCCACTGTCTGGCAATGCTCCTCACAGCCTGCGGGCGTGTTGGCTACACGGCACTGAGCCTGGCTGGAGAGGGTGGGATGGCCGCTGAGCGTCCTGAGACCCTCACCGTGACTGATGGTCACCCGCAACAACACAAAGAGCCCTCACAAGACAGGAAAGCCCCCACTCTGTCTAATTCTACAGGCATTTGTGAGATGGAGAATGAGGCCGGCGCTGCAGCGTACTGCGTAAAGGCGCTGCCTGTGGCATAGGCATCCCATATGGGTGTCAGTTCAAGCCCCAGATGCTCCATTTCTGACCCAGCTCCCTGACAACGCAACTGGGAAAGCAGCAGCAGATGGCCCAATAAAGGGCCCTGCCGCCGTGTGGGAGACCCGGAAGAGGCTCCCGGCTTCAGACCCGCCTAGTCCTCGTCATTGCGGCCATCTGGGGAGGGAACCAGAGGATGGAAGACCTCTCCCTCTCTCTGCAACTCTGCCCTTCATGTAAATTATCTTAAAAAAAAAAAAAAAAAGGAATGTCCCAACCCATGCTGTGCCCTGCACTGTACCAACTACAACAGCCTCACTTAAGACAAGGAGTGCACCTTAATTAACTACGCTTCAAGCAAAAATGATTAAAATCTCAAAGGTGGGGTAGAAAATAAGGTGAGGAAACAGGTACACTCAACAAAGCTCCAGGTACCAGGAATACTTCAGTCATTCCCCACCTGGGGATGTGAGTTCTACTCATGGGATAAAGACCTTGGGGGGAAAAGGACGTACTGGGACAGCAAGGCCCAGGCACCAAAGCCCCACACCTGTCCATCGCCAGACAATCCACTCCCCTTTATGCTGGCCAGCAACACCAGCAACAGCGTGCCTGACCCTGGCCACAGGGCTGCCACAGTGACACCTGCTGAATCCTCCAAGGACCAGTGAGCGCTTGTTCCTCAGAGCCCTCCTTTGGGTCAGTATTGCGGTGTAACAGGGAAAGCCATCGCCTGCAATGCTGGCATTCCATATGAGTGACATTCAAGTCTGGCTGCTAATGGCCTAGGAAAAGCAGCAGACGATGGCCCAAGTGCTTGGGTCCCTGCCACCCACGTGGCAGACTGGGAGGAAGCTCCTGGCTTTGCCTGGCTTAGCACTGGCCATTGTAGCCGATTCCTCTTTTTCTCTGCAACTCTTTCAAATAAATAAATAAATAAATTTTAACATCAAAGGCCCTCCTTCAGTATTAAAGCCTAAAGAAGCCAACACTTTTCAAAAACAGCCAGCAGGTGGCAGGACTGGGCTTCAAGGAAGCCGGAGTACAGGATACCAAGTGGGGTTGGGGGAAGACAATCCAGTGGCCCCGGCATTCCCTCCCCCGTTACCCATAGTGTGGTTAGTGTGTGAGTGTGGGGGGGTTCTAAGACCCCCAGTGGATGCTGAGACGGTGGATAGTACCAAACTGCATATATACTGCTTTCTCTTACAAACACCACACACATACACACACACACTTCTATGATAAAGTTAAATTAGTAAGTTAGGTCTAGTAAGCAATTAACAATAACATAAGACAATTGTAACAACCACACAAAAATAAAAGTCCTCTGACATCTGAATGTTTGTTTCTGGAGTTTCCCAATCAGCATTTTTAGACCACAGTTACTGTGGAGGGGGCGGCTACTGTACTGCTTTCTCACACACACACACACACACACACACGGGGGACAGAGAGGAGGAGGAGGAGGAGGGAAGAGGGGGTGTGTGGGGGGTGCAGTGCTAGCGAGAGCGCTTCTGGAAGAAGGGCCTATTCTGGCCCTAGAGACTCACTGGTGGTGGAGGCGGTCTGCTTCTCAGGTGCAGGTCTCCGGGTGAGCACTGTTAGCTACGAGGGTTTGATCACTGACTCTAAACATCTTAAAACCAGAGAAGCACTGCTGAGGCTGTGGATTCCTGAACCTCCTTGGCGATTCGTTTTCTGTTTTAAAGGCGGTCTCACACTTTACTTCTCAGACAATAAACAGAGAATTTGATAAAAGGGAGTGCTGCGGGTTTTGGTGTCTGCGGCAGGAGTGTCCCACACTGAGTGCCTGGAGGTGCTGGCCACCAGCCAATGACCAACTGCTGGTATTCCTAGTCGCACGTTTACTTTATACTCAGTCAGCATAAAACATAAGGGACCGAGACGCACACAGACGATGACCCCACCGCCCACCCCTCCCCGGACCATGGTCTTCAGCAGACGCTTACGTGCAATGTTCAATCAAACACTTCAAGGAGTCCTTACTGGACAGGCCTTTGGCCTGGCAGTTAAAATTCTGGCTAAGAAGCTTGCACGAATGTCAGTGTGAGCCCAGTTCTGCTCCGATTCCAGCTTCCTGCTCATGCAGATCCTGGGAGGCAGCGGAGACAGCTCAATCACACGAGCCCCTGTCACCCGCGTGAGAGACCTGGATGGAGTCTGGGATCCTGGCTTCAGCTTGGCCCAGCCCCAGCTGCTGCAGTCATTTGGGGAGTGAACCAGAAAGGGGGGAGACCTCTTTTGGTCTCTGTCTCTCAAATAAAATGAAAAATAAAATAAAAAAATAAAAAAAAAAAACCCCACAATCATGGGTCTTAATTCATGTTTTAAAAATGACACATCTCGGGCCGGTGCCGTGGCTCACTAGGCTAATCCTCCGCCTTGCGGCGCTGGCACACCGGGTTCTAGTCCCAGTCAGGACACCGGATTCTGTCCCGGTTGCCCCTCTTCCAGGCCAGCTCTCTGCTATGGCCAGGGAGTGCAGTGGAGGATGGCCCAAGTGCTTGGGCCCTGCACCCCATGGGAGACCAGGAGAAGCACCTGGCTCCTGCCTTTGGATCAGTGCGGTGTGCCGGCCGCGGCGGCCATTGGAGGGTGAACCAATGGCAAAAGGAAGACCTTTCTCTCTGTCTCTCTCTCTCTCACTGTCCACTCTGCCTGTCAAAAAAAAAAAAAAAAAAAAAAAAAAAGGCCGGCGCCGTGGCTTAACAGGCTAATCCTCCGCCTTGTGGCGCCGGCACACCGGGTTCTAGTCCCGGTTGGGGCGCCGGATTCTATCCCGGTTGCCCCTCTTCCAGGCCAGCTCTCTGCTATGGCCCGGGAAGGTAGTGGAGGATGGCCCAAGTCCTTGGGCCCTGCACCCGCATGGGAGACCAGGAGAAGCACCTGGCTCCTGGCTTCAGATCAGCGAGATGCGCTGGCTGCAGCGGCCATTGGAGGGTGAACCAACGGCAAAAAGGAAGACCTTTCTCTCTGTTTCTCTCTCTCACTATCCACTCTGCCTGTCAAAATAAAAAATTAAAAAAAAAAAAAAAAAGACATATCTCTATATTTAAATCTGCAGTTAAAAAAAAAAATCTATATGTTAACCACACATTAATCTTAAACCAAAATACTAAGTTCACTTTTAAAGTCTCGTGCTTTATATCATTTGTAAATTATTCTCTTACCCTCATGTTAAAAATAATTTTAGGGGCCGGTGCTGTGGCGCAGCGGGTGAGGCTGCCACCTGCAGTGCCAGCATCCCATGTGGGCGCCGGTTTGAGGCCCGGCTGCTCCACTTCCGATCCAGCTCTCTGCTGTGACCTGGGAAAGCAGTGGAAGATGGCCCAAGTCCTTGGGCCTCTGCACCTACGTGGGAAGACCCAGAGGAAGCTCCTGGCTCCTGGCTTTGGATCAGCGCAGCTCCGGCTATTGCGGCCAACTGAGGAGTGAACCAGCAATGGAAGACCCCTCTCTCTCTCCTCTCTGTGTAACTCTTTCAAATAAATAAAATAAATCTTTAAAAAATATAAAAATAACTTTAATGTAATCTATAATAAAATGGCAATCTGAGCTTTAACCTAATTACCCATATACCTGTGTATAAACACTGAAGTGATCTGTAAAATTTCTGAGGGAGGGTTTCCTATGATAATTTATTAATCAGAACAGGACTGAAAGCAAAAAAACAAAAGCAAAGAAAAAAACCCACATGGAAATGAGAATTCAAAATCTTCTCCAACCCTTACCACAAATCTACCACCTGGGACGGCACCCCCAAATCCTCCCCAGCACCTTGTCTAGCTACAGGGAGGCCCGGGATGGGGCTGGGCATCTGAGCACTGAGTCCCCTGGAGGAACCCCCGGCGGATGCCCACGGAGGGACGCTGCCTGCCTCAGTCCTGGAGACAGCTCCCCTGGGGCTCCAACCAGGGCAGCACGCACTAACGTGTAAGAGGCACCGGACCATCAGGGTTTTAAAATAAAATTGAAATACTGTTTAGGCTGGTTAGACCCCCAGCAGTCTGTGTGGCCAGACACCCGACGGCTGGCTGCACAGTTCCCATCAGCTGGAGCCAGGCTTCCCGGCACAGGGCAGGAAACACTCACTTGACGGAGAGGGAGAAATCGCCGGGCGCGCTCTCGCTCTCGCGGATGAGAAAGGCCCCGTCATGCCGCTGTTTGCTGAGCATTTCTTCTGCCTTGGCTCTGGGTATTTTGCCAAAAAACCACCTAGAGAAAGAAGGCAAGGGAGTCAACCGTCACTTCCCCAGAAAGGAGTGGGAACACCCACCCTCGGAGACGGGGCTCCCCGACAGACCACCCTTCTCCTCACTCCAGCTCCCAAAGGGAGACTCAGCAGGCACTACGCGGGCCGCTCTCTGTGGATACAGACGCTCAGACTGGCTTCCCAGGCCAGAGGATCTGAAGTCAGGAGGAACCACACAGGGAGAGACAGTCCCTGACCGGTGGCAGCCATTTGATGGGGGGGACTAAGAATAATGAAGGGAGGAAATCTGGGAGGTAGGGCTACTTCTGCTAAGAGCCCAAGGGGGAAAGGCGCAGCCTCCACAGTGACCAAAGTCAGCGACCTCTCAGGGCTCCCGTGACATCCAGGACGCCATAATTCACTGTGTGTGCAGCAGCTACAAAATTACAATTTTCACTTGCAGTCAGCTACAGACTCCTCTGCTTCCCTGATAAACCACCTTGGCCAGAAGAAATGTGGCTGAATTCACAGAAAAACTGGAGAGTGAGTGGCTTGTGGCTCACCAGGAGGAAAAGGCAAGAGCTTCAAGTCACAGCCACCCAACTACTACAGGTGAAAACCACTGCTAATTAGGACAAGACACTAAAAACAATGTGCTCTCTGAAAATTCTCTTTAATGTTTTTGTCTTACTTAAGCAGCACTCACTCAATATGTAAACTACATTAAAGGTACCAAACAGTCCATTAAAGTTACAAATCTAACTGCATCTCTATCTCACTTCTAAGCAACCTTATTACAAGATGTCTCTAAAATAGTGTACCAGACAAAAACCCAAACCGAAACACCCGAACTGCTAAGAGGGATCCGCCCAGAGGTCACCCTGGGTACCCTCGGAGACCTCAGAGCATGCTCCTAAATGGAATTACTTGTGAGTCTGGCATCCGGCACACGGACACCCGGCTGCTGAGGAGCTGGGATGTTAAGTCCTCCGTGTCTACTATGACTCAAGGGTTAAGTCCTCCGTGCCTGGAAACCAGGCCACAAGGGCAGTCACATAGGAGGAGGACAGATGACCTCCAAGCGCGGAGGACAGCTGCCAGTGACAAGAGCACCTCCCAGTTCCAGTGTCAGCTTTCGAGCTTACACTGCCCCTGATGGGGTGCGGGTCAGCGGGAATCCACCCAGCAGCCTCTCCCTCAAAGCCCACAGTTACAATCTCCTCCTGGGCCTCCGAGATCTCCCCATAGGGGTGTTCCTTTCTTTTCCTTTCCCCAAGGAATAAAGTAATGAATACAGATTAAAACAGCCTAGCTGTATGTGAAGCAAAAGTTAAAAGCAAGGAGCTGGCATCTGGCGTAGTGGTTAAGGCACATCCCCCACACCCATATCACAGTGTCTGCATCCGAGTCCTGGCTCCACTCCCCTCCAGCTTCCTGCTGATCCACACCCTGGGAGACAGCGAGGGATGGTTTAAGCAGTTGGGTCCCTGTCAGCCACGTGGGAATCTGGATTGAGTTGCTGGCTCCTGGCTCAGGCCCTAACCAGCTCCAGCCCATTGCAAATGGGAGCTTTCCCTGTAATTAAGAAACGAATAAAATAAAATAAAATAAAAAAGCAAGATTCTTCTTTCAAACTTCCTGGAGGCAGCTGCTGTTGGTAGTTACATGCATTTATTTTCAGGCCTTTCGTCGTGGGGCATGGATACAGTTGCAATGTTTTCCTGTCCTTGGCTTAAAATCAACTTAATTCTGTTTTCAATTTTTAAAAAATCACAGTGAAGTGTTAAGTAAAAATACAGAACAGTACTCTAATTGGAATTTTTATAAGATAAAACATGCCAGACTCAGATCAAGAAAAAGACAAAATTAGCACAACGGATCATTTCATTAAACAAAAATTTATTGTCTATCTCCTATTTCTACCCAACTGCCTGTCTCTCTCCCCTCTTTCTTTTTGACATCCCACCCAACAGAAGAGACATTACACTCTGTGATGTATGGCTAATCTGTTTTAGTTGAAAACATTAACAGCACCATTCTACATTTCCATAGCATTTTTTATTCCTTGTTAGTTGGATTCATTTCCTTTAATGGTTTTATTTATGAGGAACTGCATGTGCCTACAGCCAAGATGCTGGAGCAGCTGCTGTGGTGCAGTGGGTTAAGCCACTGCGGGCACCCATACCTGAGGGTGGATCTGAGTCCCAGCTACTCTACTTCTAAACCAGCTTCCTGCTAATGTGCCTAGGAAGGCACTGGAAGATGGCCCAAGTACTCATGTGAGGGACCAGGATGGAGTTCCCGGCTTCTGCCTTCAGCCTGGGCCCCCAGCCTTGGCCGTTGTAGTCATTTGGGGAGTGAATAGTGGACAGAAGATTTCTCCCTCTCTGTTGCTCTGCCTTTCAACTAAACAGATAAATCTCTCTTTAGAGAGAGAGAGAGAGAGAGAGAGAGAGAAAGAGAGAGAACTGGCATGTGGTGACTGGGTTAGGCACTGGCTGCAAGCTGAGATCCCCTCTGATGAGCACTGAGTCCCGGCTGCTTCACGTCCAGTCTAGCTCCTTGCTACCATGCCTGGGGAGAGCAGCAGGTGATGGCTGAAGTACCCACGTGAGAAACCTGGATGGAGCTCCAGACTCTCTTTCTCCCAACTCTGCCTTTCAAATAAATATATAATCTTTAAAGAGGAAAGACATATTTATACTACAACAGAGATAGTAAGGGGGAAAGCTGAAAACCTTATTTCCCAATTTAATTCTTTACTATCCTTTACTAGTCCCATATGCTGTCATCTACATGCATTTGATATGAAAAGCACATGTGTGGCTCCACCCTCAGTACAGACAACACACTGCAACCCTAACCCCAACACCCACTGTAGAGTCTGCTGCATCTGTTAACTCACACGCTATCACCCTGCGCTGTACGCTGCACCTCCGCTGTGACGTCACCACCAACCCTACACCTACACCACAAACGTCTGCAGCAGTCCTGCGTGGGGCTCATGCCTGCAGGTCACAGCACCACAGGCACAGGCATGGTGGGCTTTAGCACAGGGTAACTTGTGAGGTGGTCTTTCCTATCCTGTTCAAAGTGCCTGTAATACCTGATACAATCTGAAAGGGAAAAAAAAAAGGATTTAGAACCATAGGCAAACGCTCATTTAATATAAAAAGTGCAGTATGATCCGCTGTATTCCCTTTCAGTCTGAAAATATGCACAGGAACTTAAGTTGATTTTTGTCATTGTTGGATCTAGTGCAGAACCAGCAAACCATGGCCCTCAATTGAGCCATGGCCTGTTTTGTGTGGCCTGTAGCCTAAGGCTACTGGGGCAGACGGCATGTGGCCCACAAAGCCTGAAATATTCACTGCCTGACTCTCTTCAGAAAAAGCCTTCTGAGCCCTCGACCTAGGGCTGACTCGGAGGACGGACTGAGGGTGCAAGGTGCAGGTGTCATTTGCCTACACAGGACCGGGGGCTGCTGTGTGACCCAGCCGGCCCTCCACGTAAGGGAAGGTAGAATGCCCAGCCCAGAGCAAACACTGCCTGCCCTTCACTGGCTTTATGAGTGAAAAGCTGCAGTTACTGCACGGCACAGGAAACTCTGAGAACCCCTGCTTGGCTGCCTGCAGCTTTGTGTTCACCACATTTTAGCAAAAAACTACCATTTATATACACACACACACACACACTATACATTATACATTATATATATGCATATACACACACACACATGTAACAGCTACAAGTTAACCAAATCTTACATTCCAAGGAACTCAAACAAGGGAATTATCAACCCCAGGACAGGAGTCAGGGTGTTTTGTGCACGTGTCTCTGAAGATTCATGCTTTTGGTTTTTATTACCAAAAATTTGAGCCTGAGGTTTGATTAGAAAATACTGAGTTACCATGTATAAAAGCAAGGCTCAGGTTACAGAACATAGATGCAGAAAACAATTTCTTCAAGAATTCTTCTGGGGGGAAATTAAACTTGTATACTTAAGCAACATACAAGATTTTGAACATACAAGATGGTATGAGTTTAAAAAAAAAAAACTAGAAAAATAAACTGTACAATTTAGACTGGGTTCCCCCTGTAACTCATTCAATGAAACAAGGACTAAGCCACTGTGAGCCAGCTCCTTGAGAACGACCCAGCTCTGCACCTTGCCACGAGCCCGTCTCCCACCTCCAGGCTGGGGCCTCTGGCACATGCTCTCACAGGAGCCACACGTGGCTACAGAACATGACTCCCCCACCTCACAAAGCACCTGCCACACGATCAGCACTCTCGGGAAGACTGTACTGACGGATGGAGGCGTGAGCTCAACACACAGCTCTACGGGGAGGCTCTTGGTTATTTACTTCCTTTTATAGCAGGCAAATTGTCTTCTGAGAACAGGTTTGGGGTTTGGTTTGCACGGAGGTGCCTTGCCCACATTTAACTGTGAGTGGCCAATATCTCTGCAAGGGCCATATGCGCAGGGTCAGACTCTTACACTGCTCTATGGCCTCTACATCATGGTCATTTATAATAAGTTCTGGGTTACTAGCACTAAAATAAAAATACTAGAAACGCTCCTGATGTGTAGGATAAAGGTGAACTCAATGACACTGAGGTCCACTCTAACACTGACACAGGTGCATGTGTTCGATGGCATTTTGGGGAATTTAAAGCAGCACAATGCAGGATTAAGAGCTCTGCTCCCGGGTTTGGGGGAGAACAACAGAGCACACTGGAGCGGTGTTGGTAGGGCAGAGAGATCACTGAGCTACCACTCCAAATGGGTTCGCAGAGAGCTCCGGCTGCCCTGCTATGCTTCTGAGGTAGCAGCAGGGCCAGAGAAGAGGAGTTGGCATGATGGGAGGGCTGTAGTCTGCAGGGGTCCCCAGGGCCCCATGATGTCCTGCATCAATATAAATCAGAGAATAGGGTTTAAGATTAAAATTTAATTTAAAATGTTCACTGCTCTCTGCAGCTTGGAAGAGAACGTATTTCATGCTCTGGGAAGTGGGGGCAATAAGAGGAAGCGCAACTAGCCGCTGAGAACTGTCACATGCCGAGTGCCGTGCTCCGGGACACACACAGAGCTCATTAAGACGCCGTCCCACAGGGTCGTCAACACCACGTGGGGTAGGCAGCCTTTCTAAAGCTCAGAAAATCCAGAATTGTGAAACACATCTAGCTCCAAAGAATTACCAGAAGATTTATGGACTTGCAAAACTTTTACTTTTGAAGATCACTAACCAATCTAAAACATGCTATTACTGATAATTACACTACCATTACACACACACACACAGAGTCAATATGCTTTAATTCCCTAGGCAGACAGAATAAAAAGTATGATATCCATCCTAGTGGTCTCAATTTTCAAACCAGTGTTTGAAACAAGCAAGCGGGTACAACGTCAGAAACCCATGGAACCCAACTTACGGATGTGGTTTCATTTCTATGTAGTTCTTGGGAATAAAGCCGTCTTTCCCATTGAGCTCTGCCTTGTACCAGTTCTGATCACATTCTTCATTCAAAACCTGAAAAGAAATAAGACAAGAAAAAAAATCCATCACTTCCTTTCCTTTTTTAAAAGGGTAGCCACAAGACAATTTTAGGTTTGTTTGTGAAAGGTCTTGTTTAAAGTATTATTAGCCACACAGATGTGAGGCTTCATTTAACTCCAGCCAACAAGCATTATGTTAAATTCTGTTAAAATTAAAAAGAAATGTCTCTGAAAATGAAGTTCAAACATATATACTTAAAACTCCAGTAGGAAAGCAGACAGAATGACAGGGAAGATATTGATTAGGGCTTTCTGATTTTAGAAAACATGGGAGAAGAGGCACAGGGCCTGGTGGAGGTGAGAGGAGTGCAGCCTGGGAGAGAGCAGCAAGACACACACACACACACACACACACACGGCCCTCTCTGGAGGTCTTGGCCAACCTCTAGAATCTACAGGGATCCAACCCTGGGAGTCCTTGGTAGCCTCCACAGGTTATCACGAGTACAAGCCATCCACCAAACAGTTCCATGGTGAGGCGACTTGTGAGCACAGCCACAACCTTTATATGGGAAAACTGTCCAGTGAAAAAGCCCACGGTCCTACTCATCCAGTCACCTCACACACCGCTGCTTGTGTGCAGCAGCCAGCACAGTTCTGGAGGAAGACGTGGAGGTCTCACAACTGAACAGCGGCATTCTGTACATGTGAAGCCTGGAAGAATGAAATGGTGACCCAAGGTCAAGAGCTGGTGACCTCACACAGCTGAGACTCGCTCGTGGATTTTCAAATTCCAACTCAGCGTCCTCTCCAACACTGCCTCCTATGACTTCCATGGACAGGCCTGTCCACACACAGAGGGCAGCAGAGAAATGTTAAGCAGCCGAACAAGACCAGGTATGGTACAAATGCCTCTCTGTGGATTCTAGACTTCTAACAAAAGGCAGAAGGCAAAAAACTAGCAACTTAAAAGAGAAAATACAGAGGTGAGCACAACTCCAAAATGGTGAGCAAAGGAAATCACTGACTAGCAGAGCGGTGGCTCACTATCCTAGACAACAGGCAGGTTGGTGACATCTTCTTCTTTTTCTTTCCCTTAAGATTTATTGAGGAGCCAGCGCCGTGGTGTAGCAGGCTAAGCCTCTGCTTGGGTGACAACATCCTTTATGGGCACTGGCTTGTGTCTTGGCTGCTCCTCTTCTGATCCCGTTCTCTGCTTATGGCCTAGGAAAGCAGGGGAAGATTTGGGCCCCTGCATCCACGTGGGAGAGCCGGCCCAGCTCCCACAGCTGCAGCTGTTCAGGGAGTGAACCAGAGGATGGAAGACCTCTCTCTCTCTCTCTTTTTCTCTGTCTTTACCTCTGTCAGTAACTCTTTCAAATAAACAAAATAAATCTTTTAAAAAGAAGAATTTTAAGGCCGGCGCCGTGGCTTAACAGGCTAATCCTCCGCCTTGCGGTGCCGGCACACCGGGTTCTAGTCCCGGTCGGGGCACCGATCCTGTCCCGGTTGCCCCTCTTCCAGGCCAGCTCTCTGCTGTGGCCAGGGAGTGCAGTGGAGGATGGCCCGAGTGCTTGGGCCCTGCACCCCATGGGAGACCAGGATAAGCACCTGGCTCCTGCCATCGGAACAGCGCGCTGCGCCAGCCGCAGCACACCTACCACGGCGGCCATCGGAGGGTGAACCAACGGCAAAAAGGAAGACCTTTCTCTCTGTCTCCCTCTACTGTCCACTCTGCCTGTCAAAAATTATTTAAAAAAAAAATTATTATAGTTTTCAACAAAATACTTGGTACTTGGTATGTTCTACTCCAGGAGGCAGGGAAATACAGAATTCATGCTTTTTAAAGATGTGACGTTCAAATACATTAAATGGTTATTTGCAAAACACCCAGAGTATCAGTTTACCACACAGCCAAGGTGTTGCTGGGCCTGTGTCTAAACCTCTTCACTCTAGACTTTGAGGAAAGATTGGTTCTACTGGACACAAAACACCCAAGGAAGAGTGTATTTGCTAATGCTGGACAGCGAGGGAGGCAGGGGGACCAGGTCTTTCCAGCTGACAGTGTGGTCCCCTCCCTCCAGCTGACCACTGCCCTAGCCCTTCCTTTCCAAGGAAGCTCTGAAACTGTAGGCGGGGGTGTAATTTAAAAAATGTTGAAAAATGTACAAGACAGCAAAGGCTGCAAATGAGTGTATGTGAGCCTGAAGTAGGACAAAGCAGAGACCAGAGCACAAGGGCACAGGTTTGCATCTACAGAGACCATGTTTAAGTTTTGGAGGAAAGCTCACGCTCATCACCAATGGTCTTTAAGGCCTGATCCGAGTTCTGAGAAGGAGGAAGCTGCTCCTCTCACCACTTCCCCAACACCAGCATGCTGGCTGCTGCTTGCTCATTACTGTCACAGACACACTGACGAGCTCACCAACCAGTGTCATTCGGCTCTCAAAATTCCAAGGAAAGTTTTTAGCTCTTACCCCACAGCTGGGTTTCTATCCAACCCATATTCCCCTGAGCTATGACTTTGTAGCCACACACAACACTGTGGTTTAACGGAAGCAGACTGATCAAGAGGAGAGATTACAAAAGGAGGAAGAGACTAGTTTCAGTGAAGGTTTTAATCTATTTGCTTATTTTTTGGTGCAAAGGGACTCTGAAAATGTTAGGGTCCAAATCAGGAGGCAATTCAGGAGATGAGAAATGGCCTGAGCTTTCTACAGAGTAAGAAACACTCCAGCTGTACAAGCAGACACAATAAGGTGTTGCTGCTGTGGGTGTGTTCCATGTTCAGTTTGTGAAAGTTTACTTATTTGCTGACTCTTCTGTATGTATGTTAAACTTCAATCAAAAGTCAGAACTGAGACCGGCACTGGCTGCTCCCGTTAGGTCACTGCTCAGGGCGCTGTCCCAATCCCAGCTCCTCTGCGCCTGACCAGCTTCCTGCCAATGAGCACCCTGGAAGGCAGCAATGACAGCGCGAGTGCCTGGGTCCCTGGCCCCATGGAGGGGACCTGGAATGAGTTTTAGGCTCCTTGTTTCAATAAATAAATAAAAATGTATATACATTTTTAAGTGTGTGCGGGGTGGGGGGAGGGAGAGAGAGAGAGAGAGAAAAGAGTTTTATCTGCTGATTCACTCCCCCAACGACTTTAGCAGCTAGGGCTGGGTCAGGCTGAAGCCAGTACCCAGGAATTCCATCCGGTCTCTCCGGGGAGCAGCAGGGAGAGCTCTAAGTACTCGGACCACCACCTGCTGCCTGCCTGGGTGTGCATTAGCAGGAAGCTGGAGCTGGAACACAGCCAGCACTTAAGCCCAGGCACAATGATCTGGGAGGCAGGGTGACCCAAACAGCATCTGAAGCTCTGTAACAAATGCTTGTCCCTATGTGATTCTGATAACATTTTTCACTGCTGTTCCCATTTTTCACCTCCAATCTGACACCATTCAAAGCAATGCAAGTTTTCCACTTACGCCAACACCAATTTGAAGCTTTATGAACAGTTAAGGGGACAATGAGCAATAAAAGAGCACCAGATTCACTCAAGAAGCTGCGCACATGGGCTGGAACTTCAGTTTCACCAACAGTGAGCCACGCATGGTCTCTGTAAATCTGGGTCTCCTCACGTGTAAAGTGATGCTACACGTCCCCCAGGGCTACTGAGGGAATCAGATGAACACAGGTAACAGGCGGAGCAGCAGACAGAGTACCTCAACATGCCTGCTTCCACAGCGGGCAAATCCACTTGAAGATTGTATGCTCCACACATTAGCAGTACCAGAGCTAACAGACGGTGCCCAGCCTGGGGCTGGGCTGTCCCTTCCCTAAATTAGGGATGCAATGTTGTCCACAGGCGTCAACAGAACACCCATCAACAGAGGAGGGACTCTTGTTTTATTCTGAGAAGAAATATACGTGTACAAGACTTCTGTGTTTACCTCAGAAAAGACTCTGAGGGGCCAGCACTGTGCTGCAGCATGGGGTAAGCTGCCACGTGAGATGCCAGCACCCCTTACTGGAGCCCCAGGTCCAGCGGTGGCCAATCTGCTTCCAATCCAACTTCCTGCTAACGTCCCTGGTGAGGCACCAATGAAGGCCCCCAATGTGGGAGACACAGAGTCCTGTGCTCCTGGCTTTGACTTGGCCCCAATCTGGCAGTGAACCAGCAGACGGAAACTCTTTTTCCTTCTCTTTCTCCTTCTCTGTCACTACTTTAAATTTAGAAAAAAAAAAAAAAAAAAGAATAAATATTTTTAAAAAAGACTTTCAGTGCAGAGCTCAAGGATGGCAACTGCTAATTCTGTTCTATGACACAGCAGAACTGCACTTAATTTTCTTGCCTAAATATACTCATTCATTTGTAAATGAACAACAACAACAAAAAGGAATAATTTTTTTTTTTTTTTTTTAAGAAGAAATATGGGGGCCTGGAGCTGTGGTGCAGTGGGTTAAGGAGCTGCCTGCAATGCCAGCATTCCATATGACTGCTGGTTGAAGTCCCAGCTGCTCCACTTCCGACCCAGCTCCCTGCTAACGCACTTGGGAAAGCAGGGGAAGATGGTCCATGTGCTTGGGCCTCTGTACCCATGTGGGTGACAGATGATGAAGTTCCACGCTCCCAGCTTTGGCCTGGCCCAGCCCTAACTGTTGCAGCCACGTGGGGAGCGAACGAGTGGAGGGAAGATCGCTCTCCAACTCTGCCTTTTAAAATGAATAAATAAGTCTTGAAGAAATATGCTGTACAGTTGTGGTTCTATCGAACCTTTCAACAGGGGCGGGCATTTGTCATAGCAGTTAAGGCACAACTTTGAGATGCCCGCGTCCATTCGGGAGTGTTCGGGTTCAAGTCCTGGCTTGCTCCTGAACCTAGCTTCCTGATAACATACGCCCTGAGAGGTACAGCAGTAGCTCAGGAAGTTGGGTCTGTGGCACCTTTGTGGGAAACCCAGATTGAATGCTGGCACTTGACTTTGGCCTGACTCAACTGTTGCAAGTATTTGGGAACAAACCAGCAGATGTGAGATCTTTTTCTACCTCCCAAATTAAAAACAAAACAAAACCTCACAGCTTGAAGAGGGTTCAACATTTCTTCAGGAAAATTACCCCAAGCTGTATCAGTCAGTGAAACACTTGTGTAAGAGCACTTGTACATGACAGGAACAATTACATTTTGAAGCTCTTAACACATAAAAAAATAGAAACGGCATTTATAGCTGACCCCTGAATTAGGTAAATTTCATATAAACCTGCTAGTTTACCCTACTTCTTCTTCTTCTTCTTTTTCATTTATTTATTTTGACAGGCAGAGTGGACAGTGAGAGAGAGAGAGAGAGAGAGAGACAGAGAGACAGAGAGAAAGGTCTTGCTTTGCCGTTGGTTCACTGCACTGATTCAAAGCCAGGAGCCAGGTGCTTCTCCTGGTCTCCCATGGGGTGCAGGGCCCAAGCACTTGGGCCATCCTCCACTGCACTCCCAGGCCACAGCAGAGAGCTGGCCTGGAAGAGGGGCAACCGGGACAGAATCCGGCGCCCCGACCGGGACTAGAACCCGGTGTGCCAGCGCCGCTAGGCGGAGGATTAGCCTGTTGAGCCACGGCGCCAGCCCTAGTTCTTCTAAGATCCAGGAAACATTACTTCAACTTCTTTCCCCTCACCCTGAGTATCAACTGATCAACCCCAAAGAAGTAATACTGAAATACTGCCATGACTTGACAAATTTTTTTTTTTTTTTTTTTTTTTTTTGACAGGCAGAGTGGACAGTGAGAGAGAGACAGAGAGGAAGGTCTTCCTTTTGCCGTTGGTTCACCCTCCAATGGCCGCCGCGGTAGCGCGCTGCGGCCGGCGCACCGCGCTGTTCCGATGGCAGGAGCCAGGTGCTTCTCCTGGTCTCCCATGGGGTGCAGGGCCCAAGCACTTGGGCCATCCTCCACTGCACTCCCTGGCCACAGCAGAGAGCTGGCCTGGAAGAGGGGCAACCGGGACAGGATCGGTGCCCCGACCGGGACTAGAACCCGGTGTGCCGGCGCCGCAAGGCGGAGGATTAGCCTGTTGAGCCACGGCGCCGGCCATGACTTGACAAATTTTATGAAGATTTTAAAAAGATTTATTTAGTGAAAGGCCAAGAGAAAGAGAGAGATCAATTTTCCATCTACTGGTTCATTCCCCAAAAGGCTGGGGAGTAGCAGGGATGAGACCAGGCCAAAGCCAGGAGCTAGGAACTCCATCTCCCTTCACCTGCTACTTCCCAGGCATGTTAGCAAGGAGCTGCACAGGAGCACCCAGGACTCAAACTGGTGCTCCAGTATTGGACACTGGGATCTCAAGCTGTGGCTTAACCTGCCATGATGCTTGCTCACAATTTTAAGAATTTCTATTTATTTGAAAGAGAGAGAGGGAAGGATAAACAGAGAAATATCTTCTACGTGCTGGTCCACTCCCCAAATGGCAGCAATGACCCCTGGATCAGAAGTTGAATAGCTGGGACACAAACCAGTGCACTAAAGGGATGCAGAGTTGAAGATGGTGGCTCAACCTGATGTGCCACAATGCTGGAACCAATTTCAAGAATTTCAGGGGCCGGCACTGTGGCATAGTGGATAAAGCCGCTACCTGCAGTGCCAGTATCCCATATGGGCACTGGTTTGAGTCCTGGCTGCTCCATTTCCGATCTAGCTCTCTGCTATGGCTTGGAAAAACAGTAGAAGATGGCCCAAATCCTTGGGTCCCTGCACCCACTTGAAAGACCCAGAAGAAGCTCCTGGCTTCAGATTGGCACAGCTCCAGCCATTGTGGCCATTTGGAGAGTGAACCATCGGATGGAAGTCCTCTCTCTCTGCCCCTCTGTATCTGTGTCTTTCACATAAATAAATCTTAAAAAAAAAAAAAAAAAGAATTTTAGTAACACTTCCTGCATAAGTTCAAGCTCCTAGGAAATAAAGATGACAGATGCACAATTTTTAAGACTTTTTCTCTTAAGAACAAATTCTACAGGGCCTTGGCTAAGGTAACAGTACTGTAAGAGCCAACTAAAATCAGTTCTCTTCAGCTGCCTGTTAAGTATTTTATTAAAAACTAGTAGAATGGGTCTAGCAGGGTGGCACAGCCAATTAAACTGCCACCTGTGATGCTGGCATCCCATATGGGCACTAATTCAAGTCCCGGCTGGTCCACTTCTGATCCAGCTTCCTGCTAATGCACCTGGGAAGTCAGAGCAAGATGGTCCAAGTGCTTGGGTCCCTGACACCAATGCAGAAGACCCAGATGGACTTACAGGCTCCTGGCTCTGGCCTGACCCAGCCCTGGCTGTTGTGGCCATTTGGGAAATGAAGCAGTAAAAGGAAGCGCGCTCTAACTCACCTTTCAAATAAATAAATAAATTAATCTTAAACCAAATTAAAAAAATAAAACAAAACAAAAAAACATGGCCTGGGAAAGCAGTACAAGATGGCCCTAGTCCTTGGGCCCCTGCACCCACCTGGGAGACCCGGAGGAAGCTCCTGGCTCCTGGCTTCGGATTGGCACAGCTCTGGTTATTGTGGCCAATTGGAGAGTGAACCAGTGGATGGAAGACCTTCCGTCACTCTGTAACTCTGACTTCCAATAAACCTTTTTAAAACAACAACAACAAAAAAACCACTACTAGAATGCTCCACAACTTCCCTCGGTGTGGGATATTGACTCAGCCTTAAGCTACACTGATTCATTACTAACACTTTAAATAGTGTACAATTACCATCTCCATCTGTTACAGCCTTTGTTCATCAGGAAAAAAACATCTTGGCTATACAGTGTGCCAAATCACGGAAACGGCCCCCAGGATGGATAAGCCACCATGAACTCCCATGATGAGCTAACCAACCTAAAGACAGTTCAATGATTAAGGGGCCTGGTCCCACTGACATGTTCAACTGGTTCCCAAGCACAGGCAGCAGCAGCCAGGCTCCAGTCTGCAAGGCTGCAATCCTAACTCGCACAGGCCCAGGTTCCAGAACACGCACAGCAGCTTTACCCAGTCAAGCCAGGTGAGATGCACCTGGCCCCTGAAGATCAGCATGCTGAGACAAAACGCATTTATCACGTCTTAAAACTCTCAGGATTTTGGCATATTTATAAAGCTGTATGTAAATATAAAACCGTGCTGTTTTATTAAGTGATTAAAAGAAAATCTACTCATTAAAAATCATACTTTAAAAAAAGTATGGGGTCCAGAATTGTGGTGTTGTGGGTTAAGCTGCCTCCTACGACAGCAGCGCCCCTAGGAGCTCCAGTCCAAGTCCCGGCTGCTCTGCTTCTAGCACAGCTCTCCACGATGGGAAGATGGACCAAGGCAGCAGAAGATGGACCGAGGGCTTGGGTCCCTGCCACCCACATGGGAGATCCGGATTGGTGTTCCAGGCTCCTGACTTTGCCTGGCCCAGCCCTGGCCATTGTGGTCATTTAGGGAGTGACAGAGATCTGTCTCTAGCTCTCTGTAATTCTGCCGTTCACACAAACATAATGAATCCTTTTTTTTTTTTTTTAAAGCATGTATGTAATGAACCAAATCACAAGGATATTTTGCCTCATGTCATCATCTCTTTCAGGAGAAGTAAAATATCTTTGCCAGGAAATGCTATCTAAATTGCCTCTGAAATAGATATTTTCAGCAACCCCATTTTTTGAGGAAATTTAAGAGTCCTGAATCCTTGATTTTTTAAATAATACTTTCTTAGGGGGAAAAAAAAAAGGAGTCAAGTTAGAAACCAGGTATCTGCAAGGGCATCTGTTGGTTAAAACCACCTTCCTGACCATTACTGAGGTTTGGACTGTGCACCTTTCAAAAACAGTCAAGACACCAAGATAAGGAAATGGGAAGGCTCGTTGCCTGGTATGGTCGGTTTACACTGTGTGTGTGTTTAAGGTTTGTTTGAAAGGAAGAGTTGGTCGGCACCATGGCTCAACAGGCTAATCCTCCACCTGCGGCGCCAGCACCCCGGGTTCTAGTCCCGGTCAGGGCGCCGGATTCTGTCCTGGTTGCTCCTCTTCCAGTCCAGCTCTCTGCTATGGCCTGGGAGTGCAGTGGAGGATGGACCAAGTGCTTGGGCCCTGCACCTGCATGGGAGACCGGGAGAAGCTCCTGGCTTCGGATCAGCGCGGTGCGCCGGCTGCAGCGTGCCGGCCGCAGCGGCCATTGGGGTGTGAACCAACGGAAAAAGGAAGACCTTTCTCTCTGTCTCTCTCTCACTGTCCACTCTGCCTGTAAAAAAAAAAAAAAAAAAAAAAAAAAAGGAAGGAAGAGTGACAGAGAGAGACAGAAGACAGATCATCTTCGATCTGCTGGTTCACTCCCCCAGATGGCTGCAAAAGCCAGGGCTGGGCCAAGCTACACTGAAAGGAGCTCCACCTGGGCCTTCCACATGGGCGGTGGGGACCCAAGCACTTGGTGATGTTCTGCTGCTTTTCCAGGCATCTTAGCAGGGAGCAGGACAGGAAGCGGGAGCAGGCAGGACCAGCACTGGCTCAGATACGGGATGCCGGCATCACGGGGGCAGCTTCCTCTGCTGTGCTATGGCTCCTGTGTGGAAATGTTGACTGTACACTTTAAACATGTACAAGTACTACATGTTCATCCAAAACTTAAAAATAAATTTTAAAAAACTAAGAGAGGAGGGAAGGGATGGAGGAAGAGAGGGGGAAAAGAAAGGTCCCTTGCCCAACTCCCAATCTTCACTAGTACGACCCATTCGCCAGCTTTCCGCTCTCCTGCGGGTGCACCGGCTGTGCCGCAGGAAGAGGCCCTCCTTCCTGGCACCTTTCTGAGCAGCCACTCAGTGGGGATCATTCTGAGGGGAAACATTAGGGATTCAGGAGACCCCAAGGCCTGCCAAACGTCCAGAGATCCCAGTTTAAGGCTGAACTGGTCTGACCTTAATCTGCTGGGTGCCCTAAACTGGTTCAAACACCACGCTTTCTGTTACGCTCTTTCACACACCAACCATCCTCAGGCATTTCAGTTTTCATAATTTGGCTACCACCAACTCACCTGCCCTTATTCCCACTGAATTCTGTACAGGACGGGCCCAGCCAGTCAGCACACCAACCTGACCTCCAGACACAACGCGCCTCTCCTGTGCATGCCACGGACTGCCCTCTTCTTCATCTGTTCAGAACTTCCATGATTCTCATCAGAGCTTACAACCACCTTGCCACACTGTTCTCTGCTTCACTCCTGAGTATTTCAAGGAGAATCATGGTCGTTAGTAGTATAATCCCTTAGCACATCTTGCCTACTCTTTGCACTGTGCGCTGGCATGCCTTGGACCCTCCTAAACTAACCTGCAAGTGCCCTGGAGCTGGCTCCATACCTAATCCTTGGCTGTGTTCCCTTACAGCTTTTTTTCTGAAAGAGTTATTTGAAAGGCAGAGTTAGAGAGGGAAGGAGGGACAGAGATCTTCCATCCGCTGGTCCACTCCCCAGAGGGCTGCAATGGCCAGGGCTGGGCCAGGCTGAAGCCAGGAGTCAGAAGCTTTTATCAGGCCTCCTATGTGGACAGGGACCCAAGGACCTAAGCCATTCTCCACTGCTTTCCCAGGTGGATTAGCAGGGAGCTGGACTGGAAGTGGAGCAGCTGGGACTTGAACGGGTGCTCATATGGGATGTTGGCGTCGCATGCAGCGTCTTAACCTGCTGTGCCCCCCATGTCCCCTAAGCTCTTGGAGCAGAATCTAAGCACACCCTGAGGAATTGACTCTTATTTATTTATTTAAAGCGTGGTTTTCTACTCCAGCTCATCTCTTTTTTTTTTTTTTAAAGATTTATTTATTTGAAAGGCAAAGTTACAGAGAAGCAGAGGCAGAGGCAGAGAGAGAGAGGTCTTCCAACCACTGGTTCACTCCCCAGATGGCTGCAAAAGTGGAGCTGTCTCAAGCTGAAACCAGGAGCCTCTTCTGGGTCTCCCACGTGGCTGCAGGGCCCAAGGACTTGGGCCATCTTCTACTGCTTTCCCAGGCCATAGCAGAGAGCTGGATCCGAAGTGGAGCAGCCCATTGGGATGCCAGCGCTACAGGAGACAGCTTTACGGGCCACAGCACCAGCCCCTGGGATTGACTTTATTTAAGGTGATGTACACACAGCATCACAGAGCAAGCTGGACCAGGGAGAGTCAGTCAAAAGATACCCATATGTTACAAACTGCCCAGTGAGAAAGAACCTCTGAAGTAGATTCTAGAAAGACTGATTACTATGAGTTTGTTCTTCCAAGGAAGGAGAGGCAAAATAAAGTCACAGCATTAGGGAATCCGTCTGCCTGTAGCTCAAGCACTACTGCCAAATGACTTCCATGAGGGCGCTTCATGAAGGAGTGTCTCCAAACCTCTCCCACAGGCTGGCTGTACCCACTCTCTCTCTCTCCCCCCAGATAAAGAAGTGTAAGGGCAACTGGCTGGGGAGGGAGGCAGGTGACACCCTGGCTGAACCGGGAGGGAGGGGTGGCTCCGTCTGCACGTGTGCTTCAGTGCCAGCACAGGGACAGCTCCTGCAGTGTGAGAAGGCCTGGTTCCGCCTGTATGTGAGCCCTGTGACTGACTCACACAGCACTGACTTTACCACTACAACTCTCACAGCAACATTTTTATGAAAGCTAGCTTGGAAGACCTTGCATTTTTTAATTCTTCCATTGAATGCAGCTAGGCTGATAAGAGAAAAGTGATCACATTATGTTAAGGGACAAGGATCACTCTCATGCATTTTTTAAAATGTAAGACTTTATGATGTTTATAATACATATTGGAAAATAACAATGAACATCAATAACCAAATGACAGGATATTTCTGTTTCCCTGAAAACTACCTTAGTTCTCAAAAAATAAATTGGATAGTCTCTTCAACCTGTCCAGGTTCAGCTATCATTCAGAAAAGCTGCTTGTGGTATTTTAACAAAACAGGAAGACAGTTCACACTTATGTGCTATTAACTCCACCCAGATAAATCTGGAGGCAGTGAAACCAGAACACAGGCAATGGCTCTGAATATCAAAAGGGCACAAAGAGTTTCCATTCAAAATAATGTCTTCTGTGCTTTGTGACTTGTGGAAGCCCTGCTTTGGTAGAGTTGGAATGATTCCAAAATGTCAAAATTTCAGCTGCAGGAGTGTGTGTGTGTGTGTGTGTGTTGGGGGATGGGTATCAGGGATTTCAAGAGAGAAAATCCTGTACATTTCAAAAATCCAACAACCATGATGGCCTGTACCAGATGTGTACTGCGAGCAGAGGTCCATGCCCTGACCTAGGTCAACGGAGGACACAATGGACGCCCTCCCAAGGAGCACGGTCCAGTCAACTGCAGCTGCAACACAGTGTGGTGGTCCCTGGAGCAGGGGGAGCTATGGGTACTGTGTCACGTTGAACTCAACAGGAAAGGCCTGACACTGAAGCCCATGGCCCACTCTGCTTCAGAGGACATCAAGAAAACTTCCTGGAGGAAAGGTGAGCTGGGTTACAGCCCTGTGTGCATCTTTAGCTCTGCTCGGCCTGCACAGCAGTGAGATGAGGGCACACGGCAGTCTCCCAAATGGAGGGACGGACCGTTTTCTTCGTTAAACTTGCCTATCATTAACTAAGACAGGTAAAGCTTCCTTTAAGCTGAAAAGTAAAACCTTTCTTAATGGCATCAGGACTTCCAAACTGGAAATAAGCAGTATCCCAAACTGCAGCCTTTTTTTTTTTAAAGAAACGTCTCAGGGCTGGCGCTGTGGCGCAGTGGGTTAACCCCCTGGCCTGAAGTGCCGGCATCCCATGTGGGCGCCGGTTTGAGACCCAGTGCTGCACTTCCAATCCAGCTCTCTGCTGTGGCCTGGGAAAGCAGGGGAAGATGGCCCAAGTCCTTGGGCCCCTGCATCCACGTGGGAGACCCGGAGGAAGCTCCTGGTTTTGGATGGGCGCAGCTCCGGTCCTTGTGGCCAACTGAAGAGTGAACCATAGGATGGAAGACGTCTCTCTCTCTGCCTCTCCTCTCTCTGTGTAACTCTGACTTTCAAATAAATAAATAAATCTTTTTTTTAAAGAAACCCCTCGTTTATCTTCTTAATTTATAAGAGGAGAGAGATGGAGAGAGGAAAAGGGGGGAGGGGAAGGGACAGAGTGCGGCTGGTGCTGCGGTGCAGTGAGTAAGCCGCTGTCTATGGTGAAGGCATCTCATACGGGCAATAGTTATGTTCTGGCTGCTCCACTTCTGATCCAGCTCCCTGCTAAGGTGCGTGAGAAAGCACTGGAAGATGGCCCAAGTGCTAGGGTCCATGAACCCATGTGGGAGATCCAGAAGAAGCTCCTGGCTCCTGGCTTTGGATCAGCCCAGCTGTGGCCATTGCAGCCATTTGGGGAGTAAACTAGTGGATGGAAGATTTTTTCTAACTCTGCATTGTAAATAAATAATAATAATTTTAAAAATCAAATAAATCTATTTAAAGGTAACACCTTTTAAAAAAAGAGAGAGAGAGAGAGAGAGACAGACAGACAGACAGACAAAGAGGGAGCCAGCACTGTGGCATGGCAGGCCAAGCCTCCACCTGAAGTGCCATCATCCCATTTGGGTGCCAGTTCGTGTCCTAGCTGCTCCTCTTCCAATCCAGCTCTCTTTTGATGGCCTGAGAAAGTAGTGAAGATGGCCCAGGTGCTTGGGCCCTTACACCCATGTGGGAGACCCAGAAGAAGCTTCTGACTCCTGGCTTCAGATTGACCCAGCTCCAGTTGTTGCGGCTATTTGGGGAGTGAACCAGAGGATGGAAGACCTTTCTCTCTGTCTTTTCCTCTCTAACTCTGCCTCTCAAATTAAAAAAAAAAAAAAAAAAAAATCTGTATTTAAAAAAAGAGAGAGAGAGAGAGAGAGAGAGCAAGAAGCACTCCCCCATCCACTGGTTCACTCCCTAGGTGCCTGCAACATCTGGGCTGGGCCAGGCCAAAGCCAAGAGCCAGGAATTCAACCAGTTTTCCCATGTCAGTGGTAGAACTCCAACCACCTGATCTATCACCAATCACCTCATAAGGAGACCATTGGCAGAGCCAGAACTCACACTTGGGCACTGTGACGGTGGGCTGCGGCCACCCCACGCAGCATGCTAACTGGTGTACCAAATGCCCATCCCTAACTCTTTAATAATACATATTTATTATTAAATACACACTATTTATGTCCTCTCCTTGAAAAAACAAAGCCTCCCCCAGGCAAGCAGTGTCCTGATGCTGACAGGCAAACCTGCTCTCCCCTCTAAGGTCTATCCCCTCCCACTGCTTCACCACAGAACAGAAAACAAGCACTGCAAACGCGCCCCCCCCCCCCCCCCCCCCCCCGTAATGCTACAGAAAGTTCACTCAACTCTATTAAGACCTGACTGACTGAAGAGGTGAGCCTAAGGATCAGCTGGCTGACAGCTGTGCTGCAACCAAAGCGCCACCTCGGGGGATGCTGCCGGGAGTGAAAACCCAAGTCGGTCACAGAACTGATCGCCAACATCTGCATAAAGACCCAGGACTTCTGCAAACCAGGCTGGGGATCCTTACACCCAGAATTCCCTGTTTGTCGACTAAAAATTCTAGTTCCAAAGGCATCTTCCACTTCCCAAGCAGACAGTCCAGGTCCAAATTAGGACAGGTTTACTGCAGTCCCACGACAGACAAAGGGTGACTGGGAAGAGGGCCGAGCCCCCCTCCCTTCATCCTCAGGGTGGAGGAGAATGTAAACACTAAAATGCAAATGCAGGTATTAGTCCAGCACAGAGTTCAGAGGCAAAAACAGAAGGACGGGTCAACAACACCCTCCCCTTGTGAGTGAGATTTGAAGAGATCAGAGCTTTCCTGTGGGTGGTCTGGCAGAAGTCAGCAGCACATACAATACTTGTGTGCTGCAGACAGATGATCATGAGTCGCTCAAGAGTGACCTGTGGGTTTGCATTTTTCCAGGGCTGCTCCAGCTGCGCGGTGAGCAGGTGGGCACCGCTGTCATGGTCCAGTGAAGAGGACAGTGTCTGGCGGGGGTGGGGGCAGTGTGGTAGACTGTTCGAGGTAGATGCAAAAGGCCATGCCACTCATGGTCCCTCCCTTGGGACAGACGTTTTTCTGAAAAATGCTTGAGAAAAACTGCTACAGAGTCCATGGACAAATTTCTCTTTCAGTAAATTCACTATGAGTAAAAAACATAATTTTAAAACATTTATTTATTGTGAAAGGTAGAGCAATAGAGAGGGAGGGACAGAAAGATCTTCTATCTGCTGGTTCACTCCCCAAATGTCCCCAGTGGCCCAGGCTGGCCCAGGCTGAAGTCAAGAGCCCGAAAGCCCAACTGGGCCTCCCAAGTGGATGTCAGAGGCCAAAGCACTTGTACCATCTTCTGCTGCCTTCCCAGGGAGCTGGATCAGCAGCAGAATCGCCAGGACTTGAACTGGTACTCCAGTATGGGAATGCCAGCATGGCAGGTGGCAGTTTAACCAGATGTGTTCTAACACTGTCCCCAGAAAGCATAATTAAAACAAGCAGATGGCCATCCTGTGCTGGTTCCTTCTACCTGCATCTTGATCTGGCTGGTCAACATCATGTTCTTTTTGTATCTGGACATGTCTGATCTGGACATGTCTGAACCACATGAACAGGCTCCCTTGTTCTCTGGCTGAGTATTTTCAAGTAACAGCGATACAGGAGGGAGCCTGGCGCTGGGTATCCATTCTCCTTGTTCCTTCTCTGGGGTGTCTGTGGACAGTCTTGGAACCTCAAGTGCAAGTCGCAGTCCTTCCATCCTCCAGGTCCGGCTAGCTGCTCACTTCCTCTGCCCCTTCGGCTCCTTGCGTGTGAGGCTCTATTCTTCATTGTGGTATCCCCAGGATCTAGAACAGTCCTTGGCTTAGGTACTTACCGCACGCTCGATTACTAGCTTTCTAGAGAACCCTGCTCACACCTTGCACATGGCCTTGTCATTCAAACGACCCGATCTAAGTGTGCCACAAGCTTCCTACCAGGATCCCAGTGGAAGTCACCCTCATTATCAGCTGTCTGTGACTCTGGCACACATTGAGCTATTTCATTATTAACATGACATCTGCTATGGGGCAAACAGAATGCAGCCAAGTACTCAAGAGAAGAAAACTACCAGAGCCTTGCTTTATGAAGCAGCCATTCCTGACCAGCCAAGTGCCTCTGCTCTGTCTACCATCAGCTTATGGGGAGAGGTGAGAGGGGGTGGAGGTATGAGAAGCTGTGATAGACAATTTGGTCATTGACTGTCATCATGATTTATATCAGCTGTCCCCTTGGACACCAAAAACACTGTGTAAGGAAGTTGCAATGGGAATAAAACAAGAGAGAGCATGGCCCCTGCCCTCAGAAGTGTTTCTGAACTAATAATTTGTAGGTAAATAATGAGGGGATAATGTAAAAAGTGAGGTAAGAGAAATGCCTTATTGTGAACTGAACATGGATTCAGAGCAACATGTTTCAAAAATTAGCATGGCTGATGTAGAAAACTCAGCTCATGTCTGGAAGAACCAGAGAAAGGACAGCTTCAAATAGGAACAGAGCAAGAACCTAAGGGTAGAGCAACTCAGGGAGTAGGACGTCCAGCTTCCCGGTCAGGGCCTTTGACGATCAAACGAGGAATGAGTGAGTTAAAAATGGGTGACGTTGAGAAAGGCAAGGAGATTCTTGTTCAGAAATGTGCCCAGTGCCACACTGTGGAAAAGAGAGGCAAGCACAGGACTGGACCAAATCTCCATGGTCTGTCTGGGTGGGAGACAGGTCAGGCCGCTGGATTCTCTCACACAGACGCCAACAAGAACAAAGGCATCAATCAGCGGGGGAGAGGAACTCTGATGGAGGATTTGCAGAATCCCAAGAAACACAAGAAACAAACACATGCCCGGAGCCAAGGGTCTCTGCTGGCATCAGGAAGAACGAAAGGGCAGACTTGACAGCTTCTCTGAGAAAAGCCACGAACGAGTCACAGCTGCCCCGCCTTATTACAAGACAGCAATGTCTCGTGACTTTTTTAATGTGCACCCTAATTTAATTCTCTTATACCAGAATTCAGATCCTATATGGC
Source organism: Lepus europaeus (assembly GCF_033115175.1). NCBI lineage: Eukaryota > Metazoa > Chordata > Mammalia > Lagomorpha > Leporidae > Lepus > Lepus europaeus. The sequence goes on along the minus strand of NC_084844.1, from coordinate 5,295,295 downwards.
TTACAGAATATTTGTGTTCGACAGTCTCAGACTGCCTTGTGTGGTTACACAGGGCTGGGTTTATTGAAATTTTGGTAGTAATTCCATGAACTGGAATTTACTGAACGTAAATGCCCTCACTGTTTTCCCCTTCTAAGGATATGATTGGACTTAACTAATAATGTTCAACTTTTTGCAAAAATTGTCAATGCCACCCCCAAACCTTTGGGAGACTGGATTTGTACTGAAATGCTGGGGAAATACTCCACTGTCTCGGAGCCAAGCCAGACTCACTTGCGTTTTCTATCTGCTAAAGGCAAGAGCTGAAGACAGGCAGAAATGTCCACTGTTTCTGGTCTTAGCTATGTCAATCTAATTAAAATTTCCTATATCTAAGCTGCTGCCTTTTACTTACTGCAAGGCATTTTACTGTGGTTTATGTATATCAAATAAAGAACATTTAGGGGCTGGCGCTATAGCGCAGAGAGTTAACGCCCTGGAGCGCCGGCATCCCATATGGGTGCCGGTTTCTAGTCCCTAGTCCCGGCTGCTCCACTTCCCATCCAGCTCTCTGCTATGGCCTGGGAAAGCAGCAGAAGATGGCCCAAGTCCTTGGGCCCCTGCACCCATGTGGGGGACCTGGAGGAAGCTCCTGGCTCCTGGCTTCTAGCTGCTGTGGCCAATTGGGGAATGAACCATCGCATGGAAGACCTCTCTCTCTCTCTCTCTCTTGCCTCTCCTCTCTTCTGTGTAACTCTGACTTTCAAATAAATAAATAAATAAATCTTAAAAAAAAAGAACATTTGGCTGGCGCCGTGGCTTAACAGGCTAATCCTCCGCCTTGCGGTGCCGGCACACCAGGTTCTAGTCCCGGTCGGGGTGCCAGATTCTGTCCCAGTTGCCCCTCTTCCAGGCCAGCTCTCTGCTATGGCCCGGGAGTGCAGTGGAGGATGGCCCAAGTGCTTGGGCCCTGCACCCCATGGGAGACCAGGAGAAGCACCTGGCTCCTGGCTTCGGATCAGCGAGATGCGCCGGCCGCAGCGGCCATTGGAGGGTGAACCAATGGCAAAAGGAAGACCTTTCTCTCTGTCTCTCTCTCTCACTATCCACTCTGCCTGTCAAAAAAAAAAAAAAGAAAAAAAAAGAAAAAAAAGAAAAAAAAAACATTTAACACTTCTCACATTTTATAGATGATTGTTTTTCAAAGATTTATTTATTTGAAATGGCAGAGTTAGAGAGAGAGAGAGAGAGAGAGAGAGAGAGAGAGAGAGAGAGAGGGAGGTCTTCCATCCACTGGTTCACTACTCAGATGGCTACAATGGCCGGAGCTGCACTGATCTGAGGGCATGAGCCAGGTGGCTCTTCCAGGTCTCATGTGGACCAGCGCCCATACAGGATGCTGGCACTGCAGGCGGCAGCTTTACCTGCTACACCACAGCACTGGCCCCCATAGATGATCTTTAATAGTCAGCATGAGCAGGTGGAGTAACAAATTAAACTTCACTTTTGAATTCTTTACTGTCTTAGACTAAGTTACAATTCAGGATTGTTTATAAGCAGCCATCTGGAAACAACGTAAAATTGAGGAATTACTATATATTTGTGTTTAGTAACGGTCCTTCTGCTGACTCATTAAAAGGACTAAGGTAGGAGATATACCATCAGCACAAATTTTCTAAATTATGTGATCACATATTTAAGAAAATTAAAAACAAAATTACAGGTGGTGCAGCGGGTTGATGCCACAGCCCGAAGTGCTAGCATCCCATATGGGCACCAGTTCTAGTCCAGACTGCTCCTCTTCCAATCCAGCTCTCTGCTATAGCCTGGGAAAGCAGTACAAGATAGCTCAAATGCTTGGACCCCTGTACCCAGGTGGGAGACCCGGAAGAAGCTCCTAGCTCCTAACTTTGGACTGGCTCGGCTCCGGCTGTTGCGGTCATTTGGGGAGTAAACCAGTGGATGGAAGACCTCTTTCTCTACCTGTCTCTGTAACTCTGTCTTTCAAATAAATAAATCTTAAAAAAAAAAAAAAAAGATAAAAATAAAAAATAAAAAAGAGCAAGAGTGTTAGCTAAACCACAAGCGAAGTAACCTCCCTTTTTATTTTTTAATTGGACTTAAATAAGAGGGGGACAACTGTGGTTTAATCCTACTTTGCCTGCCAGGCTACACTCTGCCCTCCTGTGACAGAACTGTTCCATGCTGAAATGACAAATGGCTATGACGTGCATTTTGGACAGCTGGATGTGGCTCACCTAGCAGACGTCCCTTACAGGAAGCCACACTGGAAATGTTACTCACAGCAGAAAAACCATCACCTAATAGAGAAGATAACTGTCCCCTGCTGCCTCTCTGCCCTGCTCAGGTCCCACCAGGAAGGCTGAAGAGTCCATACCCAAAGGTCTTCAAGGATGCGACCCCATGTAGGCTGGCCGGGGTGACTAGGTCAAGGGGTTCATTCCAGGGGTTGGTGCCGTGGCATAGCAGGTACCTGTGGCATTGGCATCTCATATAGGCACGGGTTTGAGTCCCAGATGCTCCACTTCCAATCCAGGTCCCTGTTAACGGCCTGCAAAAGCAGCAGAGAATGGCCCTGCACTCCCACAGGAGACCCAGAAGCAGCTCCTGGCTCCTGGCTTTGGAACCGCACAGCTCTGGCTGCTGCAGCCCTCTGGGAAGTGAATCAGCAGAAGGAAGATCTCGCTCTCTGCCTTCGCTGTAACTCTGATCTTCAAATCAATCAATCAGTCTTTAAAAGGTGTGTGTGTGGGGAAAGGCTCGTTCCAGTCCTCTATTCCTGTGACTCACACACCTGATGGACACCTACTTCTCTTTCTAGATGTCTACACTGGCAAAGGTGCAAACATTCGTACATGGTAGACGACCAGCCTTTTCTATCACTGGTCTATATTAGCATCAAGTGTGCAGTGAGTGCCTGAGTGTACTGTGCTGGATCCTGGGAAACCACAATAAACAAAATACCTTAATTTCGAGGAGCTGATTGACAGCGGGAAAGGCAAAGTAATTACATTATAACTTCAAGTTAGTAAGTTGTGTAATAAAACAGTTCAGGATGTTATGTATTTAGAGTGATGCTGGCGTTTGGGAGTCAAGGAAATCTAATGTGAGGAATTAATATTTAAGTGGAAACCCTAATTGTGAGAAGGATTTAGCTATGGTTGGAGTGAGGATGAAGAATATGACAGCAAGGAGTAACTAAAAACAGATGGAAGAGCCCAAGAAGAGGTTCTTAGTTGGAACGGGGTTTAGCTTAGTCTGGGAACCAAAATGCATTTAAAACCCAAGTGAGCTACATGACAGTGGAGCTGCTGAGACCTGAGACCTGGCCAGGTTGTGTAGGCTTTGATTCTGGGAATCTGCTCTTCAAGGTGATTCTGACTTGCGTGTGGCAGACAGATGCTAGGGGCACAGGAGTGGTGGCAGGAAGATCATTTGTTTAAGAGGTTACTGTAGCAAGTCAGGCAAGAGAAATTTTAGTCCAAGGTAAGGGAATCTGGAAGGCTTTGAAGTCTCTATAATTAATACTAAAAAATCTGTATGCATTAGTATTTTTTACCTATTTATGGGAGAGGGATATTCATCAGGTAGTTCATTCTTCAAGAGCAGGCAGTGGCCAAGGTAGGCCTGAGTTGCAGCTGGGCTCTTAGAAGCAGCAGACTGCTGGCAGAAACTATTTGAACCATCACTACTGTCTCTCAGGTTCAGATGTGGGGCACAGGTGTCCTAACCAGATGTCTTAGCTGCTAGACATCATCTAAATTTATCAGCACCTCTTCTAAAATCCACCCCCCCCCGCCCATACTTCTGTAGAAACAGGGAACCAAATACAGTAGAAGGTAAGATAGCTAATTTCATGCCATACCATGGGCTTTTCAAGGTGACATAATTAAAAAGTTGGGAGAAAGTTTAATTACTCTCCACCATAAGAAAAGAAAAAGAAGGAATCAGTTAATAAGCTGCTCCCATATTGGAGTGCTTGGTTCAAGGTCTGGCTCCTCTGCTTCTGATTTAGTGTCTTGCTAACTTAGGTACTTGCCACCACATGGGAGTCTGAGATAAGAGTTTTAAGCTCCTGACTGCAGCCTGGCCTATCTGTGGCTGCTGTGGGCATCTGGGGAACAAACCATCGGATAGAAGCTCTCTCTCTGTCACTGTCTTTCAAATAAAAGTGAAAATAAATAAATTTTAAAAAGAAAATATGGGGCCAGTGTTATGACACTGTAGGTTAATACATTGTGTGCAGCGCCGGCATCCCATATGTGTGCGGGTTCTAGTCCTGGCTGCTCCTCTTCTGATCCAGCTCTCTGCTATGGCCTGGGAAAGCAGTGGAAGATAGCCTATGTGGGGGACCCAGAAGAAGCTCCTGGCTCCTGGCTTTGACTCAGCTCTGGTTGTTTGGGGAATGAACCAGTGGATGTAAGACCCTTCTCTTTGTCTATTCCTCTCACTGTCTGTAACTCTACCTCTCAAATAAATTAAAATTAAAAAATATATATATATATAAAAGATAATCTGTCAATTATATAGAATGCTCCCACTCTTTTGAACAGAACATGGGTGTGCTTAACTGTTGTACAGTTTATATCAGCTACACAAAACTAACATTTTCCACAACCAATTCAAGTAGACATAATTTGCAGAAAACCTTTATATGAGAACATCTTGTTAAATACAGAATTATTTATTTGAAAGAGTGATACACAGATCTTCCATACATTGGTTCACTCCCCAAATGCCTGTAACAGCCTGGGCTGAGCCGGGAACTCCATTTGGGTCTCCATGGGCGGCAGGAATTCAAGTATTTGGGCCATCACCTGTTGCCTCCCAGGCATATTAGCAAGAAGCTGGACAGGAAGCAGACTAGGCAGGACTTGAACTGGCCACTCCAATACAGAATATACCACTTTAAAGTGCACACCCTAACTCATGCTTATTTCTTATTACATGTGTTCTTTACTTTCAAAAGTAACATTAGGCATCCTGTAAGACCCCAGATACAGACTCTTTCATTTAAAAAGTGGCGCAGCGGGTTAAAGCCCTGGCCTGAAGTGCTGGCATCCCATATGGGCGTTGGTTCGAGACCTGGCTACTCCACTTCTGACCCAGCTCTCTGCTATGGCCTAGAAAAGCAGAGGAAGAAGGCCCAAGTGCTTGGGCCCCTGCACCCCCGTGGGAGACCCAGAGGAAGCTCCTGGCTCCTGGCTTCAGATAGGCCCAGCTCTGGTGGTTGCAGCCATTTGGGGAGTGAACCAGTGGATGGAAAATCTTTGTCTCTCCCTCTCTCTGTAACTCTGCCTTTCAAATAAATAAAATAAATTTTTTTAAAAAAAGGAAAAGAAAATGGGAATTAAGATTTCAGGATACAACAAATTTTCTTTTTCTTTTTTTTTTTTTAAGATTTATTTATTTACTTGAAAGTCGGAGTACACAGAGAGAGGAGAGGTAGAGAGCCAGCGAGCGAGCGAGCAAGATGGCTTCCATCCGCTGGTTCACTCCCCAATGGGCTGCAATGGCTGGAGCTGTGCCAATCCAAAGCCAGGAGCCGGGAGCTTCTTCCGGGTCTCCCACTGGAGTGCAGGGGCTCAAGGACTTGGATCATCTTCTACTGCTTCTCCAGGCCATACCAGAGAGCTGGATTGGAAGTAGATGGGATGTCGGCACTGTAGGCAGCGGCTTTACCCGCTACGCCACAGCACCGGCCCCTGCAACAAATTTTCTAAGCAACTAACAGAACTGGAGACAAATATAACCATTGTTAACAGGCTAAATTAACGAACCCTCATTTTGCTCTTGGAGTAAAGGTCTGTCTAATAATTGCCAAGCTTTTGTGACCTCTTTCAGGCAGCTTGCCTATGAGGGCTGGGGGCAGGGCAGCCAAAGAACAACCTGCTGCTCTCTGCAAGCCCCATCAAAGAAGACAAGCCTGGCCTTGCTCCACCTATAGTTTTATCTCTAAGCACCTACACACTGCTCCATGTGGAAAACCAGCACTTTCATCCCACAGAAATGTCACAACCTGCAGAGAAGAGAGGGACTAAGAGGGCTAATAATAGGATATGTTAAGGCAAACAATGGGTCTGTCAGACCCTTAGCTCCAGACTCCAAGAACAACTTCCTGATTTCCCATATTATTTAAAGGAGAAACTTGTGTATTGTTCCATGACTCTGGGAGGGCCACAGTACAACATCCAGGCTGCTGGGAAATGTAGAGGTGGCCAAACACAAAGGGCTCACCCTCTTGCCTACAGTAACAAGTAGTTTCCCAAATCACAAAAATCATCAACATATTAAGATCAACTAAGACATGACTACTGTTTGTAGCTACAGAATGCTATCATTAGACCTTTATAGCACTTTTCCATACAGTAGAAAAGTCATCAAAGTCTATATATAATAGATTTATAATGATTAAGGCTCTCAAATCTAAACGGACCAGAACCAAAACTCCCCATTTTCTCCAGCTGAAAATTCATCATCAAGTTCACAGTTCTGGGAAAGCAATTAAGCTTGTTTAAAAAAATTATTACTATTTTGGATTATTTATTGGACAGCCTTCTATGTTTTCAAAGGATTCCTGGTTTGATTATATTAAGTTACCACAAGTTTTCAAGGATAGTATAAAAATATCTAGAATATACTTTTCCCTTTTGGATATATGTCTTTTATTCTGGGATTTTCCTCCAAAACTCTCCTCAGAGGGGTAAAACAATTACTATATGTCTCATTCTTGGTTTTTATAACTTGTGCACTTTAAATACTTTTTCAAGAAAAGATGGTTGGGGCCGGTGCCGTGGCTTAACAGGCTAATCCTCCACCTTGCGGCGCCGGCACACCAGGTTCTAGTCCTGGTTGGGGCGCTGGATTCTATCCCGGTTGCCCCTATTCCAGGCCAGCTCTCTGCTATGGCCCGGGAAGGCAGTGGAGGATGGCCCAAGTGCTTGGGCCCTGCACCCGCATGGGAGACCAGGAGAAGCACCTGGCTCCTGGCTTCAGATCAGCACAATGCGATGGCCGCAGCGGCCATTGGAGGGTGAACCAACGGCAAAAAGGAAAACCTTTCTCTCTGTCTCTCTCTCTCACTATCCACTCTGCCTGTCCAAAAAAAAAAAAAAAAAAAAAAAAAAAAAAAAAAAAAAAAGATGGCTTGGAAACAAACATTTTCAGTCCTTGCATGTGTGAAAATGTTGATTCTTTCTTTTTTAAGATTTTTTTTTTTTTTTGACAGGTAGAGTTACAGAGAGACAGAGAGAAAGGTCTTACTTCTGTTGGTTCATTCCCCAAATGGCCGCCAAGGCTGGAGCTACGCCGATCCCAAGCCAGGAGCTTCTTTCCTGGTCTCCCATGCGGGTGCAGGGCCCAAGCACCTGGGCCATCCTCCACTGCCTTCCCGGGCCACAGCAGAGAGCTGGCCTGGAAGAGGGGCAACCAGGACAGAATCCGGCGCCCATATGGGATGCTGGCACCGCAGGCGGAGGATTAACCTAGTGTGCCACCGTGCTGGCCCTGAAAATGTTGATTCTATGCTTTTCTGGTTGAGAGACAGAGAGCTCGCACTTGCTGGTTCACTAACAAATGCCTGTAACAGCCGGGAATGAGCCAGGTACTGGGAACTTAACCCATGTCTCCCATCTGGGTAGCAGCACCCAATTACTTGAGCCATCATTACTGCCTCCCAGGGTCCACGTCAGCAGGAAGAAGCCAGAGCCAGGTATGGAATTCAGGTGCTCTGCGTGGGACACACAGAGAGAGAAAGGTCTTCCTTCCGCTGGTTCACTCCCTCAGATGGCTACAAAAGCTGGAGCTGGGCTGTTCAGGAGCCAGGAGCCAGGAGCTTCCTCTGGGTCTTCCACATGGGTGCAGGGGCCCAAGTGTTTTGGCCATAGCAGAGAGCTGGATCGAAGAGGAGCAGCCGGGACTCGAACTGGCACCAATATAGGATGCCAGAGCTGTAGGCAGAGGCTTAGACTCCTGTGAAACAGCCCCGACCCTTTGTTTATTCTTGAATACTGATTCAACCAGGTATAGAATTCAACAGAACTCTAGGCTGAACAGTATTTTCCCTCAGAACCTGGAAGCCATTGCTTTCTGGCATTTGGAGTTATATAAGCAACGTTTGTAACTGGTCTGATTATCATTCATTACAGGGACTTGCTTCTCTTCCAGATGCTGCTAGAACCTTTTCTTACTAATCTGAAATTGCACCACAAGGTATCTCTGTGTGAACTTACTATTACTGTGTTGTGTATCTGGTAGATACCTCCCATCTAAGAATTCACATCCATCAGCTATGAGAACTGAACTTTTAACATCTTTTCATTTGATAATGTCTTTCCTTCTGTTTGTACTGTTCTGGAAGTGTGAGAAGACCTTCCAGAAAACCGCAGGGGCTCCTACAAAGGCTCCCTGGTCCACTCACTCTTGACACTTTCCTTTGACCATCTCACGCCTTCTCCTAGCTCCTCACGCCTCAGCAACACTGTCCATCCTTTCCAGAAAGTGACCTTATTTCTTACTTCGTTGAAAGACAGAAGCAACCATAAAAGATTCTAAAAAGTTGCCAACACATCTACAACTACTTACCCCTGTTTCCTGACTTCTGTCCACACTCCTAAGAAAATTAAAATTCTACAGCAGTGCCAGGTCCCATCTCTTCTTGCCTGCTCAGGAGCCATCAGCCTGGCACACGCTCTCCTGCTGATGCACCATCCGTACTTTTTGGCTCTACTGGATCTTTCTCAATGGCAAACAAAAATGCTGTTATTTCTCTCATTTTTGGGAGTACAGTGAGTGCGGATTTCTTTTGTCTCCATTGCCTCGTCTTCCCTTTCCATGAGAACTCCTTGGAGTATCTGCACTCTCTCCCTCTCAAATGCCTTCCCTCACATTATTTCTTGCTCTCCTATCTTTGAAGTTTTAGGGGCCACTGCTGTGGTATAGCGGGTAAAGCAACTGTTTGTGGTGCTAGCATCCCCTGTGGGCACTGGTTCGAGTCCTGGCTTCTCTACTTATGATCCAGCTCCCTGCTAACGCACCTCGGAAAACAGCAGCAGATGCTCCAAGTGCTTGGGCCTCTGCAGCCATGCGGGAGAACCAGAAGAACCTGCCGGCTTCAGATCAGCCCAGCTCCAGCCACTGTGGACATTTGGGGAGTGAACCAGCAGACGGAAGAATCTTCCTTCTCTCTCTCTGTAACTCTTTGACTTACATAAATAACCACACAAAAAAGTTTTAAAACACAAAGTTAAAAGAATTTTATGGGGCTGGTGTTGTGGCATAGTGGGTAAAGCCGTCGCCCGCATGCAGGCATCCCATATGGGTACCGGTTCAAGCCCCAGATGCTTCTCTTCCAATCCAGCTCTCTGCTATGGCCTGGGAAAGCAGAAGATGGTCCAAGTCCTTGAGCCCCTGCACTCGCGTGGGAGACCCGCAAGAAGACCTTAACTCCTGGCTTCAGAGTGGCACAGCTCCAGCCGTTGGGGCCAACTGGGGAGTGAACCAGCAGGTGGAAGACCTCTCTCTCTGCCTCTCCTTCTCTCTGTAACTCTTTCAAGTAAATAAATAAATAAATCCTTAAAAAAAAAAAAAGAATTTTACAATGGACACATTAACTCGCCACTTATATTAGACCATTAACACACAGCTGTCCACCTACCCATCCGTTAATATGCTGCATTTGAAAATCGCAGGCATCAGGGCAGGTGTTATGCTACAGCGGGTTAAGCAAGCTGCTGCTTGAGACACTCGCACCTCATACTGGAGTGCACAGATCAAATCCCAGCACCTCCACTTCTGCTCCAGCTCCCTGCTAACGAGCCTGGGAAGGCAGCAGATGATGGCTCAATTACTTTGATTCCTGTACTCATGTGGGAGACCTGGGCTCCTGGCTTTGGCCTGGCCCAACCCCAGCTGCTGCAGGTATTTGGGGAGTGAATGTATGAAAGATCGCTCTCTTTCTGTCATTCTGTCTTTCAGATAAATCTTTCTTTTAATAGTCTCAGACACATCAGTGTGCCTTCCCTTAAATACTTAAGCACATGTTCTCAACTATACTTAAATATTCCAGGACACAATACTTCCAAGTTTTTCTTCCTAACTGGCCATGCACCTTGTTTGCTACATTTTTATTATCTCTTTTATTTATTTATTTATTTATTTATTTAAAAGTCAGAGTTACAGAGAGAGAGGAGAGGCAGAGAGAGAGAGAGAGAGAGAGAGAGAGAGAGAGGTCTTCCATCCGACGATTCAGTCCTCAGATGGCCGCAACGGCTGGAACTGCGCCAACCTGAAGCCAGGAGCCTCTTCCGGGTCTCCCACACAGGAGCAGGGGCTCAAGGACTTGGGCCATCTCCTGTTGCTTTTCCAGGCCACAGCAGAGAGCTGGATCGGAAGTGGAGCAGCCGGGACTAGAACCAGTGCCCATATGGGATGCCGGTGCTCCAGGCCAGGGTGTTAACCCACTATGCCACAGTGCCAGCCCCCTATTATCTGACTTTTTAAAAAATATTTATTTATTTGAAAGGCAGAGCAACAGAGAGACTGTCTAACTTCTGGTTCACTGCCAAAATACCTGCCAACAGCCAGGGCCAGGCCAGGCCAAAGCCAGGAGAGAAGAACCCCACCTGGGTCTCCCACATCGGTGGCAGCAGTCCAAGGACCAGGACCAGCAATCTGCTGCCTCCCAGGTGCGTAGGAGGAAAGTGAGCAAGAAGCAGAGGTGCTAGGGCTGCAACCAGGGGATGTAGGCCACTAATTTTACACCTACTTTCTTCTTCGCACTCATTCCCATAATGTCCTCATCCTCTCTCATAGCTTTTATTCATCCCCAAACAGAACACTTCTCTCCATTCCTATTGTCTTCACCCTGCTCCAAGCCGCCATTACCTCTTGCCTGGATTACTGCAATTGCTTCCCAATGGGTCTTACAGCTTTCACTTCACCTGTTTCAGAACATTCTGAATCCTGCAGCCAGAACCGTCACAGCCAAGGAGATTGAGGAGTCAAGACGACTGAACGTAACGTGGCATCCCTCACGGGGTCCCAGAAAAGAAAAAGGAAACAGGGAAAGACTACAGAAATCTGAATGAGCTTTATTTTGTTTTTTTGTTTTTAAGATTTACTCATTTATTTGGAAGGCAGAGTTGCAGAGAGAAAGAGGGAGGAGGACAGAGAGATCTTCCATCCACTGATTCACTCTCCATAAACGGCCACAACAGCTGGGGCTGGGCCAGGCTGAAGCCAAGAGTCAGGAAGCTTCCTCCAGTCCTCTCATGTGGGTGGCAGGGGCTCAAGGACTTGGGCCATCTTCTGTTGCTTTCCCAGGCCACAGCAGAGAGCTGGATTGGAAGTAAAGCAACCAGGACTCAAAACGGTGCCCATTTGGGATGCTGGCACCATAGCGCCAGCCCCTGAATAAGCTTTATTAATAATACGTAATATTGACTTATTAATTGTGTCAAACATAACTCACTAATGAGTTAACAGGGGAAAAACTGGGTGTGTGGTATATGGGAACTCTTTGTACAACCTATCTACAAATCTAAAATACTCTAAAACATAAAATTTATTGAACAAAAAAAGCCAGACTGTTATGTCATTCTGCTTAACATCTTCAATAGTTTCTCATTCTACAAATGTCTGGAGCTCCCTGTTAACACATCCATGTTTAAAATCAAGGCAATACGAAAGCAGACCAGGAGCTGTGACAATGTGCGTAAGGAGAGAAATGGGAAAGACTTTGCCTGAGGGTGAGTGAACAGGGGCCTGCTGCAGGCAGCCTCCAGGAGAGCGGCTAGATACTATCTCTAATGCCATCAGTTTTTCTGAGTCAATTTAGTTATCCACCATCCTCAATGACAGTCTGACAGCTCCTGTGGCCAACAATTTTCTCGAGGTATTGTGACTTCCTCCTGAACTTACAGACTGTTCTTTCTATATCTCCCCTTTAGGATAAGCTAGCACTGTGGCATAGCTGGTAAAGCTGCCTGCAGTGCAGGCATCCCATATGGACTCCGGTTCTAGTCTCGGCTGCCCCACTTCCGATCCAGCTCTCTGCTATGGCCTGAGAAAGCAGTAGAAGATGGACCAAGTCCTTGGGCCCCTGCACCCATGTGGGGGACCTGGAGGAAGCTCCTGGCTTCAGATCAGCGCAGCTCTGACAATTGCAGCCATCTGGAACCAGTGGATGGAAGACCTCTCTCTGTCTCTCTCTGCCTTTCAAATAAGTAAATAAATCTTTAAAAAAAAAAAAAAAAAAAGATAAGGCCCTGAATGGAATAAACACTCAACAAGTACTGGTAGGGAATAGGGAAAGAATGTGCCACAGACAGAGTAAAGAGGCTATAATCCAATGTGAAGTGAAATTCAGAAAAACTCACAAATAAAAAGCCCCAGCCATAATGTAAGGGGTACTTGGCAACTTTAAAACACCAATCACAATGTTCACTACAAGGATTCTTTCCCCTAACAATTAAGGTAGGACGAAATTTTGAATAAATTCATTTCATTTTTTTATTTTAGAGAAACAAAGAGTGTTCCCATCTCCTGGCTCACTCCCAAAACCATGAAGGGGAAGGAGACTTTGAAAGGAAGGGGCGAGCAGAGCCAGGAATTCAATCCAGGTCTCCCATCTGGGTGACAAGAACCCAACCACTAATGCCATCACTGTTGGAATCAGGAACTAAAGCCAGGAATAAAACCCACGTACTTGATACAAGCATCCCAACTGGTGGCTTAACCACTAGGCAAAATGCCTACCCTAGAATCAATTCATTTTAACAGGTCCTGTAACTCTAAAGGCTAGAGAATGAAGAAGATCAATTCAAGAGAGCTCACTTTCGGCCAACACAGCAACCACCACCACCACCTATACATCAATGGTGTCCCCAGTCCGTGAGAATGGACAGAGCACTGAACGTGAAACTCCCCAGGATTCTCCTTCATTTCATCCCCCAGTCTTACCCTCCTGTTGTTTCCTGGCTTGAATTCTAAGTTCCAACAATACTCAAGCTACCTGCAGTTTCCTAACTGCCGAGACATGTTATGAGCGTCAGACTTGCCTATGCTGCCCACTGCGCCTGCATCGGAAAATTCAAGATCCACTTTAAGGATCACTTCCTCTTTTGCTGCCAGTGAACCTTGTATTATTTTCACATTTCTATCACCATGCTTGTCTCAACACATTCTAATTGTTTGTCTTTCTGTTCTAGATTGAGCTTGAGGGCTAGAGCCCCATCTTTTTTTTTTTTTTTTTTTTTAAGATTTTTATTTACTTATTTGAGAGGCAGAGTTACAGACAGAGAGAGGGAGAGACAGGGAGAGAGGTCTTCCATTCGCTGATTCACTCCCCAAATGGCCACAACAGCTGGAGCTGGCCGATCCGAAGCTGCAGAATTCTGGGTCTCCCACTCGGGCGCAGGAGCCATCTTCTACTTCTTTCCCCGGCCACAGCAGAGAGCTGGATTGGAAAAAGAGCAGCCGACACCAGAACCACAGCCCGTATGGGATGCTGGCAGCAGGTAGAGGCTTAGCCTACTACACCACAGTGCCAGCCCTGAGTCCCATCTATTGATCTTGACATTCTCAAGGTCATTCAACAAGTGTTTGACAGTTTGACTTGTCTTGCAAAGAAAAACTTTTACTGGAGAAAGTATGCTAGAAACATAAGCTAGTTCTTTTCCTCTTAAAAGAAACGACAAACTCTTTCCCAACTGCAAATAAGGAAATGTGATTATTATATAAAGAACCTCTGTGTTTATTCATAATAAGTACATGCTTCAATAGCTTAAATCTAAAAAATATGGTATCAGACTCTAACCACTTATTTCTCTCTCCTCCTCTTCTCTTTATCTACTGTCAGATAATTCTAGACAACAGGGACCATTTTTATGTGTTTGGAACAATTCTTGGTGATTTCAAGCCATTCACATCTGAAAAAATATCAAAGGACAGATGGGATTTCAGGAGATTTTCCAATCCATTTCCTGTCTTAAAGCCTAAAAACTAAGTCACAAATACAGGCAAGGTAATTTTTGAATTCTAGAGGCCTCCTTAAGGTTCCTAAGAATTCACCTGGGCAGGCATTTGGCGTAGCATCCCATATGAGAGAATCTGGGTTCAAGTCCTGGCCCCACTTTCTTATTCCCTCCTCCTGCTGAGGTACACCCTGGGAGGCAGCAGGCAGTGGTTCAAGTGGTTGGGTCCCTGCCACCTATATGGGAAACCCAGCTCCTGGCTTGGGCCTAGCCCAGGAACAGCTATGGCAGGCATCTGGGAAGTGAAACAGCAGATGGGGGATTTCTATCTATGCCTATCTTTCAACAAACAAACAAATATAATCCCCAACCATGCAAGTTAGGTCAAATGCAACATGACTTCACACAGGATGGCAAAACACCCCCATTCCCTTGTGTGGCAGGAAAGGGCGATCTGACATGAACGCAAGGTGTAATGGAGTGTGAAGAACACAGGACACAGCAGCAGACTCTGCAGCTCCTACTCCCTTGGCTCTGGCCACTGGGCTTCCCTGGGCCTCAGAAAACCCCTTGTAGAGTAAGAACACTAATGCTATGTTAGAATTTTTAAAAAGCATAATATGTGTGTGCCCACTACTTGACCTTTCTATGTATATTAGTGACAACCTTCTCAGAGACGGCACTTCATTTCACAGATGAGCAAATGAGGCTCAAAGATTTCATCCCAAACATGGCCAGACAGCCTGAGTGGGCGAGGCTGAAGCCAGGAGCCAAAAACTTCATATTGGTCTCTCACAGGGGTGAGAAGGACCCTAGTACTTGGGCCATCCTCCATGGCCGCCCAGGTGCATTAGCAGGAAGCGGGTTCAGAGCACAGCAATTAACATGGGATGCACCCCGAGCGGCAGCTTAAGCTGCCGGGCCTCAACGTCTGCCCCAAAGACAGTTTTTGAAGCATGTCACATGGGCCTGTTACATGTCAGAATCACACATTGTGTCACGGTGACACAACAGCAGCCGTGGCATTCTTTCAGCGTTTCGGATAGCAACACCATGTATCACTGTAGGCAGCTTCAGAGACGAGAGGAAGGAAGCAGGTGCACGAGCATCCTCAGACTGCCCGGGGTCCCAGCTGCCACCGTCTTCATTTCTTGCCATAACCCCTCAGCAGCCTTGTTAACTTTTTTCCTTAATTACCATGTCTTACAAACTTTTGATATCACAGATATACTACAATCTATTCATATACTGCACTGTGTATCTGTGCTTCATGCATAAAAAGACTAAGACTGGTTTACCTTCTAAGAACCAAAGTGTGTCCCCTTGGGGAAGAACGCGCCCCTGTTAAGAATAAGATTCAGCTCATGCACCCCAGCAGACTACTCAGAACACACGTGAGTCTGGAAATGGTAACATGGGAGCCAGGAGATATTTTTTAATTTGTTGATTTTACCAATAAGCAATAGATACAAGTATTACAAATCATTATCTCTATTCTTAGTGTGTTAAATTCTGGTATTAAAAGACAAGAAAAAGAGAAACAGAAGTACTTTCTGTTGTCAAGTTTATTCCACTGGCCCATCAGGTGCCTGGGCTTTGTCTTTCCTTTAAAAATCTGAACTCTACACAAGATCCCACCTACAGTACCACACTTTTGCATTCACAACCATGCTAGCTTGACTCTGTTCCTGTGTGGGTACATAAGCACAATGGTGTGTGGGCTTACCTTCTAAAGGGCAGAACAGCCCTCCACCTCCAGACAAGCTCACACCCTGTTACTAATGTGACATATACTGACAACCAAATTAAGTGCTACAGCTAAATGCTTAAGGCTTTCCCATTTGGGGAATACAGGAAGGAAGAACAGTCAGTCTAGGGGATGGACACACCAAAAAATAAGAGCTAAAGCATTGCTGTAGGAGTCCAACAACAAGCATAAAACCCCTGAAAAGCCCAGTCAGAGAGTTTGAGCTCCCACTTCACAATCTATTGCTGTTGCAAAGTATGTGTGTCTGGTGGCAGAGGGGAGACCATTTGCTATCATACAGACCTCTTTAAGGGTGAAGAGACCCCTTCTCAGTTTTTAGCACACTGCCTCACCTAAATTATCTTTGATCACTGTATACCACCCATAAAGAAGCAATTGCCAGGTCACCCTTAAAATCAGTCACAGGGGCTGGTGCTGTGGCATAGGGGGTAAAGCCGCCACCTGCAGTGCCAGCATCCCACATGGGCACCAGTTCAAGTCCTGGCTGCTCCACTTCTGATCCAGCTCTCTGCTATGGCCTGGGAAAGCCTAATTGCAGCCATCTGGGGGAGTGAGCCAGCGGATAGAAGACCTCCCCTCAACCCCGCCTCTGCCTCTCTGTAACGCTTTCAAATAAGCAAGTAAATATTTTTTTAAAAAGAAGAAGAAAAGTAAGAAAAGTTACTGCTATTTTCACTCATGGTAGCATCTACTGCTTTTGCATTTTCTCTGTGGAGTATCTTTTCCACTCTGGAAAACTATGTGGATTGTGTAGAGGACAATGATAAACACAGGGCCATAATTTCAGGAGTCCTAAACTACAATGCAAAAAATGTTATACCAGATTTGCAAAATGCTTTACTCAGTCTCTTAGGAAATTGCATCTCTGAATTTTTGCTGAGTTTGTCCTAAGAGCAAATCAGCTAAAGAATACAGAGATACAGGCCGGCGCCGCGGCTCATTAGGCTAATCCTCCGCCTTGCGGCGCCAGCACACCAGGTTCTAGTCCCGGTCGGGGCACCGATCCTGTCCCGGTTGCCCCTCTTCCAGGCCAGCTCTCTGCTGTGGCCAGGGAGTACAGTGGAGGATGGCCCAAGTGCTTGGGCCCTGCACCCACATGGGAGACCAGGAGAAGCACCTGGCTCCTGCCATCGGATCAACGCGGTGCGCCGGCTGCAGCACGCCTACCGCGGCAGCCATTGGAGGGTGAACCAACGGCAAAAAGGAAGACCTTTCTCTCTGTCTTTCTCTCACTGTCCACTCTGCCTGTCAAAAATAAAAAAATTAAAAAAATAAAAAATAAATAAAAAAGAATACAGAGATACAGCCAATGTGGTGTGTGCACCAAGAAGTCAACCCAAGATATTCCTGGTAAAGTCTTACAATGGCCTCGCCCAGCTGCAGGGGTGGCAGAACTGTTTCCACGACACTACTCCATGCTGGCTCCTCCTCAAATGTCTGGCATACCTTGAGATTCTCTTTTTGGTACTGTCCTACATCTACACTCTCACTTAAAAAAAAAAAAAAATCTACATAACTTCAATCACTCCACTCCCCAACCCCCAAATTAGGCTATTTCCCACATTACCTTCCTAGTCAACAGTACCACCAATAGTGGGCCAGCGCTGTGTCACTGTAAGTTAAGCATCCGCCCACAGTGCTGGCATCCTACATGCTCCACTTGTAACCCAGCTCCCTGATAATGGCCTGTGAAAGTAGTAAAAGGTGGCCCAAGTGCTCGGACTTCTGCATGCGCGTGGGACACCAGAAGTTCCTGGCTTCTGGGCTTCGGCTCAGCTCTGGCCATTGTGGCCATTTGGGGAGTGAATCAACAGATGGAAGACCTGTCTCTCCCTCTAACTCAGCCTCTTAAGTAAATAAATAAATCTTAAAAAAAAAAAATAGTACCATCAAGAAGCCACCAAGCTGCCTTAGTCAGACGTCCTTATTCCACCCAGTCTGGTTCCTTCTGTCTTCCACATAGATGCCCTCTTAATATCATCTCTACATGGAACAGCACAAGGTCCTAACAGATTTCTTTTCCTTTACCACTGTGCCACAATTTATTTCTTAAAACACAACTCTAATTTCTAGCTTGAAGTCCCGCGATCAATCATGTCCTAACTTTAAAGAATCAAGTCCGGAGCCAGTGCTGTGGAGCAGCAGGTTAAAGCCCCAGCCTGAAGCACTGACATCCCAAATGGGCACTGGTTCAAGTCCGGGCTGCTCCAATTCTGATCCAGCTCTCTGCTCTGGCCTGGGAAAGCAGCAAAAAATGGCCCAACTCCTTGGGCCCCTGCACCCACGTGGGTTACTTAGTTCCTAGCTCTTAACTTCGGATAGGCTCAGTTCTGTTTTGGCCATCTGGGGAGTGAACCAGTGGATGGAAGACCCCCTCCCCCCTCTCTCTGTGTCTCTACCTGCAACCCTGTCACTCCCTAATGATGAAGTTTCTGCTTACCTCTCTGACTACCCCTGCCCATTTTCCCGCAAAGACCCCACACTATAACTACAGTAGAGCCATCTGCAGTACCCCTCACATTCTTTCATGCCGCTGTTCCATCTGTGTCGGACCCTCACCAGCAAGGGTCCAACGCAGTCACCACATGGTCACTGTTCATGGTTCTCAAGGAACTTTCACTCTTTCTCGGTTCTCAAGGAACTTTACATTTGTGAGGAGAGAAGGAAAGTGGGGAGAGGAGAAAAGAGGAGGAGGGGGCGTCCACGCCGCCCCCCCCCCCCAGGATCCCAATGTCCCTTTATGCTGATATCGTCCAATCAGATGAAAGGGCGCGTATAGCCTCAGGTCGAAAGTCCATCTGTTTCACCTGGTTCTTCCTAGTTGTTTATGCAGAGTCCATTCTGTTTCATCTGTTTCACCTGGCTGTTTTCCTAGGCCTTGTGGTCACCGATTGCTGCAAACCATGTAGCGGAGGTTCCCACAGGTGGCCAGCCTGCGGTTCCCCAGAATCTGGAATGCCAGGCTCTCATATTTATTCTCCTATCTTACCCTGCCCTTCAAGACTCAGTGGAATGGGCCATCATCTGTGAAATCTACCAGCACCACTCTCCTTTCTACTACTGAACTCTAACTGCTCTCCCACAGGGTATAAATCTGCAGCTTGCGTCCTTCAGGGTAGTCACATCTTTGGTTTTATCACACACATGTTTGAGGAATGAGTTAATGTCCCCTTTAACAAGTCACAGTTTACATTTATGAAACTTTTACTATGCACCAGAACTCAACTGGCTTCGAGGGCATTCCACCATCACAGCTCTCTAGGGCAGGTAACATCCCATTTTACAGATAAAGAATCTAGGGTGCATGGTGAGAAGCCAGGAAACTTGCCTGAGGGGACAAAGCTTCTTGCAAACAGAAGAGACAGGACTGGAATCTGTGAGTCTGACCAATTCCAGGGTCCATGTCTGTGACGTGCAGGCGTCCCTCACAAGCGCTGCGTCACACTTTCCTCAGCGGACCCTTCAAACTACCGTACACACAAGTATCTGGTACCCAACCCAACCTTTCCATCCAGCCCAAACCTAAAACCCAGTGAAACAGAAAAAGGCAGCTTTTTGAGGTTTACTTACAAAAGAAGAAGAAAAGCAAAAAACAAGCAAACAAGCAAAAAACCACTACCAACTGCTTATTTACTCGGGAACAACTTCTTTTACTTTCTGGAAGACAGAGCAGTGTGAAAACGTCAAAGTTAGTGTTTTCTTTTGTGGCAGTGATGAGCCTAATGCCCAAAGCTCACATGGTAGAATGTGAGAAAAACTAAGATGAGACGACCTCGTCAAGTTCTTCTCTGCTCCTGTCCATCTCTAACGGTAGGACCTTCCCCAGCAGTTCCGGAACCCAAGGACTGCGCCGCAGGCTGGCACGTGTCCCCTCTCAGTCCTGCGCAGCTCCACCTGCAGCCCACCCAAGTGCCAACGTTCAAATCAGGACAAGTCTTTCAAGAGGGCAGAGACAACTCAGCTTAAACCAGATCTCCTAACTGCAACTGTCTCAAAACAAAACAAGAAAATCCCCGGATCACTGAACAATGCAGAAAATCAAGCTGACCCTTTACTCAGAATAAATGTTTTACATTCTTGGGGCATATTGGGTAAAGCCGCCACCTGCCGTGCCAGCATCCAATGTGGGTGGTGGTTCGAGTCTCGGCTGCTCCACTTCCGATCCAGCTCTCTGGTAGAGCTGCCTGGGAGAGCAGTACAAGATGTCCCAAGTCCTTGGGCCCCTGCACCCGTGTGGGAAGACCCAGAGGAAGCTCCTGGCTTCAGAATGGCACAGCTTCAGCTGTTGCGGCCAACTAGGGAGTGAACCAGTGGATGAAGACCTTTCTCTCTCTCTGCCTCTCCTTCTCTCTCTGTGTAACCCTGACAGTCAAATAAATAAATAAATAAATCTTAAAAAATAGATGGGGCCGGTGCCATGGCACCACCTGTGGTACTAGTATCCCATATGGGTACCAGTTCTAGTCCTGGCTGCTCCACTTCCAATCCAGCTCTCTGCTGTGGCAGTAGAAGATGGCCCAAGTCTTTGGGCCCCTCCACCCACATGGGAGACTGGGAAGAAGCACCTGGCTCCGGGCTTTGGATTGGTGCAGCTCCAGCCACTGCGGCTATTTGGGGAATGAACCAATGGATGGAAGACCTTTTTCTCTGTCTCTCCCTCTCACTGTCTGCAACTCTACCTCTCAAATAAATAAAATCATTTAAAAAAAGAAGAAGAAATCTGTCTTACATTCTTAATAGAAGCCAAACACATAGGGCTAGACGGAGAGGGTAGGGACTATTCTGGTAAGGTGTTGCCATAAAAGCTTCACCTTGAATGCCTTGGCGGTAACGGATTACTCGATTTAATCTGAAGAGGAATACCTGCTACAATCCATCTCAGAGTAAAAAAGTTCACATCAAAGCACAACCGGACCTGAGAGATACAAAGAATGATGAGTAAAAGAAAAACAAGCACTCTCAGTGCAATTAGAGTCTAAAGGCCTCCGAGGAGCAACAAAGAGAGGAAGAGAGGAGCTGGAGGAAGAGCCCGCACTTCACACGCCCACACCCAAACCAACACCTGCCCACGCCTGCTCCTACTGAACTCACCCACATCTGCCTTGGAAATACCACTTTTCACAATTATTTCTCCTCTGCTTTCTCTTCGATACTCACATCTAATAAGGTATCAGATCACATTCTTATTTTCTTAAGATTTATTTTTATTTATTTCAAAAGGTGGCGTTGCTTAGAGAAATGGAGAGATTTTCCTTCTACTGGTTCACTCCCCAGATGGCTGCAACAGCCAGGGCTGTGCCAGCCCAAACCCAGGAGCCCAGAGCCTCAGCTAGGGCTACCACGTGGGTGCAGGGGCCCAAGCCCCTGGGCCATCTTCCGCTGCTTTCCCAGGTGCATCAGCAGGGAGCTGGATCAGAAGTGGAGCAGCCGGGACTTAAACTTGCAGCACCACAGCACCAGCCCCACCCAATATAATTTCTTTAAAATTCCTATAAATATATCAAATATATTCACCTAAGCATTATTTTAGTAGTAGAGAGAAAAAGGAAACATTCTAGAATGTCCAACAGTAGTGGGATGGTTAAACGAATTACAGCATGCCTGTAGAATAAAATATTGTCAAGTGGCTACAAATGGTATTTACAGAGCACAGGTGGAAAACATCCATGAAGATGCCGGGCTGGAGGCCTGATCAAACCATGTCGGATCTCTGTCCTACCTTTAAACTTTGATTCACATTCCTTTTATTGTTTAGTCCAGTGTGATTAGTACATTCTGTTATTTGCAATCAACAATGACTTAACACAATGGGAAACTTTTTTTTTTTAAAGGCTATTTTAGGCCGGCGCCGTGGCTTAACAGGCTAATCCTCCACCTTGCGGTGCCGGCACACCGGGTTCTAGTCCCGGTTGGGGCGCTGGATTCTATCCCAGTTGCCCCTCTTCCAGGCCAGCTCTCTGCTATGGCCCAGGAAGGCAGTGGAGGATGGCCCAAGTGCTTGGGCCCTGCACCCGCATGGGAGACCAGGAGAAGCACCTGGCTTCTGGCTTCGGATCAGCGAGATGCGCTGGCTGCAGCGGCCATTGGAGGGTGAACCAACAGCAAAAAGGAAGACCTTTCTCTCTCTCTCTCTCTCTCTTTCACTATCCACTCTGCCTGTCAAAAAAAAAAAAAAAAGGCTATTTTATGTATAATATGATCTCTACTTTAAAAGTGCCAAGAAAAAGAATAATTATTAAGAAAGATACTAAAATATAAACAATGATTCTTTCTGGGCAGTGGACTGGACTAGGCTTGCGTGCTGACTAGAAATCACATCACATATACATATTTTTAAACTGGAAAACAAAAAAGACTACCAGGCTGATCACTGTCCCTGAAACTCTCTCTAACCTTTGGTGAATTCTGCCATCTCAAACGCCATTCTCTCTCTTTTCTGCCTATTCAAATAGGCTGTTTAAAACCACAGCCTATCCTCCGCCTGCAGCGCCAGCACCCCGGGTTCTAGTCCCGGTCGGGGCGCCGGATTCTGTCCTGGTTGCTCCTCTTCCAGGCCAGCTCTCTGCTATGGCCTGGGAGTGCAGTGGAGGATAGCCCAAGTGCTTGGGCCCTGCACCCGCAAGGGAGACCAAGAGGAAGCACCTGGCTCCTGGCTTCGGATCAGTGCGGTGCACCAGCTGCAGCACGCCGGCTGCAGCGGCCATTGGGGGGTGAACCAACAGAAAAAGGAAGACCTTTCTCTCTGTCTCTCTCACTGTCCACTCTGTCCAAAAAACAAAACGAACAAACAAAAAACCAACAACACAGCCTTACTGCATATAATCCTCAACAACCCCCACTCCCTCTTATTTATTTATTTATTTATTTATTTATTTATTTTTGACAGGCAGAGTGGACAGTGAGAGAGAGACAGAGAGAAAGGTCTTCCTTTTTGCCGTTGGTTCACCCTCCAATGGCCGCCGTGGCCAGTGCACTGCAGCCAGCGCACCACGCTGATCCGAAGCCTGGAGCCAGGTGCTTCTTCTGGTCTCCCATGCGGGTGCAGGGCACAAGCACTTGGGCCATCCCCCACTGCACTTCCATGTGTGCTGGCGCCGCAGGTGGAGGATTAGCATATTGAGCAGTGGCGCCAGCCTCCCTCTCTTTTAGGTAAGGGAGACTGCCCATGCTTCCATCTGCTGGTTCACTTTCCAAATGTCCAAAATGGTCCTTGGGTGGAATTGAAGCCAGGAGTCAGAACTCAATTAGGTCTCCCATATGGTGCTGCAGAAACCCAATCATCTGAACCACTGCTGATGCCCCCCAGGATCTGTGTTAGCAGGAAGCTGGAATTAGGAACTGGAGACAGGTATCAAAGTCAGACACTCCCAGTATGAGACACAGATGTCTCAGCTGTCCACTGGGTTCAGTGTACTCCCCTTCTATTTTAAAAATAAATTTTACTGTGTATATTTTTAAAAATTTATTTATTTGAGAGGCAGAGAGACAGACAACAAATGTCCACCCACTGGTTAACTCCCCAAATTCCTGCAACAGCTGAGGCTGGATCAGGCCAAAGCTGGGAACTCAATTTGAGTCCCCACTTGGCGGGGACCCAAGTCCTTGAGCCACCCACTACCTGCCGCCTCTCAAGAGTGTGTTAGCAAGAAGCTGGAATTGGGAGCAGAGTCAGATCCGGAATGGAGGTGTCCCCAGTGGCAGCTTAACCATCAGGCCAAACACTGGCCCCAATACTATGCATATTTACAGTCCATAACATGATGCTGTAAGGACATGCATGTATGGTGAAATGTAATTAAAGTGAAAACAACATCTCCATCACATCACAGAGTTAGCCATTCTCCCCATGTGGAAAGAGCAGCTATAATCTACAAATTTAGCAAAAATCCTAAATGCAACATCCAGTTATTAACTAGGGGCTTCAAGCTGTACATTAGCTCTTTCTACTGATTCATGCTACAAACTGCTACTCTGTATCCTTCGACCTACATCTCCCTAATTCCTTCCCAACATCCTAACCCTGGTAACCACTTTTATTCCGTATCTCTATATATTTGCCCGTTTTCTTT
The DNA here is from genome assembly GCF_033115175.1 of Lepus europaeus. Classification (NCBI taxonomy): domain Eukaryota; kingdom Metazoa; phylum Chordata; class Mammalia; order Lagomorpha; family Leporidae; genus Lepus; species Lepus europaeus. The sequence goes on along the minus strand of NC_084844.1, from coordinate 5,271,485 downwards.
CTTTTTTTTTAATATTTTTTATTTTATTTATTTGAAAGAGTTACAAAAAGAGGTAGAGACAGAAGAGAGAGGTCTTCCTCTGGTTCACTCCCCAATAGGCTGCAATGGCCGGAGCTTCGCCAATCTGAAGCCAGGAGCCAGCAGCTTCTTCCGGGTCTCCCACTTGGGTGCAGGGGCCCAAGGAGTTGGGCCATCTTCTGCTGCTTTCCCAGGCCATAGCAGAGAGCTGGATAGGAAGAGGAACTGCCGGGACTAGAATCAGCGCCCATATGGGATGCTGGGGCTTCAGGCCAGGGCTTTAACCCGCTGCGCCACAGTGCTGGCCCCTATTTGCCCTTTTTCTTTCTTTCTTTCCTTCTTTTTAAAGATTCCACATATAAGTGAGATCATGCAAGATCTTTCTGTGTCTGGCTTATTTCATTTAGTACAATGTCTTCCAGGTCCATCCATGTTGTGGCAAATGGCAGGTCACCTCTTTTTTTACGGCTGAGTGTGTGTGTGAGTGTGTGTATTCATTCCAGTTCCATTATCCATTTGTCCATTGATGGGTACTTAGGTTGTTTCCAACCAATTACTGCTGCAAAGCAAGGCACCTGGGAGTACAGACATGTCTATGAGGTGGTGATTTCATTTCCTTTGGGTGTGCACACCCAGAAGAGGGGTTGCTGGGTCTAGTCATTGTCACAAAAGGTCATAATCCCACTCATTCCTCTGCTTTAAGAGAGATCATGAGATAGGAATCGGATACAGCAACAAAGTCTCAAAGCGACTCTTGTTCCTTACTGCAAGGCTGCTTCTTGCTGGGGAATACGCAGACAGCTACCTTGTGAGCACTTCTATGGTTCACTTCTTACAGCGGGCAGGCAAAGATGCTAAACTGTGCATGGTACTTTCAGAAAAAATTTTTCCTTGGCTTGGCATTCAACGGCTTATCTTCGTATTTAGAAATTCCTAGCTCTCCCATCTCAGTTATTGGTACCAATACTCCCCCTGCCTCAAAGCCTGGAACCTCACGCAATCAACTCCTGTCAATTCTTCCTACTAACACCCTCTAGAATCTGACTCCCTTCCATTTCACTAATTTATTCCATCAGCCTGCTTGAACCAAAAGTGGTTCTTACTCTGGGGGGTCAGCACTGAGGCACAGTGGGCTAGGTTGCTGCTTGTGATGCCAGCATCCCGTATGAGCACTGGTTCGAGTCCTGGCTGCTCCACTACTGATCTAGCTCCCTGCTAATGTACCTGGGAAAACAGCAAAGATGGTCTGAGTACTTGGGTAGCTACCATCCACGTGGGAGACCAAGACGGAATCACAGGTCAGGCTGTTGCAGCAATTTGGAAAGGGAACCAGCAGATGGAAGATTTCTGTCAATACCTTTCAAGTAAACAATCCTTTACATTTTTTTTAATCCTTCTTCTTATTGATAACTAAATGCTTACATAGTTCAATTCATTTAATCACTACAATTTACTGAGGTAAGACTTACTACCCCTATTATCTCTGTGAGAAAACTTTTGCCCAATGCCACGTTCATGGCAGATGGCACAGCCAGGATGTTAACTGAGATGCTCTGGCTCTATTCAGCCTATACTACAACCTAAAACACGGCTCTGGCAGCAGCAGGCAGTCCCTACTGACCCTGCGCACCTGCTACTTCCTTGCAGTGTGCTCAGTAAATCCAGCTCTGCTCTCAACAGAAAACCAACCCTCGGCCTTGGTAAACTCACTGTTCCTTAACCTACGAGGAAATGCTGCTGTCAGCCTCATCGAGGTCAATGGCTGCCTTCTGACTGCTCAAATCTGAACTAGAAAGTCATACTCAGATGCCTCCCTCCCACGTATGAGCTGGGAAATTTTACACAAGCTACTCGACTTCTCTAAGACTGTGTTAACTCACCTGGAAGTGCTCTCGCCTCAAGTCCTTGGGAGGACCAAACAGCAGACAGAGTAATCGGTACTGAGTCTGCCTGCTTCCAACACTGCTTGAGCTCACTGAGAGTTCATTTCCTTGGCCCTCTTGAAGGCTTCACTTCATAACGTGGCCCTGAGTTCAAGGCCATCTGTACCCCTGAGTCCTCCCACCAGAAGGCCTGGAGATGCAGACTGGAGCTACCATTTCATGTATTTCCTAGGAAGCGTCTCCAAAACCACAGTGCGTAACTACTACCTGGTGCTCTTACTATAAATTCCCCAATTAGTATTTCATCAGAACACCTATTTCAGAGAACTGCCTTCATTTATTTACTTATTTTTTCAAGATTTATTTATTTCAAAGTCAGAGCCATAGAGAGGGAGGAAGAGACAGAATTTTTTTTTTAAGATTTTATTTATTTATTTGAGAAGTAGAGTTACAGACAGTGAGAGGGAGAGACAGAGAGAAAGGTCTTCCTTCCGCTGGTTCACTCCCCAGATGGCTGCAACGGCCAGAGCTGAGCCAATCTGAAGCCAGGACCCAGGAGCTTTTTCCAAGTCTCCCATGTGGGTGCAGGGGTCCAAGCACTTGGGCCATCCTCCACTGCCTTCCCGGGCCACAGCAGAGAGCTGGACTGGAAGAGGAGCAGCCGGGACTAGAACCGGCGTCCATATGGGATGCCGGCATCTCAGGCAGAGGATTCACCTACTGCGCCATGGTGCCGGTCCCAGACGGAAATCTATTCACTGGTTCAATCCCCTGATGGACACAACGGCTGGGGCTAGGGCAGGCCAAACTCAGGAGCCAGGAGCCCACTCCAGGTTTTCAATGTGAGTGGGAGGGGCCCAAACACCTGGACCATCCACCCCTGCCTTTCCGAGGCCATCAGCAGGGAAATGGACTGAAAGCCAAGCAGCCGGGACATGAACCAGGGATGCCAGCATTGCAGGCGGCAGGCAGCCCTACCGCTATGCCACAACACTGGCCTTCTTCACAAACTGCTGCACAAGCATATACTGCCTCATCAGCTCAACTCTAAGTTCTGAATCAACTACAACTACGTCTATGGCACAAACTCAAAAACTTGCACACTGATCCACACATAATATATGAAATTACATCACAGAAATTTATTTACTTTTGTCTTCATTTTATACCAATTCACCACTAGCTATCTCAGAGTTTAAAATAGGAAATATAAAATTTTACTTATTAAAGTGATCTTAAGCTTGGAACAAGGAGTAGCAGCTCAAAATTCTAACAAAACTGAACAGTTCTTTCCACTCAAGGTCATGAGCCAAAGATGTAAAAAGTTAGGAAGGTGCAGGAGTTTGGTGCAGCAGTTAACAACTGCTTGGGACACCCACATCCCTGCATCAGAGTCCCAGACCTGTTTCCACTCCAGCCTCCTGCTAATGCATGTCCTGGAGGCAGCAGGTGTTGGCTCACATATTTGGGTCCCTGCCACCTGGGAGACTGGAACTGAGCTGCCAGCTCATCACTCTGGCCTGGCCCCACTCCAGCTGTTGCAGGTATTTGGGGAATAAACTAGCAGATGCAAGATCTCTCTCTCTGCCTTTCAAATAAACAATACATAAATAAGTAATTTTAAACTTTTTAAAGATTTATTTATTTGCATGGCAGAGATATCTCCCATCTTCTGGTTCATTCCCCAAATGGCCACAAGCACCGGGGCTGAGCCAGGTGCCAGGAGCTTCATCCTTGTCTCCTACATGGGTGCAGGGGTGCAAGCACCTGGGCCATCCTCCACAGCTTTCCCAGGTCCATCAGCAGGGAGCTGGATCAGAAGTGGGCAGCCAAGACTCCCACCAGCACTCATACGGGATGCTGACACCTCCAAGTCAGTGGTGCAACCTGCTCCGCCACAACATCGGCACCCAAAGTCCAAAACACCCAAGGAGGCTGCACTGTGGGTAGCAGGTCAAGTTGCTGCCTGCAACACCAGCATTCCATATGGGAGCCAGTTTGAGTCTCGGCTGCTCCACTTCCGATCCAGCTTCCTGCTAATGGCCTGAGAAAGCCATGGAAGATCTGAAGAAGCTCCTGGCTCCTGGCTTCTGCCTGGCCCAGGCTTGGCTGTTGCGGCCATCTGGAGAGTGAACCAGCGGATGGATAATCTCTCTCTCTCTCTTTCTCTCTGATTTTCAAATAAATAAGTAAACCTTTAAAAAAAAAAAAAAACCACTTAGGTAAGCATAATCACCCTTTGCTGAAGACAGCTTCCATCTATTCCATTGCTTTTCAGTGAACTCTGCTGGCAAATTAAAATGGGAGGCTGTGGGCTGGGCTGGACAACACTGAGCTGCTGCCCTTGTCTGGCTAGCTCACTAAAGGACGGCACTGGTCAAGAAACAATGGAGTCTCTGATGGCAACGTACCTAACAGTATGAGAACAGCAATCAAAACACATGTACTCCTCTGCTTTAAAGATAGCACTACCCAAAATACCACGGTTCTCACGCAGACACGGGTTCTCAGAACTAATGAACACTTACGTCAGGTCCCACTAGCAGTACAGATTCACTTTTTGAATATCATATAATCAGCACGTCAACACCGGTCGCTGATGGCAACATTCAAGCTCCAACTTTATTACCAGTATGTGCATACTGCAAAGCTGGCTTTAATCTGAAATGAGCTGTTAGTGTCTTGTTGATTGAAACTCATTATTCAGGGCCTGAGAGAACCGACATGTCAGCGTATGAAAAACCTTCTGTGGAGTGCAGTCAGACTGCCTGCATTACTTTCAAAGTAAACCTGGCCCAGGCGCTAGGAGACTCTGCACCACTTGTTCATCTTGACTTTAGTGTCTTTCCCAGTTTGGACATATTCCACCTCGGCTACAGCTATGTTTGGCACCATAAAGCATCCCAGCCAGTCCTAGTTGTGCTAATTAGAGTTCAGAAAGCATCCCTGGAAATACAGGGACACAATCAAGAGTTCAAACAGCTGTTCCTAAACTAAGTGTTCTGGCAAAGCTTGAAAAACAAGAAGCAATTTTTCCACTCAACCCATCTCACTTTTAGCAGCAAAGTAAACTCAAAGAGAACATCTGATAAGAAAAGACTCCTCCCTGAATCTAGTTCTCTGTGAAGCTCTTCTCTAGCACCTTCTCTGAGGCTATGGGTTGTACAAACTACACCAACGAAAACAACAAACTATTCCTGTGAGGTGTTCCTCTCCTTTCTTGTACATCTAAAGAATAAAGAACAAATTCAGGCAAGAGAGCCAATGTGTTTAGAATCCCTTTTTTTTTAATTTTTAAATAAGTATTTTAAATTTCTTTCTTTCTTTTTTTTTTTTTTTTTTTAATTTATTTGAAAGGCAGAGTTACAGAGAAGCAGAGGCAGAGGCAGAGAGAGAGGTCTTCCATCCACTGGTTCACTCCCTAGGTGGCTGCAACAGTCAGAGCTGCACTGATCTGAAGCCAGAGACTTCCGAGTCTCCCACACAGGTGTAGGGGTCCAAGGACTTGGTCTATCTTCCACTGCTTTCCCAGGCCAAAGCAGAGCACTGGATGGGAAGTGGAGTAGCCAGGACTCAAACTGGTGCCCATGTGGAATGTCAGTACTGCAAGTGGTGGCTTTACCTGTTACGCCACAGTGCTAGCCAGAGGGCCAGAGGCAGAGACAACTTCCATCTGCTGGTTCACTCCCTAGATGCCCACAAGTAGCACAGGGCGAGGCAACGGCCATGAACCAGGAATTGGAATTGGGTTCTCCTATGTGGAGTGGCAAGGACCCAAGTACCTGAGCTGTCATTTACTGCCTCCCAGGGTGTGCATAAGTAGGAAGCTGAACTGAGCGCAGAACTGGGACTTGAGCCCGGCACACAGTGACATCTTTTATCTATATGTGAACTATCTACTGAAACAAAATGCTGACATGATTTTGGATATAATGCCACAGAACAAAGCCTGGTAGAAATTGTGGCATCTTCACAACTATCGGGTAGTAGGTTGTTTGTTTTTTGTTTTTTTTGTTTTTTAAGATTTGTTTATTTTGGGGGGCTGGCGCTGTGGCTTAATGGGTAAAGCTGCAACCTTCTGTGCTGGCATTCCATATGGGCGCCAGTTCGAGTCCTGGCTACTCCACTTCTGATCAAGCTCTCTGCCATGGCCTGGGAAAGCAGTAGAAGATGGCCCCTGCACCCACGTGGGAGACACAGAAGAAACTCCTGGCTCCTGGCTTCGGATTGGCGCAGCTCTAGCCGTTGCGGCCAATTGGGGAGCGAACAGCGGATGGAAGACCTCTCTCTTTGCCTCTCCTCCTCTCCCTGTGTGACTCTGACTTTCAAGTAAATAAATAAATCTTTTTAAAAGATTAATAAATATTTATTTATTTTATTTCAAAGGCAGAGTTACAAAGATATAGAGGCAGAGAGAGAGAGAGAGAGCGTGCTTCCATCCACTGGTTCACTGCCCACAAGGCCACAAAGGCTGGAGCTCCACTGATCCGAAGTCAGGAGACAGCAGTTTCTTCTGGGTCTCCCACGTGGGTGCTGGGGCCCAAGGACTCAAGCCATCTTCTACTGCTTTCCCAGGCCATAACAGAGAGCTGGATCAGAAGTGGAGCAGCTGGGACTCCCATATGGAATGCCGGCACTACAGGTGGAGGCTTTACCCACTATGCCACAGCACAGGCCCAAGGGTAGGCAGTTTTAAAAATATCAAAAATCAAAACCAAAATCTGTCACCCTGCCTTTCAAACAAACAAATCTTTAGAAAGAAAAGGGGGGGGGGAGGTTTCAAAAGTAGTTAAGAAAACTACTCAAAATGATGGCAAAAAAATGAAAGGATAAAAATCTACAATGAGGATCTAAGAGTTCCTATTTCTAGCCTATCACCTAAATAAAGGCAAAACAGCCCAGGCAACCCAGGAGCCAAATCTGAGCTCTGACAGAACATTGCTGGGTGACACAAAGATGGAACCAACCCTGTCTCAACTCACAGAGCAGAAGTACAGGGTGTGGATCTCTACAGCCCCCTCCAACACATAACGATCCTGTCGCTAGGCACCGACAAGACACTGGGATGCAGGAACCTCTATGACCTGGGGAAGCCAGAAACTGCTGCAGCAAGAGGCACCCCGTGGTGCTGAGGGCAGTGGGGGGAGACAGGAGTGTGCAGAAGTCTTCCTGAAGCACAATCCCATCTCCCTGTGCGTCTGCCCTGATGGATGCTTCATCAATGTGCCGCTCTGTGCTCTTGGTGATACTGTACAAAAGGAACAGCAGGACCGCAGAGCACAAAGGTGAAAGTGCTTAGTTATGGGAAACCAAGCAACCAACTGAAAATGACCAAAGTTTGTTTCTGTGTAGCCACTAAGATCACCTGCCCCATTATTTCTGACATTACTGGTCAACATGTTGACACAGAACAGTGTAGAGCTTTCCTGGTGAAGATACTAAATAATGCAGAACTCTGGTGCAAGTCAACACAAAGAATCCAAGTGACTTCAGTGAGGGTTAAGATTCTGCCCAAGACTATCAGAGTAACAGAGTTCTGAAAAGAAAACACAGTAATTATGGGTTTGGGGAATGCAAAGAAATGCTGCCTCTGTTCTCTGGATGTGCTTCAGATGCTGCTGTCTGCACATTTAGCTCAAGACCACATTACACATCCAATGACACAAGGCACCCAAATTAGAAGCGGCAGCACTAGACTGAGAACATCTTACGCACCGCCCAGAGGAGTGATTCTATGAGGACTTCTCTCCTTCCATTTATTTTCCCTGGTAAACACGTAATGCCAGGAGCGACAGGTCTCAGGATCTGCCTTGTACTGGCCAGAGGTGAAAAAGGGACAGTGATGTAAACAAAGTGCTTTGGGAACAGCTTACAGGGGAGCAGGTGGTGCGGACAGAAGGGGGCGCATGCGAAGGCAGCAGCCCACCCCAATTCTACTCCTGGTCAACAGCCACACTTCAGCTTCCCACTCCCATCCGGATTCTGCCCATGAAACGCAGCTCCAAATCACCAGACTAAGTACCAAGAGTTGGCCATGAGAGGTTAAAATATGCTCTTGGCATTTCAAAGTGAAACCAAAAATACTGTGAACACAAAAAACATTTACTCAGGTAGTGACATTCCCAAGGCCATCCAGTAAAACCTTCTGCAATGATACTGGTGTCCTACATCTGCACTGTCCAACACAATAGCCATTAGCCACCTGAGTGACAGAACTTGAAATACAGCCAGCTCATGTGAAATTTAAATTTTTTCGCCGGCGCCGCGGCTCACTAGGCTAATCCTCTGCCTGCGGCGCCGGCACACCGGGTTCTAGTCCCGGTCGGGGCACCGATCCTGTCCCGGTTGCCCCTCTTTCAGGCCAGCTCTCTGCTGTGGCCAGGGAGTGCAGTGGAGGATGGCCCAAGTGCTTGGGCCCTGCACTCCATGGGAGACCAGGAGAAGCACCTGGCTCCTGCCATCGGATCAGCGTGGTGCGCCGGCCGCAGCGCGCCTACCACAGCGGCCACTGGAGGGTGAACCAACGGCAAAAGGAAGACCTTTCTCTCTGTCTCTCACTGTCCACTCTGCCTGTCAAAAATTTTAAAAAAAAAATAAAAATAAAAAAAATTTTTTTTTCTCAGGGCCGACACTGTGGCATAGCAGGTAAAGGATGCCACCTACAGTGCCGCCATCCCATATGGGTGCCAGTTCAAGTCCTAGTTGCTCCACTTCTGATCCAGTTATCTGTTATGGCCTGGGAAAGCAGTAGAAGATGGCCCAAGTCCTTGAGCCCCTGCACCTACGTGGGAGACCTGGAAGATGCTCCTGGCTTAGGATCGGCGCAGCTCCAGCCGTTGCAGCCCACTGGGGAATGAATCAGCAGATGGAAGACCTCTCTCTCTGCCTCTTCTCTCTCTGTGTAACTCTAATTTCCAAATAAATAAATAAATCTTTTTTAAAAAATTTATTTCTAGGCCGGAGCCATGGCTTAACAGGCTAATCCTCCACCTTGCGGTGCCGGCACACCGGGTTCTAGTCCCGGTTGGGGTGCCAGATTCTATCCCGGTTGCCCCTCTTCCAGGCCAGCTCTCTGCTATGGCCCGGGAAGGCAGTGGAGGATGGCCCAAGTCCTTGGGCCCTGCACCCGCGTGGGAGACCAGGAGAAGCACCTGGCTCCTGGCTTCGGATCAGCGAGATGCGCTGGCTGCAGCGGCCATTGGAGGGTGAACCAACGGCAAAAAAGGAAGACCTTTCTCTCTGTCTCTCTCTCTCACTATCCACTCTGCCTGTCAAAAAAAAAAAAAAATTTATTTCTCTCTCTCTGCCTCCCTCCCTCCCTTCCCTCTCTGTGTGTAAACTCTTTCAGATAAAATAAATCTTTAACAGAATGGGGTGGGTCGGGTGTAGGCTTGTGGTGTGGAGCAGCTGGTAAGGCCACTGCCTACAACAGCATCTCATATGGGTGCTGGTTTGAATCCGAACTGCTCCACTTCCAATCCAGCTCCCTGTTAATGACCTGGGAAAAGCCGTGGGAGATCTGGAAGAAGCTCCTGACTCCTGTCATCAGCCTAGTCCAGCTCCAGCAGCTGTAGCCATCTGGGGAGTAAAACAGCAGATGGAAGCACTTTCTCACTCTTCCTCTCTCTGTGTAACTCTTTCAAATAAAATAAAGAATTTTTTTTTTAATTTACCAATACAAATTTAAATGGCCTATGTATGGCTCGTGGCTTAGGCCTGAACAGTGCAGTTTAGATACTTAACGTAAATCATGCAGCATATGGAGGGTAAACACCTTGTGACCTAGCTTCAATGTCATTAACACGCATACACGAGAAACAATATTTTACACCAGATGTATAAGCTTTTGGATGTTTATACAGAAGTAAAGTTTTTAGGGAAGAAAACTGTCGTAAAGTAGGAACACTCAAGGAGTTAAAAGAACAAATATTAAATATTATATTTAAAATCTATGCTCAACTGTCAGAGCCAAAAGGAACCTACTTGGGGCTGGCACTGTGGCATAGGGGGTAAAGCCACTGCCTGCAGGGCTGGCATCCCATATGGGCACCAGTTCAAGTCCCAGCTGCTCCCCTTCTGATTCAGCTCTCTGCTATGGCCTGGGAAAGCAGAAGACAGCTCAAGTCTTTAGGTCCCTGCAACCGCGAGGGAGGCTCAAGAAGCTCCTGGCTCCTGGCTTCGAACTGGCTCAGCTCCAGTTGTTGTGGCCATCTGGGGAGTGAACCAGCAGATGAAAGACCTCTCTCTCTCTGCCCCTCCCTCTCTGTAACTCTGCCTTTCAAATAAATAAATAAAATCTTTAAAAAAAAAAAAGAACCTAGGGCCGGCGCCACGGCTCAGTAGGCTAATCCTCCACCTTGTGGCGCCGGCACACCGGGTTCTAGTCCCGGTCGGGGCACCGATCCTGTCCCGGTTGCCCCTCTTTCAGGCCAGCTCTCTGCTGTGGCCAGGGAGTGCAGTGGAGGATGGCCCAAGTTCTTGGGCCCTGCACTCCATGGGAGACCAGGAGAAGCACCTGGCTCCTGCCATCGGATCAGCGCGGTGCGCTGGCCGCAGCGCGCCAACCGCGGCGGCCATTGGAGGGTGAACCAACGGCAAAAAGGAAGACCTTTCTCTCTGTCTCTCTCTCTACTGTCCACTCTGCCTGTCGAAAAAAAAAAAAAATAATAACCTAATGAAGACATGATTAACAATGTAATATTCTGGAACAAAAAAAGGACATTAGGGAGGATTGATTAAATATAAAGAAACTATGCATTACTATTGGTTCATTAATTGCAACAAACGTGCTATACTGATAATAAGATGTTAACAGGAAAAACCTGGTGAGAGGTAAGGGCGCTCACAGTGCCGGCTCTGTAATTTTTTTAATAAATCTAAAAATGTTGGAAAATAAAGTTATTTTTAAAAAATCTATGTTAAGAGGGCCAGCACTGTTGTGGCCATTTGGGGAGTGGACCAGCAGATGGAAGACCTCTCTCTCTCTGCCTCTCCTTCTCTCTCTGTGTAACTCTTTCAAATAAATAAATAAATCTTTAAATAGGAGCCAGTGCTATGGCACAGCAGGAAAGCCGCTGCCTGCAGTGCCAGCATCCCATATGGGTTCAGGTTTAAGTCTGAGCTGCTCCACTTCCAATCCAGCTCCCTGCTCTGGCCTGGGAAAGTAGCAGAGGATGGCCCAAGTCCTCGGGCCCCTGCACCCACATGGGAAACCTGGAAGAAATTCTTGGCTCCAGCCATTGAGGCCATCCGAGGAGTGAACCAGCGGATGAAAGACCGACCTCTCTCTCTGCAACTCTGCCTTTCAAATAAATGAATAAATCTTTTAATAAAATAAAATAATGCTATAATTATCATAAATATTCACAAAAAAGGAAAAAATAATTAAATTAAATCAAATGGTTATCAATAGAAGGCTGTACCAAACAACAGCAAAATAAAACATTTGTTTCAAACACACAGTAAAACACTGTTTAAGAGAGTGTTATGGCAGACCATAAAATAAGCCCCAATAAATCTAATAGGTTTGAAATCACACGAAGTTATTCACTATAATCATGTGGGATGAAAATAGAAATCAACAACAAAGAATTCTGGGAAATTCACAAATATGCAGAAATTAACACACTCCTAAATAAACAATGGGTCAAAGACATAACAAGGGAAATCAGAAAATAGTTTAAAATGAATGAGAACCAAAACAATATACCCAAATTTATATGAGGCAGCTAAAGCAAAATTTAGAAGGAAACTTACAGCTGTAAATACCTAACTTAAAAGGAAAAATGTCCCACAGTATATTTCAAATTGAGGTTGAGTTTTAGCTATTTATTGTGCACTAAACAAATCAAGTATAAATAAAAATATATATAAATCCCAACCTGAAAAGCAAATTATAGAAAAATAATTTTCACTACGTCACACGAGATGCAGATGGAAGACATGTCTTTTTTGCCAGGCCTTTACTGTCTAACAGGAAAGGGATATGACAGAGACATGTACAAATATTGTACTGTCACACACAGCACTAACAAACCAATTTAACCTAAATTGAGAAGGAGCTCAACTGAGTAATTAATTTCAAGGAAAGATCTGTAGGTTCTACCAGTTTTCATTTTTAGCATTAAATGAGGCCATTACTCACAAAACTCAACTGGATCTCTGACACAGACTACGTGAGCACTTTTTCGAAAATTCAAACAAGTTTCAGGTTCTATTCTAAATCAGCCTTAATCATTATGATCTTCTCTAATGGCCCAGCGCAGAAACCCCTTGAGCCACCCAAAAAGCATTTCACCCTTGAACAGAAACCCCGACGCTTCTCCAAAAATGAAGGGCCTACTCACTTTCATTATGAAAACTTTCAATATGATTTCACTTTTTTTCACTGTACAGAGAAAGTACAGTAAAAGTAACTATGGCTATACTCATTGGATGGGTTTCCCTGAAAGGTTCTAAAACCCAAACAATTATTTTCTTTGGGAAAGGGTTTGTCATAAATTTTCTAATGAATGAGATTTATATTTTTATTTATTTAACTCCAAAAAAGTTAAATGGGGGTGGGCATTTGGTGCAGGGGGTAAGCTGCCACGTGGGTGTGTGTGTGTGTGTGTATAAAGATTTATTCATTTATTTTTTATTTATTTATTTTTTGACAGGCAGAGTGGATAGTGAGAGAGAGACAGAGAGAAAGGTCTTCCTTTTTGCCGTTGGTTCACCCTCCAATGGCTGCTGCGGCCGGCGCATCTCGCTGATCCGAAGCCAGGTGCTTCTCCTGGTCTCCCATGTGGGTGCAGGGCCCAAGGACTTGGGCCATCCTCCACTGCCTTCCCGGGCCATAGCAAAGAGCTGGCCTGGAAGAGGGGCAACCGGGATAGAATCCAGTGCCCCGACCGGGACTAGAACCTGGTGTGCCAGCACCGCAAGGTGGAGGATTAGCCTGTTAAGCCACGGCGCCGGCCAAGATTTATTCATTTATTTGAAAGAGTATTGGGGGGACACACAGAGAAAGATCTTCTGGTTCACTCTCCAAATGGCTGCAATGGCTGGTGCTGAACTAGGAATTTCATCTGGGTCTCCCATATGGGTGGCAGGGGCCCAAGTACTTGGATCATCTTTTGCTGCTTTCCCAGGCCCATCAGCAGGGGACTGGAACAGCAGGGACTCCCACTGGCACTCACACAGAATGCTGGTTTTGCAGGCAGTGGTTTAACCCACTATGCCACATGCCAGCCCTGTATGCATTTTTTATTTGTTTGTTTGAAAGTCAGTTACAAGGAGAGAGAATATCTTCTATCCACTGGCTCACTCCCTAGATGGCCACAACAGTTGGAGCTGAGCCAGGCCAAAGCCAGGAATCTGGAGCTTCTTGCAGGTCTCTCATGGGAGGCAGGGGCCCAAGCACTTGGACCATCTTCCACTGCTTTTCCAGGCCATAAGCAGGGAGCTGGCTCAGAAGTAGAGCAGCTGGGACTCAAACCAGTGCCCATTTGGGATACAGGTATTGCAAGCGGTGGCTTTCCCCACTATGCCACAACACCTCCTCCCCTTTAAGGATGTTACTTCCACACCAGGAGCAAGGAAAAAATAAGCCACATATAACCAGAAATCTGGGCTGAAAATCAGTTTTAGGGCTAATCTGTTTATTCATAAACAGTTGAACATGGGGGCTGTGGCATGGTGGGTTAAGCTGCCGCCTGCAGCACCAACTTCCAATTCGAATCCTAGTGCTCCACTTCCAATCCAGGTCCCTGCTAAATGCGCCTGGGAAAGCAGAATATGGCCCAAATGCTTGGGCCCCTACACCCACGTGGGAGACCAGGATCAACCTCCTGGCTCCTGGGTTTGGCCTGGCCCAGCCCTGGCCATTGCAGCCATTTGGAGAGTGAATCAGTGGATGAAGATCTTTTTATCTGTAATTCTGACTTTCAAAAAAAAAAATAAATCTTAAAAAATAAGTTTTAATATCAAATATGTTTTTGCACCAGGAAGCTATGTGCACTGATTTTTTTTTCCCTTGTAAAAAAAGCAGAATAGGCCTAAAATGTTTTGTGACTTTTGTAAGCTGACATCTGGAGAATTACTGGAAAAGTATTTTTGTTTTTTATTGTTGATTATGAAAATAATTATGCTTGTAAAAACATCCATTATACAAATGCATGCTACAAAAACTGAGTTTCCCATGAGCCCAGCATTCAGAGACGTAAGTACTTGTGAGTACATGTGAACAAGGATGTCTCACTACCTTCTCTTTTTTCTCAAAAGTTCTTAGAACCTACTGGCATTAAGGCTAAGCATGTGCACTGTTACCTCAACAAAGCCTGGCTTGTGTGTCTTCTCATCTTTTCCCAAACACAAACTGGAGTATCTTCTTCTAAAAGAGATTCACTTACTTCAAGGAAGTAAAGTTGAGGGGGCGGGCACTAGGGTGCACCAGGTTTGAGCTGCCACTCAGATGGAGGTATCTCTAGCAGAATGCTGGTTCCAGACTCAGCTACTCCACACCTCCAGTCCAGCCCCTGCTAATGCACCCAGGGAGCAGCAAGTGAGGGTTCAAATGCTTGAGTTTCTACCACTGATGTTGGAGACCTACATGGAGTTCCTGGCTCAAAGCTCCAGCCTGGCCCAGCCATTCGGAGAGTCAACCATCAGATGGGAGATGGTTCAATTGATCTCTCTCTCTCTCTGCCTTTCAAATAATCTTTTAAAAAAGTAAAGCTGAGGGGCTGGTGCCATGGCGTAATGGGTAAAGCCACCGCCTGTAGTGCCGGCATCCCATATTGGTACTGGTTCAAGTCCAGGCTGCTCCACTTCCGATCCAGCTCTCTGCTATGGCCTGGGAAAGCAGTGGAGGATGGCCCATGTCCTTGGGCCCTGCACCCACGTGGGAGACCTGGAAGAAGCTCCTGGCTCCTGATCAGCACAGCTCCGGTCATTGCAGCCATCTGGGGAGTGAACCAGCAGATGGAAGACCTCCCTCTCTGCCTCTCCTCTCTTTGTGTAACTCTGACTTTCAAATAAAATAAATAAATATTAAAAAAAAAAAAGTATTTGTTTGCTAGGCAGAGAGGAAGGATCCAGAAAGCCTTTCCTCTAACTCTTACTTTCAAATAAATAAATAAATAAATCTTTAAAAAAAATTAAAACTACCATAAATCCATGAGCACATGCCAAATTTCTCTGCTATCACAATTACATAGTAACTTAACCCAACACAGTTATAAATGCAGTTCAGTCACCTGAAGGAGCAGCAGGAAATAGAATATGCATGTCAAGCGTCTGACACCAAACATGCTTAACCATTCCACAAACCTGATCACACAGTTCTAAAACTGCCATCAAACTTCGAAATAATGCTCTGTTAAGGGGAACTAGAAAATGAAGCAAAAAATAAACTGTGCTATTAGTATACATCCTGGCTAGGGACTACGGGCCACTCTCATCTATCTTCATCTCAAATTGTGCAGCTCTTTTGGACAAGGAAACAAAGTTATCAAAAGCCTCCCTTGAGATTACCAACTAAATTAATACAAACAAGCAAAATACCCAGCAAGAGGGAAACAATTAAATCAATTATAGAACATTAACTTGATGTATTATACAACCATTAAAATCATTAGCAAAACTAATACAGAGGGGCCAGCGCTGTGGCACAGCAGGTTAACGCCCTGGCCATGTGGGTGCCGGTTCGAGCCCGGCTGCTCCTCTTCCAATCCAGCTCTCTGCTGTGGCCTGGGAAAGCAGTGGAAGATGGCCCAAGTCCTTGGGCCCCTGCACCCAGGTGGGAGACCCGGAGGAAGCTCCTGGCTCCTACCTTTGGATTGGCTTAGCTCCGGCCGTTGCGGCTAACTGGGGAGTGAACCAGTGGATGGAAGACCTCTCTCTCTCTCTGTCTCTCCTTTCTCTGTATAACTCTTTCAAATAAATAAATAAATCTTAAAAAAAAAAACTAATATAGAATATGCAATATGTTATAGTATTTCAAAATCACAATTAGGACATTATAAAAGCGTATGCATAATGATAAAGCTTAGAGGAGAGTGGAAATAGTCAAAATACTGGAGCGAGAATTTATGCAGAATTTTTGAGTTTCCTATCTTTTTTAAATACCACATGTTAAGGTAATTTAAATGTCAAAGTAAAATGGAAATACTGCTAATAAAATAACCTGAATATATTTTCCCCAGAATTCCTTTTCAAACCATGTATAGTTATCTATGAAAATAAATGTACAAAAAAAAAAAATGATGCCCCTAAAGATACACGAAATGAGCAACATCCCCCAAAACACACTCCTTTCTTGCTCTCAGTGAATTCTACAGTGTCAAGGTCCAAAATACATTTCCTCTAGTTTGATAACTAAAGCAAGTGCACTTTTCTGAAGGAGAATGTTAACAAAAGGCTTTTGTCATTCTGTTAAAAAAACTAAATTTTAGAAGTTGACTGTTCGGGTGGGCATTTAGTTCACTGATTAAGACTTCCACTGGGCCGGCACTGTGGCTAGTGGGTTAAGCCACCACCTGCAGTGCGGGCATCCCACACGGGCACTGGTTAGAGACCCAGTTGCTCCACTTCCAATCCAGCTCTCTGCTGAGGCCTGGGAAAAGCAGCAAAAGATGGCCTAAGTCCTTGGGCCCCTGCACCCATGTGGGAGACGCAGAAGCCCCCCGGCTTCGGATCAGCGCAGCTCTGGCCATTGCGGCCAATTGGGGAGTGAACCAGTGGGTGGAAGACCTCTTTCTGCCTCTCCTTCTCTCTCTATGTAACTCTTTCAAATAAATAAATACATCTTAAAAAAAAAAAAAAAAAGACCTCCACACTGCACACTGGAGTACGTGGGTTGAGTCCCAGCTCCACTACCCATTTCCTGCTAATGCACGTTGGGATGCAGCTGGTGATGGCTCAAATGGTTGGGCCTCTGCTACCTACATGGGAGACCCAAACTGAGTTCCCAACTCCAGCTTTTGGCCTGACCTGCCCCTGGCTGTTTAAGGGATTTGAGGAGTGAACAAGCAGACGGAAGATTTCTCTGTCTTGTAATAAATAAAATAAATAAAAAATTTAAAGTCTACTATTGAACTAGAAAATAAATTAGTTGAAAACAGAAGCCATTGTTACGGGAAAACTTCCAATATTTTTCTGCTGACAGTTAGTATCTGTTTTGATAAAAACATCAGCACAGAAAATACAAAACCTACTAATGGGACTAAGAAGGAGGCTCTGGGCTTCTCTGGAAACTGAAGGAGGAAACATATTTACAGCATTAAGATTTTAGAAAGTTGTTTGGGGAAAATACACCTATTCTTGGCATTGAAACCAGAGAGCATGTTCTCCCATGAGAACGTGGGTCCTCACTGAGCACACTGATAGACACTAAGAGTCCTTAATACTCTAAAATACCATGATGAGTTTTTCCCAAGGCTGTTTTATCTAATATCTCTTACTATTAGCCAACAGCATAATCCAAAAGCTCCACCAGCCAAAGAAATTTACCACAGTCTCTCTCTCTCTCCCTCTCCATCCCCTCGGCACTCTCTCCCTCCAAGTAACTCTGCCTTTCAAGTAAATAAAATAAATCCTTTAAAAAAAGAGAGAGAAAGGACACTGTGGAGGTGCAGGTCCCTGCTTTCAGGCTTAATCCTGAGACTAAGACATGTGGGAATGAAGGAACTCGTCTCTCAGACCAGGCTCCACCAACACCACACTTCAAGCTGAGCTCTGGGACAGGCTTTGAAAGTCCTGAGTTGGAGGTCACAGCAGACACGCCCCCAGCCAGGGCAGAGTCATGGGACTAACAGTCCCCTAAACTGAGGGTTGCACTGGCTGCCTCTTATTAAAACTGTGCCCCCTGAATAACATTAATGAAACCAAAGCAGCTACAAATTACTGTCTACTTTATGCTCTCACTGCTGTGGCACAACACACAGCTCCTTTAATCCTCACTATGCCCAAGGAAGGGAGAGAGGTGTTGCTCTTCCCATTCTGCAGATAGGAGAACCAAAGTACCAAGCTGTTAAGTCAACTGCCCAAGAGCACAGTGATGAGAGCAAGATCACTGTGTCAAGAGCTGGATTCACAGCAGTGGGTCCTTGGGGCTGGTGCTGTGGTGTAGCGGGTAGAGCCGCCGCCTGCAGCGCCAGCATCCCATATGGGCGCCAGTTGTTCCACTTCCAATCCAGCTCTCTGCTGTGGCCTGGGAAAGCAGCAGAAGATGGCCCAAGTCCTTGGGCCCCTGCACCCACATAAGAAACACGGAAGAAACTCCTGGCTTTGGATCAGCACAGCTCTGGCCGTTGAGACCATGTGGGGAATGAACCAGAGGATGGAAGACCCCTCTCTCTCTCTCTCTCTCTCCCTCTCTCTCTCTCTCTCTGCCTCTCCTTCTCTCTCTGTGTAACTCTGACTTTCAAATAAATAAATCTTTTTTTATTTTAAATCAATAAATCTTTAAAAAAAAAAAAAAAAGCATGCAGAAACTGTTGCTGTGGTATAGCGGGTAAAGCAGCAGCCTACAGAGCCGGCATCCTATGTAGGTGCCAGTTCAAGTCCCTACTGCTCCACTTCCAATCCAGCTCCCTGCTAATGCGCCTGGGAAAGCAGAAGATGGCCCAAGTGCTTGGGCCCCTGCCACCCATGTGGGAGACTAGGATCAAGCTCCTGGCTCCGGCCTGGTCTAGCACCAGGTATTGAGGCCATTTGGGGAGTGAACCAGTTTATGGAACACTCTCTCTTGGTGTCTTCCAAATAAACAAACAAATCTTAAAAACAAAAACAAAAAAGCCTGCAAAATGAACAAAGCAAGACTACTCGGGTCAAAACTGTGGCACAGCAGGTTAAAGCCATGGCTTGCAGCACCGGCATCCCATAAAGCACAAGTTCAAGTCCCAGCTACTCCACTTCCGATCCAGCTCCCTGCTAGTGTGGCTGGGAAAGCAACAGAAGGTAGCCCAAGTGCTTGGGTCCCTGCACCCACATGGAAGACCAGAAGAAGCTCCTGGCTCCTGGCTTTGGATGGGCTTGGCTCTGGCCACAGCAGACATTTGGGGAGTGAATCAGCAGATGAAGATCTCTCTCTGTTTTTGCCTCTCTCTGTAACTCTTTCAAATAAAATAAATCTTAAAAAAAAAAAAAAAAAAAGACTCCTAATACCCCATGTTTCTCTTACTACTATCAGACAGAGGAGAGAGTATGAACCTGTTGTACAGTATATACCACAGTCAACCTACGCTCAAGCCCAGCTCTGCCTCTTGCTAGATGTGGGTACCTGAGTAAGTTTCTTAACCTCTGAACCTGCTTCTGCCTCGTATGATGGGACATTTAATAATGCCAATCTTCTCTGTGCCCAAAATGTTCAGAAGAACGTGTAACTCAGTGCACATGGACAAGGACCCATAACTGGCAGCTCTTCAGTGGTGACTTCAATCACACAGCTTATAGGGATGAAACCTGGAAGACTCAGGAACACTGCATCTCCTCATTTCCTTCTCCAGAAAGAGGGAAGACTGCTCTGCAGCCTCGAAAAACTCTGGTCAGGAACCGAAAGTTCACTCTCAGCACCTACGTGGAAACAGTCCATTCAGCTGACAAAATGAATATTAATAACAGGGAAATAAGTTATATGCTTTCAGAGAACACAAACAATGAATTGTCTTCTTTTTGGACAGGCAGAGTTAGACAGTGAGAGAGAAAGAGAGAGAAAGGTCTTCCTTTTTCTGTTGGTTCACCCCTCAATGGTCGCTGCCAGGAGCCAGGTGCTTCCTCCTGGTCTCCCATGCGGGCGCAGGGCCCAAGGACCTAGGCCATCCTCCACTGCCTTCCCGGGCCACAGCAGAGAGCTATACTGGAAGAGGAGCAACCGGGACAGAATCCAGTGCCCCAACTGGGACTAGAACCTGGGGTGCCGGCGCCGCAGGTGGAGGATTAGCCTAGTGAGCCGCGGCGCTGGCCTGTCTTCATTCTTTTTTTTTTTTTTTTTTTTTTTTTTTTGACAGGCAGAGTGGACAGTGAGAGGGAGAGACAGAGAGAAAGGTCTTCCTTTTTGCCGTTGGTTCACCCTCCAATGGCCGCCGCGGTAGGCGCGCTGCGGCCAGCGCACCACGCTGATCCAATGGCAGGAGCCAGGTGCTTATCCTGGTCTCCCAAGGGGTGCAGGGCCCAAGCACTTGGGCCATCCTCCACTGCACTCCCTGGCCACAGCAGAAAGCTGGCCTGGAAGAGGGGCAACCGGGACAGGATCGGTGCCCCGACCAGGACTAGAACCCGGTGTGCCGGCGCCGCAAGGCGGAGGATCAGCCTAGTGAGCCGTGGCGCCGGCCCTGTCTTCATTCTTAAAGATTAAATGCAATTTCTATTTTAGTTTACAAGATTGGTAAGAACTATCATTAACAGGCCAAGAAATGCTTCTATAAAGTACACACTGATACAAGGAGTTAAATGAAGAAAAACACCCTCTTACTTTTCATGTTGGAAAACCCAAACACCTGAAATGAGACTCAGGACTGAAATTCAGGACTTAGACTGGTACAGTGAAAGCTGTAACCAATGAAATATCTTCTCTCTCAAGGCTGATGAGCAGTGGGCGTTCAAGAGCCTTACTCAAAGGCTAAGAGGCAGGATTCTCCTGATTTTCCTTTCAGCATCTCTCCAGTCACTCCCCTCCTTCATGGCTGCTACCCAAGACCTGAGCGGGCACTTAACTCACAACTTGACCACTGTACTCTCTAGGCTGGGACTCCAGGCTTTCTCACAGGGAATGACCACATCCAATCTTACTGGTTTTTCTTATCTACCTCCAATCCTACCTTATTTTCCCACTGTGTCATAGTCAAGGCCCTTATTCTAGCCTTCCTATCACAAACACAACAAACGCAACTTTGCCCCCAACACTCCTCCTGAAACGTTCTCCATTCTCTTCATCCAGCTCTGTCCTGCTCACTTCACAGGTCCCGTTCAAGTCCCATCTCTCGAACGCACCTTCTTGGATGTCAACTCTTAACTAGTGTCTTCTTTTACTGAAAATTCACAGCATGCCACACAACTTTTTTTTTAAATTTATTTATCTGAGAGACAGAAAGAGAGACAGAGACAGAGACATCTTCCATCTGCTGGTTCACTCCCCAGAAGGATGCAATGGCCAGAGCTGCATTGATCTGAAGCCAGGAGCCAGGAGCTTCTTCCTCGTCTCCCACGTGGGTGCACAGGCCCAAAGACGAGCCGTTTTTCTCTTGCCTTTCCAGGCCACAGCAAAGAGCTTGATTAGAAGTGGAACAGCAGAGAAATGGATCAGAAGTGGAACAGCGGGGACTCGAGCTGGTGTTCATACGGGATACCGGCACTGCAGGTGCCAGCTTCACCCACTACACCACAGTGCCAGCCCTGCCACACAACTTTCATACTCTTCAAACACTAGATCTCTAAGAATTAATGGCTGGGGCCAGCGCTGTGGCACAGTGGGTAAAGGCACTGCATCCAGTGCCAGCATCCCATATGGGTGCTGGTTTGAGTCCCAGCTGCTCCACTTCCAATCCAGCTCTCTGCTATGGCCTGGGAAAGCAACAGAAGATGGCCCAAGTCCTTGGGCCCCTGCACCCATGTGGGAGACCTGGAGGAAGCTCTCGGCTCCTGGCTTCAGATTGACACAGCTGGGGCTGTTGCGGCCAATGGGGAGTGAACCAGCGGATGGAAGACCCCTCTCTCTCTCTTTCAAATAAATAAATAAAATCTAAAAAAAAAAAAAAAAAATTAATGGTTAAGTATCTGATCTTGGGTAGATATTTAACTTTTATGAACCACTGTTTTCTCACAAATAAAGTCCGGGCTAAAATGTCTCCTCAGGGGCAGGCATTTGTGGCACAGCATGGTAATTAAGCTGCTGCTGGGAACACGTGCTTTCCATACCAGATCACCGGGTTTGAGTCCCAGCTACTCTGCTTCTGATCCAGCTTCCTATGAAGTGCACATCCTGGGAAGCAGTGGATGATGGCTCATGTCCTTGGGTCCCTGCCACCCAAATGGGAGACCCAGATGGAATTCCAGTCTCCTGGTTTTAGCCTGGCCCAGCCCTGGCTGTTGCTGGCATTTAGGAAGTGATCAGTGGATGGAAGATGTCTGTGTCTCTTTCTCGCGGTCTTTCAAATAAAAATAAACTTTTTTAAAAAAAGTCTTTTCCTGGGGCCGATGCAGTGGCTGCAAGGCCAGCATCCCATTGAGTCCTGGCTGTTCCACTTCCAATCCAGTTCTCTGCTATGCCCTAGTAGAGCAGTGGAGGATGGCCCAAGTCCTTGGGCCCTTGCACTCGCAGGGGAGACCCAGAAGAAACTCCCTGGCTCCTGGCTTAGGGTCAGTACAGCTCTAGCCATTGCAGTTATCTGGGGAGTGAACCAGATGGAAGACGGAAGATCTCTCTCTCCCTCTCTGTAATTCTGCCTTTCAAATAAATAAATCTAAAAAAAAAAGGGGGGGGGGGTCTTTTCCTGTTCTAAAAATTCTGTAATGTGACATGTTGCTTTGTATTATTTCACATATTAGTTTTGCTTCTCTTATCTGACTTTAGAGCTCTTGAACAGAGAAAATACATCTTCTGTATCTTCTCAAAGCAGCCATCCCAAGGACTGTTTCCAGAAACGCTCCGTAACTGTGATGCTGACACAAGCCAAGCTTTGTAACAAAGGAGGATGCTTCAAAGATCTGCTTATGAATCCAAGACCTATTTCAGGGAGTTCAGAAAACAGGCAAGGATCGTGCCACACAGCATAGAAGACACTTAGATGACCCAAGTAGGGCTGGTTCTCTCCCAGAGCTGACAAACGCAAGAAGCTGGCTCTGGAGGCGAACGAACACAAGTCTGAGATGAGAGCGGCCTTTTAACTCCCATGCGGCGCTATCTGAAGCCTGCACACGTCAGTCCCTGAACGGCAGCTCCAGCCCAGGTGGTCCTGTGTGCTCCAGGGCAGATTGCTGAGGGATCTCGTCAGTGCAGCACCTCAGGGACTATCTCCAGCCTGCCCTACAACCAGAGGGAAGGTGAGCTCATTTCAGCCATACAAGGCCTGAAGCCTGCAACAGAAGAGCGATTTCTTCCATTTTTAAGCCTCAATGCCTTCCTCTTTTCTACCCAAGAAAAATGCAAGCTTACGTAAGTCGGAAAGTAACAAATGCAGAGACACTGAAGCATTCAGTTCTATCTTAGGTTTCCAGTAAAACCTTTCTATTTTCTTCTTTTCTCAGGGCAGTAACGGGTCAATGTGTGCACAGACACAAAGCAAGGAACGCATCGGTTGGACAGGAGTCAACATTAACTAAAAGTTAACCAGGAACTCGAGATAGCGAAAGCGTACAATCCTCCTGAGCTCTACTGAAGGCACAGGGCTAAGCCCCCTTCTCTTTCATTATCTTGAAGTGAGATGTATTCAGCACCCACGCGCCCACCCCCTTTCAGCAGGTACGTGCGGACTGCAATCAAAGCTAAGTGAGTTAATGCTGTTCTGGCCTCTTCTGAAATGTTTCAGCCCACAACTAACATCCTGATGACTTACCAAATCAAACCGAAGCCACTCAAATGAAGCCAGTTTACTTCTTGAAGAATCAAACGAGGAAAACTGTTTTGCTGTTTTTATTACCAGTTTTGAGGCAGAGCATGCGTCTCCTCTTCACTCGGCTGTTACAGTTATGAGACAAAGGGCAACTACTGTACTGGCACTTTTTTTTTTTCTTTTTGGAGTAAAGCCACATGATTACTAACAAACAGCTAATGGCCACCGTTCAAAAGCAATAATGGCACTATGACTTCATATCCCAGTCATCTCCCGAACTGGGAAGAATCGAGTCCGTGTACTTTTCTCTCTCCCAAAGAAAATCTGAAAGTAAACGTGAGCCCTGTGATTCACTTTCTGCCCAGACACTAATTTCTGGGGAAATGTTAAACAGTATCATCTTCTCTGATTATGGGATGAGAGAAGGGTTTTACCCTTGTCTAAGAGCTGACCAACTTATAAAACATTCAGGGTCCAGGACAAACCTCAGAGGCACGAATCAGGGAACGCGCTCTTGTCTAAAAATTCTTAAAAAGAGACCTCAAGCCCTCTGTTTTATTTTGTTGCTTCAGTGCTAAATTGTCGGTGGGAAATACTTAGAGAAAACAGGCACTGCTGGCTTTCCAGGTCCAAGTTTCCGGGATAAGTTCAACGGCGAAGTCTAAGTACGCATCTATAAAACAAGCTTAACTCAACATGGCGTTTGTGCAGGCTACAATGTGAGTACTGGAGTTGCCAGACTTCATATCACAACGGAGCTAACTGCTGAAAACAATAAATACCTCCAGGAACACCAAACTATCTCCTCTGTACACCAGGATACAAAGAAATTTAGTTGTCTGAGTTAGACTGGCTCTGACTGCTAGTTCTCTAAGACATTCATACCCATCTTTCTGAAACCTACAGCAGCTGGTTCTATTTCCTTTCTGACCACTTAGTGCTGACACTGAAACTCCTCTCAGAAAACCTGAGTGACACAGACACAGTTCTGAAAAGATACACACACACACACACACACAGAGCTGTGTTCTCCTGTCCTGGCTCTTCAGCACCACCTTCAATGGAGCTCACCCTACGTCTCTAACACTAAGAAACTACCATGCATGTTACTTCAGAGAAGAAGCCCACGCCTTGGGCCAAGAAGACAAACAGTAACTAACAATAGGTCCACATTAAAAAATTACAAAGGACTGTATTTCTACATCCCCATGTTCCTCCTCTTTACAAAATTCTAAGAATTTATTCAAGGTTAGCACACAAATGGTTGGCAAATTCCAACAATCAGAAGAAGGCTCAGAAGAAAAAAATGTCAAAATTGAGACACAGTGGATACTTTGATAACACCCACCCTGTAAAAATAAATGACACGTCCAAAAGGACAAACTGCCCCAGTCAGCCGGGTAAACAGCACAATTAACATGTGCCAGGTGGAGCGCGTCCTCACGTCAATACTGGGGCCCAGAATAAGCTGTGAACTGTATGGCAGCTTACTTTTAAACTGTCAGCAGGCTTCTTTTGTGCAATTAGATTTTAATATAGGGTAATTGTTCCTCAAGTTCAAGAAAAGCGAAATCTGAGTTGTACAACAGTAAGGTGAAGCTTATTATTTAGAGCTCCATTAGTTTTCTGCACAGATAATAAAAATACACAGAGGTTCTTTAATGAATTTTGGCATATATTCCTAACAACCACTCTAAACTGGGAAAATTAATTTCTAACCTACCAAGATCATATTACAGAATGCAAAAATCTCTTGGCTGTGTAAAATAAGACTAATGGAATGCTTTTACATAAATACTTCACGTTTTTAGTCTTTAAGAAAATCCTCTGATTTTAAATAAAATTCTGCAAGGTAAATTAGTCCACTCATATACTTCCTTTCTGCAATCACATTACTTTGACTTCACTTGAAATAGTGCTCCTATCAACACATACACACTCCAGGAATTCACACAAAGGCAGTAACACATATCACACCAACCCTTGAAGTCCAATTTAATATGCACTCAGCACGTACACAAGCTCTCCAGATAACACATGACGGTAACGTGCAAAGTGTGCAATGAAGAAAGAACTAGCGAGGCTCCTTTGTGTTGCCAGGGGAAGGAAGGCAGCTGAGTGCGCGAGAGGCGAGCGCGGCATTGTGCCTGGCACCGAGACTTACCTTGAGGATGTCCCCCCTCTTGAAGCTCAGCTCGTCATCTGCAGTGGCTTTGAAGTCATATTTGGCGATGGCTTCCATTCTGAGCGCTGCTCAGGGCTCAGCAGCCTGAGGCGGGGGAAGGGAGGCCTCCCTGCTGAGGGCTCAGCCTCGCCTCTCTCTTGGGACTCGCTTCTGCACGCCGGGACACACAATGCCACCCTGAATCAGAAGAGGGAGATTAAGAGAAGTGGCCAGGATCGAAGGCAGCCCCGCCCTGCCAATCGCCCGCTGTCCCAGCCCCCACGCCCCCTGGCTCCCGGGGCTCAGCCCTCCTCCCTCCCTCCCTCCCTCCCAGGCAATAGCCCTGCTCCTTCTTCCCCTTTTCAGCCTCAGCCCCCAGGCGACTGACAGGCCTGCCGGCCAATGGCAGCAGCTGATTAAGCTATTCCAGAACACACTTCCTCTTCCTTCCCGCTGGGTGTGCGCGATGTGGAGAAACCGGCTGAGTCCCGCTTGGTCTCCGCCTCCCCTCATCCCTGCACTCTCCTCCCTGGGCACCAAGGCAGTCCAGTCCGCTGGAAGCAAGGGCCCAGTCTGGGGAGGGCACCCAACTCTTGTCAGCTAAGCAGGCCTCCTCCCCGCCGACCTGCAGACCTGCAGATCTGATGGGCATGCTGGCTCCCCTACTCCACAGTCCAAAGCTAGTGATGCAGGCTTTGGTCCCAAGCTGCTTCGCTCTTCAACTGAACCTTGTTAGGCTCCCAGGGAAGTGCAGAAAGCAGAGCTAGGAACTGCTTCTTCCCTCCACTCACTATTAGCGAGCCCTTTCCTCCCTACCACTCCCAAACTGCTCAGCAAGCGCGCTGACCGGGGAGACCCAGCGCAGAGCTTCGGGCTGTGGGGGGTCTGCTCTGCCTCAGGCTCCCTTTCCTCCGAAGGATCCCAAGACTTCGACTTCAGAGTCCCCACCAGACCTTCCAACAGACCACAAAGGTTCAGCAGTACACAGCAGCCTCCCCGGTTCTCCGAAACAGCCCAATCTACATCCAGAATCTGAGCTGCCAAGCGTCTAGTCTGGAGGAAGAATGCACAGGGGCTGGAGCCAGACGGTTCAGCAGTCTCCGGCAGGCACTGCCTACACTGCTTCTCTCAGAGAAAGGGCAGTGCTAAAAGGACACAAATTCTATTTTTCAGGTGACGACGGTGTCAGAACCCCTGGGTCACATATCAGGGGTGGTGACCTGGGCACAGCACAACCACTGCTGCAGCAGAGTCCCCTGCCATGAATGTAGGACACAGCCCGGACGCTTTCATAACTAAAGATAAAGACCCATTCTTGTTCGCTCAGTCACTGTCTCCAGACATGCTAAACAAAAGCAGAAGACAACAAGGGCACTGGCAACACGGGGACAGATTATTTATAGTGACACCTTTCTCGGATAATTACCACCTAGGAGCTCATCTGAGTGATTATTATTCTTTTGTTCTAAAGTTAACAAGTAGGGCATTAATCAAGCGTAGCTGCAAATGGACTAAGCAGTAAACCATCCGGGAATATGAAGACGAGCCCAAAACGCGATCACCAAGACGGAAAGAGAACACCAGGCAGTAAGTCCTTCAGTCAAATTCTGTGAGCGGGGGCCAGGACTGTGGCACATGGTTTAGGCTGCCACCTGCAATGCTGGCATCCCATATGGGTGCCAGTTTGGCCCTGGTTGCTCCTCTTCCAATCCAGCTCCCTGCTAATGTGCCTCGGAAAGCAGTGGAGAATGGCCCAAGTCCTTGGGCCCCTGCACCCATGGGCTCCTGGCTTCAGCCTGGCCATTACAATCATTTGGGGAGTAAACCAACAAATGGAAGATCCCTCCCTCTCTCCCTCTCTCTTTCTCCCTCTCTCCCTGTCACTCTGTAACTCTGCCTTTCAAATAAATAAAATAAATCTTTTTATAAAAAATTCTGCAAGCTAAATACTTGGTTGCAGATAATCAGAAAACTAAACCAATGTTTGTTCTTTCAGGCCACACCTAAGATACTGCGTTTGGTGCTGGCTGCAAGAAAGGAAAGAAAGCGGTGCAGGAGGGGCCGCTGTAGTGCGGCAGGTAAAGCCGCTGCCTGCAGTGCCAGCATCCCATGTGGGCGCCAGTTCAAGTCCCAGCTGCTCCACTTCATATCCAGCTCTGCTATGGCCTGGGAAAGCAGTAGAAGATGGCCTAAGAGCTTGGGCCCCTGCACCCACCGTGGGAGACCCGGAAGAAACTGCTGGCTCCAGGGTTCAGATCAGCGAAGCTCTGGCCACTGTGGCCATCTGGGGAGTGAACCAGCAGATAGAATACCTCTCCCCACCCCACCCCCACCTCTGGCTTTGTAACTCTTTCAAATAAAGTAATTAAATCTTTAAAAAAAAAAAAAAAAGCGGTCCAGGAAATATTTTAAAAATACAAAGATTAACCTAAGCATTTATTTTTGTGTATCTTTAAATGCCCTTTATTATACTCTCTGTAGTTATGTTTTCTCATACTAATCCATATACATAATTTTAAGTGAGAATATTAAAAGTTGTAAAAAGCAGTTTCCTACCGGCACCCACAGGCAACACCCTCAATTCTGAGTCAAGCTTTCTCTTTGTATTTCCTCACAGTATTTCAGAGTAATAAACGTCTATTGCCATTCCTTAGCTTATTACAGCCACTACCTGCCTGAAGGTGAGCGCTTAGCTGTCTCATCCCAGTTTCCCCTTCCCCATCTTATATTATATATATATATATATATGTTATACTACATATCACAGTTTAATCGGCAGCATCACATTATCAAATATTGCTCACTGACAATTTAAATAAGGTGCTCTAACCAAACTTCCTTTTTTTGCACAATCTTCCAATTTTCCCTGGCATTAATAACTGTCTTTTTTTAACATGCTTAGTTTCCAACCTACTTGTTTTCACTTTTTAACACATGTTCCAAAAACTCTGCTATATGCTATCAGTATTTTCCATTGCTTATTTAAATTCGTCTCCAGGTCTGCTAAGATTATGCAATCAATGGTGGGAAGCTGAAGACCTGAACAGATCTCAAAAAATAAGGAATTCAAAAATATAAATAAGGCCGGCGCCGTGGCTCAATAGGCTAATCCTCCGCCTTGCGGCGCCGGCACACCGGGTTCTAGTTCCGGTCGGGGCACCGATCCTGTCCCGGTTGCCCCTCTTCCAGGCCAGCTCTCTGCTATGGCCCGGGAGTGCAGTGGAGGATGGCCCAAGTCCTTGGGCCCTGCACCTCATGGGAGACCAGGAGAAGCACCTGGCTCCTGCCTTGGGATCAAGCATGGTGCGCCGTAGCGGCCATTGGAGGGTGAACCAATGGCAAAGGAAGACCTTTCTCTCTGTCTCTCTCTCACTGTCCACTCTGCCTGTCAAAAATTAAAATATATGTATATATGTATATATACGACAGCAACCCAAAGCACTGTCCTGTCAAGGTGTACTAGAGTATCAGGACATAGACTTCTGTCACTCAGAACTTGAGACCTGTAACTGAACAGCAGTGTCACAAAAGCCAAGGCAGCTCTCCACACCAGCTCCCCCGTTACTCAAGCATCTACCACAGCCCTCGGAGAGAGCTCTATGGGCAAACCTCTTGAAAACCGTCACCGTTCAGGAAACTGCCCCAGTGCCTACTGGAGGAAAATTACTACTTCCATGGCTGTATCAGCCAAGTAAGAATCAGCACCTCATATCAGAACTTGAACAGGCCCAGAGAAGAGCACGTGGGCTAAATAAAGGAATCCAAAGGGCGTGTATCAGTAAAGACAAAAAAATGGTATCACTTACATGACCTGAAAGAGCTAAATCCGCAGGCAGACACACCGTGTCAAGATTTTAACAGAGCTGCTGGTTCAGGGTTTCACTCCCAAGACCACAGGGTGGTAGTGCGCCTAACACCGACTCCCAGTCACAGTGTCTCCAAACTGCCACCAGCCCACCACAAGCGGGAATTTTAACAAGAGCAAGCAGGGCTTTAATTGTTCATTTACCTCAATTTTTTGGAGAACAATTCGATAATAACTACTGACAATGTTAAAATGAACATGAATCAAGCAATTCCACTGAAAGAAAACACAGTGTATAGATGCCTGATCAAGTTTATCTATGGAGTATCTAAGTACCAAGATGGCATAAAAGTGTTAAAAACTGCAGGAAAATTAGTGTATCCCATTTCTATAAAGCAAAATAATATATCAGTATGTGCTAAAAACATCCCAAAGGCTAACGACAGTTATTTCTAGGCATGAGGTCATGGAATACGTTTACTTTTGCTCTGCACACCTCAACTGTATTTTTGTTGTCATTTACAACAAGCGTTATTAATCTTGTAGTCAGAAAGAACACAAACTTACTGATGCTCCGGAGTTGGACCTGGATTCAGCTGTCACTTTGCTACTTAAAAACCCAGCAGCCCTGCAGAAGTAACTCAGACTCTCCTGTCCTTACTAAATCTCAACTGGAAAATGGGGCTAGAAACCGCAAATACCTTTTAAGTTCATTTTGATGAAAATAGACGATACCTGTGAACAGCCAGGTGGCCTCTGGCATAGAGAGATGTTGTGTACCAACGCTGTGGCACAGCAGGTTAAGCTGCCGCCTGCAAGGCCACCATCTCATATGGGAGTGCTGGTTCAAGTCCCAGCTGCTCCCCTTCTGACGCAGCTCGGCTGCCTGCTAACGTGCCTGGGAAAGCAGAGTACTTGGCTCCTGCCACCCATGTGAGAGACCTAGATGGAGCTCCAGGCTCCTGGCTTCAGCCTGGCCCATCTCTGGCCAGTGCAGCCATCTGATGAGTGAACAAGCAATGGAACATCTCTCTCCCTCCCTCTTTCTCTTTCTCTCTCTGTCATTCCCTTTCTCTGTCACTTTCCTTTCAAATTAGCAAATAATAAATCTTAAAAGAGAGAGCAGGCTATTAACCAGCATCACCAGTACTTTTTCAAACACCTGTCCACCTGTCCTGATGATAAACCTAGAATTCCCATTTACACATAGACTCAGACGATCTCTCTCTGGTAGGCAAAAAAAAAAAAAAAATTAACAGCCCTACTGAATATAAAGCTAAAAGTTAAATCACTTCACATCACAGTCCTAGCAATGCTCTCAAGTTTACACATATCAGAACTCACCACACCGACAGTCACTGACTACCAGGCTATTCTAAGTATTTACTCTGTATGTACAGAAAGTGTCATGTTTGAGTTCAGTGACTTCCAAGTCACTCAGTGGTCTCACTAGTTTATGCTTTACGCCCATTTCCTGCAGACAATTTTGGTCCTGGGACTATTTGCACAAAAATCACCCCATTCAGAGGCTAATTCACTTTTTTTTAAAAGATTTATTTATTTATTTGAAATGCAGAGTTAGAGAGAGGCAGAGGCAAAGGCAGAGAGAGATCTTCCATTGGCTAGTTCACTCCCCAGATGTCCATTAGCTGGGCTGATCTGAAACTAAGAGCCAGGAGCTTCTTTGAAGTCTCCCACATGGGTGCAGGGGCCCAAGCATTTGGGCCATTCTCTACTACTTTCCCAAGCACATAAACAGGGAGCTAGATTGGAAGTGGAGCAGCTGGGACTCGAACTGGCGCCCATATGGGATGCAGGCACCACAGGTGGCAGCTTTACCCACTATGCCACTGCGAGCCCCCAGGCGAACTCATTATGGGGTGCCTCATGGAGTTCTGCCGGCTTATTTTCAAACACCCCCCCCCCCCCCGTGATTCTTACGCATACGAAATTTAAGAATCACTGCTACACTGTAAGGGTGCCTTAACCAGACCTTAGAATAATGCGCTACTAGGTCTTCGCATAAAATGAAAGCAATACACATGCACTTGGCACGACCGGGAAAAGCCAACCTTGACAAAGTGGGAAAACAGACTCTTGGTGCCGTTCTGTGTCGGGTGGGGGGGTCCTCTGAATTAAGCAGATGACCGCGGCCTTCTCAGGAGAGCGCGGCGGCTGCCTGTGTCACCTCCTCTCTCCGTCCACCACTCTCGGTTCTGTGGAACAGTCCGGGCTGCTGCTGCACAACAGGCACACAGCGACAGGAATCGCTCAGGGAAACCCGGAGTCCCACTAACAAGTCGTGTTGGAAACCCGGCGGTTCTCTCAAATCCCAGTGACTCGGTGGGGAAGTGAACCGACACAAGCACATAAATGCTTGTGTTTGAGACCGGTGCTGTGGGGAGCAGGTAAAGCCGCCGCCTGCAGTGCTGGCATCCCATATGGGCGCAGGTTCGAGTCCCGGCTGCTCCACTTCTGATCCAGCTCTCTGCTATGGCCTGGGAAAGCAGCAGATGGCCCAAGTGCTTGGGGCCCTGCACCTGCGTGGGAGACCCAGAAGAAGCTCCTGGCTCCTGGCTTTGGATCAGTCCAGCTCCAGTCATAGCTGTGGGGAGTGAACCAGTGGGTCGAAGATTGATCTCTCTCTCTCCTCTCTCTCTCTGTAACTCTGCCTTTCAAATAAATAAATAAATCCTTAAAAAAAAAAAAAAAAGCTTGTGTGTACCACTTCCCCTTCCTCCCTCCAAAAAAAAAAAAAAAACCAATTATGAGAATTAACTTTTTAAAATTTTATCTATCTTGGGATTAGAAAACTTTTGAGCTAGGGAAGGGGCACATAAAGGTATTTCTTTTCTTAGCAAAAACAACAATGAAGGCCGATTACAACAGATGAGGAAAAGAGCCCCAATCCTAAAAAGAAGTCCGATAAAGAATTAGCACTATGAGAACGGGCAGGCTTTAACTCACCGGCGGCATAATTTCTATTCGCTTAAACCTCCCAGGCTACCTTAATTCTATCTTAATAGGAGTCTACGGTTGATTCTCACTTGTTAACACTCACCACCCCGGCTAAGCACCAAACAGATGGCTTATGAGCCCCCGAGTGACCCAACACGGGGAGGACAGCCGAGGCGAGCGTGGTCCTCAAAGGCAGAAAAACCGAAAACGTCCATCACACGAGCAAGCCGCACCTGACCCAGGGGCAGTAGGGCTCAATGCTCCCGCGCCTGGCGGTCCCCAGGGGAGAATGGAAGCCCCCCCACGGCTCTGGCCGGAGGACCACAGCGCGCGCTCAGAGCACGGGAACCGAGCAGCAGGGAAGGGGGGCACTCCCGGGGAAGAATCCGAGTCTCCCCCAAAGGGCAGAAACCTCACAAAACTATGCCAGCGAGGAAGGGGAAGTAGAGGAGGGTGGGGGCGGGGGCCAGCGGTCGCACGGCCCCGGGGAGCGTAGACAAGTCCAGGGACGGGGGAGGCCGTGCCCGGAGCAAGCCCAAGTCCCAGGGGCCGAGAGAGGCCAAGGGGCCCCACGCCGGCCTCGCGCGCCCTGGAAGTGAACGGCGCCGCGCCAGCACCCGCGGGTCCGCTTCCCAGGCCCGCCGAGCCCGAGCCCGAGCCCGGCCGTCCGCGGGACCCTGCCCGGGGCACGCCAACCCCGCCGCAGCGGCTCCGTCCGGACCAGATACCTGTCCCCAGGGCGGGCGGGCGGGCGGAGCGCCGGGCTCCGGCGGCGAACGCCCCAGCTCCCGCAGGATCCCCGCGGACGCCGGGAGCGGGTGACGTGGTTGCCGTGCGGGTCGGAGCAGCATCCGTCGCCGCACCGGCACCCCACCCCGCGCCTACCGTGCCCGGCCGCCGCGGGGCCGCCCCGGACGAAGGCGCCCCAGCCCTGCCCGGGGCCCGGCTTCTCCCCGGGACCCGGGGCCGGAGGAGGACGCGCCCCACACGGGCAAACGCGCGCTCCCGAGTCCCGGGGGCTCCGCTCCCCGCCCCGAGGGCCGTCGGCCGGCCGGGCCCGGTGCCCCCGCTGAGGAGCGGCAGGAAGAGGCGCCCGCCGCACTCACCGTGGCGCAGCTGCCCGGCCCCGCGCCCGGCCCGCCCGTCCGCAGCGCCGCGAGCGGCCGCCGACCTCGCTGCTGCCCCCGGAGCGCAGCGCCCGCTCCCGCGCCGCCGCCGCCGCCGCCCGGTCTCCGAAGCAGCAGAGCCGCCTCGCTTCCGCTCCTCGTCCCGGTCCCGCGAGAACTTCCCCACGCTGCCCCGCCCCGCCGCGCCCCGCCCCGCCCCCGCGAGACTTCCCCCGGCGGAAAAGGCCCAGAGCGCAAGCGCCCGGCGTCTCCCAGGTAGACCATCCGGAGGCCAGGGCGCATGCGCAAGGCGGCCCCCAGCAGGTGGCCCCGGCGTGGCTCCGCCCCTGCGCTGCTGTAACCCTCTCGGTGCCGGAGCGGGTAGCTGACAGCTCAGCCCTAAGGAGTGACGTTTTACAAGCTCTGATCACTGTCCCTTCCCCTTCCACCAAGCCAAGGCAATGACGGAGCAGGGGAGAGCTTCTTCCGGCGTGAAGCGCTCCAAATGGAGGACCAGATCTTGAAATGTTTGCGAACCCGCTCCACACAGACTCTGCAGTGTTAGATAAATTAGTGGATTCCTTCCCTCTTTCAAAAAGTTCATGGGAAATGAGTACTGTGAAAAACACAGTATACACGCATTGAGATTTTTTTGCACCGAAATAAACTTCTCTTTTTTAAAAAAAAAAAGTATGCAATTTCAATGAATTGTTTGTACTTATTTTTATTTACTTGAAAGGCAGACAGACTGAGGCAGATTCTCCATCTTTTGGTTCATTCCTGCAACAACTGGAGCTGGGCCAGGCAGAAGCCAGGACCCTGGAATTCAGTCCAGGGGTCCCACGTGGGTGGCGGGGACCAAGTACCTGAAGGAGCACCTGCTGCCTCCCCGTGTACACATTAGCAAGAATCTGAACTCTGGAACCGGGAGTGAAGCCAGAGCTCAAACCCAGGCATTCAAGTATCTGGAATGTGGGTGTCTCAAAGGGGTTATTTTTAAAATTTATTTGAAAGGCAGAGTAACAGAGAAGCAGAGGCAGAGAGAGAGAGAGAGAATCTCCCACTGGCTGGTTCGCTCCCCAGATGACCACAACGGCCAGAGCTGTACCAATCTGAAGCCTGAAGCCAGGAGCTTCTTCCAGGTCTCCCACGTGGGTGCAGGGGCCCAAGGACTTGGGCCATCTTCCACTGCTTTCCCAGGCCAGAACAGAGAGCTGGATCAGAAGTGGAGCAGCCGGGACTTGAACCAGTGCCCATATGGGATGCCGGCACAGCAGGTGGTGGCTTTGCTCGCTACACCTCAGTGCTGACCCCTCAAAAAGGAATCTTAACCACTGCCCCAAATGCCTGCCCCTTAATTGTCTTTTAATTCCGTTTTTTCACACATTTCGAAGTGCCCTCGTATTGCTGAGTGCTGTGCTGGGTATAGAAGTCCTGGCCATCAGGGGAACCAGAGGAGAAGCAAACACTAGGATGGGTAGAGTCATTGGGAAATGCCAAGGACGGTAAAAAGATAAGGGAGGAACTGCTACTCTGCCTGCTGTAGACAAGACTTCACTGAGTCTGGGGGAGGAGTTTGCAGGCAGAGAAGCCAAAGCTGGGGCAAATCCGGCAGAGAGAATGGCACGGAAGCGCCGTGGAATGGAGGCGGGAGAGAAAGTCGTGTTCTGTGCAGTGCTGAGTAGCTGGTCCCTGTACGCAGCCGCTGAGTGTGGGGGAGTGGCAGAAGATGAGACTTGGAAAAGTAACACTTAGTTTTCGGTTCCAAAACCTCTTTCCAATTAAAGCAGAGAACAGAACACAGCTAACATTACTGTGCTCTCTGGAAGCCAACAAAACCGTGTGAGCTGAGAATAAGACGTCTGATTCTACGGAGAAAATAAGCCTACTGAAATAATCAAAATGAATTATTCTTTCACCAAGCATTTATTCTTTTTAAAAAATTGATTTACTTGCACCGATCCTGTCCCGGTTGCCCCTCTTCCAGGCCAGCTCTCTGCTGTGGCCAGGGAGTGCAGTGGAGGATGGCCCAAGCCCTTGGGCCCTGCACCCCATGGGAGACCAGGATAAACACCTGGCTCCTGCCATCAGCTCAGCGCGGTGCGCCGGCTGCAGCGCGCTACCGCGGCGGCCATTGGAGGGTGAACCAACGGCAAAAAGGAAGACCTTTCTCTCTGTCTCTGTCTCTCACTGTCCACTCTGCCTGTCAAAAAAAAATAAAAAATAAATAAATAAATAAATAAAAAATTGATTTACTTGAGATGCAGAGAGAGAGAACTCCCATGTGCCGCTATACTTCTCAAATGTGTGCACTGAAGCCAGGCGCTAGAAATGCAATCCCGATCTCCCCCATGGATGGCAGAAACTCAGACCTTGAGCCATCTCTGCTGCCTCCCGGGCTCTGTTGCTGGAAGCCGTGGTCAGGAGTCAGAGCCTTGTACTGAACCCAGGCATCTGAACTGGCATCTTTTTTTTTTTTTTTTTTTTTTGACAGGCAGAGTGGATAGTGAGAGAGAGAGAGACAGAGAGAAAGGTCTTCCTTTGCCGTTGGTTCACCTCCCAAATGGCTGCTGCGGCCGGCGCATCTCGCTGATCCGAAGCCAGGAGCCAGGTGCTTCTCCTGGTCTCCCATGCGGGTGCAGGGCCCAAGCATTTGGACCATCCTCCACTGCCTTCCCAGGCCATAGCAGAGAGCTGGCCTGGAAGAGGGGCAACCGGGATAGACTCCGGTGCCCCAACCGGGACTAGAACCCGGTGTGCCGGCGCCGCAAGGTGGAGGATTAGCCTGTTAAGCCACGGCGCTGACCTGAACTGGCATCTTAACACCTAGAGCAATGCTGGCCCCTTGCCACGTGCTGAAAGCATCGGCCGCACACAAAGTGCTCCGTAGGGTAAAATCTGAATCTGGAGTTGCCTACTCTGCAAGACGAGCAGTTGACGCTTTGCCCCTGAACTACACAGAGGACTGCAGGGGAGAGAGCCAGTGCTTGGTTGCTGAGGTTGGCAGGGAGGACAAGGTTTGACCTGCGAGGTGATAGCAGCCAGTATTCCAGATCACCCGGAGCCCAGCACCTCGGGGGAGAAGTAATAAGAGATCAAGACCAAGCTAGGTCCCCAATAGCTCGTGCGGGCGGCACTGTGACCTAGTGGGTAAAGCTGTCACCTGTAGTGCCGCCATCCCATATGGGTGCCGGTTCGAATCCTGGCTGCTCCACTTCGGATCCAGCTCTCTGCCATGGCCTGGGAAAGCAGTAGAAGATGGCCCAAGTGCTTGGGCCCCTGCATCTGCATGGGAGACCTGGAATAAGCTCCTGGCTCCTGGCTTCGGATTGGTGCAGCTCCAGCCATTGCGACCAACTGGGGAGTGAACCAGTGGATGGAAGACCTCTCTCCCTCTCTGCCTCTCCTCTCTCTGTGTAACTCTGAGTTTCAAATAAATAAATAAATCTTAAAAAAAAAAAAGAAAGAAAGAAAGAGAAACAAAGAGGAAGGACTTAGCTGCTGAGCTGAAAGGAGGAGGAGGAATTAGGGAGAGAGTTGCACGTCTTTGTACTGAGTGGGCCTGGACAAGCAGGAGAACAAGGCAGAAGTTTGCCCGTCAAGAGGAGCACAGAGCACGGGGAAGGGGCAGGAGAGATGGCGATGACCCGATTTTGGAAACATGCAGCTCAACGTGGCAGAAGTCAGACAGGTAGAAATACCACTGGGCGCTGGAAGGCTCAGGGCCCCGTTCTTTCTGGCCACCCAGTGTGCCTGGGGATCTGCTGTGGAGCCAGGAAGCCGACCTTTCCCAGCGCTCGCCGCCCCAGGGGGCAGAGAATATGGCAGGAGAGGCCCTGGCGACTTGGGGAGCTGCAGCAGGGGACCCGACCTCATCTAGGATCAGAGACGTGGAGGAAATGACACCGTGGCCAGCCTAACAGGGAGGGAGTGTTCTGGAACCAAGAAGATCGACGTGTGGGTGAGGCAGGTGGAGAGAGGCTCACCCAGGGCCTAACAGCACCGCTACAGACTTGGGACTTGGCTCTGTGGGATCCAGAAGCAGGCTTGGCTGCTGTCGGTTATTTTCCAAAGACTCTATCGCTCCAGCTGCAGAGCGGAAAATGGATTGGAGCTGAGATATTTATCATCTATAAGATAATGTCTCAGGTCCCTTGGCAAGGCCCCTGAAGATCCGGTCCCTACCTGCTAGCCCCACCCTCTCAGTCCCCAGCCAACACCACCAATGCTAAACCACTTGTGGCTTCCGGAATGTGCCATGCTCTTGTGAGCGTCCCTATCTCCCCACAGGCAGTTTCCTCTGCTCAGCTGGCCCTCGGCCCTCATCTTTAAGTCCCCAAGTCAGCTGCTTCTTCACAATTCCCACCAGGCCTGCCATCTCACGGCCTCCTTAGCCAGGCGTTTGTTCCCTGACCCCAGCGATCTCCCAGCTTACAGACAGGGCCATGCCAGTCCACACTGTATTCCCAGGACCCCACACGGCGTGTGAAGTGAATAAATGTGTGAATGGATGCATAAGTAGTGGCGGTTGACTAAAAACGTGGCTGTCTTTCTGTGCAGTGGTGATATTTGAAGCTAAGGAAGTGGGCGACAGCTCCAAAATAAAGTAGATGCTTAAGAGAACAGGAAAGAAAAAAGCTATGTGCTTCCTTCTAAAATGTAGCACTGAAGAAACAGACTCTGAGTACATCCATGTCAAAATATATGCACATAGAACAGATTTAGAAGGGGAACATTAAAAAAAAAAGTAACAATCCTTGTACTGAAATGGTGCCACTATGGGGGACTTTTTAAAGGGTGGAGATCTGTTACATTGTCTTTTTGATACACTTTTCTTAAGACTCAGAAACTTGAGGGAACGTTGCCCAAAGTGATTGTATGCAGTGAACAAAAAGAAAACAAAACACGACACTAAAGGCAACAGTAGTTGGAATGCGTGTGTAGCTAATGTTGAAATAAGAGCCAAGTTGTCAATTAGAAGCCACACATTGGTTAGAAAACCTGGTGTAACTGTAGCAAACTTGCTAATTACGAACGGGTCACATCAGTCAGCTCAGAATTCACAAATTCATCACCGAAAAGGTCTTTCTGGTCCATTGGGGTTTGTGGTTAGTGCAATGGGTAGGGTTTTTCTTGCCTTGTTTTCACGAGTGATGGTGCTGCCACCTGCAGGTAGGAACTGGACACTGTCTCTGAATTGACTGCACCTGCCAGACTGGCCTGCTCACTCAGGAGCTGGCTCAAGACCATCTCAGCCCAGCCTCTGAATTTCTTTTCCAAGGGATAGAACCAGGCAGCCAGTAGCAAGTCTGAACTTGGTTATTTAAAATTGTACTCCCACTTTCCCAATCAATTTTACAAATTCTCATCTAGAATTTTCTTTGCATAAGTTGTGAGCTGAGGCCACACGCTCTTCTAAGGCTCAAAGGGTTGCCTTTGATGCTGAACCTACCCATGAGACACCCCATGTTACAGAAAGAGAGAGAGAGATCTTCCATCTGCTTGTTCACTCCCCAGATGGCCACAACGGCTGCGGCTGGGCCAGGCTGAAGCCGGGAGCTTCATCCGGGTCTCCCACATGGGTGCAGGGGCCGAAACACTTGGGCCATCCTCCACTGCTTTCCCAGGTGCATTAGCAGGGAGCTCGGTTGGAAACAGAGCAGCTGGGACTTGGACTGGTGCTCATAAGGGATGCCCGTGTTGCAGGCAACTGCTTACCTCCCTGTGCCACAGCGCTGGCCCCTGTGTCTGTTTTTTCTTGGCTCGCTGCACCTAGTTGAATGCCTGCAAAGAGCACAGCCCAGCAATAACTTAGTGACTGGCGTGCTTAAGGCACAGCAAGAGGCTAGAAAGAATAATAGAGAGGGAAGTAGGAAAGGCAGGGAGTAGGAGGGTGGATGAAAAGGGTGAGGGGTGGGAGTTTGGCCAAGTAGTTAAGGCCCTTGTCCCTTGTCAGAGTGCCTGGGGTCAACTCCTGGCTCCAGCTCCCCAGTCCAGTTCCCTGCTGATGGGCACCACGGAATGTCTCAACCACACGAACGAGTTCAGGGCTCTCAGCCTTGGCCATTGTGGGCGTTTGGGGGAGTGAACCAGTGTATGGTTCTCTCTCCCCCTCTCATGAATATGAAAAAAAGAGAGAGAGAGAAAGAAAGAAAGAAAGAGAAAGAAAGGGGGTGGGAAAAAGGATGGAGGAAGGAGAGAGAAAAGAGAAACAAGCATTTCAGATGGAGAAAACTAGTGGTCCTTACTCGTCGCTGGCATCACTGAGGGACATAATGCCAAAATTTGTTATCTTTCCCTAAATGTTGACCAGTGTCTATTTTTCTTATACAATGACAGTTAAGTAGTAATTGCAAAAATATTCAATTAAATTTTATTAAGCCTCTGGGTGAGTTATTGTAGTGCAGAGGGTTAGGCCACAGTTTGGGAGGGACGCATCCTGTATCAGAGAGCCTGAGGTTGACTCCGGCTCCTCTGTGTCCAGGGAACTGCTGATGTGCCTAGGAGGCAACAGATGAGGGCCCAAGTACTTAGCTTCCTGTGGGCCTTGTGGGAGACTAGGATGGAGTTCCCAGCTCCTGACTTCAGCCTGGCTCTGCCCCGTTTGGGGAATGAACCAGTGGACAAAAAATTTCTCTCTGGTTCTGTCATTCTTCCTTTCAAGTAAATAAATAAATCTTTAAAAATAAAGAAATGTTGAGGGTCAATACTGTGGGCAAAAAAAGTGTGGAAGTAGAGATGATGTATACAATGCTAATACCCCGTAAAAATCTTGTATCTATTTAAGACAGTAGCTATTTTGTATCTATCCGTGGTAGATTACAAACAGAGTAGATTTTATATCACAAATAGATACAAAATGTCTTTGGTAGAAAAGTTTTCTATCAAGGGGGGAGAACTTTATAAAGTCACATGGTGATAAAACCTGACCCCAAACAGTGTGATACAGCTTGACAAATGTTCTAGGGTCACTAGGACTAGTGTTAAGGGAGTCTAAGGGACAGTGGTAACCTGGGGATAGGGAGTCCAAGAAGGCTTCATGGAGGAGGTGGTAATCTGAGTTGTCTATAAGAGTAGCTAGTATTCCATTAAGTAGAACCCAGTTGAGGCCCCTCCAGACCAAATTGCCAGTTTTTTAAGATGGAGGAAAGGGCCAACAATTGTCAAGTGCAATGTTCCTCACGTTTTAAAATTGGAGACAATTGTCTGGAGACCTGTTTAAAGTTCCAGGTTCCCAGTGATATTAAATTCATTATGTCTGAGAAGGGCCCAGAAATACGGGTTCTCAGGCTTCCCATCTTTGGAACACACTTCAAGTTAATGTTTACTGAACAACCGAGTCTTGGGAATTCCGGGATTCTCCCAAAGTGTCCTGGCTTACAGGAATCCGAATGTTAATTGCCATGGGTGGAGGGGAAGCTGGGCGCTGGTTTCCCAATTTCTCGCCCCTGGGATCTCATGCGCCCTGCAGTTGAGAAATGCCAGGGAAGTGCTTGGTGTGGTCAGGGTCTGAGTGTAAATAAATAAAAGCCCAGATAAGCAAATGGACTTTGGTCCTGACAGAGCTCTGTAGCAATGCCAGGGTCAGGTCCAGAGCAGCCTGGCCCTTTTCCATCCCTTCTGTTTTGATTTCTACATCTCTCTTTCCTTAAGACGCAAACATTCTGGTCATTAAGGAGATGAAGTCAATTCCATTTTGGCCAGGAACTAAATTGCGAGGGAGGCATCTAAATGGTGGAAATGTCTCCAGTTCCTAAGTCTACGAGAAAGAAGTGTCAGCGGCTCCATGCCAGGAAGTTCCTCCAATGTTGGCTTTATTACTTTTTACTTAAAAACATGTTGCTGACAAAGGACAATTGTGTATATTCAAGGTGTACATTGGGATGGTTTGACCTATGATCACATTTTGTAATGACGATCGCAGCTGAATTACATCCAGTCCCACCCATGCCATACACTAGATTCCCAGAACTTGTGTATTTCAAAAAAAAAAAAAAAAAGGTTAAGTGCTTGAAAGACAGAGTGGTAAGGAAAGAGAGAGACAGAGAGATTTTTTCATCAGCTGGTTCACTCCCCAAATGGCTGCAAGTATCAGGGCTGGACCAGGATGGAGCCCAGAACCAGAAACTCCATCCAGGTCTCCCACATGGGTGACAGGGGCCCCACGTGGCCATCGTCTGCTGCTCTTCCACATGCATTCCCAGGGAGCTGGATTGGCGGCAGAGCGGCTGGGAGTCAAACTGGCACTCTGATGTGGGATGAAGGCATTGCAAGCAGTGGCTTAACCTGCTGTGCCACAACACCAGCCACCAGAATTTGAGTATTTTTAAAACCAATAAAATATGCTGCCTATGAGAGTCTCCCTTTTTTTCTTCTTAACATCTCCCATCTGTTAAAACTTCATTTCAGGGGCCAGTGTTGTGGCATAGCCATAAAGCTGTCAGCTGCAATGTTGGCATTCCATATGGGAGCTGGTTCTTGTTCCAGCTGCTACATTTCCAACCCAGATCCCTGCTAATGCACCTGGGAAAGCAGCAGAAGACGGCCCAAGTGCTCGGGCCCCTGCCACCCACATGGGAGACCCAAAAGAAGCTCCTGGCTCCTGGCTTTGACCTGGCCATTGTAGTCATCTGGGAGTGAACCAGCGGATGGAAGACGCCCCTCATAACTCTGACTTTCAAATAAATAATACATTTTTAAAGAAGTTCGTTGGAGTCTTTGATGTTCCTTTTTGTTTTGTTTTGTTTTGTTTTGTTTTTTGACAGGCAGAGTGGATAGTGAGAGAGAGAGAGACAGGGAGAAAGGTCTTCCTTTTTGCCGTTGGTTCACCCTCCAATGGCCGCTGCGGCTGGCGCATCTCGCTGATCCAAAGCCAGGAGCCAGGTGCTTCTCCTGGTCTCCCATGGGGTGCAGGGCCCAAGCACTTGGGCCATCCTCCACTGCACTCCCTGGCCACAGCAGAGAGCTGGCCTGGAAGAGGGGCAACCAGGATAGAATCCGGCGCCCCAACCGGGACTAGAATCCGGTGTGCTGGCGCCACAAGGCGGAGGATTAGCCTGTTAAGCCACGGCGCCGGCCATGTTCCTTTTTTTTTTTTTTTTTAAGAAAGGTTTTATTTAATGAATACAAATTTCATAGATACAGCTTTAGGAATATAGTAGTTCTTCCCCCCATAACTGCTCTCCCACCCCCACTCCTGTCTCACCTTCTACTCCCTCTCCCATGATGTTCTTTTGCTTTTTAATTTTTTTTTTTTTTTTTTTTACAAACTGAGTTGTAATTAGATGAGTATTACATGAGCCCCATTCTCCCTTGGTGCTGAGTACTAACTGGGGACTGAGAAAAGTCTAAGGACTTTATACACATTGTCAGTTTTGTCCCCACGTAAGTACACATTAGAAATATCACAACTGAGTGTCAATGGGGGTGCAACAATGTGAAGGTGTTTAATGGCCTTTAATTGTACACAAAAGCAGCAAATCTGGTCAGTAAAATTTGGAATTTTTTGAAGGATATTGATATCTGACCCTATCCCAGATAAATCGGAATTCCTGGGGTTGGAGCTTAGACTTCAGTATTTCTTTTCTTTTCTTTCTTTCTTTTTTTTTATTTTTTTATTTTATTTTATTTTTTTTACTTTTTGACAGGCAGAGTGGCTAGTGAGAGAGAGGCAGAGAGAAAGGTCTTCCTTTTGCTGTTGGTTCACCCTCCAATGGCTGCTGCGGCTGGCGCGCTGCAGCGGGCGCACCGCACTGATCCGAAGGCAGGAGCCAGGTGCTTCTCCTGGTCTCCCATGGGGTGCAGGACCCAACCACTTGGGCCATCCTCCACTGCACTCCCTGGCCACAGCAGAGAGCTGGCCTGGAAGAGGGGCAACCGGGACAGAATCCGGCGCCCCAACCGGGACTAGAACCCGGTGTGCCGGCGCCACTAGGTGGAGGATTATCCTGTTGAGCCACGGCGCCGGCCTTTTTTTTTTTTTTTTTTTTTTTTGACAGACAGAGTGGACAGTGAGAGAGAGAGACAGAGAGAAAGGTCTTCCTTTTTTTTGCCGTTGGTTCACCCTCCAATGGCCACTGCGGCTGGCACACCGCACTA
The DNA here is from genome assembly GCF_033115175.1 of Lepus europaeus. NCBI lineage: Eukaryota > Metazoa > Chordata > Mammalia > Lagomorpha > Leporidae > Lepus > Lepus europaeus. Next base: position 5,227,923 of record NC_084844.1, on the reverse strand, counting down.
ATCCAAAACCAGGAGCCAGGTGCTTCCTCCTGGTCTCCCATGCGGGTGCAGGGCCCAAGCACTTGGGCCATCCTCCACTGCCTTCCTGGGCCACAGCAGAGAGCTGGCCCGGAAGAGGGACAACCGGAACAGAATCCAGTGCCCTGACCGGGACTAGAACCCGGTGTGCTGGCGCCTCAGGTGAGGATTAGCCTATTGAGCCGCGGCGCCAGCTAGACTTCAGTATTTCAACAGACTTTAGAATTTCTGAATGAGCACATGTTCTTGCACTCAGTCATTCAACAAACATCTATTGCAGGTGCATTACAAGCCTGACCCTAGCCAGGCACTAAGGATGCATTGGTGAATTTAAAAGGGGGGGGGGGGCAGGCATTTGGCCTAGAGGTTAAGTTGGCTATGTCTCGAGGTGGTGTAGGGGGGTAAGCCGCGGCCTGTGATGCTGGCATCTCATACGGGTGCCAGTTGAAGTCCTGATTACTCTACTTCTGATCCAGCTCTCTGCTGATGGCCTGGGACAGCAGCAACAGATGGCCCAAGTCCCTGGGGCCCTGTACCCATGCAGGAGACCTGGATGAAACTCCTGGCTCCTGGCTTCAGCCTGGCCCAGCCCCGGCCATTTTTCCCATTTGGGGAGTGAACCAAGAATGGAAGATCCCTCTGTCTCTCTCTCTCTTTTTCTGTAACTCTGCCTTTCAAATAAAGTAAATATTTAAAATAAATAAAAGATGCCCATATCCTCAAGTCAGAGTACCTGGGCTTATATCCTGGCTCTGGGCTCTGGCCTCTGACTCCACCTCCCAGCAAAGGTGACCCCTGGGAGGCAGCCATGATGTTGCAGATAACTGGATTCCTGGTGTCCATGCGGGAGACCTGGATTGAGTTCCAAGCCCCCAGCTTCAGAACCTCAGTCCGGCCCCTTCAGGTATTTGGGGAATGAACCAGCAGACGGGAGCTCTATCTTCCCATCTGTCTCTCAAATCAAAGAAGAAAAAGAAAGAAACAACATGGTCCTTACAATCTTGGAGCTCCTGATTCTGTGGGGAATGTGGACAATGAGCCACTGCAAACGAATACAAACTCACAAGCCTGTTTCTGCTGCCTAAGTGAGCTTGGGCCAGCACGGTGGGTGGGAGATGCACAGAGGCGCCTGGCGGATGATGAGGACTTGAGACATCCCTGGCGGGTGGGGGACGATATGAAATCTGGGTGCTCTCCTAGAGAGGAGACACCAGCCCCAAGGGGTGTCCCTAGTGCCCCAGGGACTCCGGGAATTCAGGGCCTGAGCTGCCAAGGCCTCGGTAGGGCACACCCAAACACGTTCAGCGCTCTCAGGTTTTACAAGAAAGCACACTTCACGGTCTCAGTGAGCAAGTGGAATCACTTCAGGCCAACCAGCGTCATCCACGGGGTCACCAGCGAGGGACGCAGTGCAGACGCTGCTGGCCTGAGCTGTCCAGTATTTCTTAGGGTGCTCCTTGCGCAAACCGGAAAATCGGGCAGTCCCCTCGCTGGCCACTGGATGTCGCTCCTGGCAGGCCGGGCTTGGGGGCCGTTGGCGAAGGCGCGAAGGAATGCGGCCGTTGGGCTCCAAAGATGGAAGACGGACTGGACCTCGCTGCCCCCGGGACCGCCACAGTGAGCGGCAGGAAGCGCCGCGCGCCAGGCCCCGGCGACGGAGCGTGGAGCAGCTATCCAGTTGCGCCCTGTGCAATGCAAACCTCACTTTCTTGGAACCAGAACAGAACTCAGGAGCCAGCAGCCCTCCCTAACCCCTAAATCTTTGCTAACCACAAGTTTTAGTTCTTTGTGGTTACAAAGAACAGAAGTCATATTTTCCCATTTTTTTAAAATAAACCCCAAAAGCTGTATTTCCTCTACCTCCTTGAGCGAACAAAGCCCGTCTTCCACGTCCACCAGACTTCACTTTTTTTTTGGTTTCATGCTTCAAGGACAGAGAGCTGTGGAACTTCGCTCTCTCCACTTCTCACAGTCTTGCAGGCTGAGATAATTCGGTGGCAAGGTCTGGTGTCCTTTTTGGCAAAGAGCCTCGGTGTCTGGATGATTTGACTTAGGAGCCAAAATTAAAATAACACAGGTAATGTTTTGAACTTAGAATCTGGCTCAGGAAGCTCTTAAGAAACGTCGGCTGCTTTGTCATCGTGTATTAGTAATTATTATTATTATTATGGCAGTGGGACCGTGGCTCTAAGGTAATTATGTGTCAGGACCTAGAGTAGCCAGGCTGGTGGGAAGGACCCAAGGGACCCAAGGTGCCCGGGCAGCCTGAACCGGGCTATCACTGCCCCAGCCACTCCTGGGGCAGTCTGACCACAGAAGCTGAGCAAACCTGGCAGCGTGGAACCCGTAATTTTGTAACTGGGGTGGGTGCTGCCGTGGGTTAAGGGGTTAAGCTACTGCTTAGGATGCTACATTCCTTATCAGTGTTGGTTCGAGTCCTGGCTATTCCGCTTCTAATCCAGCTTCCTGCTAGTGCATCCTGGGAGGCAGCAGACGATGGCTCGAGTGTTCGGGCCCCAGATGGAGTTCCAGTTTCCTGGCTTCAGCTTGGCCCAGCCCTGGCTATGGACATTTCAGGAGTGAACTAATGTATAGAAGATCTGTGTGTGTGCCTGTGTGTGTGTAGCTCTGCTTTTGAATAAACATTTAAAAAATAATTTGGGGGGGACAAATTTGTGGTGCAGTGGGTCAAACTCTCCGGCGATGTAGGCATTCCATGTGAGCATTAGGTAAAGTCTCAGCTGCCCCACTTCCGACCCAGCTCTCTGCTAGTGCGCCTGGGAAGGCAGTGGAGGATAGCCCAAGTACTTGGGTCCCTGCCACCCATATGGGAGTCCCAGATGGACTTCCAGACTCCTGGATTTGGCCTGGCCAAGCCCTGGCCATTGTGGCCATTTGAGGAGTGAACCGGCAGATGGAAGCTCTCTCTCTCTGTCTCTGTGTCTCCTTCTCTACCTTTGTGACTCTGTCTTTCAAATCAATGAATAGATAAATCTTCTTAAAAAATAATTTTGGGCCAGCGCCTCGGCTCACTAGGCTAATTCTCCGCCTGCGGCGCCGGCACTCCGGATTCTAGTCCCGGTTGCTCCTCTTCCAGTCCAGCTCTCTGCTGTGGCCCAGGAAGGCAGTGGAGGATGGCCCAGGTGCTTGGGCCCTGCACCCGCATGGGAGACCAGAAGCACCTGGCTCCTGGCTTTGGATCAGCGCAGCGCGCCGACCGTAGCGGCCATTTGGGGAATGAACCAATGGAATGAAGACCTTTATCTCTGTCTCTCTCTCTCTCTCACTGTCTAACTCTGCCTGTCCAAAAAAAAAAAAAAAAAGCAATTTTGGGGGCCGGTGCTGTGGCGTAGCGGGTAAAGCCACCATTTGCAGTGGCAACATCTCATGTGGGTGCCAGTTTGAGTCCCGGCTGCTCCATTTCCAATGCAGCTCTCTGCTATGACCTGGGAGACCAGTGGAAGATGGCCCAAGTCCTCGGGCCCCTGCACCCGCGTGGGAGACACGGAAGAAGCTCCTGGCTCCTGTTCCGGATTGGCACAGCTCCGGTTGTTACAGCCATTTGGGGAGTGAACCAGTGGTTGGAAGACCTCTCTCTCTCTCTCTGCCTCTGCCTTTCAAATAAAGAAATAAATCTTTTAAAAAAATTAATTTTGTAGCAGCCATCATTTATCAGCTATGCTTTACGTGATGGTTTGGTTTGAATACGACACTCTGTTTTATGTGACACTGTGGTTTTAACTGGCAACTAGCATGCCAACCTCGTTATGCGAGCCTTTAACCCTTCTTAGTATCAGCAATGAGACTGGGAAGAGAACTCACGCGCATGGAATACTGAGCATGGTTTAGGGCCCCGTGCTGGGCACTTGGCATAATTTATCTCCTCTGATTTCGCGAAGCCTCCAAGTCCTCATAATGATAGCCTGGCTTGGTGAGAACTAGTGAGGAACATGTCCTTGCTTCCGTGCGCTTGTTTCGTTTGCAAATCAGACGGGGTTGCCGGCAAATCACTTGCAGGGTTTTTTGCTTCTGCAGTCTCTTCTCTTTTTTTGTCCAGCTGAGTGTTTTATGAGACTTCGCTCAGTCGCGAAACCTCTGGAAGGTTACCGATGCCGTCTCTGTTCTACTCTGAGTTCCAAAGAAATAAAACAGCTTGCTCCGAAGTTGAGCTGGCAGCTTCTCCAGGGCTAGGAATGAACGCAGCCCAGAATCTTTGGCTTTGCTCAGGAAATCAAATCTCCATCCTCTTCCAAATTGCCATGAGGATTTGGTCATTAGGAAAATTAAATCTCTAAGAGCATGTCGTGGGCTGAGACCAATATAAACACGAGCGTTGCCTAGCGACCGGAGGGGACTGCATTACTCACTCCGGCTCATATCTTGAGCCTATCAGAGGGGAAACCTCTGGCTTAGAGTCCCCATGCTGCTCCACACGCTACAAGCTGCTCTCCCTGCAGGAAGAGTAGGAAGAGGGTGGAGCCCACAGTAACACAGGCAGAGTTAGGAATCCCTGATCTCTACACAAGGGAAGTTCTTCACCAGCCTCAGGCCGGGGTTTTGGACACCATGAAAGGGGACGCTTGAACCACAGGGGTGACTGAGGCATTAGATATCGCATGTGGGGGCTCATGCTGTGGCAGGGATAAAGCCTCCACCTGCGGCACTGGCATCCCTTATGGGCACTGGTTTGAGTCCCGGCTGCTCCATTTCCAATCCAGCTCCCTGCTAGTGTGCCTAAAAAAGCAGTGGAAGATGGCCCAAGGCTTTGGGACCCTACACCCTTGTCAGAGATTCAGAGGGGACTCCTGGCTCCTGGCTTCAGACCGGCCCAGCTCTGGCCATTGCAGCCATTTGGGGAGTGAACCAGCGGATGGGAGATACCTCTCCATCTCTCTCTCTCTCTTTTTCTGTCTCTCTCTGTAACTCAAATAAATAAAATGTTTTTTAAAATTTTAAAAGGAATGCAGACAGGGCAAAGGTTTAATGAGTGTGTGTCAGGTACTTATGGTGGCAGAAGGTGATCACGCACCACGTTCCTTATCTGTCACACACCAAATTAGAGCTTGGCAAACTCAGCTTAGATTCAAGGGGGATCTTTCTGATGGAAGAGTGAAATGCCCAGATGCTTGGTTGAGGCCTCAGCCTCCCTTTGGGTTGGGGCCGTTAACCGCCTGTTTGTTTGGCTGAAGGTTGGAGGCAGGTGAGTGAATGTCCTGGAGCTCTCCAGGTACACAGCAACCCCACGGACAGAGTGCGGCGAACGGCCCTGTTTACCTGATGAACAGGTGCACCTTCAGATGTCTGCAGCTTTAAACTTACCAAGCTGACCCTGGGGACGGGTAAGAGACCTGGGCACATTTACAGGTGGAAACTGGGCGCCGGTAGCCAGGGGGAGAACACGGGGAGGGACTCTGGCCTCTGATTGCTGTCCCTGGGAGCCTCCAGCAACTGAAGCCAAAGCTATGTGACCCCCACGTGTCTCTGTCCAGGGGAATGTGGGCAATGAGGGCTTGGCAGATGGGGAATGCCGGGAATGAGAGCCCAGTCCGGAGTTCAGAGCTGTGAGCCAGCCTGGGCCGGCCCCGCCCTGACATCTCTCACGAAAGATGACACCGCACAGGGGCTCTCGGTCCGGGGAGCCGTGAAGCCCGATCCTGAATCACGTTCCTTTTCGGATCCCGTGTGTCTTATTATAGCTGGAAAGACTTCACCCCGTCTGGCTCAGGCTAAATATGCAGTCAACATGCCCCCCTGAACCTGGGCCCGAGGAGCCTGCAGGGACAGCTGTCTCTGCTACCAGAAGGCTGTGCTTGGTTCTTAGCACAGCGTTCGTGACGGCGCTCCCAGCACTGGGCTCGTCACAGCCCACTTCCCGCAAAAGTAGTTATTAAGTGACTGAGGATTTCTGGAAGGGTCCTTGGGATATTGCTTGTCTCCAGGGAAGAGGACAAGGACAAAGGGCACAGGGCTGGCAGGCAGACATGTTTTTCACTGTATGCCTGTTTATATCTTTTTAATTATCTGTATGCATGTATTGCCTATCCCAAAATGAACATAGGATTTGTAAACTTCTGTGTGTAATTTTTTAAAATGCTTATTTATTTTTATCTACTTGAAAGGCAGAGTGAGAGAGAAGCAGACAGACAGATATCTTCTATCCACTCACACTGCCCATGTCCCAAAGAGTCAGGGCTGGGCCAGCTGAAGCCAGGAACCAGAACTCCAACTGGACCACCCGTGTGGGTAGCAGGGACCCAGTGCTCAAGCCTTCATCTGCTCCTCCCAGGATCATTAGCAAGAAGCTGGATTGGAGTGGAGGTGCTGGAACTGGAACCAGGTACACCACCCACATGGGTGGGGCTGGCACTGTGGCACAGCAGGTTAGGTCACCACCAGCAATGGCAGCATCCCACATGGACGCCGGTTCAAGTCCCAGCTGTTCCACTTCCAGCTCTCTGCTAATGCACCTGGCAAAGCAGCAAAGGATGATGGCCCAAGTGCTTGGGGCCCGCCAACCACGTCGGAAACCCAGAAGAAGCTCCTGGCTCCTGACTTTGGTTTTGCACAGCCCTGGCCATTGCAGCCATCTGGGGAGTAAACCAGCTGATAGAAGATCTCTCTCTCTCTCTCTCTCTCTGCCTCTCTGCCTCTGCTTGTCCCTTTCCGTAACTATGCCTTTCAAATAAATAAATAAATCTTAAAAGGGTGGGGGGGGGCAGCACTGTGGTGCAGTGGGTTAACGCCCTGGCCTGAAGTGCGGGCATCCCATATGGCGCCAGTTCTGGTCCCAGCTGCTCCACTTCTGATCCAGCTCTCTGCTATGGCCTGGGAAAGCTGGAGAAGATGGCCCAAGTCCTTGGGTCCCTGCACCCGTGTGGGAGACCTGGAGGAAGCTGCTGGCTCCTGATTTTGGATCAGCTCATCTCCAGCTGTTGCAGCCATTGGGGAGTGAACCAGTGGATGGAAGACCCCTCTCTCTGTCTCTATCTCTCTCTGTAACTCTGTATTTCAAATAAATAAAATAAATATTTTTTAAAGGGGACACAGGCACCTCATGCTACAGCTTAACCCACTGTGCCACATTGCCTGTTCCCTTGTGTGTGATTAATTCAGCTCTTTCTCTTCCAAATCAGATGAATTGCCCTTTGATTCTCAGTTCCCATTTCTCTAATAGGCACGACTGTCTACCTTTTGCTGACACTGTGTTTTGGGCACTGGGCTCACTTAAGCGGCCATTGAGCAGGTTCTGTCATTATCCCCATTCTGCAGATGAGGAAGTGGAGGCTTGGAGAGCCCCCATACCCAGGAAGCCCCGCACGGAGAGTTCCCACAGCTTGTGACGCCCACAGTCTGTTGCCTCAATAGCTAGCAGCACACTGAAGCTTTTTTTTTTTTTTTTACAGATTTTATTTATTTATTTGAGTTGCAGACGGTGAGAGGGAGAGACAAGGAGAAAGGTCTGCTGGTTCACTCCCCAAATGGCTGCAAAGGCCAGAGCTGCTCCAATCTGAAGCCAAGAGCCAGGAGCTTCCTCTGGGTCTCCCACGTGAGTGCAGGGGCCCAAGCACTTGGGCCATCTTCTGCTGCTTTCCCAGGCCTCAGCAGAGAGCTGGATGGGAAGTGGAGCAGCCAGGATTAGAACTGGCGGCCATATGGGATGCTGGTGCCGCAGGCAGAGGACTAACATACTGTGCCACAGCACCAGCCCTTGAATTCTTCATTGTTATTTATTTATTTATTTGAGAGGCAGAAGAGGGAGGAGAGAGAGAGCAAGCGAGCGAGCAAGCTCCCGTCCACTGGTTCATCCCCAGGTGTCCACAGTGGGGCTGGATTGGGCTGCAGCCAGGAACTGGGTGCTCAATCCAGGTCTCCCACATGGGTGTTCTTGAACGGTCACGGCTGTCTCCCAGGTCTACACTAGCAGGAAGCTGCCGTCAGGAGCCGGAGCTGGGAATCAACCCCAGGTACTTGGCTGTGGGATGCAGGCATCTAATCACTAGGCTAGAGGCCAAATCCAGGACACTGGAGTATTACACTGCATCTGACTTGTTAGGAACCTCCTTACAGATTCTTCCATTGAGCAAACCCCAGAAGAGCACGGGAGTGATGGAGCACATTTAATGTGCACGCTTTGCCTGGCAGCAAAGCCGTTTCCAGTACGCACGCTTTCTCGTGCTGGGGGCCCGGAATCTTTCTGTAGAGTGACAGCTACTGGCCCATCAACACGTGAGGCCTCTGGCCCCTCACCACCAAGTCCTCAGCCAGGACCCCTCTCGGGGGCCCATCGTAAGCAGCGTTCGGGTGGAAGGGAGATCCCTGGGTTTGTTAGCAGAGCCACCGACGACACAGCAGCCCTGTTTCTGGCTCCAGGAGGGAAGCTGTGAGATTCTCAGAGGCCCCCACGAAAGGGCCAGCGCCTGCATTGCGGGGAGTTTCTATGGACACACAAGAAAGCACAGGACTGCAGTGAAAAATAACCCAGTGGCCTGCAACCCGAGACGAGGCTGCAGAGGGCAGGTGGGGGAACAGCTGACGCTATATCACACGGTCTCCCAAATTCCCTGTCACCCCCAAGATAGAAAAGGGGCTGTATAAGCAGTCAGCAATGATTCCAACCTTTTGCGGTGAAAATCAAGACAAGATCTACTCATCTTAAATCTTAAATGAACCTGTTTTCCTTCATGTGGCACATTCACACCGTTAGGGGATTTAGAAGAACATACTTTTGGGGCTGATGCTGTGGTACAGCGGGTTAAGTTGCCATCTGCAGTGCCGGCATCCCATATGGGCACCGGTTTGAGTCCCGGCTGCTCCACGGCTGCTCCAGCTCCCTGCTAATGTGCCTGGGAAAGCAGCAGAAGATGGCCCAAGTGCTTGGGCCCCTGCACCCACGTGGGAGACCTGGAGGAAGCTCCTGGCTCCTGGCTTTGGACTGGCCCAGCTCTGACCATTGCAGCCATTTGAGGAGTGAACCAGTAGATGGAAGACCTCTCTCTCTCTCCCCCTCACCCTACCTCTGTAACTCTGCCTTTCAAATAGATAGATAAATAGATAAATATTTTTTAAGAAAATATACTTTATATTTTTTGCAGTTCAAGAACATCTTCATGGGGCCAGTGTTGTGATACAGCAGATTAAGCCACTGCCTGCAACACCAGCATCCGATTTGGGTGCCAGTTTGAGTCCTGGCTGCACCACTTCTGATCCAGCTCCCTGCCAATGCACCCGGGAAGACAATAGGAGATGGCCCAAGTGCTTGGGCCCTGCCACTCACATGAGAGACCCAGATAGAGTTCCAGGCTCCTGGCTTTGACCTGGCCCAGTCCTGGCTGTTGTGGCCGTTTGGAAAGTGAACCAGTGAATGGAAGACTTCTCTCTCTGTCTCTTTGTCTCTCTCTCTCTCTCTCTCTCTCTCTCTCTCTCTGTGTGTCTCTCCCTTTCTGTCTACAACTGTTTTTTTTTTTTAAACATGTATTTATTTATTTTTTGACAGGCAGAGTTAGACAGTGAGAGAGAGAGAGACAGAGAGAAAGTTTTTCCTTCCGTTGGTTCACCCCCCAAATGGCTGCCACGGCCGGCACGCTGCGCTGATCCGAACCAGGAGCCAGGTGCTTCCTCCTGGTCTCCCATGCGGGTGCAGGGCCCAAGCACTTGGGCCATCCTGCACTGCACTCCCTGGCCACAGCAGAGAGCTGGACTGGAAGAGGAGCAACCAGGACAGAACCAGCGCCCTGACCAGACTAGAACCCGGGGTGCTGGCGCCGCAAGGCGGAGGATTAACCTAGATTAACTGTGGTGCCAGCCAATATAACTGTTTTTTTTTTTTTAAATAAACAAAGAAATAAGTCTTTAAGACTAAAATAGATTTTAAAAAACTTCATATACATTATTTGATCAAGCAGAGGTCCTGCCCTTCTCCACTCTTTTGTCCAATAACACCTCTCTCCACACCCCCAACAAGCAGCCCAGCAGGTGGGGGGCTGCCCTAAGAGAGCAGACCCTGGGAGGTGCAGCAGGTAGAGCTCCGGGTCTGCAGGCTTGTCCAGGGCAGAGTATTTGGGGTCATGCACTAGTCTCTAAACAACGGGATCAGAGCGACTCAGTGTTGGCACCATAGCAAAATGTAACGGAGCTTTTCCCCATCTTCCCCCTCAACACAGGCATTCCAAACTAGCCACATGCAAGCAGAAACACCCACCGGAGACAGCAGGTGGCCGAGACCCACAGGTGATGGGGACAGCCTGGCGGGGACTTTGGTCTCTTGCAGTGCCCACCGGTCTCTTCCACATGAATCTCAGTAGGATGTCAGCTTCCAGATGACCCGGGACTGTGATCACTCTGACCACGTGACCCTGGAAATCTGACTCCCATTCATAGTTCAGGATTTCAGGGGGTCTGAGCCAAAGGTGCATTGTGGCTGGTGGAAGTTTTCCGCGAGAGAGTGAATTTTCTCATAGAGCAAAGCTTTGAAGCTTTAAATTTTTCTTTTTTATTTTCCGCTGCAGATAAAATGTTTTAAATTCTGGGACCAGCATTTGGCACAACAATTAAGACACAGCTCAGGACACCTACATCACATCCCAGAGCTCAGGACACCCACGTCCCACCCCAGAGCTCAGGGCACCCACGTCACACCCCAGAGCTCAGGGCACCCACGTCACACCCCAGAGCTCAGGGTACCCACATCACGTCCCAGAGCTCAGGACACCCACGTCACACCCCAGAGCTCAGGGCACCTACGTCACACCCCAGAGCTCAGGGCACCCATGTCACACCCCAGAGCTCTGGGTCTGAGTGTTGGCTCTGCTTTTGATCCCAGCTTTCTGCTAATGTGTACCTTGGGAGGCAGCAAGTGATGGTTCAAGCACTCGGGTCCCTGCCACCTACATGGGAGATCCAGACGGGTCTTGGTCCCTGGTTGGTTTTGGTTCTGGTCCAGACCTGGCCACATGGAGAGTGAACCAGCAGATGCAAGATCTCTCTCTCTCTCTCCCTCCCTCTCTCCTTTTTTAAATAAATAACTTATACTTAATGAGAACAATTTATATGCATTTGAGGGCAGAGAGACAGAGAGACAGAGAGACAATGAAAGTTCCTGTTTGCTGGTTCACTTATCGAATGCCTGCAGGGGTTGGAACTGGGCCAGCCTGGCCGAAGCTCTCAACTGGCCCAGAGCCAGGGCCTGGGAATGAAATCTGGGTCTCCCATGGGAGTGGCAGCAACCCAGTTACTTCAACTGTTTTCGCTGCCTCCCAAGGTCAAGAGCAGAGCCAGGAATCACACCCAGGCATTCCAAGGTGGGATGCGGCCATCATAACTGCCATGGCAAATGCCTGCCCCTCACCAGAGAACGCAAACAGGAATAAGATTTTGGGGGGTAGAGCTGAACTTCGGAGGACCACAAACTACTGTAATATCTAAGATTTTCTCGTTTTCCGTGAACCAACTTTTTGCTTTTGAGGATGATTGCACTCCTGTTGAGACAGAGGCCATAGAGGAATTCCCAGTTGACTGTGCACACACTATTTTTTTTTTTTTTTTTTTTTTTGGACAGGCAGAGTGGATAGTGAGAGAGAGAGACAGAGAGAAAGGTCTTCCTTTTTGCCGTTGGTTCACCCTCCAATGGCCGCTGCGGCTGGCGCATCTCGCTGATCCGAAGGCAGGAGCCAGGTGCTTCTCCTGGTCTCCCATGGGGTGCAGGGCCCAAGGACTTGGGCCATCCTTCACTGCCTTCCTGGGCCACAGCAGAGAGCTGGCCTGGAAGAAGGGCAACCAGGACAGAATCCGGCGCCCCAACCGGGACTAGAACCTGGTATGCCGGCTCCGCAAGGCGGAGGATTAGCCTATTGAGCCACGGCGCTGGCCACACACACTATTATTAGGTTAAAAATTGTGAGCTGTATAAAGCAACTGGCATTGCAATGCTGAAGAGAGAAAAGAAGTCTGTTATGCGTGTTCCCTTGCTGGAAGGGTCTTTTTGAGGGGTCAGTGTTGTGGTGCAGTGGGTTTAGCCTCTGCCTGTGATGCCAGCATCACACATGAGCACTGGTGTGGGTTCAGCTGCTCCATTTCCGATCCAACTCCCTGCTAATGCACTATGAAAGCAGCGGAAAATGGCCCAAGCGCTGGGACTCTTGTCACCCAGATAGGAGACCCAGATGGAGTTCCAGGCATCTGCCTTTGGTACTATTTTATTTATTTGAAAGACAGAGTTACAGAGAGAGGTAGAGAGAGAGAGAGGTCTTCCATCTGCTGGTTCACTCCCCAAATGGCCACAATGGCCAGAGCTGAGCTGATTTGATGCCAGGAGCCAGGATCTTCTTCCAGGTCTCCCATGTGAGTGCAGGGGCCCAAGCATTCCTGCCATCCCCTGCTTCTTTCTCAGATGCATTAGCAGGGAGCTAGATCACAAATGGGGCTGGGACTTGAACCGGCTCCCAGATGGGATGCTGGCACTGCACGCCAGGGCTTTCATCCACTGTGTCACAGTGCCCACCCCTGGCCTTCCATTTTCAAACCTGTGGCCCAGTGGTGGACATCTCTTTGGCCAAGTTGCTCCTGTGCAATCCTGGAAGAGCCTGGTTGGTTCCCAAGGACAAAGAAAATAAGATTGCATACTGTACCTTCGGGCTAAGCTCGGCTTTTCCCTTCCAGCCTAGAAGCTGGAAGGGGCACGTTTGACTCAGCTGGGATCCCCGGGGTGTGTGCAGCAGGCATCTGCTCCCCGCGTAGCAGCCCCCTCCCCGCCTCGCAGTGGAAAGGCAGCCTAATCTCTCCTGCGTGGGAAGAGGGTGATGAATGACAAGCTCGGGTTTATTTTCAGCCGCAGCACATGGCCCGTCTATTGTGTGATCCCAAGGAAAACCACTTAGCCTGGTTGTCCCACATTTCTGCCTTCTAGAACATGCATGTGGTGTTCCTAGCTCTGCAGCCTGCTTCACAGGGACGTGCTAGGAGGAAGAGAGTCTAATGGGCAAAGGACCCAGAGCCGAGGTGTGTGTTTATTACTAGAATCGCAAATAGATCCGAATGCCAGTCCACGCAGACACCCAGGGAGTTCTCCAGTTCCTTTGGCTCAGAAGGCCGCACCCTGCGATAAAATCAAAGCAGGACCACGATAACCAGCTGTGTTTGCTGCCTTTTCACCCCAGACCAAGGGACTCTGTGGCGGGGTTGTGGCCTGAGCCTGGCACCTGCATTTCTCAACTGACACGGATCACGCAGTCCTAGCCACGCCCATTGGCTCCTGAGCCTGCGCCTCACCTGGGGAAGGCAGCAAAGAGGGACTAGTGACAGTTGGCCATCTGACACCACCACCCTGGAGAGGGACTGTCCAAAGCTAAGCAGAGAAACCTGAAGGGGCGGTCTGAGGCTGTCCATCTCTCAGACCCCATAGCTGACTGGCAGTCATCTATCCATCCCCGTCCTGGGAGAAAGACTCATGGCTGTGGGTGGACATGGACTTGTCCCAAGGAGCTGGCATGGCTGAAGGGTTGGGAAAGGTGCCCATGAGCCCTCAGGTGCGCTCGATCTCGAAATGCCACATGATTTTGAGCAGGACTGTCCTGTTCCCAGCTATTGACGACATCTCTAGTCACAAGCGGTCACCTTGCAAACTCCTGCCGTTGCTCAGAAGGGGTCCTGGGAGAGGCTGCAGGTGCACTGAGACAAGGAGGGCTCCAGCTATCTGGGGGGAAACTTTCTGACAGCTTCACTTTGACTGACAGCTGCCACAGCACAAGAACACCATGTACCCGGTCTTAACCCTGAGGGTGCCGAGGAGGCAGGAAGAGCCTGGATGGCTGCCTCATTCTGAATGCCTTCTCATCACCTGCCTGGGACTGCTGACTGTCACCCTGGGAGCGGTGGTCCTCCTTGGTGGCACCCCGGGGAGGGGCCAATGAGCATCCACAAGGCAGCCTTTCTTCCTCCTCAGGTTTCAGTGCATATAGAAGTGCCCGGGGCCTCGGGTCCGGCAGGTGCTAACTGTGCAGCCAAGACCTCCACCCTCCAGACCGAGGAGTGAGCCAAACCCAAGAAGTTCTTGCTCTGTTTTTTTTTTTTTTTTATTGGTTGATTTATTTGAAAGGCAGAGTTGCGGAGAGAAGGAGAAACAGAAAGGGAGAGAGAGAAAGAGAGAGAGAGAGAGAGATTCCATCCACTGATTCACTCCCCAAATGCCCACAACAGCCAGGGCTGAAGCCAGGAACCTGGAGCTCCATCCAGGTCTCCCATGTGGGTAGCAGGGGCCTGAGAACTTGGGTCAACATATGCTGCCTTTCCAGGCACATTAGCAGGGAGCTGAATTGCGAATTGAACAGCCAGGACTCTAAGCAGTGCTCCTATGGGATGCTTAACCCACTAGGTCTTTATTCAACCCAGGGGGAGACAGAGTAGAGCAGTTAAGAACATGGGCCATGTACGCACATGACCCAGGAATCCTACCCAGGAGGAGTGAAGACATGAAGACATTTGCACGCAGACAGGAAGGTTCAAAGCAGCGTGACTCATAGTAGCAAAATGTGGAAACAACTCAAGGTTCACCAACTGCCGAATGGGGAGACAGTGTGTGACCTGTCCATCAATAAGAAGGAACGAATCCCCGACACAGGCGACAGCTGGGGCCGACCTTCAAACATCAGCCTAAGTGAACGAAGCCGGTCACCGGAGATCATGGATCGTGTGATCCATTTTTACGAAATGTCCAGAGTAGATAAACCCATAAAGACAGAAAATGGGTCAGGGGCATGCCGGGGGCTGGGGGGGAATGGAAATGGTTGTGGAGTGATGAAATTGCTCTAAAATAGGTTGTGGTGATGGTTACACAACTCTGTGAATACACTGAGAGCCACTGAGTGGTATACTTAGAGTGAGTTATGTGGTTTGTGAATTGTATCTCATTAAAGCTGGTTAAAAAAAAAAAAGAAAGAAAGATCATGGCCTCTGGGGCCAGATGGCCTGGCTTGAATCCTGCTCTACCATGTACTGTGCACCCTGAGAGCAACTTACTTAGAGCCCTGAGCCTCAGTTTCCCATCTCTGAAATGGGAGTGATAGGATGTAAGGCAGTTGGGGGGCCGGCACTGTAGCACAGCAGGTAAAGCTTCCGCTTGCAATGCCGGCATCCCATATGCACACCAGTTTGAGTCTTGGCTGCTCTACTTCTGATCCAGTTCTCTGCTAATGCACCTGGAAAAGCAGTGCAAGATGGCCCAAGTGGCTGGGCTCCTGCACCCACGTGGGAGACCCAGAAGAAGCTCTTGGCTCCTGGCTTTGGATCGGCTCAGCCCTGGGGAGTGAATTAGTGGATGGATGACTTTGTCTCTCTCTCTCTCTCTCTCTCTCTCGCTCTCGCTCTTGCTCTAACTCCACCTTTCAAATACATAAATAAATAAATCTTTAAAAAAGCAGTTGGGACACTGCTAATCCATTAAGCCCTAAGTAAGCGTTAACTCTTACCGACATTCTCATTAGTATTGCTTGTATGTGTCTCCTAGGACACCTCTCCTAGCTGTTTTTTAAGTTAGCTTTTAAGAGGAAAAGAGACAGAGCTCTCGTCTGCAGGTTCACTCCTCAAGTACCCACAATGCCCAGGAGTGGGCCATGTCAAAGCATGAGAGCCATGGAGCCAGTGCTGTGGCGTAGTGGGCTAAGCCTCCACCTGCGGCAACACCATCCTATATGGCCACTGGTTTGAGTCCCAACTGCTCCTCTTCCGATCCCGCTCTCTGCTTGCAGCTTGGGAAAGCAGTGGAAGATGGCCCAAGTCCTTGGGCCCCTGCACCCATGTGGGGGAACTGGAAGAGGCTCCTGGCTCCTGGCTTCGGATTGGCCCAGCTCCCACCATTTGACCATTTGGGGAGTGAACCAGTGGATGGAAGACCTTGCTCTCTGTTTCTCCCTCTCTCTGCCTGTAACTCTACCTCTCAAACAAATAAAAATCTTAAAAACAAACAATTAAAAAACTGTGAGCCAGCAACTCATTCCAAGACTCTCACATGGGTAACAGGGACCAAGTACCTGGACATCACCAGCTGCCCCCCAGAGTGAGCATCAGTAGAAAGCAGGCTTTGGGAGTCAGACCAGGGACTTGAACCCAGGCACTGTGATATGGGATACAGGTGTCTTAACCTCTGCTTCCAATGTCTGTTCCTTCCATGTCCAGTATTGAGATATCTAAGGGGCCAGCACTGTTGTGTAGCAAGTAAACCCGCCACCTGCAGTCCCGGCATCCCATACAGGTGCCAGTTCGAGTCCTGGCTGCTCCTCTTCTGATCCAGCTCTCTGTTATGACCTGGGAAAGCGGTGGAAGATGGTCCAGGTCCTTGGGCCTCTGCACACACGTGGGAGACCCAGCAGAAGCCGAGCAGCTGGACTAGAAACTGCACTCCATAGAAACTGCACCACAACACTGACCCCAGGGGAGTAATTTTTATCTACTTATTCACTGCTGTAGCTGTCACCCATCTCCCCATAGAACTTTATAATTATTTCCCAAAGTCGTATTACTGTAAAAAGAGAAATCAAAGTGAAGCGTTAATCATTTTGTGGTTTTTAATTACTTGCTATTGGATTGCCCAGCAGATATTGTAACAATCTACACTGCCATCAATAAGTAATGTTAAAAAAATAATTTAAAAAAAAAACAAAATTCCAGTTTCACCCCAGCCTCAGCACCACGAACTTTATCTGACTGAATAGGTGAGAACTGGCATCTCTGTGTTATTTTCTTTCCTTATTAGTGAAATCCAGCCCCCTCCCCCGTCCAATTCCTTACATGCTATGTACAGTGCCTGCACACGTCTTTTTATCACCCAGTCCAGCCTTTCAAAGAGCCCGGAGGCCCCGCCAAAACTTTGGCCGACAAATCCAAGCTTCAGCCATTCGCAGCACGTGGATCGCAGGGGACTCGGATTCTGGCTGTCGAGTTAAAAGCATTTCAGCCCAGGGAGCTAAAGCTGCCACCTTTAAACACACGCCTGGTGGAGGAGATGGCGCAACGCCGCTGCTGCTGCCGCGGGCGGCAGGTGGGAGGCGCCTGTCGCAGCTTGCAGGTGAGTCAGCCTGTCGCTCCTCGTTCCGTGTCTCCACGCAGCCCTGCCGAGTCACCCTGTGCTTTCTGACTCACTTCTCTTATCTCCATCTAGATGAGGCGAAGTCTTACAGATGAATGAGAACATTTTCTGGATGCTCTGTCCGGCGCTTTGCTCTAAATTAGCCTTTTCCAGGTTAGCCTGGGCTGGGCAGATGAAGTTTGTGTCACGACAGCCGAGAGGACAGGGGGTCCTCCTCCTTCTCTTTAAACCTCCTGTCCAACCACTATGTGGGGTCCATTCTCCCCAGTATCTTTCTCTCTCTCTCTAAAGATTGATTCATTGATTTGAAAGGCAGGGTGGGCCGGCGCCGTGGCTCAACAGGCTAATCCTCCGCCTTGCGGTGCTGGCACACCGGGTTCTAGTCCCGGTTGGGGCACCGATCCTGTCCCGGTTGCCCCTCTTCCAGGCCAGCTCTCTGCTGTGGCCAGGGAGTGCAGTGGAGGATGGCCCAAGTGCTTGGGCCCTGCACCCCATGGGAGACCAGGAGAAGCACCTGGCTCCTGCCATTGGATCAGCGCGGTGCGCCGGCCGCAGCGCACTACCGTGGCGGCCATTGGAGGGTGAACCAACGGCAAAAGGAAAACCTTTCTCTCTCTCTCTCACTGTCCACTCTGCCTGTCAAAAAAAAAAAAAAAAAGAAAGGCAGGGTGACATAGAGGGAGAGACACAGAGCGAGATCTTCCATGTACTGTTGACTCGTAAATACTCCTAATAGCCAGGGCTGGGCCAGGCTCTGGCCAGGAGCCTGGAACTCCATCTGGGTCTCCCACGTGTGTGGCAGGGACCCAAGCACTTGGGCCATCGTCTGCTGCTTTCCTAGGTGCAGCAGCAGGGAGCTGGATTGGAAGTGGAGCAGCCGGGACTCCCCCTGGCACTCTGATGTGGGATGCTGGGTTTGCAGTGGCTTAGTCTATGTGTGCCACAGGGCCAGCCCCGTTGGCATCTGTTCAACACATGGACTTCTTTCCCCCAGGCTGCTGCCCCCTTTCCCCAGGGCCCAGGTCTGCCATTCATTGCCAAGCTCGCCCTCCAGGCTTCACAGCCTGGCTCTTGTGTCCCTGCCATCCTCTCTCCACACGGCAGCCAGGCTGAGATCGTGGCCCTCTGTCACATAAAGCCTCCCACGGCCTTAGTAGGGCTGGGGGACATCTGGCCTGCAGGCCATACAAGGCCCAGAAATCCTTTGGTCTGGCCTTGACGAGGTTACTGCAAGGTGGGACTTGAAGACTGATACATCTGTAGCAGGTTAATGTTTAAGCTGGTACTTTCACAGGGCCCACAAATGAGGCTGTAAACAACCAAATGGCCCTTGGCAGAGGAAGGGTTCCCCACCCCTGCTTTGCAGTGTCCTTGGGAGGAAGCACAGATCCTCCACGTGGTGCACAAGCTGCCGCACGGCTGCCTGCTCCCTTCTCCAGCCCTGCCTCTGCCTCTCTCCCCGCACGGCTCCTGCAGAATCCAGATTCCCTTCAGCTCCTCCAGCTCGGACCCTCTCCCCGCCCAGCCTTTGCACGTGTGTCCCCTCTGTCTGGGATGTGTTTCCTCCTCTCCTCGGCTAAGTGGAGTCCTCCCTCAGATTTGAGCACCACTTCTGCAAAGCCGGCCTCCGTCACCCACGACGAGGGAAGGAGGCCAGGATGTGCTCAGAGAGGCACCTGTGGAGCTGCAATTACTTTAAGGCGTCATCTCCTCCACCAGAATATTAGTGACCGCAGGGCAGGGATCCTCGGAGTCTGGGTCACCAACATGTGTCCAGCATCTGGTCCCTGCCTGGTACACCCAAGGGCTCAGTCAGTGTGTTTGGGAGGGGCAGAGAGAGGAGATAGAGGGGTGGGGAGAGAAGAGACTCCTATCCACCAGTTTACTACTGAAGCCATTCATTAGCAGGAAGCTAGAAGCAGAAATGCAGCTGAGACTTCAAACCCAGGCACTACGGTATGGGATGTGTGTCCCAAACTGGTGTCTTAACTGCGAGGCCAAGCACCGTCCATGGCATGGAATATTTTTTTTGACAGGCAGAGTTAAACAGTCAAAGAGAGAGACAAAGGTCTTCCTTTTCTGTTGGCTCACCCCCCCCCCCCCCAAATGGCTGCTATGGCCAGCGCGCTGCGCCGATCCAAAGCCAGGAGCCAGGTGCTTCCTCCTGGTCTCCCATGCGGGTGCATGGCCCAAGCACTTGGGCCATCCTCCACTGCACTCCCGGGCCACAGCAGAGAGCTGGACAGGAAGAGGAGCAACTGGGACAAAATCTGGTGCCACAACCAGGACTAGAACCCGGGGTGCCAGAGCTGCAGGCGGAGGATTAGCCAAGTGAGCCGTGGCGCTGGCCCATGGCATGGAATTTTTGAAGGCCCTCATATATGCTTATAGGCAGGTGGGTCAACAAAGTATTATGTGGGTCCGGCGCTGTGTGCCACAGTGGGTTAAAGCCCCGGTCTGTAGTGCCAGCATTCCGGATGGGCACTGGTTCAAGTCATGGCTGCTTGAGACATGTATCTTCTTTTTTCTTAAGATTTATTTATTTGAAAGGCAGAGGCAGAGAAAGAAAGAGAGAGAGAGGTCTTCCACCCACTGGTTCACTCCCCAAATGGCTGCAACAGCAGGAGCTGGGCTGATCTGAAGCCAGGAGCCAAGAGCTTCTTCCATGTCTCCCACATGGGTGCGGGGGCCCAAACACTTGGGCCACCTTCCACTGCTTTCCCAGGTGCATTAGCAGGGTGCTGGGTCAGAGTGGAGCAGCTGAGACGAACTGGCACCCATATGGGATGCCAGTGCTACAGGCTGGGGCTTTAACCCGCTGTGCCACAGGGCCGGCCTGCGAGACATGTACTTAAAGTCATGTGACATTGAGTTTTTCAGCTTTAGTTCACAAATACCCCCCAAAAACTGAAGGAAGCAGTCACTGTTTCCTGTAACAGCTGAGGCGGAGTCCCTAGTGCCGCTGTACTGGCTGGTACGACAGCACCGAGGGGCCCTCTTCCTGGTTGGCTCAGTAGCCATGTGGCAGAGGAATGTCACATAGAGCAGTCCTCTATCATTGAAGGCAGCAAAGGATCCATACAACTTCTTGAGGTTGCTGGACAACCAACAAGACAGGGCTAAAGGAGTCCCAGAGCTGCAGCATTCAGAGCAGGTGCACTGGCATGTCCTGGCTTGAGTGATTTGATTTACTCCTTCTGCAGACGGCTGCGGCTGAGGGCACCGACAGAGGGCGTGGTCAGTGGGTGAAAGAGTATCGCTGCACGGCCCCTGAAACTGGCAGGCACGCAGTTCAAGTTCACCGGATGATTTCCATAGAGCCCAGTGGAGCGGAGAAACGAGTGTGGCCACAGGGGGCAGGGTGACTCCGCCTACTGGTTGCTTTTCCAAGGGCAGCCATGTAGACGGACCCTCTGGGATAAAGGAGGAAGAGACACAGGCAACTGGCTAGCTCAAGTCAACAAACATTTAATGAATCCAAGGTGTCAAGTAAGGGGCTTTGGAACCTGCTGGGGTTAGGGACCTTGAGGTTTAATAAAAATAGTGATGCCGGGCAGGCACTGTCCTAAGAGCTAAGACATCTGCATCTCATCTCAGGGTGGCCGGGTGGGAGCCCCACCCAAGCTCCTGATTCCAGATCCCTTCTAATGTGCACCTGTAGGAGGCAGCAGATGTTGGCTCCAGGGATCGGGTCCCTACAACTCACGTGGAAGACCTGGATTGGGTTCCTGGCTCCTGGGTTTGGCCTGGCTCAGCCATGACCATTGTAGGCATTTGGGGAATGAACCAGCAGATGGAAGATCTTTGTCCTTCTGTCTCTGTGTTTCAAGTAAAACCAGAATAAGTTTTAAAAAGCAGATGCTATACCAAGCATACTTTTGCAAAGGAGCAAGGTCTCCCATACTTTTAAGGGATGGTGGTGAGTCTATGTGGGAGCAGTAGTTTGCCTAGCGGGGAGTTAGGCCTGGAAGTGAATGTCTAAGTGGATTAATGAAGCCTTTGGAGCCCAGGAGGAGTGATTTGGATTTGTCTTCTTACAAAGATTAACTGCAGATTTTTGTGTGCAAGATTCTGTCGGGGTAGAATTGATTCTGCAATGTGATTCTACTGATGTTTTAACAGCTAAACTGGTTCAGATATAAAAGAC